>NC_059227.1:17934936-18534936 GCF_020615455.1 Coregonus clupeaformis | reverse complement strand
ACAGGAGGTTAGCTACTGTACTAGCTAGCAAGCGTGGGATATTACCCGCTCTCTCGTAGAGGTTAGGATTTGATGGTAAAGGTCAGGGTAGAATCAGAGGCTCCTCAACTGATATTTCAAGATTAATAGTACTAATAAGACTTCGACAAGGTCCCCAGTGCTATGATGTCCTCACCTAGATACGTTTTTACACACAATGTCAGTTAGTACATTCTGCGTGTCTTTCCTGCGCGTGAACGTAACCCAGAGCGCACCTCAAAGCTCGCGATGGTCTTGCTTGCACAGGTTCTGTATTGGAATGTGCAATCAATGTATTAAAATAAAATTGCATTGCAAACTGTGACTGAATCAAAATATCCAGGATAATGAATGAAATATGAATGAGATCATCCTATGACTTTCCCACTGAAAGATCACAAAGCAAGGCTTTTATGAATCAATCAATAATAAAAGATTAGTATTTGATGTGACCAGTCCCTTCATTGCAGATCAGGTAAGAAGCCTGCCAATGTTTTTGATCCTTATCTCTCCCCATAATGACCAAGTTGGCAGCAGTCTGGCTGCTGTGTTGTGTCTGATGCTGTATATTTCCCTACAGAGTCCTCCGTTCTACAGTTGGACAACCCAGACTGTGAGGAAGGAAGCAACCTGCCATGCGAGTCTGTCTTCTCTCTCAACGCAGAGAAAATTCTGGTGAGATGCACAGACTTCATTAAGATCTCAATGCTTTTGCCTTGGCATTTTTGTTTGACTGAACCTTTTATTTTCACAGAGGAAACTGAACGTGTAGCTAACTACACAATGATCTCATCTTCTTTCAATCAGAGCCAAGCCAAGTTGTTCATAGAGCAGAAACGATTCCCGTTTGCAGTGGACAACCACAACACAAATGAGGAGCTTGGTAAGTTAATCTAGTAAGAGTTTGGTATGTGGAGTGTATGCTATACAGTGAGGGAAAAAAAGTATTTAATCCCCTGCAGATTTTGTACGTTTGCCCACTGACAAAGAACTGATCAGTCTAATTTTAATGGTAGGTTTATTTGAACAGTGAGAGACAGAATAACAACAACAAAATCAAGAAAAACGCATGTCAAAAATGTTATAAATTGATTTGCATTTTAATGGGGGAAATAAGTATTTGACCCCTCTGCAAAACATTACTTAGTACTTGGTGGCAAAACCCTTGTTGGCAATCAGAGGTCAGACGTTTCTTGTATTGGCCACCAGGTTTGCACACATCTCAGGAGGGATTTTGTCCCACTCCTCTTTGCAGATCTTCTCCAAGTCATTAAGGTTTCGAGGCTGACGTTTGGCAACTCGAACCTTCAGCTCCCTCCACAGATTTTCTATGGGATTAAGGTCTGGAGACTGGCTAGGCCACTCCAGGACCTTAATGTGCTTCTTCTTGAGCCACTCCTTTGTTGCCTTGGCCGTGTGTTTTGGGTCATTGTCATGCTGGAATACCCATCCACGACCCATTTTCAATGCCCTGGCTGAGGGAAGGAGTTTCTCACCCAAGATTTGACGGTACATGGCCCCGTCCATCGTCCCTTTGATGCGGTGAAGTTGTCCTGTCCCCTTAGCAGAAAAACACCCCCAAAGCATAATGTTTCCAACTCCATGTTTGACGGTGGGGATGGTGTTCCTGGGGTCATAGGCAGCATTCCTCCTCCTCCAAACACGGCGAGTTGAGTTGATGCCAAAGAGCTCCATTTTGGTCTCATCTGACCACAACACTTTCACCCAGTTCTCCTCTGAATCATTCAGATGTTCATTGGCAAACTTCAGACGGGCATGTATATGTGCTTTCTTGAGCAGGGGGACCTTGCGGGCGCTGCAGGATTTCAGTCCATCCCGGCATAGTGTGTTACCAATTGTTTTCTTGGTGACTATGGTCCCAGCTGCCTTGAGATCATTGACAAGATCCTCCCGTGTAGTTCTGGGCTGATTCCTCACCGTTCTCATGATCATTGCAACTGATCTTGCATGGAGCCCCAGGCCGAGGGAGATTGACAGTTATTTTGTGTTTCTTCCATTTGCGAATAATCGCACCAACTGTTGTCACCTTCTCACCAAGCTGCTTGGCGATGGTCTTGTAGCCCATTCCAGCCTTGTGTAGGTTTACAATCTTGTCCCTGACATCCTTGGAGAGCTCTTTGGTCTTGGCCATGGTGGAGAGTTTGGAATCTGATTGATTGATTGCTTATGTGGACAGGTGTCTTTTATACAGGTAACAAGCTGAGATTAGGAGCACTCCCTTTAAGAGTGTGCTCCTAATCTCAGCTCGATACCTGTATAAAAGACACCTGGGAGCCAGAAATCTTTCTGATTGAGAGGGGTCAAATACTTATTTCCCTCATTAAAATGCAAATCAATTTATAACATTTTTTGACATGCGTTTTTTCTGGATTTTTTTGTTGTTATTCTGTCTCTCACTGTTTAAATAAACCTACCATTAAAATTATAGACTGATCATGTCTTTGTCAGTGGGCAAACATACAAAATCAGCAGGGGATCAAATACTTTTTTCCCTCACTGTACATTTCTGCTATCGAAGCCCTTTTGCTTTACTCTCATTTTCTTTTCATTGCAGCTATAGGATATGTTCTTATTGGAAATGGCCTGTACGATGAAGCCATCAAACACTTCTCCTTGTTATTACAGGTTGGTTAACATTCATAGATGCATGAATTACAACACACATCTGTATATATGTCTTGGTCTGGCCTACTTGACAGTTTGAATAATGCATATTTTTTGTTTAGTCAAATATATGAATAGTAGAGAGACAGACATAGACATTTACATTACATTTTCTCTTTCTCCTTGCTTTGAATATGTTGTGTGGTTTGCATTTGCAATAAAGGACATATTTCTTATCAGTGTGTGTTGTGCTCTGGTGTAGGGGGATCCAGAGGTGGTCAGTGCCATCTACGGGAGAGGGATAGCATACGGAAAAAAGAGTCTGCAGGTAAGTGATCACATTAGCATGATACTGGAGTTCACAGAATGTTGACACCAGCAGTTCTATTCAGTCAGCCAATGTTTGCACTGTGACACATCATAAATAAAAATCTAATCTGTGCTAACTTTTGATTATGAGAGTGGCCCCACCGGGGACCCTGCTCAGCAGTTAGCATGTGTGCGTGTCAGTGGATGTGATTGATAAAGGCTGAGAGTGGTGATTTTTTAACATTTATATTTAAGTCATTTAGCAGACGCTCTTATCCAGAGCGACTTACAAATTGGTGCATTCAACTTAGGATAGCCAGTGGGACAACCACCCTTTTTTTTTATGGGGGGGTGGGGGAGGTGTGTCCAATGGAGGTGAGACTGTCTCTTTTCTTCTATGGAAGGACATCAAGAATGCAGACTTGGCGCTGTTCGAGTTAAGCCGAGTCATCACTCTTGAGCCCAACCGTCCTGAGGTGTACGAACAGCGGGCAGAGGTGAGGATAATGCTAGGCCTGTTTTGGCGTCATGGGTTAACTGTCTGTTCGTGTTAGACCTTGTGTTAGGGTATTGGTTTTCATTGGGGTTTACGATCATGCTTGAATTGTATGTCTCTTTGAATGGAGCAGGTTTCTATGTAGCCACATGCAAAATGGTTACAAATGAGTGAGGGTGGTGGTATTCTCTCAAGCAGGCTTTTAAAAAATTGTGCACAGGAGGCAACCACTGTTGTATTAACAATATGCCTAGAAGTAGCCTAGTTAATAGACCATTGGACTGCCCCACAAGTAAAATGAAGGGAAAGTACAGTGCATTCGGAAAGTATTCAGACCCCTTGACTTTTTCCACATTTTGTTACTTTACAGCCTTATTCTAAAACTGATTAAATTATTTTTTTCCCTCATCAATCTACACACATTACCCCATAATGACAAAGAAAAATCTGTTTTATTTATTTTTTGTGCAAATGTATTAACATTTTTTAAACTGAAATATCACATTTACATAAGTATTCAGACCCTTTGCTATGAGACTCGAAATTGAGCTCAGGTGCATCCTGTTTCCATTGATCATCCTTGAGATTTTTCTACAACTTGATTGGAGTCCACCTGTGGTAAATTCAATTGATTGGACATGATTTGGAAAGTCACACACCTGTCTATATAAGGTCCCACAGTTGACAGTGCATGTCAGAGCTAAAACCAAGCCATGAGGTCGAAGGAATTGTCCATAGAGCTCAGAGACAGGATTGTGTTGAGGCACAGATCTGGGGAAGGGTACCAAAAAATGTCTGCAGCATTGAAGATCCCCAAGAACACAGTGGCCTCCATCATTCTTAAATGGAAGAAGTTTGGAACCACCAAGACTCTTCCTAGAGCTGGCCGCCCGGCCAAACTGAGCAATCGGGGGAGAAGGACCTTGGTCAGGGAGGTGACCAAGAACCTGATTGTCACTCTGACAGAGCTCCAGAGTTCCTCTGTCGAGATGGGAGAACCTTCCAGAAGGACAACCATCTCTGCAGCACTCCACTTCTCAGTAAAAGGCACATGACAGCCCGCATGGAGTTTGCCATAAGGCATCTAAAGGACTCTCAGACCATGAGAAGCAAGATTCTCTGGTCTGATGAAACCAAGATTGGCCTGAATGCCAAGCGTCACGTCTGGAGGAAACCTGGCACCATCCCTACGGTCAAGCATGGTGGTGGCAGCATCATACTGTGGGGATGTTTTTTAGCGCCAGGGACTGGGAGACTAGTCAGGATCAAGGGAAAGATGAACGGAGCAAAGTACAGAGAGATCCTTGATAAAAATCTGCTCCAGAGCGCTCAGGACCTCCGACTGGGGCAAAGGTTCACCTTCCAACAAGACAACGACCCCAAGTACACAGCCAAGACAATGCAGGAGTGGCTTCGGGACAAGTCTCTGAATGTCCTTGAGTGGCACAGCCGGAGCCCAGACTTGAACCCGATCGAACATCTCTGGAGAGACCTGAAAATAGCTGTGCAGCGACGCTCCCCATCCAACCTGACAGAACTTGAGAGAATCTGCAGAGAAGAATAGGAGAAACTTCCCAAATACAGGTGTGCCAAGCTTGTAGTGTCATACCCAAGAAGACTTGAGGCTGTAATCCCTGCCAAAGGTGCTTCAACAAAGTACTGAGTAAAGGGTCTGAATATTTATGTAAATGTAATATTTAAGTTTTTTTTAAATTTGAATACATTTGCTGAAATTTCTAAAAACCTGTTTTTGCTTTGTATGGGGTATTGTGTGTAGATTGATGAGGGGAAATAAACATTTAATCCATTTTAGAATAAGGCTGTAACGTAACAAAATGTGGAAAAAGTAAAGGGGTCTGAATACTTTCCGAATGCACTCTGACTTGCAAGTTTTACTTGAATAATGTGCTTGCAGATTCTTTCTCCACTTGGAAGAATCAGTGAGGCTCTGAGTGATCTCTCCAAAGCCATCCAGCTCCAGCCCTCTGCCCGCCTCTACAGACACAGAGGAACTCTGCTCTTCATCGCCGAGGTCAGACTGACAATGTATTCAAGTTTCTGATGAGTGTTGAAATAGAGTTCAGTTCACATAGTGGGTTTTATATGCTTTTGTTTTCTCTAAATAGGATTATGTGGCAGCTATGGAGGATTTTCAACAGTCTTTGGATCTGAAGAAAAACCAGCCCATTGCCATGCTATACAGAGGTCTAACATTCTTCCACAGAGGAATGCTCAAGGTAGTCCCGTGTAGCTCAGTTGGTAAAGCATGGCGCTTGCAACGCCAGGGTTGTGGGTTTGATTCCCACGGGGGACCAGTATGAAAATGTATGCACTCACTAACTGTAAGTCGCTCTGGATAAGAGCGTATGCTAAATGACTCAAATGTAAATGTAAAAATGTATAGACATTTTTGTAGAAAACCAGAGTTGCTCAACTTTGAGTACTGCCAGTATAACCAGTTATATCCCTGCACGTTTACGATACAATCTTGTCTTCGATCCAGGAAGCCATTGAAACATTCAAGGAGGCCCTGAAATTAAAATATGACTTCATAGATGCATACAAAAGTCTCGGACAGGCCTACAGGTACAGTAGGGATGCTCTATGGCATGCTTTGGTTTCAACCAATGTGCCTCAAAGTTAGGACCCAGAATTCTTCCTGGTCAGGTCACATGGTCAGGAAGAACTCAGGGCCTTAGTACTCATGGGCCAGTGCAGTAAATGATCCCTGTTGTGTGTGTGTAGAGAGTTGGGGGACTTTGAGGCAGCCATGGAGAGCTTCCAGAAAGCCCTGATGCTCAACCAGAACCACATCCAGTCTCTGCAGCTGAGAGGCATGATGCTCTACCACCACGGCAGCCTCCAGGAAGCCATCGGCAACTTCAAGGTATTGGCCGTGTAACACACAGCTTCTTTCTCCTGACACAATATCAGTCTACCACCCATTACAAGTGGTAACTACTTTTTTTAAATGTAGTTTAGTCTTTAGTAATTTTGACAAATATCATGAAGTATTAGTCACATTTTTGTCATTTGAATAATGATTTAGTCTAGTTATTGTCAAAATGACGAAAACAGTGGGCCATTTTAGTCAACTAAATGCCCTTTCATTTTAGTCACATCACATTTGTATTGCCTCATTAACCTATAGTAAACATAAATCACTGACTTCCATGTGCACAAACATAGCCTTGTCCTACCAACATATTTTTCTGTATAACATCCTATCGCATGATTCTCTTCCCAACAGCCAAATTGGCAGCAGAACACATTACTCGGCAGCAGATTAAAAATCACATCTCTTGACAGGGCTCCAGACTAACTTTTTCAGTTGGTGGCACCAGCCATGATTTGGTCGCACCAATTTTGTTCCGTGGCATCACACAATGGAACAAATTAGTAATCACCTTATAAAGTCATTCACAGTGCTTTAGACTGTGTAATAGACTGCTGAGATGGTAGGCTATTCAATAAATATGTTGTTTCATCTAACATGTCCAAGCAGGAATACATGATTCAAGGTATTTTGATGTGCAACCTAATCCAGTGATTGTCATGAATTGTGGGTTGACAATAGGGTATTGTTGTTATATTTTACTGTTGAAATACGGCTCCAGAATATTCTGAATTTTGTGGTTCAATAGAGATGAATTTGCCTACATCTTTATGTATACTAATATCATAGGCTAATTTATTTTGGGGCTAATTCACCACATGAGGAAGTGAAAACTCAAAACACATTAGCTAGATTTCTAACACTAAATATAATACCCACCCTACTGTAGCTATAGTATCAAAGTTCTGTCATAAGTAGTGGTCTGATAGGTTGCAGCAAACTAAAAAGCTAGCATTATCAATCTGTTATTACCTGAGCGTATATATTGAGATGATGCTCTTTCAGATTGTCTCTTGAGGTTGGTAGTATTCGACTTGGTTGGTAGTATTCCCCTTCGACTTGTGGGTGTAAACGCTGTCTTCTCCCGTGGAAACGTTGCATTCGGTTTGAATCAACACGATAAGCAAAGTGGCTCCAAACGTTGCCCCTTTTTCTACCGGGAGCTTGTACTATACACAGGAAGAGTCGCCATGTCATGTGCGTTATTTGCATCAATGATGTGTTGCAGCCAGATTGGAGAATCTCTCCAAAAACTCTTGTCCAGTCCATTTACCAGTCAGGTTTTAGTCACAGAGTGTTCATCAACTGAAATGAAAAATCATTTTCGTTTAGTTATAGTTTTCTGGGTCTATTCTAGTCAGTTATCATCTCGTCAATTGCCACTGAAAAATGGGTGTTTGACAAATATTTTCGTCATTATTGTTGTTGACAAAATTAACACTGCAAGGGATTCTCCTGATGGTTTGTTTTCACTGTGGCTTCAGGCAGTTGATGGCAACGCAGGCTAACGAGCAGCAGTGCCGTGCCCCTGATCACAGACGTGTGTCATGTAGGCCGTACTGACTATCGTCATTTTCCATATCCCCTATCTGTCCCCATGATGGCATTTGCCTTACTGTCCCATCGGCAGCCCCGCTGTGGTGACTCAGTAGGCCTCATGCATTGATGTGTAGTAGATGTGGCAATACTATGACGGTTACTACCGGGGTGGTGGGTAGCCTAACGGATAAGAGTGTTGGGTCAGTAACCGAATGGTCGCTGGTTCGAATCCCGAGCCGACTAGGTTAAAAATATGACGATATTCCCTTGAGCAAGGTACTTAACCCTAATTGCTCCAGGGTCGCCCTTGATAATGGCTGACCTTGGCCGTGACCCCACTCTCCAAGGGTGTCTTGGGGAGTTGGGATATGCATGTCACACGTGTATAATACACACTTGTGAAACAGGACAAATCTAAGCACCCACCAAATTAATATTATTATTAACTCTAATTGCTCCTTTAAGTCGCTCTGGATAAGAGTGTCTGCTAAATGACAAATGTATATATAAATATATATATATATTACCTCCCCCACACAGCAGCTTACATGACCGTGTCACGTGCTTCCCACACTCCCTGTGGAGAATGTGGTTTGGTGGGGTCATGAGTCAGTCTAGAGCCGTCATCCTCAGGCCGTTCACGCAGTCAGCAGCGAACTGTAGTGATATCCACTTTGAGTCTGAATTATGTATGTCTGAATTTGAGGTTCCCTCCCTCCCTTTTTAATTATTACACCTATGTGCGTCATTGGACTTGATGTGTAACACCTCCATGTTGTATTGTGTTTTGCAGAGATGTCTACAGTTGGAGCCCTACAATGAGGTGTGTCAGTACATGAAGGGTCTGAGCCACGTGGCTATGGGACAGTTCTATGAAGGCATCAAGGCTCAGACTAAAGTCATGTTGAATGACCCTTTGCTGGGCCAGAAGGCAAGCTCGGAATATCTCAAAGTGAAATACCTCAGAGGTGAGCGCAGCATTAGTGACCTCTCAACTAACATTTCAACCTGAAGCTGAATGTTTTATCTTTGATAATTTCTTGTCTCTGGAGATCGATGGTTTGAATCTCTCATGTCATTTCCCCCCCACAGAATACTCTCGCTACTTGCACTCACATCTCGACATACCTGTGGCAGAATACAATGTTGATCAGGATCTTCCAGGAAACTTCAAAAACCACTGGGCAAAAAACCTCCCTTTTCTTATAGAAGACTATGAGGAGCAGCCAGGACTGCAGCCTCATATTAAGTGAGTTCAAAGGGATAGAACCTGCTACTGACTGAACACAGTTCAATATCTTCTGCCAGCATTGTATGAAACATGTATGCACTCACTAACTGTAAGTCGCTCTGGATAAGAGCGTCTGCTAAATGAAAGAAAAAAAAATATATATATGTAAAATTGAAGTATAGGCTAACTGATAGGTAATGGAGTAGGCTAATTTAGTTGACTTTGACCTACTCAGT
Source organism: Coregonus clupeaformis (assembly GCF_020615455.1). NCBI lineage: Eukaryota > Metazoa > Chordata > Actinopteri > Salmoniformes > Salmonidae > Coregonus > Coregonus clupeaformis. The sequence goes on along the minus strand of NC_059227.1, from coordinate 18,525,586 downwards.
GTTTGTGCTATTCAACCCATTTGTAACCTGCCCAACTGATCTTGTTTCATGCCTTGTCATTGTAGGGATGTTCTACTTCAGAACTTTGAAAGCTACAACACTGAAGTTCAGAAGCTCATTTGCACAGCTGATCACCTTGGTGCCCTTATGCAATACAATACACCAGGATTTCTTCCCAATCGCAGAATACACAGAGGTGGGTGAGTCACTGAGACACATTAGAGTTGTAGTCCTCTTATGTACATTCTTGGCTGAAATCAGATTAAGTGACTCTATCAGTTTAATCTACTAGTATCAGCCCTGAACTTGTTAAAAAACCCTATGCATGCTGGTAAGAAACTATTGTAGAAGTCGTTTTTTCTGGAATACATATTCTCTGATCCGATCTTATGTCTTACAGTGCCTTGCAAAAGTATTCATCCCCCTTGGTGTTTTTCCTATTTTGTTGCATTACAACCTGTAATTTAAATGGATTTCTATTTGGATTTCATGTAATGGACATACACAAAATAGTCCAAATTGGGGAAGTGAAATGAAAAAAATAATAAAAAATAAATAACGGAAAAGTGGTGCGTGCATATGTATTCACCCCCTTTGCTATGAAGCCCCTAAATAAGGCCTGGTGCAAACTGTTACCTTCAGAAGTCACATAATTAGTTAAATAAAGTCCACTTGTGTGCAATCTGTGTCACATGATCTGTCAAATGATCTCAGTATATATACACCTGTTCTGAAAGGCCCCAGAGTCTGCAACACCACTAAGCAAGGGGCACCACCAAGCAAGCGGCACCATGAAGACCAAGGAGCTCTCCAAACAGGTCAGGGACAAAGTTGTGGAGAAGTACAGATCAGGGTTGGGTTATAAAAAAAAAAAATCAGAAACTTTGAACATCCCACGAAGCACCATTAAATCCATTATAAAAAAATTTGAAAGAATATGGCACCACAACAAACCTGCCAAGAGAGGGCCGCCCACCAAAACTCACGGACCAGGCAAGGAGGGCATTAATCAGAGAGGCAACAAAGAGACCAAAGATAACTCTGAAGGAGCTGCAATGCTCCACAGCGGAGATTGGAGTATCTGTCCATAGGACCACTTTAAGCCGTACACTCCACAGAGCTGGGCTTTACGGATTAGTGGCCAGAAAAAAGCCATTGCTTAAAGAAAAAAACAAGCAAACACGTTTGGTGTCCGCCAAAAGGCATGTGGGAGACTCCCTAAACATATGGAAGAAGGTACTCTGGTCAGATGAGACTAAAATTGAGCTTTTTGGCCATCAAGGAAAACGCTATGTCTGGCGCAAACCCAACACCTCTCATCACCCCGAGAACACCATCCCCACAGTGAAGCATGGTGGTGGCAGCATCATGCTGTGGGGATGTTTTTCATCGGCAGGGACTGGGAAACTGGTCAGAATTGAAGGACTGATTGAATGGCGCATAATTCTTGAGGGAAACCTGGTTGTCTTCCAGAGATTTGAGACTGGACGGAGGTTCACCTTCCAGCAGGACAATGACCCTAAGCGTACTGCTAAAGCAACACTCGAGTGGTTTAAGGGGAAACATTTAAATGTCTTGGAATGGCCTAGTCAAAGCCCAGACTTCAATCCAATTGAGAATATGTGGTATGACTTAAAGATTGATGTACACCAGCAGAACCCATCCAACTTGAAGGAGCTGGAGCAGTTTTGCCTTGAAGAATGGGAAAAATTCCCAGTGGCTAGATGTGCCAAGCTTATAGAGACATACCCCAAGAGACTTGCAGCTGTAAATGCTGCAAAAGGTGGCTCTACAAAGTATTGACTTTGGGGGGGGTGAAATAGTTATGCACGCTCAAGTTTTTTTGTCTTATTTCTTGTTTGTTTCACCCCAAAAAATATTTTGTGGTAGGCATGTTGTGTAAATCAAATGATACAAACCCCCAAAAAATCTATTTTAATTCCAGGTTGTAAGGCAACAAAATAGGCAAAATGCCAAGGGGGGTGAATACTTTCGCAAGCCACTGTAAATCCAGTAGCTCTATAACAGTATATTTCAAAGTTCTGAAATTGAACGTGTTCTGTATTTCACTTCAAAAGCCATGGGTCTAGCAACCCTAGAGGTCATGCAGGCAATGCAGCGCACCTGGAGCAACTCAAAGGTGCGAGTCAATGGCAAAACCAGGCAGATGCAGTGGAGAGACATGTTCGATATAGCTGTCAAATGGAGGAGGTGAGGTTTGGGTGTGAGACTTGTTTGAGAAAGTTACTATATAACAATGTTATTACAACAATGCACATCTGCAGTATCGATCAACACCCTGTCTGCAGTTTCTTTATTGTCAGTCTGTGAGGTTTGGTACATGTTTCATGTCATACATCATTGTGTTGTTCTGTCCCTTTGAAGGATTGCTGATCCAGACCAGCCTGTTCTGTGGCTGGACCAGATGCCTGCCAGAAGTCTCAGCCGAGGGTTCAATAACCATATCAACCTCATCAGGTAACCTTAAGGAAAATGACATAAAATCATCTCAAAGATAGTCCCTGTGTGAATTTAACACATAACAAACTGTAGAGTCAAGTTGTAATTTTAGATATCCTTTTTGATAATGTGGTTTTCCTGTTTTTTTTGCATCACAGAGGACAGATCATCAACATAAGATACTTGGCCTATTTTGACAAAATACTCAACTTCATCAAAGACCGAATATTGGTTTACCACGGGTGGGTATTTTTTAAAGAAAATACAGATAGCTTTTTATTGGAGAAATCTGTTGGCTTACTTATTTATGCATTGTCCTCAGGGCATACAACCCAAAAGGCCTACTGGAAGTCAGACAAGCACTGGAAAATGTGGACAAGGTGGAAGACCTTCTCCCCATAATGAAGGTAATAAGGAACAACACCCAGAAAAGAAAATATTGACTCATCAAAATAGTATGATATAGTGTTTTCAGACTCTGGACCCAGGGGGCAAAGCTTTGAGGCCTGATATATTCATGGAAATAGCATCTACAGTGAGGGAAAAAGGTATTTGATCCCCTGCTGATTTTGTGCGTTTGCCCACTGACAAAGACATGATCAGTCTATAATTTTAATGGTAGGTTTATTTGAACAGTGAGAGACAGAATAACAACAACAAATTCCAGAAAAACGCATGTCAAAAATGTTATAAATGTATTTGCATTTTAATGAGGGAAATAAGTATTTGACCCCTCTGCAAAACATGACTTAGTACTTGGTGGCGAAACCGTTGTTGGCAATCACAGAGGTCAGACGTTTCTTGTAGTTGGCCACCAGGTTTGCACACATCTCAGGAGGGATTTTGTCCCACTGCTCTTTACAGATCTTCTCCAAGTCATTATGGTTTCGAGACTGACGTTTGGCAACTCGAACCTTCAGCTCCCTCCACAGATTTTCTATGGGATTAAGGTCTGGAGACTGGCTAGGCCACTCCAGGACCTTAATGTGCCTCTTCTTGAGCCACTCCTTTGTTGCCTTGGACCGTGTGTTTTGGGTCATTGTCATGCTGGAATACCCATCCACGACCCATTTTCAATGCCCTGGCTGAGGGAAGGAGGTTCTCACCCAAGATTTGACGGTACATGGCCCCGTCCATCGTCCCTTTGATGCGGTGAAGTTGTCCTGTTCCCTTAGCAGAAAAACAACCCCAAAGCATAATGTTTCCACTTCCATGTTTGACGGTGGGGATGGTGTTCTTGGGGTCATAGGCAGCATTCCTCCTCCTCCAAACACGGCGAGTTGAGTTGATGCCAAAGAGCTTGATTTTGGTCTCATCTGACCACAACACTTTCACCCAGTTCTCCTCTGAATCATTCAGATGTTCATTGGCAAACTTCAGACGGGCCTGTATATGTGCTTTCTTGAGCAGGGGGACCTTGCGGGCGCTGCAGGATTTCAGTCCTTCACGGCGTAGTGTGTTACCAATTGTTTTCTGGGTGACTATGGTCCCAGCTGCCTTGAGATCATTGACAAGATCCTCCCGTGTAGTTCTGGGCTGATTCCTCACCGTTCTCATGATCATTGCAACTCCACGAGGTGAGATCTTGCATGGAGCCCCAGGCCGAGGGAGATTCACAGTTATTTTGTGTTTCTTCCATTTGCGAATAATCGCACCAACTGTTGTCACCTTCTTACCGAGCTGCTTGGCGATGGTCTTGTAGCCCATTCCAGCCTTGTGTAGGTCTACAATCTTGTCCCTGACATCCTTGGAGACCTCTTTGGTCTTGGCCATGGTGGAGAGTTTGGAATCTGATTGATTGATTGCTTCTGTGGACAGGTTGAGATTAGGAGCACTCCCTTTAAGAGTGTGCTCCTAATCTCAGCTCGTTACCTGTATAAAAGACACCTGGGAGCCAGAAATCTTTCTGATTGAGAGGGGGTCAAATACGTATTTCCCTCATTAAAATGCAAATCAATTTATAACATTTTTGACATGCGTTTTTCTGGATTTTTTTGTTGTTATTCTGTCTCTCACTGTTCAAATAAACCTACCATTAATATTATAGACTGATCATTTCTTTGTCAGTGGGCAAACGTACAAAATCAACAGGGGATCAAATACTTTTTTCCCTCACTGTAGGTCCTAGGAACTACTAAGTGGTGTGTACGATACGATATCATGTACTAAAACATCTATTGCAAAAACATCCAAATTGATATATCAACTTGGCATGAGTTTCACAACTGATAGAATGTAGATGTCTGATTTGCTGCTGTTTTTTCATTTTTATCCTGAAGCAGTTTAACAGTAAAACAAGGGATGGCTTCACAGTGAACTCCAAGGTGCCCAGTCTAAAAGACCCTGGGAAAGAATATGATGGTTTCACTATCACCATAACAGGAGACAGGTCAGTTTATTTGGTTCTAATAAATTAATAACAAACTAATCTCTTGACTTTATAGTCTCCATCAGTGGTTTGCCTAAGCTTTTCCAATCATACAGAAATCCGAGACACATTTCCTCATCACTGAACATCATTTCATGTGGAAAAACATCAGGGTTTATTATGTCAACTCAGCTCAGTTGAAAGCAGTTAAGTAATTCAACACATTGTATATTTTTGTTCATTCAAATTCAGTGCTCAGGGTTTTCTGTTAGGGAACTTCTAGCAAAGGTTCTAGATCTGTTTGTTGACATTGCATTAAATGTACAGTACCAGTCAAAAGTTTGGACACACCTACTCATTCAAGGGTTTTTCTTTATTTTTACTATTTTTTACATTGTAGAATGATAGTGAAGACATCAAAACTATGAAATAACACATATGGAATCATATAGTAACCAAAAATGTGTTAAACAAATCAAAATATGTTTTATATTTGAGATTCTTCAAATAGTCACCCTTTGCCTTAATGACAGCTTTGCACACTCTTGGCATTCTCTCAACCAGCTTCATGAGGTAGTCACCTGGAATGCATTTCAATTAACAGGTGTGCCTTCTTAAAAGTTAATTTGTGGAATTTCTTTCCTTCTTAATGCGTTTGAGCCATTCAGTTTTGTTGTGACAAGGTGGGGGGGGGTATACAGAAGATAGCCCTATTTGGTAAAAGACCAAGTCCATATTATGGCAAGAACAGCTCAAAAAAGCAAAGAGAAACGACAGTCCATCATTACTTTAAGACATGAAGGTCAGTCAATACGGAAAATTTCAAGAACTTTTAAAGTTTCTTCAAGTGCAGTCGCAAAAACCATCAAGCATTATGATGAAACTGGCTCTCATGAGGACTGCCACAGGAATGGAAGACCCAGAGTTACCTCTGCTGCAGAGGATAAGTTCATTAGAGTTACCAGCCTCAGAAATTGCAGCCCAAATAAATGCTTCAGAGTTCGTCACAGACACATCTCAACATCAACTGTTCAGAGGAGACTGTGTGAATCAGGCCTTCATTGTTGAATTGCTGAAAAGAAACCAGTACTAAAGGACACCAATAAGAAGAGACCTGCTTGGGCCAAGAAACACGAGCAATTAGCAATAGACTGGTGGAAATTTGTCCAAATTGGAGATTGTTGGTTCCATCCGCCGTGTCTTTGTGAGACGCAGTGTGGGTGAATGGATGATCTCTGCATGTGTCGTTCCCACCGTAAAGCATGGAGGAGGAGGTGTTATGGTGTGGGGGTGCTTTGCTGGTAACACTGTCTGTGATTTATTTGGAATTCAAGGCACACTTCACCAGAATGGCTACCACAGCATTCTGCAGTGATACGCCATCCCATCTGGTTTGGGCTTAGTGGGACTATCATTTGTTTTTCAACAGGACAATGACCCAACACGCCTCCAGGCTGTGTAAGGGCTATTTTACCAAGAAGGAGAGTGATGGAGTGCTGCATTAGATGACCTGGCCTCCACAATCCCCCGACCTCAACCCAATTGAGATGGTTTGGGATGAGTCAGACGGCAGAGTGAAGGAAAAGCAGCCAACAAGTGCTCAGCATATGTGGGAACTCCTTCAAGACTGTTGGAAAAGCATTCCAGGTGAAGCTGGTTGAGAGAATGCAAAGGGTGGCTATTTGAAGAATCTCAAATATAAAATATATTTTGATTTGTTTAAAACTTTTTTGGTTACTACATGATTCCATGTGTTATTTCATAGTTTTGATGTCTTCACTATTATTCTACAATGTAGAAAATAGTAAAAATAAAGAAAAACCCTTGAATGAGTAGGTGTGTCCAAACTTTTGACTGGTACTGTGTATATATTTTGTATTATTATACTTTTTTTAACAGGTAGGGCTCAAAACAGGTGGGGCTCTGAATGACGGGTCGCCACTGGTGTTGTCTCAATTGATGGCAGGCACAACACAAAAACCTCAGATGAAAAAAAAACTCAGATGAAATGGGGTCTAAGCTACAACATATTCTAATCTGAAACAAATCGGAATTTACACATTTTTAGATAATTTACGTTAAAGGTTTAAAAATGAAAAAAATAATTTAAAAAAAGTAAATGCATTAGATTGACGACAACACTGTAAGCTTAAATTACAGTGCATTTGGAATTATTCAGACCCCTTGACTTTTTCCAAAAAAAATTACGTTACAGCCTTATTCTAAACTTGATTAAATTGTGTTTTTTCCCCTCATCAATCTACACACAATACCCCATAATGACAAAGCGGAAACAGGTTTTTAGAAACTTTTGCAAATGTATTAAAAATAAAAAACGTAAATATCAAATGTACATAAGTATTCAGACCCTTTACTGTTGAAGCACCTTTGGCAGTGATTACAGCATCGAGTCTTCTTGGTTATGACGCTACAAGCTTGGCACACCTATATTTGGGGAGTTTCTCCCATTCTTCTCTGCAAATCCTCTCAAGCTGTCAGGTTGGATGGGGAGCGTTGCTGCACAGCTATTTTCAGGCCTCTCCAGAGATGTTCGATCGGGTTCAAGTCTGGGCTCTGGCTGGGCCACAAAAGGACATTCAGAGACTTGTCCCGAAGCCACTCCTGCGTTGTCTTGTCTGTGTGCTTAGGGTTGTTGTCCTGTTGGAAGGTGAACCTTTGCCCCAGTCTGAGGTCCTGAGCGCTCTGGAGAAGGTTTTCATCAAGGATCTCTCTGTACTTTGCTCTGTTCATCTTTGCCTCGATCCTGACTAGTCTCCCAGTCCCTGCTGCTGTTAAAAACATCCCCACAGCATGATGCTGCCATCACCATGCTTCACCGTAGGGATGGTGCCAGGTTTACTCTAGACGTGACACTTGGCATTCAGGCCGAAGTGTTCAATCTTGGTTTCATCAGACCAGAGAATCGTGTTTGTCATGGTATGAGAGTCTTTAGGTGCCTTTTGGTAAACACCAAGCGGGCTGTCATGTGCCTTTTACTGAGGAGTGGCTTCCATCTGGCCACTCTACCATAAAGGCCTGATTGGTGGAGTGCTGCAGAGATGGTTGTCCTTCTGGAAGGTTCTCCCATCTCCATAGAGGAACTCTAGAGCTCTGTCAGAGTTGCCATCGGGTTCTTGGTCACCTCCCTGACCAAGGCCCTTTACCCGATTGCTCAGTTTGGCCGGGCGGCCAGCACTAGGAAGAGTCTTGGTGATTACAAACTTCTTCCATTTAGGAATGATGGAGGCCACTGTGTTCTTGGGGACCTTCAATGCTGCAGAAATGTTTTGGTACCCTTCCCCAGATTTGTGCCTCGACACAATCCTGTCTCGGAGCTCTACGGACAAGTCCTTCGACCTCATGGCTTGGTTTTTGCTCTGACATGCACTGTCAACTGTGGGACCTTTTATATAGACAGGTGTGTGCCTTTCCAAATCATGTCCAATCAATTGAATTTACCACAGGTGGACTCCAATCAAGTTGTAGAAACATCTCAAGGATGATCAATGGAAACCGGATGCACCTGAGCTCAATTTCGAGTCTCATAGCAAAGGGTCTGAATACTTATGTAAATAAGGTATTTCTGTTTTTTATTTGTAATAAATTTAGAAAACTGTTTTCACTTTGTCATTATGGGGTATTGTGTGTAGATTGCTATAATCTTTATTTTTTATTTTTTAATTCGTTTTAGAATAAGGCTGTAACTTAACAACATTTGGAAAAAGTCAAGGGGTCTGAATACCTTCCGAAGGCACTGTATATCAAACTCAACCCTTTATCTTTTCCAGTGATGAAGACATGGATGTCTCGTGGTATGGTGGGGAATGCAAAATCTGTCAACTTTGAGCAACTTCTATCTCCTGAATGTTTTGGCATTCAGGTCCAAAAAGTCATTTTCTGACCACTTCTTCCATGGGCAAATATGTATGGGAAGTTTTGTTTAAATCAAAAGGGATGTTGTCAAAAAGTGGATTTACTCAGAAGCAAGAACTGCAGTGTGATGCATACTGTATGGATATCCTCAAGTGTGAAATATTAGCTAAAAAGAATGGTTGCATCTGAGACATGAAATACAGTGGGGAGAACAAGTATTTGATACACTGCCGATTTTGCAGGTTTTCCTACTTACAAAGCATGTAGAGGTCTGTAATTTTTATCATAGGTACACTTCAACTGTGAGAGATGGAATCTAAAACAAAAATCTAGAAAATCACATTGTATGATTTTAAAGTAATTCATTTGCATTTTATTGCATGACATAAGTATTTGATACATCAGAAAAGCAGAATTTAATATTTGGTACAGAAACCTTTGTTTGCAATTACAGAGATCATACGTTTCCTGTAGGTCTTGACCAGGTTTGCACACACTGCAGCAGGGATTTTGGCCCACTGCTCCATACAGACCTTCTCCAGATCCTTCAGGTTTCGGGGCTGTCGCTGGGCAATACGGACTTTCAGCTCCCTCCAAAGATTTTCTATTGGGTTCAGGTCTGGAGACTGGCTAGGCCACTCCAGGACCTTGAGATGCTTCTTACGGAGCCACTCTTAGTTGCCCTGGCTGTGTGTTTCGGGTCGTTGTCATGCTGGAAGACCCAGCCACGACCCATCTTCAATGCTCTTACTGAGGGAAGGAGATTGTTGGCCAAGATCTCGCGATACATGGCCCCATCCATCCTCCCCTCAATACGGTGCAGTCGTCCTGTCCCCTTTGCAGAAAATTATCCCCAAAGAATGATGTTTCCACCTCCATGCTTCACGGTTGGGATGGTGTTCTTGGGGTTGTACTCATCCTTCTTCTTCCTCCAAACACGGCGAGTGGAGTTTAGACCAAAAAGCTCTATTTTTGTCTCATCAGACCACATGACCTTCTCCCATTCCTCCTCTGGATCATCCAGATGGTCATTGGCAAACTTCAGACGGGCCTGGACATGCGATGGCTTGAGCAGGGGGACCTTGCGCACGCTGCAGGATTTTAATCCATGACGGCGTAGTGTGTTACTAATGTTTTCTTTGTGACTGTGGTCCCAGCTCTCTTCAGGTCATTGACCAGTTCCTGCCGTGTAGTTCTGGGCTGATCCCTCACCTTCCTCATGATCATTGATGCCCCACGAGGTGAGATCTTGCATGGAGCCCCAGACCGAGGGTGATTGACCGTCATCTTGAACTTCTTCCATTTTCTAATAATTGCGCCAACAGTTGTTGCCTTCTCACCAAGCTGCTTGCCTATTGTCCTGCAGCCCATCCCAGCCTTGTGCAGGTCTACAATTTTATCCCTGATGTCCTTACACAGCTCTCTGGTCTTGGCCATTGTGGAGAGGTTGGAGTCTGTTTGATTGAGTGTGTGGACAGGTGTCTTTTATACAGGTAACGAGTTCAAACAGGTGCAGTTAATACAGGTAATGAGTGGAGAACAGGAGGGCTTCTTAAAGAAAAACTAACAGGTCTGTAAGAGACGGAATTCTTACTGGTTGGTAGGTGATCAAATACTTATGTCATGCAATAAAATGCAAATTATTTACTTAAAAATCATACAATGTGATTTTCTGGATTTTTGTTTTAGATTCCGTCTCTCACAGTTGAAGTGTACCTATGATAAAAATTACAGACCTCTACATGCTTTGTAAGTAGGAAAACCTGCAAAATCGGCAGTGTATCAAATACTTGTTCTCCCCACTGTATACTGTATAAACACATTTTACTGAGTTAGTTCATATAAGGAAATCAGTCAATTGAAATAAATTCCTTAGGCCCTAATCTATGGGTTTCACATGACTGGGAATACAGATACAGTGGGGGAAAAAAGTATTTAGTCAGCCACCAATTGTGCAAGTTCTTCCACTTAAAAAGATGAGAGAGGCCTGTAATTTTCATCATAGGCACACGACAACTATGACAGACAAATTTAGATTTTTTTTCTCCAGAAAATCACATTGTAGGATTTTTAATGAATTTATTTGCAAATTATGGTGGAAAATAAGTATTTGGTCACCTACAAAAAAGCAAGATTTCTGGCTCTCACAGACCTGTAACTTCTTCTTTAAGAGGCTCCTCTGTCCTCCACTCGTTACCTGTATTAATGGCACCTGTTTGAACTTGTTATCAGTATAAAAGACACCTGTCCACAACCTCAAACAGTCACACTCCAAACTCCACTATGGCCAAGACCAAAGAGCTGTCAAAGGACACCAGAAACAAAATTGTAGACCTGCAACAGGCTGGGAAGACTGAATCTGCAATAGGTAAGCAGCTTGGTTTGAAGAAATCAACTGTGGGAGCAATTATTAGGAAATGGAAGACATACAAGACCACTGATAATCTCCCTCGATCTGGGGCTCCACGCAAGATCTCACCCCGTGGGGTCGAAATGATCACAAGAACGGTGAGCAAAAATCCCAGAACCACACGGGGGGACCTAGTGAATGACCTGCAGAGAGAGCTGGGACCAAAGTAATAAAGCCTACCATCAGTAATACACTACGCCGCCAGGGACTCAAATCCTGCAGTGCCAGACGTGGTTGGCAATGACACAGGTCAAACGTTTTCTGTAAGTCTTCACAAGGTTTTCACACACTGTTGCTGGTATTAGTCCTTATCCAGAGCGACTTACAGTTAGTGAGTGCATACATTTTCATACTTTTTTCATTCTTTTGGCTCATGAAACATGGGACCAACACTTTACATGTTGCGTTTCAAAAAAAATTCAGTATTGAAACAGCCAAACCCCTATTTGAACCTTTTGAATTCTTTGTCCTTCAGGTTGGACTTTCTAAAAAAACTTGAAATACTAAGCTTGAAATACAAAGCTTGAAATATGATTTGGCTTGTTATTCTACCTCTAACCCTACAGCTTTCACCAAAGTGCGCCTTGTTATCTGTCCCATGATGAATGTTGATGTATGTACAGTACAGTAGATGTTCATAGAGACCAAGGTGTTTGTTCAGACTGTGTGTATTTGTGTTACCTTAGAGTGGGGAACATGCTGTTCTCAGTGGAGACCCAGACCACAGAGGAGCGCACGCAGCAGTACCAGTCTGAGATTGAGTCGATCTACAAAGACCTGACTGCCAAAGGCAAGGCTCTCATGCTGTCCACTGAACTTGGGGTATGCTCTCTCTTCCTCTTTCTCTCTCTTCTTCTTCTTCTTCCCTATTCCCTCTCTTTTCTTTTCTCTGACTGTCAGTGTTGGCTTCCAGTTGTGCGATTCACTGCCACCTCAACAATCTGATCCATACTGTTGCTTTCCTATCTGATGTAACACACGTTTTTCTATTGTTGTGTTGATAGATTTACTCTCTACCACTGAAAATGTGGAGCAGTCCGTTTTGTATGAGGCTACCTAACCTGTTAAAGGGAAATTCCACTCAATTAGTCCACTGTTGATAATGTCCCAAAATGTTTTGCATGTCAGCAGTCAAGTTTTCAAGTTATTGGACTTTCAAGAAGCCAAGTGTCACTGGCCACATCCTTGTGTAATGATATGACCTCTGTAAGTGGACCCTGTAGTATGAATTGCATTGTTTTTGTTTCTATCTTTTAGGATGCAGATGCAGTGTGTAATTTAATCCTCTCCCTGGTTTACTACTTCTGTAACCTTATGCCCCTCTCCAGAGGGTCCAGGTAAGGTTTTGTCTAAGTCATATAACCATCAATACATGATGTTAAGGCACATGTTTCAGTTGGTCTTCTCTGAATGGTGATTTCATTTTGTGAAACAGTTTTTTTAGTTATGAAATCAGTCCCATTTCCCATACTTTTTTGTCTCTATTTCTCTTTTTTCAGTGTTGTGGCATACTCCGTTGTCATGGGTGCACTGATGGCCAGTGGAAAGGAGGTGATAGGCAGAATCCCCAAAGGGAAGGTAATCGTGACGTTTTGCTCTACTTTACACTACTTTATTTTAATACATTACATTTCCCAGTGGTGGTATCAATGTGGTAACAATGTGCCTGGTTTTTAAGCTTTTTTCTTGTTTATGATGATTTTTTTAGTTGGTTGATTTTGAAGCCATGACAACACCCAGTCCTGACAGCTTTAGTAAAACAGCTAAAAACTGGATGAATTTAAAGAGGTGAGTAGCTCGACATGCCCACTGTTATCACCTTTAAACGCATCATAAGTTGGCCAATTATTGTATTGATAACCTTTTTTTACCTCATAGTCTACCAGTGTGGTACCATAGTCTTCCATCGGTAGCAGAAACGTTCCCGACGACTAGAACCATGATAGAGGTCCTCAACACGGACTCGACATCGCACTGTCCAAAGAAGTCCTAACACCACTTCTCCTGATGAGAACAAGGGCCACTCGCCCTGTCCACTCTCTCTGCTCACTCTTTCTGCTCATAGTCTCTCTGGCCAAGCTCAACCCCCAAAGCACAACATCTGTCTAAACATGATTTATGGCAACTACATGTTGTTCAGATATGTATGCAATACCAGCAAAACCCTAGTAGGGTCTAGTATGTAAAAGCTAAGAAGCAACATTTATTTGAATGGGAGGTAATCTCTCGATCGTGATTGGCACTAAAATTCTAACTATTTTCTTTTAAAAAACCCTCAGTCTATAAGCAAAGAAAGTGGGGGAGGAGATTATAAGATGTAAACTTTCCTTCAGGGCTATTCTATTCCACTTGGGATACTTGAACATTTAGAAAAGTCAAGCAATCTTTTTATTTAGTCTTGTCGATGGTGCGATTGTGGAGAGTGTCACTCTGTGGCATTTCCTTTTTCAGTAATTGTTTTTAACTTGACCAATAAAGGGCATGAGGCAGGGCTGGTTTTAGGTTGGGTCAAACTTGTTTTGGGGAAAGCACACAACAATGGTCCTCTGGTCTTATTTTGAGACATCTGTTTCTGTCTTGTTGCTGTTCTCTCTTTCTTTTTTCCGTAAAATGTTTTTAAATCATTTGACAATGGTCTTATCGACACACAACATTTGAACACATGTTCAGGGATACATTAAGGGGAGTATGTTCAACTGCTCTGAAGAACCTCTTCATGTGAGGACAAGCTTTGGTGTTCAGTTTGTATGTTTCCCACTTACCCTTAACTGTGAATGACAGAATAAAATATGCATTGCCTGCCGGAGTCCTTATTGAATGAGCTCCAGAGGATCAAATAAAATAACCAACAACAATGTTAAGTTCTCTGCTTAACGTTATTTAATTTTTTGGCAGAACTACTGTTTTATCATGATGTTTCCATATCAATGTTTGTGCTGAATGGCTGGGAGATTTGTTTTAATATTTTTTTTGCACTGGGTGAATTGGCTATGTTTATTAAACCGCTAAGGTGGATTTTTAAGCTAAGCATATGTCCCATCTTGAAGTTTAAACTCGAAGGAAAGAAATCTGTGGAGATTTTAGGGAATTGGGATGTTCAATGGTCAATAAAATTGGTTGACAAATGAGTGGTTTGTTTCTTGTTATTTCAATTCAACCAGGAGTGAAACTGATATGGTTATCTACAGTTATGCCAGATCACCCACAAAGATGTTATTAATTAATGAGCTTGCTTTCTACCCCTTTCAAACACACCTTGCTTGTACTTTCATTCAGGTCAGCAGATGTCGCACAAGTGCTCCTAAATACTGTAAACCACTATGACCTTAGCCAAATCATGTGATGTTTCTGATAAGCCGAAGAGGATATGGTTTGCATGCTTGCTACACAGTTGCAGCTAACACTACTGTTTCTGCTCTGCTGGAGGAGGCTGACAGTTCCCAGAGATGGCTGAAGATATCAGTGAGGCAGAGGATACTCTTATTTATTGTTTAACAGGCTTGAATACTATGGGAAGAATTCTACTCGAAAATGGCAAGAAAGAAGCAGCAGGTACAGTATACTACCGGTATTTCAGTAGCTATCGTGTGGTGCTAGCTAACTACTGTCACATATGACCTATGCTGAGTGAGCCAACAATATCAATAGACTCTGGATAGCTATGAATATTGAAATAATATTGACAGTGATCTGTGAGCCCTAGAGTGAATTTCTCTACATTGCATGTACTGTTGCCTACAGTGGGCTTTTCAAACTGGGACGGAAGTGAATTATGTATTTTTTATGAATATCGCTACCTGCAACAGAATATCATTTGTATGTATCTGACTGCGTCCAGCATGAACGAAGTTAGAGGTAGTTTCACGAGCCAATGTAAACTAGCGTTAGCGCAATGACTGGCAGTCTACTGGAACGTTAGCATGCTAGCTGTTCCTCTTCATCCGACTCTGGGGAAGTAGATAAACGGCTTCATTGCAAAATTTCGAACTATCCCTTTAAAATAGAGCAAATTACCGTTTTCTTTTAGGCTTGCCGTCTGTCTCAGTGGTAATTTTCCGGATGGAAAACTGTTTCTGTGTCAATTTGAAGGACCAAAACCAGATAGAAAGAAGGCAGAAAATATATTGAAATATATATATATATATATATATATATATATAATAATAATCTTTGAAAACTAACAATCAAATAAAAGCTAGACAGTAAGCAAGAATAAAAAAATAAATTTTAAAAACGGGCATTCAAGGCACATGCCTATTGATTTTGTACAAATGTTTGAGCAGAGGAACATGGCATTAGCGCCATGGAAATAATGCATAGAATTTCTGGAAATTTGCTTCAAAACTGCAACATTTTCTCTCAGCTCAATGGAAAAAGTTTAGATTGCAGAAAATTTGCTTTACAACAGCAAAATGTACTTAACGCCACCAATATACTTTTCTAGCTAATTGACTATGTTAGAGTTTATGCTTCCTCTTCCACTTTGGGGAGGTCAACATAATGAAACTGTACACCAAATCTATTCATTTAAAAATGATGATTACTTCAAATTGCCATTATCAATCACCTTTGCTAACATATGATGGGGGTCCCTGGGTAGCCAGTTTGCCTGGGCAGGGGTCCCTGGGAAAGAAAAGTTTGAAAACCCCTGGCCTACAGCACATGTTCTCAAAGTAGAAAAGTGTGATCGGGGATTAGTAATTTAGCAATATGGGAACTAAGCTCCGTCATTCATTTGCCAGGACTGTCAGTTGCACAATCAGCTACAATGTTTATTTGTCATTCTGCAGGTTCCATTGAAGATTTTGTCCCAAATAAAATTACAACATTATTTGGATTAATGACTTGTGGTGCCAACTTCTATAACAGGTGGGTGTGTGTTAGAGACTTTTGGCCTACTTTAGTTTCAGTTTCTTTCTCTCCTTTGGTGGCAGATATTCAGTCCAATCCTGATGAATACATTTTTGTTCACGTTTGTTAGTATTGGTGTGAAGAAGAGGAGTGAGGCTGAAGACCTGTGGAAGAAATCTTTTCAGTGAGTTTGGAGAGCAAACATCAGAGAACTGCGTTACTCAATCTGCAAACTATTGTTCTTTTAGAAGAAGAATAAATACATTTTGACAATGACACTTCTCTCCCCCATTCCTTCACCAGCCATGCCAAGGTGCAAGAGCAAGTTGAGGAACTCCTGCAGTTGGAGGTTAGTCTTCCATTCTACACAATGGTCTATTGTTATCCGTGATTTCAGGTGTACTTTTGGCATGACTTGAGAGATGAGGTTGTAGTAAATATGTAATAGAGATGTAATAGGTGTGTGTGTGTGCTCCTGTAGGAGGAATGGGATGCCTTTCTGGACTGCATAGACACTGAGCTGAAGACAACTGACAAGCAGCTCACAGGAGGCCCAACCTCACAGAACCTGAGTGCTGATACGCCCCTCACAGATGCTAGGAGTGGAGAGTGAGTCAACATATACTGAACAAAAATATAAATGAAACATGTAAAGTGTTGGTCCCATGTTTCATGAGCTGAAATAAAAGATCCCAGAAATGTTCCATATGCACAAGAAGCTTATTTCTCTCAAATTTGTCAAGATAATCCATCCACATAACAGGGGTGGCATATCAAGAAGCGGATTAAACGGCATGATCATTACACAGGTGCACCTTGTGCTGGGGACAATAAAAGGCCACTAAAATGTGCAGTTTTGTCACACAACACAATGCCACAGGTGTCTCAAGTTTTGAGGGAGCGTGCAATTGGCAATTTTGGAATGCTGACAGCAGGAATGTCAACCAGAGCTGTTTCCAGAGAATTGAATGTTCATTTTCTACCATAAACTGCCTCCAACGTCGTTTTAGAGAATTTGGCAGTACATCCAACCAGCCTCACAACCGCAGACCATCTGTAACCACGCCAGCCTAGGAACTCCACATCCGGCTTCTTCACCTGCGGGATCGTCTGAGACCAGCCACCCGGACAGCTGTTGAAACTGTGGAATCTCTGCACAAACTGTCAGAAACCGTCTCAGGGAAGCTCATCTGCGTGCTTGTCGTCCTCACAAGGGTCTTGACCTGACTGCAGTTCAGCGTCGTAACCGACTTCAGTGGGCAAATGCTCACCTTCGATGGCCACTGGCACGCTGGAGAAGTGTGCTCTTCACAGATGAATCCCGGTTTCAACTGTACCAGGCAGATGGCAGACAGCGTGTATGGCGTCGTGTGGGCGAGCGGGTTGCTGATGTCAAAGTTGTGAACAGAGTGCCCCATGGTGGCCGTGGGGTTATGGTATGGGCAGGCATAAGCTACGGACAACAAACACAATTGCATTTTATAGATAACTTAACGAGATCCTGAGGCCCATTGTTGTGCCATTCATCCGCCACCAAGACCTCATGTTCTTTTTTTTCTCCCCAATTTTGATCTTGTCTCCAACGGGCTCGGGAGGCGAAGGTCGAGTCATGCGTCCTCCGAAACATGACCTGCCAAACTGTGCTTCTTAACACCCCCCAGCTTAACCCAGAAGCCAGTCACACCAATGTGTCAGAGGAAACACCATTCAACTGACGACCAAAGTCAACCTGCAGGCGCCCGGCCCGCCACAAGGAGTCGCTAGAGCGCAATCAGCCAAGTAAAGCCCCCCCGGCCAAACCTTCCCCTAACCCGGACGACGTTGGGCCAATTGTGCACCGCCCTATGGGACTCCCGATCACGGCCGGTTGTGACACAGCCTGGGATCGAACCCGGGTCTGATAATGCACGGCCCCATGTCGCAAGGATCTGTACACAATTCCTGGAAGCTGAAAATGTCCCAGTTCTTCCATGGCCTGCATACTTACCAGACATGTCACCCATTGAGCATGTTTGGGATGCTCTGGATTGACGTGTATGACAGCATATTCCAGTTCCTGCCAATATCCAGCAACTTCGCATTGAAGAGGAGTGGGACAACGTTCCACAGGCCACAATCAACAGCCTGATCAACTCTATGCGAAAGAGATGTGTCACGCTGCATGAGGAAAATCGTGGTCACATCAGATACTGACTGGTTTTCTTATCAACGCCCCTACCTTTATTTTAAGGTATCTGTGACCAACAGATGCATATCTGTATTCCCAGTCATGTGAAATCCATAGATTAGGGCCTAATGAATTTATTTCAATTGACTGATTTCCTTATATGAACTAACTCAGTAAAATGTGTTTATACAGTATCTGTGACCAACACAGCGGCGCAACATTCACTGGGGACAGGGGGCCATGTCCCCCCCACATTCTGAAATTGCATTTTTGTCCCCCCCAGTTTTATCATTGGAATGTGATACAAAACGAGGCAACGGTGTGCTTTAGGACGATGCGGACGCCTCTGAGCGGTCGGGTAGGCTGTTTGGAGTGTTTATCCGACTGGATTAAAAATAATAATTATTATTATTATTATGTTCCCCCCCCACTTCTAAAACTAAAGTTGCGCCCCTGGACCAACATATGCATATCTGTATTCCCAGTCATGTGAAATCAATAGATTAGGGCCTAATTAATTTATTTCAATTTGACTGATTTTCTTATATGAACTGTAACTCAGTAAAATCTTTTAAATTGTTGCATGATGCGTTTATATTTTTGTTCAGTGTAGAACCATTACATTTTAGATTTTAGTCATTTAGCAGACGCTCTTATCCAGAGTGAGTGCATACATTTTATTTTAATTTTTTTCATCAGCATAACCAGCTTGCTCACATCATTGAAATAGTCTGGACCGCCACTGTGGTAAACTTGTCTCAGAAGGACTAGGAGAAAGTTCAGGGAAAATTGTGAAGAGTACAGTCTGAGTACAGTCTGCTATTTACCTAGAAATTACATCGTAAAATATTAATAACCAAATAATTCCATTTAGGTTTCTTTGGGATTGAGATCTTTAGTGTTTCAGCAGGTATAAAATACCCAAACTGACCCTCTGTTGTTGTGTTTTGCAGGAATGTGACTCTGGGCCAGTACTTTGGGAAAGGGGAGAATCTACTGCTCGTCCTTATCCGACACTTTGGATGACTACCGTGACGAGAGCACGTGGCTGAGCTGGAGACCCAACAGGTCAGTCTACCTGAGAGGAGAGGAGCTCATCTCCTACCATCTCTCAGTGCTCCTAACTTCCTTTAACACCACCTACCTACCATCTCTCAGTGCTCCTAACTTCATATAACCTCTCCTACCATCTTTAAGTGCCCTTAATCTCTAGCAGCCTTTAGTGCCCCGTATTGCACTCTGTTTTCAGTAGGGATGGGTGCGAGTACTTGAATATTCGAGTGTTCGATTCAAGGTTTGTAATCTATTTCTAGTATGTCAAATGCAGTGAACATTTTTAAATGTACTTTTCAGTTGTGTATCAGAACAACCAGTAGGTCTAATTGGAACAATCGATAGCACACCTCAAACTTTTTTGGCCTTCAGACCCATTTCACGCTAAATTTTTTGCATATGAGCACTCGAACACAGACATTCTTTCAAATGCCCATCGCTAATTTTAAGGGACTCCTAGATTCTCAGTCGGCTCGGGTACTGGTGGTTTCCTTTGGCTGTCGGGAAGGTGCTCAGCTCTGGCTAGAACAGACGGGCTGCAAGTACGACATGCTGCTTGACCCACAGAGGAAGGTAAGAGTACGGCAGCCACTGTAGAGGGCCACTCAGGGCTGATCTGGACCTTTGGTATTTCAATGTAAAGCTTGTATGTACTCAGTGTTATGCCAATGTTTTGCCTACTGGAAACGTATTATCTGTGTTCCAGATTTACAGGGCATTTGGCCTAGGATCTTCCTATTTAAAGGTGATGAATTTCCACTGCTTACTTCAGTATGCAGAGTATGTTGTGTTAGGCCAAGAGTTTCCTGACATTCCACCACGTTTCCTGGAAGATCTCTATCAGGTATTCAGAAATCCTACTTAAGATACAGTATACATTAAACACAGAAAATAATATTTCCTCTTTCTATTAAGAAAAGTATCCATACAATGCCCAATTATTTTGGGATAGGTTTGTATAATCCATGTCCTCATTATAATTCCGTTTTTGATACGATTTCAGATGGGCGGTGACTTTGTCCTGGATGAAGGCGGGAAAGTGATCCTCTCTCATCCCTGCAAGAATCCAATGGACAGGCCTGAAGTAACACAGATGGTGGCTACCATCTCGTCTGGTGGCCATCCTACTAGCTTATAATGTAGTAGTGACTCGCTCCATCTGAGTGGACATGGCACTGACCTCTCATTGGAAGGGCACCTCCTTGGCTTGTGTGGATGAAGACACGGCTCAAGCTCATGACCTCATGAAGAGCAGTGTCTGAAGGGAACTCACAAGCCAAGGACAACTGCCCTTTCTGCTGCGGGATTAGTGCTGCGCTAGTGCTATTATTTCTGACTGAATTCTATAATATTTTTCTCCCCAATTTCCTGATATCCAATTGTGATCCAATTACGATCTTGTCTCATCGCTGCAACACCCCAACGGGCTCGGGAAAGGGGAAGGTCGAGTCATGCGTCCTCCGAAACATGACCCGCCAAGCCTGCTTCTTAACACCCGCTTGCTTAACCCGGAAGCCAGCCGCACCAATGTGTCGGAGGAAACACCGTTCAACTGACGGCCGAAGTCAGCTTGCAGGCGCCCGGCCCGCCATAAGGAGTCGCTAGAGCGCGTTGAGCCAAGTAAAGCCCCCCTGGCCAAACCCTCCCCTAACCCGGACGACGCTGGGCCAATTGTGCGCTGCCCTAAGGGACCCCCGATCACGGCCGGTTGTGTCACAGCCTGGGATCGAACCACAGGCTGTATTGATGCCGCAACACTGCGATGCAGTGCCTTAGACCGCTGCGCCACTCGGGAGGCATAATTGTAGATTCTAATGTTTACTGAACTTTGAATTAAATTAATTCAGATCTCAAGGATGATTTTTAAAGGTCCAATGCAACCGTTTTTATCTCAATATCAAATCATTTCTGGGTAACAATTAAGTAACTTACTGTTATTGTTTTCAATTAAAATGGTCAAAAATAAACAAAATAGCTTCTTAGCTAAATGCAATTTCTCAAGCAAGAATTTAACTAGGACTGTCTGGGAGTGGTCTGAGAGAGGGGCCTAATTAGAGGAGCCTAATGGGAGTTATGTGTAACCTGAAAACTAGCTGTTATTGGCAGAGAGGAGGGAAAGGGAAAGGGGGATATCAAGTCAGTTGTACAACTGAATGCATTCAACTGAAATGTGTCTTCCGCATTTAACACAACCCTTCTGAATCAGGGCAAACTCTCTTTGTTATTGGTGTATTAACTTATACCACCTGGTGATGTCACAATTTCACAGTATTATTCCAACCTCATAGTGTGGAAATATAAACTGAGTGTACAAAACATTATGCTTTTTCCATGACATACACTGACCAGGTGAATCCAGGTGAAAGATATGATCCCTTAATGATGTCACTTGTTAAATCCACTTCAATCAATGTAGATGAAGGGCAGGAGACAGGTTTAAGAAGGATTTTTAAGCGTTGAGACAATTGAGTGCAACTCAATATTGGGAAGGTGTTCTTAATGTTTTGTACACTGTATATATATAAAACACTGGAAAATCACGTTTTTGACTGCACTGCCCCTTTAAGGATAATCACTGACTTTATGAGTAAAACAAATCTGATCATGTAACTGTGACAGAGCTTTTTCAAATATTTTATTGCACAATATTTGTACCGAAACTATGCTGTTTACATTAACTGTGAAAAAGTACAGTAATAACGTTGTATACTTTTAATCATGATAAATTGAATAAATATTTGGATAATCCAGTTTTAGTTTAAGTCTTCGATCCAAAGTATTCAGTATTCAGCCAAAGAGACTGGCATAGCTTAGAGTGAGTAATAAGTTACGTATATTTTTTTTTACAAATGTGGACTAAGATGAGCACCATCTGTCTGTACAGTATATTAGGCCATGGGTTTGATACATTTTTTTCTTTTTTTAACAGTATGTTAAATGTGTTATGGATTATTATTCAACACTAGCACCATCAACTAGTAAACTAAAATGTTATTGAGTATTGAACAGTATGATATATAGATTACAACCCACCTCTTTGTGGATCAATGACATCCCCTATTGCTTTTTAAACAAAAAAATAATAATAAAGATTTTACAAGATAGATAACTACTCCTGATAAATTATCCACAAGGTACATTTTCGTCAAGCTTGGCTGGATTTGTGTTTCTGAAATTTCAGATACTTGTCAAAAGTTTGAAGAAAAGGATCAGGCATCAAACTCACAGAGGTAAGACATATTCCTGTCACAATAGTTGTCCCACCAGTCCCCATCATCTGAAGCCATGGCCACACAGTTCTCCCGCTTGCCTCCGTCCGGCTGGCTGGAGAGGAAGTGTTTGCGCCACTGGAAGTAGGTAACGTATGTGTTGTCCTCAAACAGGTAGAGTCCCTCAGAGCGCAGGTCATTGATGCCCAGCCACACAGGCCAGTTCCCTGGCTGGAAGAAAGCCTTGACGTATTCTGCCAGGGCTTCCTGCTCCTTCCTGTCCCGAGGCATGGCCATCCTTCCGCCACGCTCCAGGCACTTCTGGGCTGCCCCTGCATACGTCTCATATGTGCGGTAGACCAGATAGCACTTATACCCCACCCGTCGGCCCTTCTGACATCCTAGGAAGAGGAGGAAACATTTCACCTTTTGTTTTTCATGATTTTATAATGGTTTTTCATAATTCCATTTTAAAACATTTGAACTATTGAGAGGAAAAAGGTCAAGGGAGGTATGCAGAGTGCAGACATACCCTCCAAGCGGCCAATCTCCTTGCGGTTCTCTTTGGTGAAGAGGGAAATCTGTTGCATGGTCTCCTCTACCTCCCAGAGGGTGCCGTCCAGCCGGGACACTCTGTCTAGCAGTTGGGTCACCTTCACGTCCAGGGTGTAGTGGCCCACATTCAGTCTGTGGATGGCCTGATCCATTGATGCCAGTCTGGACACTGTTTAAGAGAAAACCTCAGAAGTTGTTTATGTCTGACAATTCAGCAATAATTTGTAGTGTGTAGTGTATAATTTTCTTGAGTTTGTGCAGACATACAAATATAGTGGTATGTGTTGTCAAAGTCTGAGACAGGACTGGGATCTTGCTCCTCCGGTACGTCTTCTCTCGCCTGTTTCCCCTGAGTCTCTGGGTTCTGAAGGAAACAGTGAGGGTAAAACATTTGCAACCAATACTCCAGCTCCTCCACTGATTGCCATTATAGTGAGACTGTTACACTAAATAACATAGTTATAATATAGTTAAAAAGACATAAAACTAGTCTAGGGGTTTCCATGGAATAATGACAACATAATGAAGATGTTACAGTACTCTATTTGAGTTTATGTGCATCTGTAGAATTAATTCCATTCTTACTGCACTAACAATGTACTACTATACCTCCTTAACTGATGTTATGTCCTAGTTCAAAATCTGCAAGCGAGTACAAGTCCTCACTTCAGTTGGTGTTGCATCGACAGGATCTCCATCTTCGGTGCCGCTGTCTGGATCACTCAGGCTGAGTGAACACATACACAAGACGGTGACTAGGATGGCTGCTTTTCCCATTTTACCCTGTAATAACTTTGGTTGTCCTCAGTATCCCTCTGTCATGCCCTCTCTCTCTCTCTCTCTCTCAATCTCACTCCCTCCTGTCGTTCTGACTTGTCCTGAGCTGGCCTCCCCAACAACAGGAAACCTCTGTTTTTCCTATCACCTCCCACTTCCACACTTTGAGTTAACAGTGCACTTTTACAGAGGCGGACCTTTGGTGGCACACGTTCCTATTAATACAGTCCACTTCTATTAGGGCGAACATGAGGATTTGCCAGTGGAAATAAATCACAGTAGTAGAGGCAGTGGTTGTGGTGAGTGAATTTGCAGGGAAAATTAGAGTCAATGTATCCCTATGTGCTGAAGTCATGGCAGACAGGAGGAATGCCAGTTAAAATGCCACAAAAATCATAGTTTCCATTCCACAGGCACCAGGACTTGGACATGAACTAGCTAGGTCTGCTAGGATGTCTGGGTGTGGCTACTGCCAGACACTGAAAGGGCTGAGTGTGTGGTGTAACTGAAATGTTCATACAGATTACTGTGAGGATGACTCTGCACAATGCAAAAATAGGATGTGCAGTATCCTCCATAAGCATGCCTTTGACAGTACACGGAGAAACTTGACTAATACAGATATACAGTACATATTAGTCTGATGCTTTGCTGGTTTTCCTTTTCCATTTTAACAAGGCCTGCTCAGATGGTTAATTCTCTATTTGTGAGATTTTCTCAATTGAACCCACAAGTTCTCTGCTGCCACATGGTGGACTGATATTGTCACTGAATTAAAAAAATAACAATCCCAGAACAATGACCTCATTCTGTACAATTTATTTGCTTTGAATCAGTGATTTCAAAATGTATGAGTGCAATATAGCATACAGTGAATATAATTTACATACAAAATTCTGTAAAATAGTACTCTAGTAGTATAAATGGTTGTAGATCTACATTGCAAGTGGTATAAATCACTTAACATGCTGGCTTACCTAAACATACCACTTTGAGTGCTTCTCATTAGTGTACACTACAGTAATGCTTAGCACTATTACGAGGTCAGAGTAATAAAGGTAAAGGTAACAGCTGGAGTGTGTGGGTTCTGGCAGTGGGCAAACAAAAGCACACATGTAGTGAGATATGCCATAAAAAGCCATTTAAGATAAATAGACATAGTCAGTTCAATTGTTGGCTTTCCTTAATACATGTATTAAAATGGTCATCACAATGGTCCTTCTAGTGTTGAGTTGATCCAGTCACTCAATGTTTTTACTTGAAGCCGCTGTTACCAGTTGTCAAGAAAGTCAAATCCGGTCTTCAGGACGTTACTGCTGGTA
Organism: Coregonus clupeaformis; assembly: GCF_020615455.1. NCBI lineage: Eukaryota > Metazoa > Chordata > Actinopteri > Salmoniformes > Salmonidae > Coregonus > Coregonus clupeaformis. The sequence goes on along the minus strand of NC_059227.1, from coordinate 18,500,541 downwards.
TTAAACTGGTAGGAGAAAAATAGAACATCTCAATTAGAACAGTACAGAGCACACAACTTGAAGTAAATGTACTATGTAACAACATGTTAATACAGAGTAATTAGACTGTTACTACACAGGTAAATGCTGTTGCCAATTTTTCTGGATCAAAATATCTTTGATCAGTATCAAACCACAATGGGTTGTTCACCTGAGCGAAGGTGGGACTGGTGGCCAGTTGAGACTCAGACTGAACAGCAGCCTTCTCCTCTCTGTCTCTGGCAGTGTTGCCTGAGCGGGCAGGGGACTTGGTGGGCAGCCCTGGGGATTTAGTGGGCAGCCCTGGAGTGAAGACGTCCTCCACTGTGTTGCTGACTGAGGGGAGGGTGCTCTGAGCGCGCTCCCAAACAGCCACAGTGGACGACACACTGATAGGAGCAGGGGTAGGAGTCACGCTCATAGGGGTCACACTTATGGCTGCTGGGGGGGGGACACTGATGGGCACAGGGGTAGGAGGCGCAGGCAACCGGGGGGCTCTCTGCTTGGTCACCCGTGGTGGGGGTGGGGTCTCCTCTGCCTCCTTGGGGGTGGGCTCCTGACGAAGGTAGGAGGGCAGTGGCTTCTCCCCCTTCTCCAGGGACTTGATTTGGCTGGGGGTTAGGGAGTAGAAGTCTGCCTGTTCACCCTCCAGCCTGGATCTCTCAGCACTGATCTTCCAGAAGGAGGAGGACTCCTCTTTCCTGTCCAGGCCGAGGATCTCGCCATTGGACACCTTGCTGCTCTGGGTTACCTTGCTCAGCTGGCTGCTCTGGGTGACATTAGGTGGCTTGTAGTCAGCTGTTGAAGAGGAGATGCCCTGCACAGATTCCCCTGTTGTCAGGCTGAAGTCCAACTGGCTCTGTAAAGAGAAAGGAGATGGTGTGTTGACCGAAAATAAAATGTGTACTGTAGCTACATCAATTTAAGGTAATCTTGTTAATGGTAGAATACAACATGGACATTGTCATACACACCTTGGTCTCCCAGGAGAATGGGGCAGAGTGCTCATCTTGCCAAGTTATGTCCTGAAATTGAACACAAAAACTGTTTTTTTCATCAAAGTGTGATTAGTGATAAACCACTACTCTCTTCACATGCAGAAACAGTCTGCCACCGTCAGGTTACTGGATTATAGGACTATACTAGCTGGCTGGCTGAGTGTTTTGATAATCTAGTGAATCAATTGACAGCAAAACAAAAATTGCTAGTTTCCCAGATTTGTCCAAATCAGACAGATCATGTTATCATACAAATGCCCATCTGTATATACCATGGGGAAGACCATGATGAAAATTGCCATCTGATCCATTTCGATGTCTTGCATTGTTTTGCTACTGGTATGACGTTTACCAGCTCAAACCTCGGTCGTGGCTAGCTAGTATGTTAGCCATTTTACCTAGCTGGAATCATGCGAGAAAACGTAGCTATTTCTCTAGGAAATAGATATGTGACTACCAATGCAAATCGGGTAAAAGTCCGTACCTCATCACCAAAATGGACAATTTTCTGTCCTGTCTGAATGAGCAATTTAGGATAACAAATGACTTCTTCTCGGGCAACCCTATGCATTGCATATCGAGCACGAATATGGGGGTCCATCATTCCATTGTCGATGGCGCTGTCTTGTTCATTCGGTGTCATTTTCTCCCAATCGGGTCCATGTCTCTCCTTGATGTTCTCCCTTTCTTGCATTATTTTCCTGGCCATGGAGTTGATGGAGGAGAAATACTCCAACTTTTTCTGCTCCATCATATGGGCATCGGCCCCTGCCATCGTCGCGGCAGCCATTTTTCGACCAGCTGTACAGCATTCCTGTGCGTTGAAAGGGAGCGGTCATTGATGACGTACGAATGTGAACATAATGGGCGCGTTCCTCTGCCCAGGTGTTGCTGATGCATGACATATATTACAACGCCTGAATAGGTTGCTATTTTAAGTATCAGCTAACAACATATGTTAAAGCAACCTTGATGCTTTCAAGACAACTGGTAACTCGCCGAAAAAGAATATGGTGAAATCATGACTTCAGTCATCTTCAGGTCGGAAAGTCGGAGCTCTAGAAAGATGCCCGAGTTTCAGACTTGGAATTCCCAGTTGGATGACCGTTCAAACCGCTTTTTCCTAGTGGGAAACTGCTTTTTCCTAGTCGGAGCTAGTTTTTTCCCGTTTCCTTGACTTCAGTGCGTTCAAGTTGTCTTGAACGCACTGATGTCATGTCTGAGATTTCCGAGTTTCCAGTTATTTCGAACACGGCATCTGTCAGTCGATGACACAGTCGATGACGTCCCACGCAACCATTGGTTGATGCAATAACGTCTGAGCAGGGCAACGCGACCACTGATTTCACGCATGTGCAGCCATATAATTAGAATAGGCTACTAGAATGGATATGAACCTTCTTATGATGGGATATAGGTCAGACATTTTGGTCAGGGAGTTGGTCAAGCACAATGACTTATATAAACCCTGGATTGTTGATGCTATGTATTGGCCACTGAGAGGCTTTGAAGCCACCGGTCGGCCACATTAGCACTCCCTAGTATAATCAGTCCTCCATAGGAATGAATGGAATTCTACAGTATTTAAATTCAATGTTTCAAGGTACAAAATGTCATGTATTTGAGTATTTTTGTTGTAGTGGGGCCAGTAACATTAGTACTCTCTAAAAAAATACCTGAAGGAAAATGTTTTTATGCATGTATTAATTTTAAATGTGTATGTTTAGCTCACATAATATCATTTAAAAGTATGCATTAAGTGTCTGTAATATGATACACGTGTCAAAAACGAATGTAGACATTAATAAAAGCTTCCAAAATCAATTTTACAATTGAGGAGGAGTGCAAAGATGGCTGCGCATTGGCTTAAATACAGCGCCCCCTCTTAGTCATCCAGCTCCCCCTCTTAGTCATCCAGCTCCCCCTCTTAGTCATCCAGCGTTTATACACAACACTGGTCAACCATGGTTTGCCAGTGCTGTGATAAGTTTACCCAAGTCCGGCAGATGGCGATATGGAGTCGTTTCATTTAACCGTCCAAAGGGAATGTATGCAGCCGGCTATACACTCCTATCCCCCATTAAGGCTGCAAAGGCGTCGATTTCCTCCTTAATTCGATTTAATGGCTCACCGTTGGAGAAAAAAAACGGGGAAATTGCGTACTGTCTTAATAAAACAAACATTTCCACCACAATTTTCGGACAACTTCCGGATGTTGTACCACCCGAGTCTGTTGTTTAACGCCTCTATCACGCTGACAGTGTCTTTGCATTTTGGTACACCATGAGTACATTCATTTCCAATGCAAAGCTGCGTTTGCCTTGCAGCATTGTGTTGCAGAGCGTTATGTGTGGTGCATTCGTTGGATTTATTGAATGTATGCGTAAACGGCTTGACAGAAACGTTAGCAGAAGGTGAATGTTGAACTTTTGTTGCACACACATTCAGATTATGCTGTGTACCATTTTGCGCCATAACACTGTCAGTGTGCTCAAGACGTAACCGAGACTGACGTGCACTGCAACATCAGGAAGTAGCATTAGCCACCCTAACATGGTGGTGGAAAAATGCAAGTGAACGCCCCTCCACCGCATAATTATGACTAGGAAACTCGTGTATGATCTCTGGACCCCGATCTTTCCCATATGCTGAACTCTGACATCACGCATCAGGGCGGCAGGTAGACCAGTAACTGAATGGTCGCTAGTTCGAATCTCGAGCCGACAAGGTGAAAAATCTGTTAATATGTCCTTGAGCAAGGCACTTAAACCTAATTGCTCCAGGGTTGCCGTTGAAAATGGCAGACCCTGGCCGTGACCCCACTCTCCGAGGCTGTCTCTGGGAGAGTGGGCTATGCAAAAAATCGATTTCCAATTCACACATGTCCACACTTGGACATGTGTGAAATAGGACAAATATAAGCACCCACCAAATTATTATTTGGCAGAATGGTTATTGCGTTTCTTCCGTGCTCCGAGGCACTTGAACGCTCCAAGTCGTTCCTCCGATCACTCTGTCACAACGTGAACGCGTTGTTCACGATGACTCGTGGAAGGTCATACCACGTGACGTCTTCTATCATGTGTTTAGTTTGTCATGTGATTCACCCAGTTCCTGCTAAGACTACCAGCGGACTTTTGCTGTATCATGTCGGACATAGTGCTCTAGTTTATAATACTGGAGACAAAACATGGACTCGCCTTGCAATTGTAACAAGGCTGTGCCTTGGAAAATCGTTGTAACGTTACTTGTTTCGATCACAACGGTCCTGGTTATATTTCCCTCCGGCACAGCGGGTTCTGATGTCAGCCTCTGGTACCAAGACCTCTGCAGGTAAGGAGGCACCGCTCACTCGCGCAGTCTCATGACAGTAAACAAGAGGGTATAAAGCTTCTTTGGAAATGGAAAGTGTATTTAGCAACAAACGCAGCTTATACAGTTCATTTAGTGTGGTACAGTACAATGATACAATGCTGTTTCCATCCTCATATGTATGTCTCCATTGTCAGCTGCTTCTCCCCCTGAACCTGGTTTTACAAGGCAGTAGTTTGGATAGAAAGATGGTGTCTAGTCAGTTGGCTGATCACGGTATTTATTATGAGACTACTTGTGAGAACATACGGCTTCAAATAGAACTGGCATCTGGAGGAGGTCGGTGGATAGACAGGAGGGTCACGAGTTGTTTGTTTAGAAAGACAATTGTAGGCTACTTTTATGTACTAGGCTAAAATAATAGCCATATATGCCACTATATGGTGATTCATTTCTGAGTCATGAAAACGTTGCTGTGATCATATTTGGAACTGCATATGAATGTTTTTTTGATTATATGTTTTTTGAGGACACATAGATAACTAAACAGTACAATGTTTATGTAAACATTGAGATGGTGTGAATGTATTTCTACATGTATTTTTTTTTCTGTCTCCTTTTCCTCCAGTTACAAATGGGAGGCTATAGACCAGGACAACAAAGTCAAATACACACTGAAGCTCTGTGACTCCTCACCTCACACAGGATGTGGGGCCGGCAGTGCTGTCTGTGCCAACAACCTCACCAGTCAAAAGAACCAGTCAGTGGGTGAGTATAGTTAGGGACAAGAGTTTTCCCTGACAATGTGACCTGGTCAGGACCAACTGGGCACTGGCCCTATTACAAGGCTCTGGAGTTGTTCCTGGTCTGGTAACTTCTGCTCAGGAAAAACTATTGGCCCTAATTCTAGTACAGGGCCCTGCCTCTGTTAGGAGGATGTGCTAAGGGTTCATTAAGTGAGGTTGGCATTTGATGATCTGGCCTGCTGATTAGGCAGAATGTTTTGCTGCTGTAGATAGATCACTGTAGTAGATGCTGCTGTCAGGACACAGTGGGGGTCAGCAATAGCACCATGAGCACCCCAAAGTATGGACCCCAGTCAGATGCCAGTCAAGTCAATGTCCATTGATTCCGTTGATTTGTTTCAGTGATGTGTCAGTTTAATGCTGTTTCGTGAAGAGACACAATTCTTTATAGAATACAACATTTGGGTAATGATTTGGTGATAGGTTAGGCTATCTGTCAAGTGTAGGGTCTGGTCTGTCAAAACAAAACGTAAAAGGTAGGCAAACCTTTACTGGCAGTTTATCTTATCAAACTGTTCCTCAATGATGACACACACAGTACTATTTGGTAAGGTATGTCATTAAAATCCCCCAACTGAAAAAACAGAAGCCTTATCCTCAGCTTTTGCTGTAAACAGAGGAAGCACTGATATCAAACTAATTGAATCACACTTGATACTTTGCTTTGCTTCACTTTAGTGCTGATGTAGCTAAGCATTTCAGAAAAGTGGTGGCAGGTAGCTTAGTGATTAAGAGCGTTGTGCCAGTAACCGAAAGGTCGCTGGTTCTAATCCCCGAGCCGACTAGGTGAAAAATCTGTCGATGTGCTCTTGAGCAAGGCACTTAACCCTAATTGCTCCTGTAAGTCGCTCTGGATAAGAGCGTCTGCTAAATGACTAAAATGTAAAAAATTTAAAATGTTTTCCTTGTCAAATATAGGCTAGCTGTTTTGGCTATATATCGTTTGTGGTTTACCTGGACTTATTCATAATTTTTTAAGCTCAAATGATTGTGCACAAATTAATCTGACCATTGCTAGACTATTCCATAACATGATCATCACAACAAGTCCCGGCCCAGGACACTTGGCCATGACCTTCACTCAGTGACTAATCAGTGTTTGGTTGCGCTCAGGGTGAAACACAGTCGGGTCATGATTTAAAGTCTACATGAGAGAAATGCCTGCAGATGGTATGACACCCTGGGCTCAACTCAACAAGCTCTGAGTGTCAGAGTAGGACAGGAAGGGGCTCTTGTGACAGATCTAATGCTGATAACTAGCGACTAACCTATTTATTTTGTGTTGGAATAATCAAAGGAGGTTAAAGGTGAACCAGACCAGCTGCCTGTTTTCATGACTGTGCCTTTACGCTATGATAAACATGCAACAGACAATTTGCAAGCTTAGAAATCGCTCACACAGCTTTGCTCTGAATTCAACCAGGCTGCTTGCATGCAGGCAATTGACCTTGCATAATATGTATTTGAATCTTCCAAGTCACCTCTATTGTTTAGTAATTTATGTTACTGGGTCAGCTGAGTAGCAATTTGTCAGCTCTAAGCTCTGCTGAATAGCTTTCATTTAGGCCACAGAATAATATATATATATATAGACATACAGTGCCTTCGGAAAGTATTCAGACCTCTTGACTTTTTCCACATTTTGTTACATTACACCCTTATTCTAAAATGGATTAAATAAAAACAATTCCTCAGCAATATACACACAATACCCCATAATGACAAAGCAAAAACCGTAAAAAACAAAAAACATTTGTAAAAAAACAAAAAAAAGATATACCTTATTTACATAAGTATTCAGACGCTTTGCTGTGCGACTCAAAATTGAGCTCAGGTGCATCCTGTTTCCATTGATCATCCTTGAGATGTTTCTACAACTTGATTGGAGTCCACCTGTGGTAAATTCAATTGATTGGACATGATTTGGAAAGGCACACACCTGTCTATATATGGTCCCACAGTTGACAGTGCATGTCAGAGCAGAAACCAAGCCATGAGGTCGAAGGAATTGTACGTAGAGCTCCGAGACAGGATTGTGTCAAGGCACAGACCTGGGGAAAGGTAACAAAACATTTCTGCAGCATTGAAGGTCCCCAAGAACACAGTGGCCTCCATCATTCTTAAATGGAAGAAGTTTGCAACCACCAAAACTCTTCCTAGAGCTGGCCGCCCGGCCAAACTGAGCAATCGGGGGAGAAGGGCCTTGGTCAGCGAGGTGACCAAGAACCCGATTGTCACTCTGACAGAGCTCCAGAGTTCCTTTGTGGAGATGGGAGAACCTTCCAGAAGGACAACCATCTCTGCAGCACTCCACCAATCAGGCCTTTATGGTAGAGCGGGCAGATGGAAGCCACTCCTCAGTAAAAGGCACGACAGCCCGCTTGGAGTTTGCCTAAAGGCACCTTAAGACTCTCTGACCATGAGAAACAAGATTCTCTGGTCTGATGAAACCAAGATTGAACTCTTTGGCCTGAATGCCAAGTGTCATGTCTAGATGAAACCTGGCACCATCCCTATGGTGAAGCATGGTGGTGGCAGCATCATGCTGTGGGGATGTTTTTCAGCGGCAGGGACTGGGAGACTAGTCAGGATTGAGGGAAAGATGAACGGAGCAAATTACAGAGAGATCCTTGATGAAAACCTGCTCCAGAGCGCTCAGGACCTCAGACTGGGGCGAAGGTTCACCTTCCAACAGCACAACCACCCTAAGCACACAGCCAAGACCTCAGGAGTGGCTTCGGGACAAGTCTCTGAATGTCCTTGAATGGCCCAGCAAGAGCCCGGACTTGAACCCAATCGAACATCTCTGGAGAGACCTGAAAATAGCTGTGCAGCAACGCTCCCCATCCAACCTGACAGAGCTTGGGAGGATCTGCAGAGAAGAATGGGAGAAACTCCCCAAATACAGGTGTGCCTAGCTTGTAGCGTCATACCCAAGAAGACTCAATGCTGTAAAAGCTACCAAAGGTGCTTCAACAAAGTACTGAGTAAAGGGTCTGAATACTTATGTAAATGAGATATTTCTGTTTTTTATTTGTAATAAATGTTTTTTTTTTAAATGATGGGGTATTGTGTGTAGATTGATGAGGGGAAAAAAACAATTTAATCCATTTCAGAATAAGGCTGTAATGTAACAAAATGTGGAAAAAGTCAAGTGGTCTGAATACTTTCCAAAGGCACTGTGTGTGTGTGTGTGTGTGTGTGTATATAAACTCAGCAAAAAAAGAAACGTCCTCTCACTGTCAACTGCGTTTATTTTCAGCAAACTTAACATGTGTAAATATTTTTATGAACATAACAAGATTCAACAACTGAGACATAAACTGAACAAGTTCCACAGACATGTGACTAACATAAATTGAATAATGTGTCCCTGAACAAAGGGGGGGGCAAAATCAAAAGTAACAATCAGTATCTGGTGTGGCCACCAGCTGCATTAAGTACTGCAGTGCATCTCCTCCTCATGGACTGCACCAGATTTGCCAGTTCATGCTGTGAGATGTTACCCCACTCTTCCATCAAGGCACCTGCAAGTTCCCGGACATTTCTGGGGGGAATGGCCCTAGCCCTCACCCTCCGATCCAACAGGTCCCAGACGTGCTCAATGGGATTGAGATCCGGGCTCTTCGCTGGCCATGGCAGAACACTGACATTCCTGTCTTGCAGGAAATCCCACACAGAACGAGCAGTATGGCTGGTGGCATTGTCATGCTGGAGGGTCATGTCAGGATGAGCCTGCAGGAAGGGTACCACATGAGGGAGGAGGATGTCTTCCCTGTAACGCACATTGTTGAGATTGCCTGCAATGACAACAAGCTCAGTCCGATGATGCTGTGATACACCACCCCAGACCATGACGGACCCTCCACCTCCAAATCGATCCCGCTCCAGAGTAAAGGCCTCAGTGTAACACTCATTCCTTCGATGATAAACGCGAATCCGACCATCACCCCTGGTGAGACAAAACCGCGACTCGTCAGTGAAGAGCACTTTTTGCCAGTCCTGTCTGGTCCAGCGACGGTGGGTTTGTGCCCATAGGCGACGTTGTTGCCGGTGATGTCTGGTGAGGACCTGCCTTACAACAGTCCAGCCTCTCTCAGCCTATTGCGGACAGTCTGAGCACTGATGGAGGGATTGTGCATTCCTGGTGTACCTCTGGCAGTTGTTGTTGCCATCCTGTACCTGTCCCGCAGGTGTGATGTTCGGATGTACCGATCCTGTGCAGGTGTTTTTACACGTGGTCTGCCACTGCGAAGATCAGCTGTCCGTCCTGTCTCCCTGTAGCGCTGTCTTAGGCGTCTCACAGTACGGACATTGCAATCCTCATGCCTCCTTGCAGCATGCCTAAGGCACGTTCACGCAGATGAGCAGGGACCCTGGGCATCTTTCTTTTGGTGTTTTTCAGAGTCAGTAGAAAGGCCTCTTTTAGTGTCCTACGTTTTCATAACTGTGACCTTAATTGCCAACTGTCTGTAAGCTGTTAGTGTCTTAACAACCGTTCCACAGGTGTGTGTTCATTAATTGTTTATGGTTCATTGAACAAGCATGGGAAACAGTGTTTAAACCCTTTACAATGAAGATCTGTGAAGTTATTTGGAATTTACTAATCTTTGAAAGACAGGGTCCTGAAAAGGGGACGTTTCTTTATTTGCTGAGTTTATATAGATAGATAGATAGATAGATACAGTTGAAGTCGGAAGTTTACATACACCTTAGCCAAATACATTTAAACTCAGTTTTTCACAATTCCTGACATTTAATCCTAGAAAAAATTCCCTGTCATAAGTCAGTTAGGATCACCACTTTATTTTAAGAATGTGAAATGTCAGAATAATAGTAGAGTGATTTATTTCAGCTTTTATTTCTTTCATCACATTCCCAGTGGTTCAGAAGTTTACATACACTCAATTAGTATTTGGTAGCATTGCCTTTAAATTGTTTAACTTGGGTCAAACATTTTGGGTAGCCTTCCACAAGCTTCCCACAATAAGTTGGGTGAATTTTGGCCCATTCCTCCTGACAGAGCTGGTGTAACTGAGTCAGGTTTGTAGGCCTCCTTGCTCGCACACACTTTTTCAGTTCTGCCCACACATTTTCTATAGGATTGAGGTCAGGGCTTTGTGATGGCCACTCCAATACCTTGACTTTGTTGTCCTTACGCCATTTTGCCACAACTTTGGAAGTATGCTTGGGGTCATTGTCCATTTGGAAGACCCATTTGCGACCAAGCTTTAACTTCCTGACTGATGTCTTGAGATGTTGCTTCAATATATCCACATCATTTTCCTTCCTAATGATGCCATCTATTTTGTGAAGTGCACCAGTCCCTCCTGCAGCAAAGCTCCCCCACAGCATGATGCTGCCACCCCCGTGCTTCACGGTTGGGATGGTGTTCTTCGACTTGCAAGCAGCCCCCTTTTTCCTCCAAATATAACGATGGTCATTATGGCCAAACAGTTCTATTTTTGTTTCATCAGACCAGAGGACATTTCTCCAAAAAGTACGATCTTTGTCCCCATGTGCAGTTGCAAACCGTGGCTTTTTTATTGCGGTTTTGGAGCAGTGGCTTCTTCCTTGCTGAGCGGCCTTTCAGGTTATGTTGATATAGGACTAGTTTTACTGTGGATATAGATACATTTGTACCTGTTTCCTCCAGCATCTTCACAATGTCCTTTGCTGTTGTTCTGGGATTGATTTGCACTAGACGCACCAAAGTACGTTCATCTCTAGGAGACAGAACGCATCTCCTTCCTGAGCGGTATGACGGCTGCATGGTCTCATGGTGTTTATACTTGCATACTATTGTTTGTACAGATGAACGTGGTACCTTCAGGCGTTTGGAAATTGCTCCCAAGGATGAACCAGACTTGTGGAGGTCTACCATTTTTTTTCTGAGGTCTTGGCTGATTTCTTTAGATTTTCCCATGATGTCAAGCAAAGAGGCACTGAGTTTGAAGGTAGGCCTTGAAATACATCCACGGGTACACCTCCAATTGACTCAAATGATGTCAATTAGCCTATCATAAGCTTCTAAAGCCATGACATCATTTTCTGGAATTTTCCAAGCTGTTTAAAGGCACAGTTAACTTAGTGTATGTAAACTTCTGACCCACTGGAATTGTGATACAGTGAATTATAAGTGAAATAATCTGTCTGTAAACAATTGTTGGAAAAATTACTTGTGTCATGCACAAAGTAAATGTCCTAACCTACTTGCCAAAACGATAGTTTGTTTAAAAGAAATTTGTGGAGTGGTTGAAAAACAAGTTTTAATGACTCCAACCTAAGTGTATGTAAACTTCTGACTTCCTGTATATAGATATATGCCATTTAGCAGACCCTTTTATCCAAATCGACTTAGTCATGCATGCATACTGAAAATATCTAATGATATAAGAGCCATAAAGCATGGTGCATGAAAGGAATCACAATGGCACTTGTGAGTGTGACAGTGTTCACTAACACAGCAGTGGATTCAGTCTCTGTTTATTCAGTGCTATCTGGACAAGCGATAGTAAAATATAAATGCCCTACTTATCATTACATAAAGCTTTGCGGTTGGTGCTGCACTCTAAGCCTTTTTACCTCCCTCTGAGAAGGAATTTTCTGCTGTGCAAAGCAGTTAGTCCTTGCTGGATTCTGCCCCTTTGAAACACAATAATAGAAACCCCAGCCAATGTGGTTAGAGGGGAAAATACAGTGTCTTTGAGGTAATAACTGGTCAGAAAGTTTGTTCTCTCTCTCTGGTTGGCGTTTAGCTGTAACTGTACGTTTGGAGCCTGCCCAGGGGCCAGGCTGTTGGCAGAGCAGACAGAGACAGGCAGTGTTATGCAGTAGGTCACATTCCCATGCTGTGTTATGCAGTAGGTCACGTTCCCATGCTGTGTTATGCAGTAGGTCACGTTCCCATGCTGTTATTCTTTCTGGACTGTACATGGCCAGAGAGCTCAGCAGAAAAATGGCCTCAACTACTAACCCTTCCAGACCCTGTGCCGTAATGCTTTGACACAACACTGTAGGGACTGGGAGAGTTGGTGGAGGCTTCAGATTCAGTTGAAACCTGTATAAATCATCCGCTAGAAACCACTGGGAATGTTTAAGGTTTTAGTGAATTGTTGAGGTTGTTTTGCAGGGAGTACGTGGTTCAGCATAGCCTACTGAAGCAAATTCTTAAACAATTCTATTACTTGTCTCAGCATTTGCATGTTTAAAAGGCATGTGTTTCTCACTCATCCACTTCTATTTCCAGGGGATCTGTCCTTAAAGAAAGTGACTGGGAGCAGCGTGATAGATTTCAACAGCACTGAGAAGTGCCCAGGCAGTAGCGGTACTAATGTCCAGAGCAGCATCAGTTTCCAGTGTGGGAAGACTATGGTAAGTCACAAGTAGCACCTGTCATTACAAAGGAAGAGAAGTCATGGGAAATATATGTATTGAAAGCTGCTTATGAATTTCCTGTCAAACCACACTTGTGGGTTTTAGTTTGAGAATAATTTCATCACAAAGCGTTGTTCTTTGTCAATCCGATGGTGTAATGAAACTGCAACCACTGTGGTGGTTTCTTTATTTGAAAATGTTAAGTTCTATTGAGAAACATTTATATTAAATATCATACAGTGCCCTCCTATCCTTATAAAAAAACAATACCAGGCCTGCTTGTTGATAAGTGTGACCATGTGATTGCAGTATTGAGAGACCATGGGTGGAACAGTAGCTTTGCAGCTGAACAAACACAGTAATCATGCTGCTAGTCCAGTTCCTCTAGTAGTGACTTCCTTGTAGGCCATCACACCCACTTCTACTGTTGCAGTTATGAGACAAAGCAAACTGTCAGGTCAAACAGTATGTCATATGTCAACTTGAACTATATTTTTTATCTTACCCCCAGGGAACACCAGAGTTTGTCACTGTGGCCCAGTGTGTTCATTATTTTGAATGGAGAACATATGCAGCCTGCAAAAAGGATAAATACAAGCCCAATAAAGAGGTATGTCTGAATAGTGGTCTGCAGCTGTCAGGGCAGGACGTGTGTATGTCACCCCTTTGTGGTGTGTGTGAGTCAGTGACAGTGTGTAAGGCTGCGTTGGTCCCACTGTGTGAGTCTGTGAGGTGAGTCTGTGACGAGCACATTCACACTGTGGAAAATCACGAGTTCTCAGAAAGTCACTTGATGCCTCTTGTTCAAAGGGGAAAAAAATGAATAGTCATTCCAATATTACACTGAGTAAACAAAACATTAAGAACACCTGCTCTTTCCATGACATCCCTTATTGATGTCACTTGTTAAATCCACTAAAAATCAGTATAGATGAAGGGGAGGAGACAGGTTAAAGAAGGATCTTTAAGCCTTGAGACAATTGAGGATTGTGTATGTGTGCCATTCAGAAGGTGAATGGACAAGACAAAATATTTAAGTGCCTTTGAACGGAGTATGGTAGTAGTTGCCAGGCGCACTGGTTTGTGTAAAGAACTGCAACACTGCTGGGTTTTTCATGCTCAACAGTTTCCTGTGTGTAACAAGTATGGTCCAACACCCAAAGGACATCCAGCCAACTTGACACAACTGTGGGAAGCATTGGAGTCAACATGGGCCAGCATCCCTAGGGCGGCAGGTAGCCTAGCGTTGGGCCAGTAACCGAATGGTCGCTGGTTCGAATCCCCGAGCCGACTAGGTGAAAAATCTGTCAATGCACTTAACCCTAATTGCTCCAGTAAGTTGCTCTGAATATGGGTGTCTGCTAAATGACTAAAATGTAAATGAATGCTTTCGCACCCTGTAGAGTCCATGCCCCGACGAATTGAGGCTGTTCTGAGGGCATAAGGGGGGGTTCAACTCAATTTACATTTTACATTTTAGTCATTTAGCAGACGCTCTTATCCAGAGCGACTCAATATTAGGAAGGTGTTCCTAATGTTTGGTATACTTGGTATATATTAATTTTCTGTTACAGTAGGTACCAGTCCAGAACAAACTGAAAATAGAAGACGATCAATCCTGTCATGTTGTAATTCTTTACTCTTTCACTCTGTGTCTAGGTCCCCTGCTATGTCTTTGACACGGATGGGAAAAAGCATGACCTGAACCCACTCATCAAACTCACAGATGGTTACCTGGTGGATGACTCGGATGATGATGTTGACTTTTATATTAACATATGCAGAAGCTTAAGTGAGTTTCTTTACTGTGCTCAATTGTTCAGTGATACTGTTTTTAGACCTGCCTGTTACTATTCTGTGAATAATACGGTATAAAAATGTACATCATGAATCTACATCACTGTTCATTAGCATATACAGTACCAGTCAAAGGTTTTGACCTACTCATTCAAGGGTTTTTCTTTATGTTTACTATTTTCTACATTGTAGAATAATAGTGAAGACATCAAAACTATGAAATAACACATATGGAATCATGTAGTAACCAAAAAAGTATTAAACAAGTCAAAATATATTTTATATTTGAAATTCTTCAAAGTAGCCACCCTTTGCCTTGATGACAGCTTTGCACACTCTTGGCATTCTCTCAACCAGCTTCATGAGGGTGGCTAAATGACTCGGGGATTCGAACCAGCAACCTTTTCGGTTACTGGCCGAACACTCTTAATCCCTAGGCTCATCTCACCTCTGCCTCCTCTACAGACCGACCAGAGAGCCCCTGCACCGCAGGCTCTGCTGCCTGCCTGACCACCAGCAACGGCTCCTTCAGCATGGGCCTACCAACTACCCAGCTGGAGCTGATCTCCAAGGACCGGTACAGCCACGCTAATGCCATACAAAAACACAGGCAATGCTAATTGCTAGCTAGCAGTCTCTGTCTCTAGTCTGCCTCAGTCTTAGTAATTGCTGCAAGACCTTTGTTTTGACCTCTTGGCTATTGACCAGCTCCAGAGCTGCGTTGCCTTGCTGAGTTGCAGATTTCTCTCTCTTTCTTACCGTGTCAGATTGAGCCTGCGATACGAGGGAGCCTCAGACAGCCCGCTGGACTTCTGCAGTGGCCACAATCCTGCTGTCACCATCACCTTCATCTGCCCCTCACTTAGGCAGGAGGTAAGACGGAAGCCTGGGCGTCTGTCCCATGGATCTCCAATTGATCACATAATTAATCATACTACAGAAAGTGTTAATACATAGAATAGTGGTATTTCATATAATACTACATTTAAACACTGGATTAAACGACAAGATCTCCCTTAGGCAGTTAAGATGTAATTTTAGTCATGTGTGACCTTTGACCTTGCCATTACAGGGTAGTGACCCCAAGATGACAGCGAAGTCCAACTGCAGGTACGAGGTAGAGTGGGTGACAGAGTATGCCTGCCACAGAGACTACCTGGAGAGCCACAACTGCACCCTGACCAGCAAGCAGCACGACATCAGCATAGACCTCACCCACCTCACCCTAGGCCGTGAGTCCACCAGCCCAGAGCATTGTGGGCTTTGAGAAACATTGCATATTTTTTGTGTAATAAAAGGAAGTAATGCTATGAATAATCATATGACTGTCCCAATTCTCACTGACTCAGGCTAATTTTTATTCACAGTTTAAGCTACTTCCTCTAACAGTGAATGACGTGTTGAAATATATCACTGCGTCACGTTCTGTCTGTGTAGCTACAGACGATCCCTATATGGCTGAGGCCAAGAGCAGCGATGGGAAGGACAGCTATTCCTACTACCTGAATGTGTGTGGGGAAACCAAGGCAGGAGATTGTGGTGACGACCAGCACTATGTGTCAGCCTGCCAAGTCAAAGCAACAGGAGATGTCAAAAAGATTGCCGGGAGATACAAAAATCAAACACTAAGGTTTCTTAAATATTAATAAACTCCTTTTCTTGCCAGATGTCTTCCGCTTTCTCCATCTCAGCTTCTCTCTTTCTTTTCCCCTTATTTGTAACAGTTGTCCCTTTTTATTGCACTCTATTCCAGGTACTCTGATGGAGATCTGACTCTGATCTATCCAGATGGGAGCAGGTGTAGCTCGGGCTTTCAGCGCATGACCATCATCAACTTTGAGTGCAACAAACTGGCAGGTGAGCATAACCCATAGCATATCCGAAGAGAAAGCAAGGCCCTTTTAAATGAACAATGGTTTCTGCTGTAGAGGCCACTCCACAATGACAGATCCAAGTCATGTCCATTACATTCCCCCTTATTCCTTATTTGTGTGTTTCTCAGGAAACGGTGGCCGCGGCTCGCCTGTGTTTGCTGGTGAGACAGACTGCACCTATTACTTTGACTGGCAGACGGCTTACGCCTGTGTCAAGGAGACGGAGGATCTACTCTGCATGGTCACAGACAAGAAGACTATGCACTATAAGCATTATGACCTGTCCCCCTTAACACGTTACCCTGGTAAGATGGAGTCCTGGATCATCTCCATTTACAGAGAGCTTGAACACTGCGTTCACCTTACATCCCAGTTAAAGATCAGCATGTATGAATGTAAATGACCAGCCCCTTGACTTCTAATTTTATACTTTAAGTGAAAGTGAACAGAAAGATGAGTATGAGCCCTAATACATTTAAATACACATTTAAGGCCTCCCGAGTGGAGCAGCAGTCTAAGGCACTGCATCGCAGTGCTTGAGGCATCACTACAGACCCAGGTTCGATCCTAGGCTGTGTCACAACCGGCTGTGACCGGGCATCCCATAGGGCGGTGCACAATTGGCCAAGCGTCGTCTGTGTTAGGGGTTTGGCCGGGGGGGCTTTACTTGGCTCATCGCGCTCTAGCGACTCCTTGTGGCGGGCCTGGCGCCTGCAGGCTGACTTCAGTCGTCAGTTGGACGGTGTTTCCTCCGACTCATTGGTGCGGCTGGCTTCCGGGTTAAGCGGACGGGTGTTAAGAAGCGTGGTTTGGCGGGTCATGTTTCGGAGGACGCATGACTCGACCTTCGCCTCTCCCGAGCCCATTGGGGAGCTGCAGCGATGAGACAAGATCGCAATTGGATATTATGAAATTGGGGAGAAAAGGGGGGTAAAATACAAAATTATATAAATAAATAAATATACATTTAAATATACTGTACACTGAGTATACCAAACATTAGGAACACCTTCCTAATATTGAGTGGCACCCACCACAACCACCCTTAGAACAGCCTCAATTCATCGGGATATGGACTCTGAGAAGTGTCGAAAGCGTTCCACAGGGATGCTGGCCCATGTTGACTCCAATGCTTCCCACAGTTGGCAAGTTGGCTGGATGTCCTTTTGGTGGTGGAACATTCTTGAGAAACACGGGAAACTGTTGAGCGTGAAAAACCCAGCAGCGTTGCAGTTGTTGACACAAACCGGTGTGCCTGGCACCTACTACCCATATCCCGTTCAAAGGCACTTCAATCTTTTGTCTTGTCCATTCACCCTCTGAATGGCACACATACACAATCCATGTCTCAATTGTCTCGAGGCTTAAAAATCCTTCTTTAACCTGTCTCCTCCCCTTCATCTACACTGATTGAAGTGGATTTATCAAGTGACATCAATAAGGGATCATAGCTTTCACCTGGATTCACCTGGTCAGTCTGTCATGGAAAGAGCAGGTGTTCTTAATGTTTTGTATAGTCAGTGTATATGCTAAACCACATAACTTGTCTTGGTGTTATCTGTGCCTTTCAGAGTCTGAGTTGGCCCAGAACTGGGAGGCTGTGGATGCCAATGCCCCCAAGTCAGACAGGATGCGCTTCTACGTCAATGTGTGTCACAAAGTCCTCCAGCAGGGGGCCACCAGCACCTGTCCCGAGGACGCTGCCATCTGCGCCGTGGGTACGTCTGGAGAAGATCTGGGTCTGTCTTCATAAATCGTCTCGGAGTAGGAGTGCTGATCTAGGATCAGGTCCCCCATATCCATGCAATCTCATTCATTATGATCTAAAAGGCAAACCTGAGCCTAGACCTACTCTGAGACGCTTTCTGAATACAGGCCCTAATTCTTATCTGTACACGGACAGCATACTGTCAAATCTGAGAGACCAAGATGGCTTACAGTTTGTAGCTTGTTTGTTGCCTTAAAAAATATGTATTCCATCCTCTCTTTTAGGAAAGGACAAAGTCATCAGCTTGGGCAAATTTCTCACCTCCCCTAACAAGACCGACAGCAACGACATACAGCTGGTATACACTGAGGGAGGAGAATGCAGGAAGAACATGAAGATCAAGACCATCATGATTCTGAAGTGCAAGCCAGGTGACAGTGTTAGAAATAGTTAGTTGCGGAGTCCAAGGTGAACAACTGTTTGCCTGAAAGTAGTGTTGCACTGTATACTGAAACTCTTTTTTTCATTTGATCTAATAGAACATGAAAAACGGTTCGGTACTAGAATTTTTGTTACTTTCGGTACTTCTGTCAAATGTGTCTCACGTCGTCTACTGATTGAGAGAGGATCAAGTCTGTATCAGTGCTGCCGATGTCCCCTTATAACATGAGAGCACCATGCCTGCTCCACTTAGTCATTGCTAGATCTAGGCTAAAACCCTTTCCAATGTAGGCTAGGCAGCCGATAGTGGGCGTTAGATCTGCACTATCGTCTTGGATTGATGTGCCCAGCCGGTAATACACTTGTGGACCAGCTCGTACATAAAGCATCCTCCATTCAGGCTGCAAAGGCATCATTTTCTTCCTTAACTAGGTTTCATGTCGGGCCGTCCCCCCCCCCCCCAAAAAAAATGAAAAATACATGTACTGTCTTAATAAAACAGTTTTCCACCACCATTTCCGGACACGGTGTGCAACATCCTAAGTCATCCGAAAATCCGAAAATGGTGGTGGAAAATTAAGACAGTATACATATCTTTCCATTTTTAAAAATGTTTTACGTCCCGCCATTAAAGCTAGTTAAGGAGGAAAGTGATGCCTTTGCCATAATGCAAAATATTGCTGATTTGTCACCAGAACATTATTTATTCACTTAGTCTCTCCCAGTCAAGATTGTCTGTGCTGGAACCTCGAAATGACTGTGTTTCAATGACTGTGTGAATGACTGTGTGAATGATGTCATGGGTCTTAAAGAGACAGTGCGCACTTTTATAAAAGAAGAGATTGCTTCTTCTATGCAAATGTTGTTGGTCAGTACAATAATGTAAGTCCCAGCTGGAATGGAAAGAGATTGTTTTTCATCTGTCCAAATAACTTAATGCATGCCCACACTCCTATTGAATATGCATTTACCTGTATTGTGAATAGGCCTATAGGCTACAGCTTGATTTACCATTCAAATAAATAATTATGTAGTTAGATTGTTTTTTTTTTTACCAAAGTCAAATTTATTGTATGATTTGTATAATTGATTCATTAATGCATACATTCAGAAATCCAAAATCTCTAATGATATTGAACTCAAAATATCTTTCTGGAACAAGTGTCATTCTGTGACTATGGCTAATACACCTTCTTTTTTGCTGTGGTATTGTTTTGGGATCTGGTATCGTGATACTAAACCTGGTACCGAAGTCAACATTTTGGTATCGTGACAAGACTACCTGAAAGTGGAGCTAGCTAGCATTCAGTTCTACCTTCATGTTGTCTTTAAAGTCTACCTGTTCAACTCCTCCTGACTTTCTGTGTGTGCGCCCCTCTCTCCCCCTGTCCTTCTACCCAGGTGACCTAGAGAGCGCCCCCATCATGCGGAGTGTGTCCAGTGATGGCTGTGTGTATGAGTTTGAGTGGTACACGGCTGCAGCCTGCGTCATGTCCAGGACAGAGGGGGACAACTGCAAGGTGGAAGACCCCCAAGCTGGTAGGTCACATGGACCCACTGGACCCAGATGCCTAACAGCAATTTGTGTCCACCTGTCCAGAACTTTAATATTGTTTCATATGGAGGCAGGGAGACAAGGACAGGAGGTTTAGATTATGGAGATGTAATATGGCTGTTTGATGCGTTACTATAATTGTTTCTCTTTTGTCTTCTCTCTACAGGGTTCTCATTTGACCTGTCCCCCCTGTCTAAACCTGGAGGAGGCTTCTACAACATGTCCAATGGAGATTATGACTACTTCATTAACGTCTGTGGCTCTGTCACTGCAGCCAAATGCCCTCTGAAGGCTGGGGCCTGCCAAGTGGACCAAAGGCATGTATTAACCATTTAAATCATGTCATACTAAATCCCTGTGGATATACAATAGGTGGAAGTGCCCTATTACAGTAGTAGGAAAATAGGATCAAGCTTATATCTGGGCTTCATACATGTGCTTTAGAGTTCAGACTGAGGTTAGAGGAGGACTGAATGGACTGACCGTTTTAGTTTGAAGTAATGGATGGATATACTGTAGCTTCTGTTCTTATGTTTGGTGTGTCTGTCTGCTACAGTGGCTCTAATTCATGGAGCCTGGGGGAATTTACCTCTCAACTGTCCTACTATGACGGGATGATCAAGCTGTCCTACAATAACGGCTCTCAGTACAACAACATGCAGCACACCCTTCGCTCCACTATGATCTCCTTCCTCTGTGACCGAGAGGCCGGCGCCGGCAAGCCAGAGTTTCAGGTACTGACTGGGTCCTGTCCTGTCCTGCTGACAGATCTCATCCAATCTCTAATAAGTAGTTCCTCATATGGTTCACCTATGCACTGTTCCACCTGTATAATATTTATACCATGAATATACCATTATTTATAACCATATTGATCCTCACAGCTGGAAGACAAGTACACCTATAACTTCAGGTGGTATACGTCCTACGCCTGTCCAGAGAGGCCACAGGAGTGTGTGGTAACAGACCCCAACACTCTGGACCAGTACGACCTCTCCAGGTGAGAATTCCCTGCACAAGGATATGTTATGACTAGGGCCCAGAGTTTTCCCAGACCACAAAGCTTACTTTGTCCTGGTCAGGTCATGGAATCAGGAAAAACTCTGTCCTAGTTATGTCCAATGAAGGCAGACATGAAACAATATTTGAAGAATGTGTGTAACCCTCCTCTCTCCCAGTCTCTCCCGGTCTAGTGGAGGGAGGAACTGGCAGGCCATGGACCTGTCTGACCCTAACAACCTGAGGAAGTACTACATCAACGTGTGTCGTCCTCTGAATGCCGTGCAGGGCTGTGACCGCCAGGCCTCCGTCTGCCAGATGAAATACGAGCCTCAGCAGGTTAGTGTAAAAGCTCCAGGATGACCTACAGGATGAGGTTTACACACTATGATGTGTGATATACACTGTTTTGGTCATGGAACTTGTACTTCAGTTTCTTTATATCACCAGAGTACAGTATCTAACCAATGGCATTATCAGGAAAACAGCGCATTAAACAGCATGAAAAAGTTCAGAGACTATTCCTCAAAAATTATATATATTTATTTTGTTATTTATATACATTTAAGGTAAGTCTGTTAGTATCCCTCTTCTGGTTCTGGTAGCCATCCGCTGTGGGTCTGTCTTAGTACTGAACTGTAGCTCGACGTGATCCTGGTCTTTCTCTGTGTGTTGTCTTCAGGGCATTCTGTCTGAAACGGTGTCTGTCAGTAACATGGGCCTGGCTAAGAGAGGTCCAGTGATCGAAGAGAAGGACCGCCTGCTGCTGGAGTACACAGACGGCTCCGAGTGCATCTCCGATGGACTGAAACTCACCTACACTACACACATCCACCTGGTCTGCTCCAGAGGACCTGTGGTAAGTGAAATGGCATATTTATAAAGCAATGTCAAAAAAATGTATATCATAAAGTCTGTCTAGGATTTTAAGAGTGAGATGTGCCTTTCTTTGTCTGTATCTGCAGTCGTCCGGCCCTCGTTTCCTCAATTATGGAAACTGTACGGCCAACTTCATGTGGGAGACCGGGGCAGCTTGTGCCATCAGTACTGCTGATGAGAAGAACAAGGTGAGCTGTTGGATTCCACATCAACTTGAAGCAAATGTTTGCCCATAAAGTCTTTAGATCTTCTGTTAGATTGGGGAGGTCTCGTCAATGATTTTTTAAATGTTTTGTTCTATTCTATGGCAGACCTGCTCTGTGAGGGATCCCAACACCGGCTTTGAGTTCAATCTGCATCCTCTGTCCTCTAAGACTGGCTACAAGGCTGAGGGGAATGGGAAAACTTTTGTGGTAAGTCACTAGGGATGTTCATCTGTCCCTTTCAAGATGATTCGATACGTATCTAGATGCATATGCTCAGATACGATACAGGAACGATACGTTTTAGTTTGAAACTATTCGGTATGATTAGAAGAACAAATCAATGCGATACGATTCGATGCACTAACATTTGTTGCATAAACACATTCATTTTCCATTCTGCTGGAGCTCTTTGAGCTGACTTCTCTCTCTGTGTGTGTGGTTATGATGAAACTGGGCATCTATCACCACGCTATCAGATAAGGGGGGCAATGTTTGCTTTTTGTCCCCCCACTTTTCATCTGAAATCACCATTACCCACTAATTAATTTGTAATTTTTGCAGTTCCAAAGGGTTTGAGTTCGTAATGTATAAATATTGATCTTAAAAAATTAGCTATTACATAGCACAACTTTGGATTTCACCCCCGTTTCAAAATCGAATGGC
The DNA here is from genome assembly GCF_020615455.1 of Coregonus clupeaformis. Taxonomy (NCBI): domain Eukaryota; kingdom Metazoa; phylum Chordata; class Actinopteri; order Salmoniformes; family Salmonidae; genus Coregonus; species Coregonus clupeaformis. Next base: position 18,477,908 of record NC_059227.1, on the reverse strand, counting down.
AGACCGTTTGGAAGTGTTCTTTTCCTCCCGCTTTGACCGTGCACTACGTGTAGAAAAAGTGATTGTTGGCCTCGTTATGAAATTATCAACTTTACCCTGTATGTCTAAAAATGACCATATACACTGATTGTTTAAAGCAAAAATACCAAAACTATTGCTGATGGTGAACCTGAAAATTCTATATAAAATCTAATTTAGCCTAAGCCCCGATCAGCAAGTAGCCTACAGTATATAGCCACGAGTCGATCAGCAGGTAGGCCACCTGTCCAACTCATTCCACGGAGGGCCGAGTGTCTGTGGATTTTCACTCCTCCCTTGTCCTTGATTGATTAATTAAGGTCACTAATTAGTAAGGAACTCCCCACACCTGGTTGTCTTTAATTGAAAGGAAAAACCAAAAACTTGCAGACACTAGGCCCTCCATGGAAAAAGTTTGACACCCCTGAGGTAGGCTATATAACCAGATGAGTCGTGTCTCAGGTGCTTGCTTAGGCTACTTTATTCTGGGAAAACACAATTTTAAACAGCACATTTGATAACAATAACCTAGCAAATTACATTGGTTATCACTCAACTAATAAAGCCTAAAATTGCACAAGCCATTTTACAAACATTTGAATGCTGAAGGTGACGCGCGGCCTACCTCTCATTGGTCAGGTTTTCGGGAAGGTAGAAGGAAAGTAATATGAGAAAAAAATTTTAGGGAACCGGCAATTTGTAACGTTTCAATCGATTTTCTGACTGATGCATGCTACATTTGGATCGGTTTGGGGTCCGCGGAAACATTTGAACCAGGGATCGATGCATATCCAAGCAGTTTTAGTTATGTTTCATTCTAACTTCTCCACACGGTGGCAGGTTGTAGTCTCTGGCCTGCATAGCAGAAATGGCACATTCACGGAAATGTTGACTAATGTGCATCGTCCCTGTCAAATAAAGTAAACTAAAGTGAATCCATTTCCCCAGGTTCATGAGTTGACTTCTGCAGTGAAATGTACACATACACATTGTTTGTGTAGTAGTGTTTCTGGGCACTGTGCCTGACTATATGACACTGTCCTCCCCCCAGGTGAATATCTGTGACGAGGTGGCAGAGTGTGGGAAGGACCAGGGGAAGCCTGTAGCTGGCTGTGAGCTGGACAATGGCCTGGTTGTTGATCCTGTAGGAGTGGAGAGATCTCTACAGTACTCTACTGACGGCCTGCTCACACTCACATACAAAGGAGACCTGGACAGGCCTACAGGTACAGTCAATGGACCCAGCTATCTTCAATCAACACGGCTGCTCCCTTCGACATAAATGCATGATTTGCACAAAAATCGTACACACAGTCTTATATAAAAGAGTTGCACATTACAGATCGCCAGTTAGGATACTATGACAATAATAGCATGGCTGCCTAAGAAATTGAATCCACATTATTTTGGATGCTATAGCCTTCGTTTCTCAAACATTCTTTGACTTAAAGAGATTTTCCAGAAGTTTAGTATAATTTCCGTCAGTAGTTTTGAAAGTAGTGCTCGTGAGCCAAAACTGCCAAAATGGTGTACAATTGTGTACGTCAGCATCACGTCATTGTTCTCGAGCCTCTGTAACGTGTGCGCATAGAGTAAAAAATAAATAAAAAATGGTGTGCATGTTGGGCTCACCCTGCAACCTCATTGGACAATACTGGGCTGACCTGATCCCTCCCACTTTAACCTTGTAACCTCATTGGACATAATTCCACCTGCCAATCAACATTGTCCATCACGTTTGGGATCGGGATCACACGCCTGGTAAAAACCTTATAACCTGTTGTGCAATATATTCCAAAATTAAGTGTACAGTCTTTTTGATCGGGTTGACAGTTATCTTCTAAATGCATGGATTTGATCTATGTATTTTGGCTGTTATCAAAATAACTAATTGTGAACGCATGTAGCCACTCATCCCACTCGCTTCAGAGCGTACGTTCACTACATGACAGGAACGAGCACGTAAATTAGATCTCAGGCACTAAGTGATGGCAGGTTTGAATGTAAGGATTCTGTGCCTTTTTCCGCTGGGAGAGGACTGTAGGTCGTTTATTTTGCATGTATGAGCCATACATTGACACGTTGAGTCCAAAACGAGAGGTTTAAAAAATAACATAGTTTTCAATCCTCTGGAAAATCCCTTTTTAATAAGTCAGTTCATAAGCATTTGGTCTGATAACTGACCTGATTCCTCCCTTCTCCCCCAGGCACCAGGAACACCTTCACCATTAGTTTTGTGTGTGACCAGGATGCCCACTCTGGCACTCTGAAACTGGTCCGAGAAGAGCTCAGCTCATCTACACACGTCACCCATGATGTCCTCTTTGAGTTCTCCACAGCACTGGCATGCATCCCTGCCCCTGTGGACTGTCAAATCACTGGTAGGAACACTGTCAATGTCTTCAAAACAGTATGGATGTCTTCAGTACGTCTCTAACGTGGCATATATCACTTTATCCACCTTAAAAAAATGGTCATAGAAATGGGTCTCTTCATTAATTAAAATACATAGTTTTTCCTTCTCTTTTTAGATTCCCATGGTAACGAGTATGACCTGAGTCACCTGAGCAGGGACAGTGAAGACAGTCCCTGGGTGGCCATCGACACGGCTGAACAGGCTAAGAAACGTAGCTTCTTCATCAACGTGTGTAAACCTCTTCCTCCGGTCCAGGGCTGCCCCGGTGAGTCACACGCCATGAGCCTATGTTGATATGCTGGCCAGTGAGGTGGAATACCTCTGTGCTGTACCATCAGTTTAGCATTACTCTGCCAATGTTTAGCTTTGTGTTTTAACTACTGTACATGCATCTATGTATGCATCTGCAGTTGGTCTCTTGGGTGCGTGTGGCACCTTGGAGGGTAAAGGTGTGAACCTGGGCTACGTCCAGTCCAGCCCACAGGTGGCCTCTGACGGCTCCATCAGCATTGTCTACCTCAACGGGGACCGCTGTGACAAAGGCCACTACTCCACACGTATCATCTTCCAGTGTGACGCCAACCCTGTGAGTAACATAATGAAATTTTACTTATTGATGATACTGATCCTATTACCATATATTTTCCCTCCTAATACCTATATTTTTCTTGGTTGGTTCCTTTACTAACAGGGCTCTCCTGTATTTGACCGCCAAGACGGCTGTGAATATGTGTTCGTCTGGAGAACCTCCGAGGCGTGTCCTCTCACCAGTGCTCAAGGTAGGCTTGAAAGAGGAGGCTGCCATGTTTAATGTTGTGGCTGTAAGACTGTTACTTCTCTCCACTAGTGTCATCATCATGCTCAAGTTAACTCTCCTCTCCCTGACTCCTGCAGGTGAAAACTGTAAAGTCAAGGACCCCAGAAGTGGCTACATGTTTGACATGAGCTCCCTGTCAGGGAAGGACTACATGGTGAAGAGTGGCCAGTACCAGTACCACTTCTCTGTCTGCGGGGGGCTTCAGAGCGGGATCTGCACACATAAAGACCCAGGAAGTCACCAGGTGTCAGCCTGTCAGGTGGAAGGCAGCACCCACAGAATTGCCGGTATGTAAACATGGTAATATACTTGGTCTTTAAAAAGCTTTGATTTTGGTTTGTTAGTAACTGATCAAAAACCTCAGGCATGTTGCTTTTTAAATCATTTATTACAGGGATGGCCTCACAGACTCTGAGCTATGTTGGAGAACAACTGGTACTCAACTACACTGGTGGGGAGACCTGCCACAAGATCTACCAGAGATCCACAGCAATCTACTTCTCCTGTCATCCTAAAATGAACCCTGTGAGTCTGAGCGAAGCTAAAGATGAAACGTCTAATGCAACTTTTCTGCTTGTCCCAAAGTGTGCTTGAGTGTGGTAGATACTGGGGTTGTTTTGTGTTGTTTCTGCTTATAGGGGGTGCCAGAATTTATCAAGGAGACTGCAGAGTGCACCTACCTCTTTACCTGGCGTACTGCTCTCGCCTGTATCCCCGTCAAAACTACCAGCTGCTCATACCAGTACGCATAGTCATATTCTATTCTGGGAGCTCTCTTCCCACCACAACCTCCTCTTTCTCCCAGACAATGACTGGTTTCTTCTTTTGTCTGTTATCTCTCTGACTGCCTTTTATTCTTCCTCTCACAGAGATTCTAATGGCAACTCGTACGACCTCTCTTCTCTGGCCCTGGACTCCAGAAACTGGGTGGTGGAGCCCAGCACTGGGAAGCAGGAGCGTTACTACATCAATGTCTGCAAGTCTCTGGTGCAACAGGGGGGTAAGTGCCTATCTCCGACACCACAATCCTTTATATGAAGGACACTGGTGGCTCCTATATCCTTTTTATTTCCCAATTGTGTGAACAAATATCAACATTCTCATAGTCTTCAGTCACAATTTGAATGTGGTGCAATTATGCTCACCTTCTGAACCATTGGATATATATTTCTTTCCTCATGTTGTAGGCTCCTGGAAGTGTCCGTCCAACGCAGCGTCCTGTCTGAAGAGTGGGGAGCACTATGTGAGTCTGGGAGAGGCCGAGTCTGCCCCACAGTGGGACCAGAACATCCTGGTACTCAAGTACACCAATGGAGAGATGTGTCCCGGTGGACAGAGGAAGAAGAGTACCATCATACGCTTCAAATGTGACCGGGACAAAGTGGTAAGGGATCATACATTTTACATTTACATTTTAGTCATTTAGCAGACGCTCTTATCCAGAGCGACTTACAGGAGCAATTAGGGTTAAGTGCCTTGCTCAAGGGCACATTTACGTCATTTAGCAGACGCTCTTATCCAGAGCGACTTACAAATTGGTGCATTCACCCTATAGCCAGTGGGATAACCACTTTACAATTATACTTTTTTTTTTTTTTTTTTTTTTTTTTTTTTTGGGGGTGGAAGGATTACTTTATCCTATCCCAGGTATTCTTTAAAGAGGTGGGGTTTGAAATGTCTCCGGAAGGTGGTGAGTGACTCCGCTGTCCTGGCGTCGTGAGGGAGCTTGTTCCAACATTGGGGTGCCAGAGCAGCGAACAGTTTTGACTGGGCTGAGCGGGAACTATAAGCTTCCGCAGAGGAAGGGAGCCAGCAGGCCAGAGGTGGATGAACGCAATGCCCTCGTTTGGGTGTAGGGACTGATCAGAGCCCGAAGGTACGGAGGTGCCGTTCCCCTCACTGCTCCATAGGCAAGCACCATGGTCTTGTAACGGATGCGAGCTTCAACTGGAAGCCAGTGGAGTGTGCGGAGGAGGGGGGTGACGTGAGAGAACTTGGGAAGGTTGAACACCAGACGGGCTGCGGCATTCTGGATGAGTTGTAGGGGTTTAATGGCACAGGCAGGGAGGCCAGCCAACAGCGAGTTGCAGTAATCCAGACGGGAGATGACAAGTGCCTGGATTAGGACCTGTGCCGCTTCCTGTGTAAGGCAGGGTCGTACTCTCCGAATGTTGTAGAGCATGAACCTGCAGGATCGGGTCACCGCCTTGATGTTAGCGGAGAACGACAGGGTGTTGTCCAGGGTCACGCCAAGGCTCTTCGCACTCTGGGAGGAGGACACAACGGAGTTGTCAACCGTGATGGCGAGATCATGGAACGGGCAGTCCTTCCCGGGAGGAAGAGCAGCTCCGTCTTGCCAGGGTTCAGCTTGAGGTGGTGATCCGTCATCCATACTGATATGTCTGCCAGACATGCAGAGATGCGATTCGCCACCTGGTTATCAGAAGGGGGAAAGGAGAAGATTAGTTGTGTATCGTCAGCGTAGCAATGATAGGAGAGGCCATGTGAGGATATGACAGAGCCAAGTGACTTGGTGTATAGGGAGAATAGGAGAGGGCCTAGAACTGAGCCCTGGGGGACACCAATGGTGAGAGCACGTGGTGCGGAGACAGCTTCTCGCCACGCCACTTGTAGACATAACACACACATGCAGATACACACACGCATACACACAAATATGCAAACTCACAGATATGCACACACACAGTTGGTAGAGCATGGCGCTTGCAACACCAAGGTTGTGGGTTCGATTCCTATGGGGGACCAGTATGAAAATGTATGCACTCACTACTGTAAGTCGCTCTGGATAAGAGCGTCTGCTAAATGACCAAAATGTAAAATGTAACTGAGTAGACTGACTGTGTTTCTACCCCAGGATTCAAGGCCAACCCTGATCACGGCCATAGAGGACTGTGTCTACACCTTTGTGTGGTTCACTGCAGCTGCCTGCCCCCTCAACAGCAGCCAGCATGGCGACTGCAGAGTCACCAATCCAGTCACTGGTGAGTGCCACTCCCACACACAGCCACTGAAAACTGAAAGGCTGCTGCCTGCACTAGACCATATAAAAAAATCTGAGGAAGTATTTGAAGTTAGTATGATTAACATGGAAAAATACCACCATTCTCATAGAATCCCGGTGCAGTAGTCAAGCACACGACCGCACAGAGTTACTGAGTTTTTTTTTGACACGTGTATGTGCTGTATTGCCCTCCTGAACCCAGGCCACCTCTTTGACCTGAACGGACTAAGGCAGGAGGGAGGCTACACTGTGTACGACAACCTGGACCCTAGGAAGATGTTCAGGCTTAACGTGTGTGGGGAAGTGGCCAACGCAGGCTGTGGACCAGACACAGGTACGACCATATTCTATCTCACAAGCTCTGGTTTGGTTGGGAAAGCTCTTTTTATACTGGTCAAAGCCAGATCCTCTCAGGAATCAGGCCTGCCAATGTCTGCCATCCAGCAGTGATCGGCTTACTGATCCATGGACCAGACAGGGGTCCCAAGATGACTGTTTCAAAATGAAGCAGACTCTTCTAGACAATGTTTGTTTATTCAGCTGTATTATGTTATAGGTCTGTGGCTCTGCTTCAAACTCAGGACTGTGAGGCTGGTTCTCCAATGTTACCTTACTGGGAAAAGAGAACTAGATGTTCAAAGACAATCAAACATTCACACGCATTCACATGAGACATTTTGAAACAAAAAAGCTAACAAAAAATCTTAATCCCCGGGGCCTCCCGAGTGGTGCAGCGGTCTAAGGCACTGCATCACAGTGCTAGAGGCGTCACTACAGACCCGGGTTTGATCCCGGGCTGTATCACAACCGGACGTGATCGGGAGTCCCATAGGGCGGCGCACAATTGGCCTCTCAGGACTTTGTTTGAGGATAGAGGCAAAAGGCAACAGTCTGGTTTCAGTCTCTGATAAGGTAGGACAGCTGTGGATTAGGTAAGAGCGAGGAATTCGACCCGAGGTCAGATCCCCATTTCACACACACACAAACCCAGTGAAAGGAACCAATTAAGTTATTGCCCAGCAACAGAGAGTACCCATGTTTAATTCTGACTCCCATGTTTGTGATAGACTTTGTTTATCTCATAGTTTGCTGAAAAATCCTCATCAGTTGAACAGTGTTTCCTCCGACACATTGGTGCGGCTGGCTTCCGGGTTAAGCGGGCAGATGTTAAGAAGCGCGGTTTGGCAGGTCATGTTTTGGAGGAAGCATGACTCGACCTTCGCCTCCCGAACCCGTTGGGGAGTTGCAGCGATGAGACAAGATCGAAAGTGGGGAGAAAAAAAAAAACGGAATATTTGGCTTTCCGAAATTGAGCACTTCGACTTGAGTTTGATCAACGTAGACAGTCCGTTCAGTTGCTTATGGTCATTTTGGTGTGTGTGTGTGTGTGTGTGAAGGTGCAGGTGTGTGTATCAAGGAGACCAAGAGTGCGCTGAGTGGCGGGCGGGCCAGCAGGAAGCTGTCATACCTGGACCAGGTGGTGGAACTGGTCTATGAGGGCGGGGCTGTGTGTGCGGCCAACCCCGCCATCACACACAAAAGCATCATCAGCTTTGTGTGCAAGGCCCATGGAGAGGCCAGCACGGGGCCGGTACTGGTGGACTCGGACAAGAACACGTGCACACACTTCTTCTCCTGGCACACGCCCCTGGTTTGCGAACAGCAGGTAATTACAGGTGGTGTTTCCCAATTCCAAAACAACCCGTAGCCTCCTAACCCCTAGACTGAGTATAACTGAAAGGATTGGATAGATGTAAGCAATATGGCAATTTGCATTACCTAGCCCCTGATATGATAGGTGGAATTTATTCAGCTTACCAGTCATGCCATACATATCAGGCAACCAGTGAGCCCTTGATGTAAAGTCATTTCAAACAAGTCGATGTGCTGTTCATGTACTGTAACTGATGTTAACTGACTGTCTGTGTTGAATAACCAAACTACATGCATGTGCTGCTTTACACAGGTGACTGAAAGGTTTTGTTAATACATAACGTTTAGTCTGCTGAATGGTAGAGGAATTACCTCAACTGACATCAACTTTCTATTAGAATTTGGTATACTGTATTGGCTGTATTATATCTAATAGGCCATTTTAATATGTAACCATCTGATGTGTGTCTCTTTTCTTTGCTAGCCCCCATCGTCTCTCTGACTTTCATGATGTTTCCATAGGTGAAGTGTTCCGTCCTGAACGGCTCTACCCTAATTGACCTGACTCCTCTGATCCATGTGACGGGCTACTACATGGCCACAAACGAGGACCTGGTGGACAAGGACCAGTCACCTGACTTTTACATCAACATCTGCCAGCCCCTCAACCCCATCCCTGGGGTCACCTGTCCCCCAGGGGCCGCTGTCTGCATGGACCCCGACGCGGGACCCCCTGTAGTGAGTCACACACACAGAAACGCATGCACACACGTACACCCACACACACACACACAGCAGAAATGAAGACTCTTTAATAGTATTCCCTCTGCGTTTACAAACCAGCATGCTCAAGGATTTCTCTCTCTGTGTTTCTCTCCTGCTAACAGGACATTGGTCGAATCACTTCCACCCCAGAGTTCAACAGCATGACCAATGAGGTGTCAATCACCTTCAACAGCACCACCACCTGCCCCTCTAACTCCAACAAGAACTCCACCTCCACCATCCTGTTCACCTGCCAGAGAGGCCTGGAGCTGGTCAGTACCACACGTGGCACAGATGGAGAGACCTTTTCTTTCATTGTTGTCTTCTTTTCTCACTGATGGTTCTTGTGTTGAAAGATGGCAGAAATAGAAGTAATGCCTTTGCAGTATTAAAGCCTCTTTCCTGTCCCCCAGGGCTCGCCCCAAATGATCAGGAAGCAGGACTGTATGTATATGTTTGCGTGGGCCACTCCAGTGGTCTGTCCTGATGCCACTCAGACCAGCGGCTGTACCCTAACTGACTCACAGCTGCAGTTCACCTTTGACCTCTCACCCCTCTCTGGGGAGATCCAGGTGGGTTGACCTTTCCTACGTGACCTCTTACCCTCTATACCCTACATATTCTATTATAGCTACTTAGCTATATTTCTTATCTATGCATTAACACATAGTTGTCCATGTATTAGGTGGACAGGGCTTTCTTTCTAAGTAGTTCTTCTTTTTCTTGATGCCTTTCATCCTCGTTGATACCCTTTGTCTTTCTCTGCCAGGTGCCTGTTGGCTCGGAGACCTTTAAGATCAATGTGTGTGGCGCGGTGGCGGACCCCAACTGTAAGAACAGTGCAGTGTGTGTGCAGTCGCCGGGCGGATCAGCGTTCTCCTATGGCATCAGCCAGGCCATGACTATGGACTACAAACATGAGGAGCAAGCTGTCTTCATGCAGTACGGAGGAGGAGACATCTGCCCAGCAGGTTAGACTGTTCTCAGTCAGTCCTGCCTCTGAGTCTATGACCAAGTCGGAAATGACACCCTCTATAGTGGACCGCTTTTAACCAGTGCCGTGTGTGGCAGTGCATTATATATGGTGTTATTTAACTTGCAACCTATGATGCCTTGATGAGGTGTTTATCTGCCTGTTGTGGTGTTGTATCCCAAAGTGAAGCTCATTTCATTTGAGACAAAATATAGTGCTGTTTTTTTATTGCTGTACATGTTTTCCTTTTCAGTGACTGAGAATGAGGAGGTGTGCGTGTTTCCCTTCAACTTCCTGAAGAAGTCGTACACAGCGTGTACAACCGAGGGCAGGATGGATGGGAGACTCTGGTGTGCCACCACCAGCGACTTTAATAAGGACAGGAAATGGGGATTCTGCGCTAATGGTAATGACTGGTCAAAGCAATGCTAATAGGCAGTCTTGTATAATGTGGAACAGAGTTTTGATTGTGTCTCCTGGAGGTTCTGGGCTTAGCTGTGCTCAATTCTGCTGTGTGTGTTGTCTCTCTCAGTTACAGGGAAGAGGCAGTCGTCCATTCTGTTCACCTGTGACCAGTCAGCTGGCCACGGTACCCCACAGCTTCTCAGTGAGACGGGAGGCTGCGCTGCCACCTTCCAGTGGAGAACCACGATTGTATGCCCACCCAAGAAGATGGAGTGTAAGCTGGTGAACCAGCACCAAACCTACGACCTGCGCACCCTCTCCTCTCTCACAGAGCCCTGGAAGTTCAGCCACAACAAAACGGCGTATGTTTAGCTTTTCCCTTTTCCTCTATATATTTTCCTCTCCCTCCTCCCCTTCTGTCTTTCTCTCCCTCTGTACTACATGATGATGAGTGAACATGCACAGTAGTGGCAAGCTGTTAGAAAAAAACATCTTTAAACTCTAGCTTGGCTGTGCTGTCTCCAGGTACTACATCAACCTGTGCCAGGGGATCCATGGGGGCCTGCCAGACTGCCCTGAGGGAGCCACGGTGTGCCGGAGGACCAGTGAGGGGAAGACCCAGACCCTGGGCCGCGTCTACACCCAGAAGATGGCCCTCTCAGGTGGGTCTTACAGCTCCCTCACATCCCGCTACCCTCTACCCACACCTTAGCAGGACTGGAGGAAACTCTTTCAAAATTGGAATGTCATGTGTTACGTTTCACATGGTTCTTGGGCTTGTGTGTTTGTGTCCCAACCCACTAAGATAAGCTGTTATAGACGTATTGCCTTACCAACCCTCCCTCTCCCAGATAAGAAGATCCTAGTGAGCTACACCATGGGAGACACTGTGTGTGGGAACGGCCTCCAGGCCAAGACAGTGGTCCAGCTGACCTGTGGTCCTAACATAGGCCAGCCCAAGCTGCTGAGGTGAGTGGGCTGTAAGCAGTTAGCCTGGGAGTCTCCTCCGCTGTAGCCTTGTCCCAGACCTGTTTGTGACGTATAACCAACTGCTATGGTTGTTGGCTATACAGTACAAACAGATCTGGGACCTGGCCACCTCCTACAAGGGAAAGCCAACTGTCTTCCAGTCAGCAACTAACGTGGTCCTGTGGGAAAAACCAACCTATTCAACTCAACAACACTATAAAAAGTTACTGAATAATCAAGTTGAAGAGGCACTTTAACCTCCTTCATAGTTGAAAATTGACCACTTAAATGTACATTTGAAGTCTTGAACGTCATGTTTATTTTTCTAGTGAAACTTTTCCATCGTTCACGGTTTCATTTGTCGTTCTTTGTAGGATGCCTGTTAACTCTCGCTACCACACACACATACCGTACACACACATACCGTACACACACATACCGTACACACACATACCGTACACACACATACCGTACACACACATACCGTACACACACATACCGTACACACACATACCGCACACACACATACCGCACACACACTCAGTGACTACATTTCTGTGTCTCTGTCTCTGCGTAGCGTGGATGAAGCCTTGTGTGAGTTTGTGCTGGGCTGGGAGACGCGTGCGGCATGCGCTGCTCAACAACGTGAGGTGGTGATGGTCAACGGAACCATCAAAGTTCCCGATACAGGCGCCAACTTCAGCCTGGGGGCCCTCTACTACAGGTGACACCTCTCACCACCAACACAGTTCAATCAACCAACTTTGTAACAACAACCCAGGCCACCTCTCCATTCTAGTCCTGTGTGGCTCAGTTGGTAGAGCATGGCGCTTGCAACGCCAGGGTTGTGGTTTTGATTCCCATGGGGGACCAGTATAGAAGAAAAAAAACAAGTATGAAAATGTATGCACTCACTACTGTAAGTCGCTCTGGATAAGAGCGTCTGCTAAAATGACATAAATAAAATAAAAAATGATGTTCTCCCTACAGATCCACAAATAAGAGAATATTCTGCAATTACTGTGTCCAAAATACCACAGTCGACTGCAGTTACTGCACTTTTACTGCAGTTTCAAAACTGCAATCTTTTTTTGTAAGGGTCATACAGCTAGAGTTAAACCATTTAACCCTGACCATCTTATATTGACACCTGTTATGAGTCAAGTTCATGTGCTGAGCCAAAAAATATATATAACATGTTATCTTCCAGGTCATTGAGGTTATATGTTGGAAAACAAGCTTCTTTGCATCCTATCGGTATTATATAACAACCTCAGTTGCTAAGGGAAGTCAGGAGTCCCTGTGGCTGGTTTTGGATTCATATCGGGATTTCCTAAACCCAGACAGAGAGAGATCATAGGTCAAAGCATAGAATTAGGAATTAGAATACTAGAATGGACATGAACCTTCTTATGATGGTCCAAAGATCAGCCGTGTTGGTCAACCATGGTTTTGCCAGTGCTGTGATAAGATATTGTGTAAAACAATGAATGTGAAAAATTTATCTGCACTGTATGTGTGTTAACTAGCTAGCTAGCCAACCAGTTTTAGAGAAATTATTCCATAAATGTTTCAAATTAACTGCCAATAAGCCAACATTCCAATCAAACAATCCAGTCAATTCACAGTTCACATGGCTTACTTTTATTTTCCTGCATTAGTAAAAGCAGGAAATGCATCACCTATGCCTCTACTGCCATTCATTCCAATTAGACTGGTTTTGGATTTCTCCCTGACTAAGATGGCTGCCATTTTGCCCCCGTTGTGGGTCAAAACCTCTTATGTCATAAAGGGTCAAATGTTGCTCTGGCCTCTTAACTGCCTGAATGCCTATCACAACACCAGTGGGCCTCTGATGCAATTGAACCTCTCTACAGTTCCAGCAGGGAACATAAAACAAACATTTATAAATGTACTAGAGGGAAGATAAAATAAGCCTTTTATGAATTTACTCAGACCAGGTTTTTTGTCCCTCTGTCCTCTCCGTAGGCTCCACCAGGCCTCTGGGGACATTCGCTCCAATGGGGACAAGTACATCTATGACATCCAGCTGTCAGGCATCACCGACAGCTCCTTCTCCGTGTGTCTGGGGGCCAACATCTGCCAGGTGAAGATCAACGGAGACTACAGGAGGAAGATCGGCTCCTCCAGCAAGGCCAAGTACTACATCAAAGGTAAGACATGTGAGCTAGACACAGGTTTACTCCAAAGTGGTCTGGGCCTTTGGGGAATAGAGTGTGGTTGGGTTTGGGGCGTGGTGTTGAACATCCTCAGTGCCTCACCTTGCACTTATTAAAGATGAGACGGATAACATCACTCACAAGATACAGTACTGATACTTACATTGACGTCAATGACTCAACGAGCTCACTCCATTAAGCTGCTTGTGATTGATGGATGTACTCTCTCTCCTCAGGTGGTAACCTGGACGTGCTGGTCCCATCTGAGTCTGTGTGTGGGCGGGACAAGTCCATGAAGGCGTCGTCGGCCATCTTGTTCCACTGTAACCCCTCAGCCGGGGAGGGCATCCCAGAGTTCCTGTTGGAGACGGACGGATGCCAGTACCTCTTCATCTGGCACACCTCCACTGTCTGTGGCCTAGTGTGAGTCAACAACTCTACACACAGACATCAGGATAAAATGCTTTGAAACAGGAAATACTACCTGAAGTTGGCCTATAAAAATACTAGGCTTTTCAACTTCAGCTTTAAAGGTCTTTCTTCCATTTTTGTCTATTGAAAGCGACCCAGAGCTGTTCATTTTTTGCTAGTCCTTACATTGAATTGGACTTTGAATTTGAATGAAAGATGCTGTATAAAGTAAAGAGGTGTGACATTTTGTCTGGTGTGCCATACAGAACTGTGGACACCTCCGCGTCCAAGCAAACTGACGATGACAGAGGGGAGGACCATATGGCCTTGTCTGGGAGGAGCCAGGCTATGGGGGCAGTCCTGAGCGTGCTATTGGTTGTGCTGACCATCTGTCTGCTGGTTCTGCTACTGCACAAACGAGAGAGGAGGTAGAGACATCTACCCTCTTCATCTTCCCCATTAGCATAGGGCCTATGGATACTAATTTGTGAATACAGCTTCAGTGTGTTTTGGTCATATGGTACATGCATCCTATTTATTTTAATCTTCTCCTAAATCTTTTCTATTTCCAGGGAGCTGGTTATACAGAAAGTGATTGGATGTTGCAGGAGAGGAAAGCCTGTCTCTTATAAATACTCCAAGGTATCCACACCAATAAACCCTATAGTAGAGAGGAAACCAACCAGCTTTGTGTTAAAGAATTTTAAAAAACACAGTATGCTACAGTGTATATAGTCTCTTTCAATTCAATGTTTATATTTGAAAGTAATTGATTCCATGTCAATGTTGGTGTGGCGATTGCCCAGTGCTTAATATTTTCCCCTGTGTCTGTCTGTCTGTTCCTTCAGGTGATCATGGATGATGAGGGAGTGGAGGATGAGATGGAGTGGCTGATGGAGGAGATGGAGGCCCCAGCCATGTCCTCTCGCCTCGGGAAGGAGGGCCAGGAGAACGGCCACATCACAACCAAGCCCGTCAACGGCGACGCCCTGCGCTCCTTCTCCCTGGATGAGCAGGAGGACAGTGAGGACGAGGTCCTATCTGTCCCCGGGGTGCGTGTCCACGGTGGTCGGACCACTCTACGGCCCTCGAGCTCCAGGACCCGCACCTCAAGGCCCCTCCGCAGCGCCCTCCTGGAGGAGGAGAGTGATGAGGACCTGGTGGGGCTCCTGGAGGACAGGGAGAGAAGGGGAAGGGCCAAGCCTCACCGTGACAACAGACCCCCCCACAGGAAACAACAAGAGCTCCAGGATGACAGCGATGAGGACCTGCTGAGAGTGTGAGGGACTCCCCATCCCCCCCGTCACGTCCCATCCACCTGAACTAATCTCTATCTCTTACTCTTTCTTTCTCTTTCTCTTTCTCTGAATGTCTCCACACAACGACAACAACGCAAGAAAGCAGAAACCCTTAGGAGTTTTGTTTATTTTCTAAAGGGAACGATGCAAAATGTCTGTTGGCTGTTTACAGTTTTAAAGAGCAGATTTTTTGGGGGGCCCTCTTCGAAAGAAAGTTGATGCCTTCCTGATTTAGTGTTTTCATCAATTAATTGTTTTTGTACTGTTTGATTTAGATTTAATTTATGTACATAGGTAATGGGATTCTATTTTGTCACTTGCATGTTCCTGAGAATTGCTTATTCACGTTTTTTATTATTTCATTTTGCGGACTGATTTGCTCTGTAAAACTCTATACTGCTAACCTTGCCAGGATTGGACATGATTGGCCTCTGTGTGAATGGATTGTTGTGAAAATGGAAGATAAGTTATTGGGAAAACAGGGACTTGAAATTGTGTTGCTCATACCATGACTCATTGGTACATGGGATTCTTAAGTTGTATGTTTTTGAGTTCCCCAAATCGTATTTATTCAACAACAGTATATCAAATCATCATGTGGTTTTGTACTTGCGCTCCATATGTACATCACAGGCACAGCTAGTTGCTGTATCTGTTAAATGGTATAAATGAACTTTGCTTCTAGATGTTGCCTTGTCAAAGTCATGACCGAAGTTTATTTGAAAGGGGAAGTTTTCTGTAGATCTGAAACTCACTTTTTGCAAAATTGCATGTGCTATCCCTCAAACGGAAGTCATGAAAGATGTAGCTAGTGCCATTTAAAGATGCAATGTATTTGTGAGCTTGAGATCCCCTTTTCAGTCTTGCTCAGCCATATCTATCCAATGCAGATGCTTTACTGGGTCTATAGCAGCAATCACAGTATTACTTTTCTGGGAAAATATATGGATTCTTTGAAATTAATTTAGCATTTATCAGTTGGCACACACAAGTACACAAACAAACACCAGTACTAAAACCACATGTACACAGGCAGTCACTAATTCCACTCTTATGTATCTGTAGTTGGGACAATATCTCATATTCATGTCAGTGGTACAGAACAGTAATTAGAAAAAGCTTTTGAAGTGGAACTTGCCTCACTAACCAGTCTGGCTATAGGATGCTTGTTACCGTTGTCTCTCTTCAGACGTCAAATTGGAGAGTTACTTTGTTATGCCAGTGTTTATCACCAGGGTTGAAGCTAATGTTCACACACTTAGCAAGCAGCCGGCCATAGCGATCTTATCCAAAAAAAGAATGGTTGACCTTTCAGGGTATTTATTAAGGTTTGTAGCTACACGTTATTAATAGGAGGAAGGTTTTGGAAAAGTGGTCCTCCCTGCAGCAGCACAAAAAGCTTCACAATGTTTTGCGAGATAAAAAAAAGATTTAATTTTGTATTTATTTTCATAATTTTCCTCACCTTCAAGATCATGCATTGAAATTGTGACAACTGCACAAAGGCAAACATTTAAAACAGACATAACTGTAGAAGTCAGATGATGAAAAATAACTAAGAATGCAAACCATTGCAAGCCAGTGTTTGAGTTTGGTCCCTCAGAACAAAAGAGGCATCTTCAGGTACTTTGATATGGGGAAAGAGCACTTGCTACCTCTCCTCAGGAGCGATAGAAAGTAATCCTGTGTGGTAGTAATGTGAAGGAAACTCCTTGCTCGTTGTATAATGTCTAGCTCTGCTGTAAGCACCAAAGCACGTCTGCTTGGTTAATCTGTGTGGGTATGAATCATGGGATAAGGAGCTCCATTCTGATGAGTTGGTAGTTTTGGAGGTGATTTGGTTCTTGTATGTTATTTTCTCAAACATGTTTTACTGCTTTTGTCTGTTTTCATATTTAAATGTTGATGTAAAAATGTTGCATTATTTGAATAAAAACAGATCAGCTGTCCGTCACAGTTGTTTCTATTAAAGAGGAACATCATTTAGCCAAATCTCCACAATCCTGGAAGTGCTAAGGTTACTCTGTTACTCTGAAAGGTCAACAGGTTGACCTCAACGCACTGATGCATTTATTGAACAGAACCTCAGAAGTCTCAGTACTGTATGTTTCTAAGTGACTACACGTTTCCCTAGTCATAAAAAACATTTCTGTAAGATCAATCATATTTTTGACCCTGTTGACTTTCCACTGTAAACTTGAAAAAAGTGACAAACACAGTTGAGAAGTATTCAGTTTTTACAATACAGTAAATATTGACCGTAATGAAATGGACATAGTGGCATGATGTAAGTCTTTATTAAATGTAATTGAGTGGGCAATGCATCTGTAACTCCCCAAGACCAGGTAAAATCAAGCAAGACAACAAATATACAAACAGTATACACTAATGTAACAATGAAAAACATTTTGTGGTTTGTGATGGACCATCAATGAATGTGTTACTGGATTTGGCCCATTACCAAACCAAAAGTAGATTAACAAATTGACGTCTGTAGCCTGCTCTAGTGAATGTGTCTAAATGCGTCTGGTCACTGGTAGGTCGAAGGTCAACCTCTGTTGGACCTTTGATTGTTTTCACACCGTTAAAAACCATGCAGTCACAAATGTCTTAGAGACCGAGAACTGCAACCATGTACTTGTACACTTTTGATGACATCCTAGAGGAGGTGGGCAAATTGGGGTGATCCAAGAAGTGAATCACTGTCCTGCTATGCATGATCTCCATGCCATGGGCCGGTGTCTACGTAGGCATTATGTTCTGGGGGTTCACCCCAGAGCATTGGTGCCGGGACTCGGGTGAGTCAGATCCGGCAGAGCTGTGGTTGGAACCTGATGGACACTAGAAAGATCACGGTCCCTCTGGTCAACACCTCAGGAGTGCTGGTCCACAGCCAGTGTGAGCAGTATGACCTGGACCGGAACAATACGGGTCTGACATGTGACAACCCAGAATCTGACCTCACTGACGACCACCGCAGGAAAGCTCCCATGACCTCCTGCAAAGAAGGCTGGGAGTATAACTACAAAGGAAGGCAGTCCTTTGTGACTTAAGTGAGAACTTTATGAAATATACAGTACCAGTCAAAAGTTTGGATTCACCTACTCATTCAAGGGTTTTTCTTTATTTTAACATTTTTTTATATTGTAGAATAATAGTGAAGACATAAACTATGAAAGAACACATATGGAATCATGTAGTAACCAAAAAAGTGTTAAACAAATCAAAATATATTTTATATTTGAGATTCTTCAAATAACCACCCTTTGCCTTGATGACAGCTTTGCACACTCTTGGCATTTTCTCAACCAGCTTCATGAGTTAGTCACCTTGAATTCATCTCAATTAACAGGTGTGTCTTCTTAAAAGTTAATTTGTGGAATTTCTTTCCTTCTTAATGCATTTGAGACAATCAGTTGTGTTGTGACAAGAAGATAGCCCTATTTGGTAAAGTACCAAGTCCATTTTATGGCAAGAACAGCTCAAGCAAAGAGAAACGACATTCCATCATTACTTTAAGACATGAAGGTCATTCAAAACTGATCATTTCAAGAACTTTGAAAGATAATTCAAGTGCAGTCGCAAAAACCATCAAGAGCTATGAAACTGGCTCTCATGAGGACCGCCACAGGAATGGAAGACCCATAGTTACCTCTGCTGCAGAGGATAAGTTCATTAGAGTTACCAGCCTCAGAAATTGCAGGCCAAATAAATGCTTCACAGAGTTCAAGTAACAGACACTGTCATTGTCCTGTTGAAAAACAAATGATAGTCCCACTAAGCCCAAACCAGATGGGATGGCGTATCACTGAAGAATGCTGTGGTAGCCATGCTGGTTAAGTGTGCCTTGAATTCTAAATAAATCACAGACAGTGTCACCAGCAAAGCACCCCCACACCATAACACCACCTCCTCCATGCTTTACGGTGGGAAATAGACATGCAGAGATCATCTGTTCACCCACACCGCGTCTCACAAAGCCACGGTGGTTGGAACCAAAAATCTCCAATTTCCACAGGTCTAATGTCAATTGCTTGTGTTTCTTGGCCCAAGCAAGTCTCTTATTTTTATTGGTGTCCTTTAGTAGTGGTTTCTTTGCAGCAATTCAACCATGAAGGCCTGATTCACATAGTCTCCTCTGAACAGTTGATGTTGTGATGTGTCTGTTACTTGAACTCTGTGAAGCATTTATTTGGCCTGCAATTTCTGAGGTGCTGTTAACTCTAATGAACTTATCCTCTGCAGCAGAGGTAACTCTGGGTCTTCCATTCCTGTGGCGGTCATCATGAGAGCCAGTTTCTTGATGGTTTTTGCGACTGCACTTGAAGAAACTTTCAAAGTTCTTGAAATGTTCAGTATTGACTGACCTTCATGTCTTAAAGTAATGATGGACTGTTGAGCTGTTGCTTATTTGAGCTGTTCTTGCCATAATATGGACTTGGTGTTTTACCAAATAGGGCTATCTTCTTGTCACAACACAACTGATTGGCTCAAATGCATTAAGAAGGAAAGAAATTCCATAAATTAACTTTTAAGAAGGCACACCTGTTAATTGAGATGAATTCAAGGTGACTAACTCATGAAGCTGGTTGAGAGAATGCAAAGCTGTCATCAATGCAAAGGGTGGTTATTTGAAGAATCTCAAATATAAAATATATTTTGATTTGTTTAACACTTTTTTGGTTACTACATGATTCCATATGTGTTATTTCATTGTTTTGATGTCTTCACGATTATGCTACAATGTAGAAAATAGTAAAAAATTAAGAAAAACCCTTGAATGAGAGGGTGGTCCAAACTTTTGACTGGTACTGTATGTTCAAGACATTGAATTTTAATTGAATTTCAGAACAATGAACCGATTAAGATGGCAGTGAATGATAAGGTATTTGTGATTTTCAGTTTGACCTGGTGTGTGCTGATGCCTGGGTGGTGGACATGTTCCAGGCGACACTCAAAGTGGGCTTCTTCATAGGCAGCATAGCCATTGGATACCTGGCTGACAGATACGGAAGGCTATGTGGGTCAGACAGAAGATCCCACCAGTGCAGATTTCTTACTGACTTTTAGAAAGACTTAAAGAACGAGAAAAGTGAAGGAAAGTGGACTTGCTAAAAGAGAGTGAACCCTTACTGAAAGAAATAAACTTCTGAAATACTATGTGTAGAGATGGAAAAATGAAATATAAAGATTTGAATTTCCATCCCCTGGGTGTTCCTTTTTCTCCTTCATTTTCGATTTGGCAGAAAGAAGTACTTCTTAATGTCCAACCTCTTGAATGGGATTTTGGGAATCCTTGTAGCATGCTCTCCAAATTGGGTATCCATGCTGGTCTTCCGAGCATTCTATGGCTTTGGTGACAAGGGTTGGTGGCTGGATATGTCCTGAGTATGACAACATTACTTTTTTAAACAATGTCTAAAACCTTAACATTTTAATTGTAATTTTACATTTCAAATTGTTGTTTTACAAATTGTAGCTGTAATAATTACATCATATTGCTCTTGTGGAGATCACACTTCAGTCACAACACTTTTGACCATAGCATCATGTCAGAGGCTTCCTCTCTCGTCTCTATGTATCCTCTGTGTTCTGTCCTCATGCCCTGCTTTTATCCCCTCTCCTCAGTCACTGAGCTGGTAGGAGTAGAGTACAAGAGAACTGCGGGAGTCATCTACCAGATGTTCTTCAGTGTGGGAATTCTCATCCTGCCCCTCATCTCCTACTTCATCACAGACTGGTGTTGGCTGCAGGTGGTCATCACTGCACCTTACATCCTCTTCCTGTTCTACTACTGGTAAGACCTGGAACTGCCTCGTACTGTATATATTCAGGTAGATTTTTGTTTGTGCGTTTCATGTATTCAAGCTTTTTATATCGCATTTTCTATTCTGGCTTCCAGGCTGATCCCAGAGTCTCCAAGATGGCTTCACTCTCAGCACAACGCAAAGAAAGCTGTGAAGATCACTGAGGCAATACCTAAAGAAAACAAGAAAACCCTGTCCAAGAACATTGAGGTGAGAAATTATTGCTTTGAAGGGTAGATCAAATTTAAGAAACTAAAGAAAGCTCCAGTAACTGAAATGTAGTTTGTTATTACTCACATTTGGCTGTTGTATCTTACAGACACTCAAAGACAGCACTGCATGGTAAACTAGATTGAAGAATAACTTTCATATGCTACTGTATCTTACATACGATGAGAGACGGCAATGCCGAGACCTCAACTGCCTCATTCATGGACCTAATCAGAACTCCAAACATGAGAAAACACACCTTCATCCTTACCAGTTTCAACTGGTATACCTTTTCCACAAACAACAAGAACATATCAGGAACTATAATAGCCTTATTAGTCACAACTATAATGTTTCCGTTACAGCCTCTTGCCCACCGCCACCCACATGACGACCAACAAAGAACCTGAGACTGTCTGATTCCCTCCTGGACTTCTTAGAGGGTGGTGATGAAAGTATGAGAGGGTGGTGATGAGCAGTATTTATTATTTCATGTTATTTTATGTTAACGTTACCTGTCCGTTTAATTTGTTGTCTCTAATACAATAAGGATTGTTTGTATAATGGTGTTTGTGAAGTTTTATGTTTTATATTATATATCCTGTATGTTGTGTGTCTGTATTCTTTTTTACATTGTCTATTGCTGGCAGCACCTATTCACTAAGTCAAATTCTGGGTATGTGTGCATTTACTTGGGGAATACATTTATTCTGATTGGAACTTATTTTGATTTCTTTCACCTCTACCATGTGTCCATGGTTACAGTAAGATCTCCCTCTCAGATCACGGTGGTCCTCTGTAGCTCAGCTGGTAGAGCACGGTGCTTGTAACGCCAAGGTAGTGGGTTCGATGCCCGGGACCACCCATACACAAAAATAAATAAATGTATGTCGCTTTGGATAAAAGTGTCTGCTAAATGGCGTATTATTATTTTATCATGTGCTTTGTGACATGTTTTTATTTTTTTTATTTGATCATGTGTTTAAAGTAATTAACTGAAATGTGTTGTTGCCCTAGCTTTGTTATTATAAGTGTTGGTAATATTGTCATCAAATAATTTATTAACAGTGAATGTTTTTTTGACATTTACTTACCTGCCATTGTAGAGAAGTGGACGGATTGTGTTGTTTCTGTGAATTGACATTATGTTGTGTGAGCAGAAAATATGTAAGAGAGAATGTCTATGGTTACACAACCCTACATCCGCAAACACACCAACTTGTAATAAAAGTATGTGACATTAAACTACAATTACAATTATGTGATTATCTTGCAGGAGTATAGCAAAAAAATCCACAGTGTCTAATTTGCATAATAACCATCCCAACTTAGAATGTATAAACTATGCTCTAAGTTCACTTTGAGAGTGAAGTATTAGCATCATAAAATTAATGTGTGAAAGAGTATACTATAAATATGTCTAAAAAACAACTTTTATAGTTAAAAGTAATCCACTTCCTAAGGGTTCGTAAGGGCACTATTTCTTTGTGAGACAGAAAGTGTGTTATTTGATTTGGCTCGGTGACACTTTACAGTAGATGACCATTCAGATATGCTACACAGTGGAATTGCACACAGCCAGCACTATTAAAAAGTAACATGCTGCCTCCGTTGGCGATTCAACACAGTAAGTCCAAGGTCAACCTCACTATTGGACTTTTGATCTGCTCTTTGCTTTTAAAACCCCTGCAGTCTCACAAATAGTATCTCTGCTTCTGACACCCAACGCTGCAACCATGACCACCTTCGATGAAATCCTAGAGGAGGCAGGGAATTTTGGTCGTTGCCAAAAGCGCATTTTCGCTCTGCTATGTATGGTGTCGTTGCCTTTTTCTGGGGTCTATGTGGGCATTGTGTTCCAGGGGTTCACCCCAGAGCATTGGTGCCGGGACTCAGGGGTGAGTCAGATCCGGCAGAGCTGTGGCTGGAACCTGATGGACACTAGAAAGATCACGGTCCCTCTGGTCAACACCTCAGGAGTGCTGGTCCACAGCCAGTGTGAACAGTATGACCTGGACTGGAACAATACGGGTCTGACCTGTGACAACCCAGAGTCTGACCTCACCGACGCCCACCGCAGCAAAGCTCCCATGACCTCCTGCAAAGAAGGCTGGGAGTATGACTATCAAGGCAGGCAGTCCTTTGTGACCGAGGTGAGAAATTTCCCTTTTTTTTATTAGACAATAACTTGTATTGTTATGTAACACTAAACAAATTAATGTTTTAAGACATTAAAGGGATACTTTGGGATTTTGCCAACGAGGCCTTTTATCTACTTCCCCAGAGTCAGATGAACTCGTGGATATCATTTTTAATGTCTCTGCGTGCAGTTTGAAGGAAGTAGCTAACTAGCGCAAGCCCAATTGCTAACTGGAAGTCATAGCACGCTAGCAGATACCCATATACTTCCAGTTATTGTGCTAACGCTAGTTAGCATTGGCTCGCAAAACTACCTCTAACTTCCTTCTTACTGGACACAGAGACATAAAAACAGTATCCACAAGTTCATCTGACTCTGCGGAAGTACTGTAGATAATGGGCCTCATTGCCAAAATCCCCAAGTATCTCTTTAATATGGCAGTTCATTATGAAGTATTTGTTCATTTCAGTTTGACCTGGTATGTAATGATGCCTGGGTGGTGGACATGTACCAGGCTACACTCAATGTGGGCTTCCTCGTTGGAAGCATAACTTTTGGATACCTGGCTGACAGGTAAGTTTACTTCGCAACGCAGAAGAAATATTCTTTTTTTCAATATTAGATCCTGTTTTTACATTCTCTTTTTTTCTTCTTCTTTGAAGGTTCGGCAGAAAAATGAGCTTCT
Organism: Coregonus clupeaformis; assembly: GCF_020615455.1. Lineage (NCBI taxonomy): Eukaryota > Metazoa > Chordata > Actinopteri > Salmoniformes > Salmonidae > Coregonus > Coregonus clupeaformis. The sequence goes on along the minus strand of NC_059227.1, from coordinate 18,454,139 downwards.
TGATGTCCAACCTCTTGAATGGGGTTGCTGGAATACTTGTAGCAGTGGCTCCAAACTATATATCCATGCTTGTATTTCGCACAATCTTTGGCTTTGCTGTCAAGGGAGGCTGGATGTCTGTATATGTGCTTAGTATGAAAAAAAAACCTTTGTCCCACAAAAGTTGATATATTAACTACGGCGTATATGATTTTGATTAATAATTTGCAGCAAATTTTTATGGTTTAGTAAATAGGAAGTTAGTTTATTTCCTATGCAACTTTCAACAGAGGAGGATGGTCAAATTATGTTTCAGTAAAACTCTTGCTTGACTTAAGGTTACATGCTTTACTGTACAGTATGTGTCTTACCTGCAGTGTTGGGGAAATATAGTTGACCAAGTTACCAATTACTTCACACTGAAAGAAGTTAGCTACACTAAAGCTACCTTTAAGAACAATATAGTTGACTTAACTAAAGTTACATTTTTAAAAAGTAGTTCACTACACCCAAACTACTTTGTGATAAATTATCATATCTAAATCTGATATGTCATAGACTACAAATTGCAAGAACAGATCATTCTGGAGTCAGATGTTTACAGAAGGTGTACTTTAGCCTATTAAACACAAAAACTGTTTCAAATTAGAATTAGGCAGGTCTGATGCCGAAAAAAATCTTTTTTGCCTACTTTACCCATATTTTATTTTTGCACAAATTGTTGTGTTGTTCCATTAGTTAGCTACACCGCTACATGGCAAAAGCAATTAACTACTGAAAACACTACCAAGATTTGAATTGAATTCAATGCAGTTAAATTACTAGTTGAACTACATGTAGTTCATTACTCCCCAACACTGCTTACTTGTCTCCTCAGTTACTGAGCTGGTGGGAGTTGAGTACAGGAGGATGGTGGGCGTGATTTTCCAGATGTTCTTCAGTGTGGGTATTCTCGTTTTGACCCTCATTGCCTACCTCATCACTGACTGGCGCTGGCTGCAGGTGGCCTTCACTGTTCCTTACTTCATATTTCTATCTTACTTCTGGTAAGACCCGGAATCACCTCAGATATTATACAGGCCTGTTGTAGGATCACCATGTCCAATGCCCTGCTATACTGTATGTCTGCATGGTTCTGAAAACCTCATGTTGCGTCTCACATTTTGGCTTCCAGGTTGATCCCAGAGTCTCCAAGATGGCTTCTCTCTCAGAACAACTCAACCAAAGCTAAGGAGATCACTGAGGCAATAGCGAAGGAAAACAAGAAAACCCTCTCCAAGAACATTGAGGTAAGAAATGTTTCAGGGGATCATACATAATTAAAAAGGCACTGCTAAACTAGATTTGATGACAACTTCCATAGCCTAACATATTTTACAGACGCTGAGCGATGACAATGCAGAGACCTCAACTGCCTCTTTCCTGGATCTGGTCAGAACTCCAAACATGAGAAAGCACACCTTCATCCTCATGTTCAACTGGTAAGACCCATGCTGCAAAAAATTGCTAGACATCTATGACCAATGATTTAAGCTTAAATTACAACAGCACTTAAGCTATATGTAATGTGGGGGATTATACCATAAATAATCTTCCCTGTAGCCGATACTACTACTTTTTTATACGTGAGGTCCCTGGGACAGTATTCAATAATCAAGGTTTCGCTTCAGAATGTTCTGTTTAACTCTGGGCAACATAAAATACATCATACATACCAACAACAACCCAGGAGAACATGCCAAGGGAGAAGGAGAGCGGCACCAATGGAGACAGGTACTCTTGCCATAGAACCTTTACTCCCGATTAAACTTGTCCATTTGCAATACACAATGGTTGCTGCTCCCGTCCTCCAACGGCATGCCAGCCTTTACAATTTTTAGGGGATCCCCTGAAACATCTTCTTCTTCAGTGGAGTTTAATGGTGGTTGGCATCCATTACTGCCCCCAATTCAAGTATAGTATAAATCTATTACACTTTATGATACAAAATGGAAAAGGGGTAAATAAAATAAAGATACAAATAAATGTTGAATTACCCTACCAACTAACCCTATACTCATTCAAACCAATCACCTTATTCCACTACTTTAACCCTCTCTGATCCTACCCCAGGCCAACTGCCTGAGAGGACTGGACACTACCACTCAACACACCTTGTAACTCTTCTGAAGTCAAATCTCGTACCCCCAATTACTTCTCTGCAGCTGCCACCACATGTATTTTAGCTGACTTACGTTTCATCTCTGCGGTACAGTTGATAAGCATTGCTATGAATGCTAAGAAGCCAACCTTACTGAAACATATATCACTCATTGGCCTATCCCTCTGTTCTTGCACATATCTACTATTGTGAAAATTCTTACACAGGAAAACTCTAAGTCAATCTTAAATTATTCATTGTTTATTGTCAGCGCGCTGGAGAGGTTACAACGAACTTGATGCACCATAGTGAACGTCTGTCAGGAGCTCTAATGGGGCAGTTCCGTTAGTACTCTTATATACTGCAGACAAGTTATATTTGCATGATTTAGCTTATTCATCATTAATTCATCATTAACATCTGCTTCATTCATGTGACCGACCAATACTGGGTCATGCATGTGACAGACCAATACCTCACGAGGCTTCTTCTCTCTAAGCTGAGACCTTGAAACTGAGATATCTTTTGTTCTCAAAACAAGGGTCTGGGCGTACTGCCAAATTGCAGATACTGATAGTGAGGGTTCTTTCAATCAGTCACTTGCATGAACACAGAAAACAGTTATTAGAAAAGCACAAACATTGAACACAGAAATGTATAAAATAGAAAAGCACCAACATAACATTTTCCATCACACTGCTATTCACAGAGATCCTCTCAGAATATCCCCTGAAACAAGGGAAAAGCTCAGTTTTTATACAAAAAGCCACACCCTTAATTAAAAGGAGGTGCACCTGTGACTGGCAGAGGCAAGAGGGTGCGTTCAAGAACCACAACAAACTTTAACCCGTTACATATACATTTATGACAGGGTCCCTTTCTCTTCTCGTGGCCTAATTTGATGTTGTATCATCATCTTCACAGGTTCACTAGTGCTATTGTCTACCAGGGTCTTATCATGCGTGTGGGAATCGCAGGAGGAAACGTCTACATTGACTTCCTGATCTCTGGCCTGGTAGAGTTCCCTGCTGCCTTCCTAATCCTCTTCACCATCGATCGTATTGGACGTCGTCTTCCCTTTGCTACGGCCAACATTGTAGCTGGAGTATCCTGCTTCATCACTGCTATGATCCCAGATAGTAAGTGTGCAATATCTGAAAGGAAACTTGTTAGAAAATGGTAGTACCCCGTCTTATTTAATGTGCATAGTACATACGATACAGTAATGTCTCTCTCTCTCTCCTGCAGGTTACTTCTGGGTCAAAACAGTTGTGGCCTGCGTTGGCCGGTTGGGCATCACCATGGCATTTGAGATGGTGGTGTTTGTGAACACTGAATTATACCCCACCTTTGTCAGGTAAGGTTTACCAGGGGTGCACATCTCAAAATGTATAACTAATAACAAACATAGCAGGAAACAAATTATGGAAAAAATACTACAACTGTTTCTCTCCTCAGGAACCTGGGCGTGTCAGTGTGCTCCACTCTGTGTGACATCGGAGGCATCGTTTCCCCGTTCCTGCTCTACAGACTGGCTACCATCTGGCTGGAACTGCCACTCATCATCTTCGGTACATGATTAAAACACTAATTAACCTGTTATAAGATGCTTATACACCGGAGACCATTTCTGTCTGAGGAGTCCATTTCTGTCAGACACTCAATGTGGTAATATGTTTTGTTGTACCCCACAGGGGCGATAGCGTTCGTAGCTGGAGGTTTAGTCTTGCTGTTGCCTGAGACCAGAGGTGTAACACTTCCTGAGACTATCGATGACATTGAGTTCCCAAACAGGTATGATTTTCTTTATCACTTCAAACTAAACTAAATTGCACTGTAGTGTGTTAGAGGATTTGTTTGGGGAATATGGATTTATTGTACATATTCCATTGGTGATCAGACACAAAGAAAACTGCCTGAAGAGTCAACAGCTGACAAATCTCTTGCCCACTGACATGACGACCAACAAAGAAACTACAATCGTCTGATCGATATTGCTCCACCTCTTCGCCACAAGATTGACAGCATACTGAACTCATATACTGTATTTACGAATGTATAACCTATAATATGTTTTTTGCATTTGTTGTTTCCTAACACTAGCTGATGTGAATCCTTTCATGTTTTTGTGATGCTGGTATTTATATGTATTACTGTACAGGACATGATTTTAGATCATAATAATGATCATAATAATAATTTAGATGTTAAAATACACACAATGGTGATTTCTATCATTTAAAAAAAATATTTCAGTTGGAAATCCCCAAATGATATCCACTATCAGTCCTCCACTAATTTTATGGTAGAAGTTGCCAGAAATGTCATCTTCTCAAGTGTGTTTTGAGAAGATTTTCTTATTCTAAACTGTCTCTAGTTATCCCAAATGTTAACATACCCCAGTCGTGTTAATGTTATATACATGTATTGTTGACTGACCTGACTGAAATTAATAAAAAGGTTTCCCATCAAAGATCCCAATGACACACAAGCTCTTCCTTTATTTAACATGTGGTCAAACACCATTGTTGTGTACCAGGCTAGAACCTTGCAATTTCGGAAGAAATCACTTACCACAGGTATTTAATTTGTACTTTCAAGTCTTACAAGTCTTAATAAAACTACATTTAGGGCTCAAATTCAACATTCCTCAAGATTATGGAGGTATAGCAGAGGGTGAAGAATTAATCTTCATCTGATTGTTAATCCAATCCATAAATTTAGATACTCTGATGTACACCCCTGGCTTCATGGCGTCGGCACAGCCCAGACCCCACGATGTCACTCCCTGGAGAACAAAGGTGTTCTGAGCATGGCACACCAAAGGGCCACCACTGTCACCCTGGAAGAAGTCAAAAACAGAGGTAAAAAACTCTGATGCAGTTAACTTTAAACTCATTGTGGAAACTGCGGTATACAACCAACCACACAGTCCTTAATGAAATTGAATGACTACTGGTTGTTGCTGAGCATGTACACTACCAGTCAAAAGTTTTAGAACACCTACTCATTCAAGGGTTTTTCTTTTTTTAAACTATTTTCTACATTGTAGAATAATAGTGAAGACATCAAAACTATGAAATAAATCACAGACAGTGTTACCAGCAAAGCACCCCCACACCATAACACCTCCTCCTCCATGCTTTACGGTGGGAAATACAAATGCGGAGATCATCCGTTCACCCACACCGCATCTCACAAAGACATAGTGGTTGGAACCAAAAATCTAAAATATGGACTCCAGACCAAAGGACAAATTTCCACCGGTCTAATGTCCATTGTTCGTGTTTCTTGACCCAAGCGATTCTCTTCTTCTTAATGGTGTCCTTTAGTAGTGGTTTCTTTGCAGCAATTCGACCATGAAGGCCTGATTCACACAGTCTCTTCTGAACAGTTGATGTTGAGATGTGTCTGTGACTTGAACTCCGTGAAGCATTTATTTGGGCTGCAATTTCTGAGGCTGGTAACTCTAATGAACTTATCCTCTGCAGCAGAGGTAACTCTGGGTCTTCCATTCCTGTGGCGGTCCTCGTGAGAGCCAGTTTCATCATAGCGCTTGATGGTTTTTGCGACTGCAAGATATTGAAATGTTCCGTATTGACTGACCTTCTTCTCTTAAAGTAATGATGGACTGTCATTTCTCTTTGCTTATTTGAGCTGTTCTTGCCACAATATGGACTTGGTATTTTACCAAATAGGTATATCTTCTGTATACCCCACTTACCTTGTCACAACACAACTGATTGGCTCAAACGCATTAAGAAGGAAAGAAATTCCAAAAATTAATTTTTAAGAAGGCACACCTGTTAATTGAAATGCATTCCAGGTGACTACCTCATGAAGCTGGTTGAGAGAATGCCAAGAGTGTGCAAAGCGGTCATCAAGGCAAAGGTGGCTATTTGAAGAATCTCAAATATAAAATATATTTTGATTTGTTTAACACTTTTTTGGTTACTACATGATTCCATTTGTGTTATTTCATAGTTTTGATGTCTTCACTACTTTTCTACAATGTAGAAAATAGTAAAAATAAAGAAAAACCCTTCAATGAGTAGGTGTTCTAAAACTTTTGACTGGTAGTATATACCTGGCAACTGTCTGCTCCCCCTTCAATGTTCCCAGCACACATCTCATGGTCCTTGACTCTGTTGTTCAGGTAGGCAGGACGATTACACACTTTATTTTCTATAACAGGGAAGCCCGTCTCCTTGAGGAGCCCTTCTCCACCAGTTCCTACAAACACAAAGATCAATGTTTTATGTCGGAAAATATAGAAAATGTTTGGTATATTTGCATCAACAAAGTAATGGAGTCCTGGACAAAAGAATAACTTCATTTTGTGTCATGTTATGAGAGCAACCATGAGGGGAAAAAACATGCATGACTCTTGAACCTTGTGTCTCTCCCCATCCTGTCACATAGCACTCAGTTCCAGATGGTACCACGTAATCCTTCTCAGGTAAGCATACTGGTAAAACGTTGTCATTTATGAGTGCAGGGCTGCAACCAACCACACAAGTCTTTTTACAGCCTCTGACTTCCAAACAGCAAGAAAAATATAAAACATTCTATTGAGTTTTTCTTTAATGACATGCAATGGCCTCACTCACCTGTCTAGCTTCAGTAGTGCAATGTCTGTCCCGCCAGGTCCCAGGATCAGTTTCTCCAGGTTACGCTCCTGCTTGGACGCTTCATTCGCTCTCTCTGTATGGGTTCCCAATACCACCATGTAGGCAGATGGCCTCTTTGATCTGACACACACACAGGAAGATGTACTTGTATGTAATCCATAATTAGGACCTCACAGTAAACAATACTAAACAGTCATGCTGCTTTTCTGTTGTGTAGGAGGCTAACACTCAGCCACTATCAATTTTCCCTCTAATCTGCATGTGTGCGCGGGCGCATTTCTAGCCATCTTTGAAAAGCTAGTCAGGTAAAGAGCTTTTTTTATGTCTTAAAGGGGCAGTGTTGTATTTTGAGACCGTCTTGAATAAGCACATTTGCTGCTACTGTAGGCTGAATGATAAAACAGCTATTTCCATGTTAAAATGTTATGGGATGCATTTTTCTCCATTGTTTTTGATGGTAGGCCACTCTGGTAGGCCTACATTATGATCAAATAGCCACAGTAGCCTACTTGGCCACTGTTAAAACTGTAACTTAAAGCTGGTACAGCCTCAGTGCTCACAGTAAACGCGTGCTGGAAGTTGCACAGAATTTTTACAATGTTCAAGTTTGCGCTCAGCAGACCTTTTTTGAGGGAACATTGGCCACTACTACAGAGTATGTACAGCTGCCCTTCTTGTTGGTATAGGTTTAGTCAGTAATAAGCCTCATGACAACTGAGTTGATATGGGCACTGATGAGGGCTGCTCTCTCACCTCTCCAGGCAGTGGGCAGCGGTGAGGACCCACTGAGGGGCGATCAGAGTTCCTCCACAGAAATGGATGCCAGTGCTGCAGAGGGACGGACAGAAGAGTAACTGAGTAAGTTCTCCAAGAGATATTGTTTTTTCTTATTGTATAGAGGTATCAATATATTAATGAGATTCATGAAAGGGAATGGGATACTATCCTCCATACTTGGTCCTTAGGCTGATCTGCCAGGGCCATGAGTGGGGTTTGGATACACAGCCTCCAACGATGCGACCGAAACACCTCATGGGCTTTGTAACAGGCTGCCCACATTTCAAGCCAGCTGGAGACCAGAAATACCGTTTTATTTCTGCATTCCACAATGTAGACCAGATATAGCAGATGTACATACAGTAACCACATACAGTAAATCTGGATAAAACAACTGTGTTAAAACAACAGGGGGGTAGTTATTGGGTGCACAATTTTATTTTATGGGTCTATAATAAAAAAGTAATTTAATGGTAAAAATGAATGACCTTTTAATGTGGCATGAACACAACCATTCATGATGCTTTCATCTGATTGAACAAAACAAATCACTTCAAAAAGTAGGCTATCTGTGCATGTTCCTCCACTCCAGAATAATGGAAACGCTACTTGGTGAATGGAAATAGACATCTGTTTACAAACACCAAAAAGTGTGCCTAATGACATTCAGTGATCGCCATTGATTGGGCCTACAGTACATTCATTGATGCGTCTTGGTGACAAATATACTTTTTTTGTAGCCTGTAAAGTCAGGACACCTGAAATGGGGCTGAAAATGTCCCAGGGAAAACGGGATGGTCACCCTAACACACAGGGTCAACTTACTACACTAGGCTACAATGTGTAGGCCAATTACTATGACCTTTAAATAGGGCTTCCGGTAGCCAGTGATGTAGTGGTAAAAAAATCGGTGGATAAACTCTTTGCCAGTCACGGTGAAAAATATAACGCTCCCTATAACGCTCCCTATACTATACTAATAAAATACACGAGTTGAATCAAAACATGTTTACATCTTAGTTCATGAGTTGTCCGTAATTCATGAGTTGAATGCATAGATCGTGTGACATAAAACACTACCTTTCTTTCCTTACATTAATGACATTTATGACATTGTTATTTGTCATTATTAAGCATTTAACAATTGAATTAGAACATTGAGCTTAAATCCAGCACGATTCCTGGATCTTGGAGATCTCGGAAAATGCGCTGTAAGTGTAACAATGCCTACATAAAATGTAATTGTGTTTCGCCATGAAAACAGTTCTCATGGGCACACAAATCCAAAATAATGTAGGCCTATGGCATTGCAAAATGGAATGCTTCTAACAGAAAGAGTCAACTATAGGCCTACTGTCATTAATGTTGGATGGATTGGATGCACATTGGTGTCTAGCTGTGTCACGATCGTCTAAGGAGGAGGACCAATGCGCAGCGTTGAAGGTGAACATATTTATTTAGAGAATGATCACACGATCAAAACAACAGACGATAACGTGATGTCTACGGTTGAACACAAACCAAATAAGAACAAGAAACCACAATGAATGAGTGCCAAACGGCTACCTAAGTATGACTCCCAATCAGAGACAACGAGCTACAGCCGTCTCTGATTGGGAGCCACCCTGGCCAACATAGAAAAGCAAAACTAGACCCACAACCTACAACACAAAACATAGAAACTAACACCCTGGCTCAACATACGAGAGTCCCCCGAGCCAGGGCGTGACAGTACCCCCCCCTAAAGGCGCGGACTCCGATCGCGCCAACCAAACACAACAGGGGAGGGACCGGGTGGGCACTCCGCCTAGGCGGCGGATCCGGCTCGGGCATGATCCCCACTCGCTCTCTAACCCCCAAAGTACCCCTGGTCCGGTCTGGCCCTGCTGACCGGAGCTGGACTGCACACTGGTGGAGCGGATTGCTCTAGCTCCGGCGTGAAGCAGCTGACCCGTGCCGAACCAGGCACCAGTGGAACAGGCCCGGGCTGTGCCGGACTGACGACGCACACCACTGGCTTGGTGTGGGGAGCAGGGACGGGCCGAGCCGGGCTGACGAAGCGCACCACTGACTTGGTGCGGGGAGCAGGAACGGGCCGAGCCGGGCTGACGAAGCGCACCACTGACTTGGTGCGGGGAGCAGGAACGGGCCGAGCCGGGCTGACGAAGCGCACCACTGACTTGGTGCGGGGAGCAGGAACGGGCCGAGCCGGGCTGTGACGGCGCACCACTGACTTGGTGCGGGGAGCAGGACGGGCCGAGCCGGGCTGACGAGCGCACCACTGACTTGGTGCGGGAGCAGGAACAGACCGGACCGTACTGGGGACACACACCACTGGCCCCTACACCGGGATCTGGAACGGGCCGGACCGGACTGGTAACACACCCCAGTACCTCTCGCCGTGCCTCTCCACCTTCCATCCCCTCTTCGACCAGTGGCCCCCGTAACCTGGCGGCCTCCTCTGCCAACCCGCTGGACCGCTCTATCGTGGCCTCCTGCTGCCCCGACGTCGTGAGCCCCCCCCTAAAAATTTTCTGGGGGTCTCTCCTCCCCGTGGGCCAGGCCTCTATAGTTCTCGCCCAACTCTCGCTCTTCTGTCTCCAACTCCCGCTATTCAGGTCCTCAATGGGCTTGACCCAGTCGAAGCTCTTCCTCCATTGTTCCCAAGTCCACTCTCTCTGCTCTTCACTCGGCTTGACCCAGTCGAGGCTGCCACGGAGATCTGCTAGGGATCTCCCTGGCGATGGCTCCTCGACTCGCTGCTTGGTCCAGTTGTGGTGGTTTCTTCTGTCACGATCGTCTAAGGAGGAGGACCAATGCGCAGCGTTGAAGGTGAACATATTTATTTAGAGAATGATCACACGATCAAAACAACAGACGATAACGTGATGTCTATGGTTGAACACAAACCAAATAAGAACAAGAAACCACAATGAATGAGTGCCAAACAGCTACCTAATTATGACTCCCAATCAGAGACAACGAGCTACAGCCGTCTCTGATTGGGAGCCACCCTGGCCAACATAGAAAAGCAAAACTAGACCCACAACCTACAACACAAAACATAGAAACTAACACCCTGGCTCAACATACGAGAGTCCCCCGAGCCAGGGCGTGACAAGCTGCAGGACAGTTGTCTAGTGATATTGTCGACCATCATCAGCTGATCCAGGAAAGAAAACAAATGTTGATAAAAAAGAATAAAGCTAAATAAATGTATTCTGGCCAGGACAGCACAGAGAACACCAGTACCCGCAATGAGCGCTCTAAACAGCTGACTGACAAAAGCAAACAATGATAAATCAATGGATAAATCTTCTGAATTGGAATAAAGGCTGTTTTTTATCAAGGGTGCATGGCAAACAAATGGTGAAAATGAGCAAGTACAAAGGAAAATCTATGCATTTAAAGGAGCTCAGCTGTGGCCAAAATTCAACACTACTGAGTGCACAGTGCTGTGGACATGGAGGTTTGTGCAGCCACGTAGAAATAAATGGTTTAAACCATGACAAAGAGGTGGGGGTGTTTGTTCAATTTGGAAGCTTTTATTTTAATATTTACCACCGTAAAACATATTTACCACTGCATTTTAAACAAATAGGAGAATGGTTAAATTAGCATTATTATACACCCCCCAAAGTTTGACTTTTGTTGTATTTGGGAGAACTCATGTCTCATTCAGGGAAGCTGAGCCCCCCCTGGCTCTCCCATAATTCGCACCCTGCTCACAGTAGTCTACATACCGCAATCTGGGATTTGGCAGTAGTCCCATTTCTGGCTTCTGTCTGTGGTGTAGCACCATGGTCCATTCACGTCATTGTCAGGGTTTCTACAATTCTACCAGTGAAAAGGGGCGCTGAATAAATTGAAGTACATCTTCCCAAATGTCTGTCATATGAAATACTTTTGCAGTATCGTCTGACATTATTTAAATATGTCTTATAAGAAGATTCCTTGAACTTACATTGGACTCCAGGCCTTTGTCAGGGTGGGATTCAGGGGTGAAGCTGATGTGCTGATGGGGGCTCTGGGCGCTCCAACTCTGACAGGTGACACCCAACATGGTCATGGAAGTAGGACCCCTGTATGTCCCCCCGTTGCCCACCTTGCAATCTGAAAGCCACAGTCAACAGAAAACAATATCACGGATCAATTTCTACCCTCAACACTGACAATGTAGGGTGAGTGAATGAATGCTGAACTAAATTCTAATCTAGGTAGTGTTTTCAGTAGTTAATTATTTAAAATGTTTTCCCATGTAGCGAAATGGTAAGAAATGTGACTGTTCCTGGTGCAAATACAATGTCCTATCCCGGAGCTCGAGTAAATGACATTACTAAGCTGCTCCCGAATGTACTACGTCAGGACATGGAAATCCATTCTATCGTAGTCAATGGGGGTTTTAATGACATTATGAAGGGCAGCTCTGATCAGTTGAAACTGGATTTTAAAGAGCTGATTGACTCTCTGCTAGACACCAACAAAAGACCCATCATATCTGGCCCTGTGCCCTCTCTGAATCGTGGCATTGAACGCTTTAGCAGGATTCTTTCTCTTCACAACTGGCTACGTGATTATTGCAGCTCAATGGGTGTAACGTTTGTTGACAATTTCGATACCTTTTGGAAACAAAACACGTTTGGCTTGCGAAAGTATTCATTAATTTTTCCTATTTTGGTGCCTTACAAACTGGAATTAAAATTGTGTTTTTGAGGGTTTGTCTCATTTGATTTACACAACATGCCTACCACTTTGAAGATGCAAAATATTTTTTATTGTGAAACAAACAACAAATCAGACAAAAAAACGGAAAACTTGAGCGTGCATAACTATTCGGTCCCCCCAAAGCCAATACTTTGTAGAGCCACCTTTTGCAGCAATTACAGCTGCAAGTCTCTTGGGGTATGTCTCTATAAGCTTGGCACATCTAGCCACTGGGATTTTTGCCCATTCTTCAAGGCAAAACTGCTCCAGCTCCTTCAAGTTGGATGGGTTCCGCTGGTGTACAGCAATTTTTAAGTCATACCACAGATTCTCAATTGGATTGAGGTCTGGGCTTTGACTAGGCCATTCCAAGACATTTAAATGTTTGCCCTTAAACCACTCGAGTGTTGCTTTCGCAGTATGCTTAGGGTCATTGTCCTGCTGGAAGGTGAACCTCCGTCCCAGTCTCAAATCTCTGGAAGACTGAAACAGGTTTCCTCAAGAATTTCCCTGTATTTAGCGGCATCCATCATTCCTTCAATTCTGACCAGTTTCCCAGTCCCTGTCAATGAAAAACATCCCCACAGCATGATGCTGCCTCCACCATGCTTCACTGTGGCGATGGTGTTCTCGGGGTTATGAGAGGTGTTGGGTTTGCGCCAGACATAGCGTTTTCCTTGATGGCCAAAAAGCTAAATTTTAGTCTCATCTGACCAGAGTACGTTCTTCCATGTTGGGGAGTCTCCCACATGCCTTTTGGCGAATACTAAACGTTTACTTATTTTTCTCTTTAAGCAATGGCTTTTTTTCTGGTCACTCTTCCGTAAAGCCCAGCTCTGTGGAGTGTACGGCTTAAAGTGGTCCTATGGACAGATACTCCAATCTCCGCTGTGGAGCTTTGCAGCTCCTTCAGGGTTATCTTTGGTCTCTTTGTTGCCTCTCTGATTAATGCCCTCCGTGACTGGTCCGTGAGTTTTGGTGGGTGGCCCTCTCTTGGCAGGTTTGTTGTGGTGCCATATTCTTTCCATTTTTTAATAATGGATTTAATGGTGCTCCGTGGGATGTTCAGAGATATTTTCTTTATAACCCAACCCTGATCTGTACTTCTCCACAACTTTGTCCCTGACTTGTTTGGAGAGCTCCTTGGTCTTCATGTTGCCGCTTGCTTGGTGGTGCCCCTTGCTTAGTGGTGTTGCAGACTCTGGGGCCTTTCAGAACAGGTGTATATATATTGAGATCATGTGACAGATCATGTGACACTTAGATTGCACACAGGTGGACTTCATTTAGCTAATTATGTGACTTCTGAAGGTAATTGTTTGCACCAGATCTTATTTAGGGGCTTCATAGCAAAGGGGGTGAATACATATGCACGCACCACTTTTCCGTTATTTATTTTTTAGAATTTTCTGAAACAAGTAATTTTTTTTCATTCCACTTCACCAATTTTGACTATTTTGTGTATGTCCATTACATTAAATCCAAATAAAAATCAATTTAAATTACAGGTTGTAATGCAACAAAATAGGAAAAACGCCAAGGGGGATGAATACTTCTGCAAGGCACTGTATAAGGAGGATGGGATCCACCCAAATCATTTGGGTTTCTGGATCCTTTCACAGCATTATAGGGCTGTGTTGAGACAATGACTTATCAATGACCCAAGCCTAGCTCAGCTAATCCCTACCATTGTGACGCAGTTGTCATAATGCTTCAGCAAATGTACATTACACCAGGGGCTTTGGTAGACACAATGTAAGTAACCTAATTTATGTCCCTCTAACTGCCCTGAATGCCTCTGCTAGTCCTACAGCTATTGTATGCAGTAATCATGTGCGTATGAACCAGATTTATACTGTTAGAACTGAGGCGGTGTGCCCTAGGAGGAAGTCCACTGTGTGCAGCTCACTCTGCACTAACATAAAAAACATGATTATATCTACTTCTGCTAAGCTTCCCAGTAAAGTAATGAAATCAAGTAAGCATCCCAGAAGAAAAGTGCTCAAAATAGCCCACATTAACATACAGTATAGAGAGAGTGGATCTTTGTTCTGGAGTTAGGAAGTTGGAAGAGGCAGGGCTATGTCTGTTATAACTAACTATGGTACCATATTAAATATATTATATGAACTCCCCATGAAAAGTGTCTAAGTACATCCTTACATTTGTAATCACTTGATACCCTAGAAACTCATCATAACAGGGAGAAAGGATAAATTATTCATCTATATGTTATTCCAGTTTAGAGTCCATTGATAATGTTGATTGAGGAATGAGGAATGTTAAATTGGAAATGTATAAAGTGGATTGAGGTTTACAGGATTGAAGATGTGGAAAGAAGACTATCTCAGTAGATCAGATAGCTCCCCAAGTGACCAGGGAAAAGCTTGGGGTTCATCTGACTGCGCATGGATGACGAAGACAGACGTTTTTGTTATTTTTATATTAATGTGACCAGATTATAATATCCATGTAACTTAGTAATGGTTATGGATCTTTGTATTTGTGGGGATGATGTCATGATGGTCACAATTTATTTATATGGATGTTTTCTTGGTAGCATGTCTAAGATGATGGGTCAGTTATTTAGCATAGGTTAGGATATAGTCAGACATATACTACTGATTGGGAATATTGTGTTTTATATGAATTGTTGGGGGTTAAGTAATCTTACTTACCACAAAATAAGAAAAAAAAAGTGGATTGTAATGATGTCATGTCATAGTATTGTGTGGACCAGGGGGAGAGTTAGTAGATAAGTGGTTTGCTGCCACGGAGTCTACATTCCGTTATGTCAAAGGAGATTACTGAGGTTGATCTTAGAATAATTGATGGACAGGATATACTGACAGGGGTAAAGGGTAATAACATCAAAGAATGGGAGTGCCCATGGAGGTTTACCAGATGCTCGTGGAGTGACTTGTAACAGAGTGTATATATAGAGAGAGTGGATCTTTGTTCTGGAGTTAGGAAGTTGGAAGAGGCAGGGCTATGTCTGTTATAACTAACCATGGTACCATATTAAATATCTTATATGAACTCCCCATCAAAAGTGTCTAAGTACAGTGAGGGAAAAAAGTATTTGATCCCCTGCTGATTTTGTACATTTGCCCACTGACAAAGACATTATCAGTCTATAATTTGAATGGTAGGTTTATTTGAACAGTGAGAGCCAGAATAACAAAACAAAAATCCAGGAAAACGCATGTCAAAAATGTTATAAATTGATTTGCATTTTAATGAGGGAAATAAGTATTTGACCCCTCTGCAAAACATGACTTAGTACTTGGTGGCAAAACCCTTGTTGGCAATCACAGAGGTCAGACGTTTCTTGTAGTTGGCCACCAGGTTTGCACACATCTCAGGAGGGATTTTGTCCCACTCCTCTTTGCAGATCTTCTCCAAGTCATTAAGGTTTCGAGGCTGACGTTTGGCAACTCAAACCTTCAGCTCCCTCCACAGATTTTCTATGGCATTAAGGTCTGGAGACTGGCTAGGCCACTCCAGGACCTTAATGTGCTTCTTCTTGAGCCACTCCTTTGTTGCCTTGGCCGTGTGTTTTGGGTCATTGTCATGCTGGAATACCCATCCACTACCCATTTTCAATGCCCTGGCTGAGGGAAGGAGGTTCTCACCCAAGATTTGACGGTACATGGCCCCGTCCATCGTCCCTTTGATGCGGTGAAGTTGTCCTGTCCCCTTAGCAGAAAAACACCCCCAAAGCATAATGTTTCCACCTCCATGTTTGACGGTGGGGATGGTGTTCTTGGGGTCATAGGCAGCATTCCTCCTCCTCCAAACACGGCGAGTTGAGTTGATGCCAAAGAGCTCGATTTTGGTCTCATCTGACCACAACACTTTCACCCAGTTCTCCTCTGAATCATTCAGATGTTCATTGGCAAACTTCAGACGGGCCTGTATATGTGCTTTCTTGAGCAGGGGGACCTTGCGGGCGCTGCAGGATTTCAGTCCTTCATGGCGTAATATGTTACCAATTGTTTTCTTGGTGACTATGGTCCCAGCTGCCTTGAGATCATTGACAATATCCTCCCGTGTAGTTCTGGGCTGATTCCTCACCGTTCTCATGATCATTGCAACTCCACGAGGTGAGATCTTGCATGGAGCCCCAGGCCGAGGGAGATTGACAGTTATTTTGTGTTTCTTCCATTTGCGAATAATCGCACCAACTGTTGTCACCTTCTCACCAAGTTGCTTGGCGATGGTCTTGTAGCCCATTCCAGCCTTGTGTAGGTCTATAATCTTGTCCCTGACATCCTTGTAGAGCTCTTTGGTCTTGGCCATGGTGGAGAGTTTGGAATCTGATTGATTGATTGCTTCTGTGGACAGGTGTCTTTTATACAGGTAACAAGCTGAGATTAGGAGCACTCCCTTTAAGAGTGTGCTCCTAATCTCAGCTCGTTACCTGTATAAAAGACACCTGGGAGCCAGAAATCTTTCTGATTGAGAAGGGGTCAAATACTTATTTCCCTCATTAAAATGCAAATCAATTTATAACATTTTTGACATGCGTTTTTCTGGATTTTTGTTGTTGTTATTCTGTCTCTCACTGTTAAAATTAACATTATAGACTGATCATTTCTTTGTCAGTGGGCAAATGTACAAAATCAGCAGGGGATCAAATACTTTTTTCCCTCACTGTACATCCTTACATTCGTAATCACTTGATACCCTAGAAACTCATCATAACAGTGTATCTGTAACTTTCTCACTCATCATTATTCACGATTCATTCAGGATCATCTGTTATCATGGTAGCATCCACATTTAATGTAGAAGTGTTTAGAATCATATTCTATTCTTATTTTCAATAAAAGTGACTACAAAATGACTCACTATATTATTTACCATTAATTCCTATTGGGCACAAAATAATCTTAAACACAACCAAAACAAACAGCAAATGCATCCAACAAGTTTGTACAGTCCCAAGCTTAATGTAGTCATTGCGTGCTAGGAATACGGGACCAAAATACTTAACGTTTTACTACTTTAATATACATTTAAGTGAATACTTTTAGTCCCCAAAAATGGGGGGACTATGTACAAAAAGTGTTGTAATTTCTAAACGGTACACCCGATATAGATTTTAAAAAAAACTCAAATTAAAGCTGACAGTCTGCATTTTAACCTCATAATCATTGTATCAATTCAAATCCAAATTGCTGGAGTGCAGAGCCAAAGCAACAAAATATGTGTCACTGTCGCAATACTTTTGGAGATCACTGTATATTTTCAAAGTAGCTTCCCCAACACTGATGAAAGGATGGATGGATTACCTCTGCTGTTGTCTGAGGGTGTCTGGGAGGGTGCTGGCTTGGGCTGGTCATGTTTGTCAGGCTTGGGAGTAGGCTTGGGAGCAGGCTTGGGAGCAGTTGGGCATTTATCCACACTGCAGAACTCCCAACGAACAGAGGGTTCAGTGGTGTAACACCATGGAGCACGGTCGCCATCAGGGTTCCTACACAGGTTTCTTCTCAAATCGCTGTGAAACACATGTAAAAGACATAATGTCCTCAGACACTGCAGATTACATATTACATTGTTTGGCTTTTAATGACCAGATAGTAGAAGACAGAGATAGAGCTAGAGATATACATTTCCCACTGGGCAGAAACATCAGTTCAACATCTAGTTTTGATTTACATTTGATTTACACAATGGATTTAGTGTCACACCAGCCTTCGCTTTGGTTCCCCCTCCTGTCCAGCTCAGGCATTCGGTGTCGCCGGCCTTCTAGCTGCTGCCGAACCTACTGCTGGAAAACGCCCTTCACTCATCAACCCTGGACTTGTCTCGTCATCATTACACACACCTGGTTCCAATCCCCACTATCACTATTTACTCCCTCTGCCATTTGTCTTTGTCGTCATTGTAAATGTTACTTGTGTTCCTGAGAGGTATCTCTCCTACTATTTCCTGAGTACTTTATATTTTGCACTTTGGGTTTATGAAGATATATTTTGAGCACAACAGCGTTTGGGTTTCTTCCCGCTTTGATCTATGGTGCTTAAATAAATTCAGTAGTTCTAAACCTGCAACAACCTCCTGCCTACTTCTCTCTACACCTGTGACAGAATGACCGACCCAAGAAAACAGGAAGCAGCAGGACATCCTGCCAACTGCAGGCTACACTACCACCTTCCCAGCTCCCCGTGGTCGTTCCAGCCACCCCACCACCATCTACATCACCCGGTCCGATCAGCAACGTCCACCTGCTCCTCCCGGAGTGGTTTAACGGCACCCCAGCTCACTGTAGGGGGTTTCTCCTGAAGTGTGACCTCCACCTTGCCCGTCATGCCAGGACGGCCTCCGAGAGGGACAAGGTGGCCTTGGTGATCTCGGTGCTGACAGGCCGGGCTCTGGAGTGGGCGCACGCCGTCTGGGAGAGGGACGGTCCAGAAGTGCATTGCTATGAGCGCTTCACCCAACTCTTCCGTGTCGTCTTCGACCACCCACAGAGGGCCAAGAGAGCGGTCCAGGACAGCGTCGGAGTACGCTCCGGACGGTGGCTGCGTCCACTGGCTGGAACGACCAGGCCCTGTTGACGGTTTTCCGCAGCAGGCTACAGGAAGACATCCAGACCGAGCAGGCCTGTCGCGATAAAGACCTCACGCTGGAACAGGTCATCGCCATGGCCATCCACCTGGATAATCTCCTGCGTGCCCGTCGTCGCCCATCCCGGGGGTTCGGGTTTCTCCCAGGAACCTCCAGTGAGACTGAGCCCATGGAGGTGGGCACGACGCACCTTCCCCCTGCGGAATGTCAACGCTGCCGTCAACAGGGTCTCTACTCCTACTGCGGGGAGTCGGACCACCCCTGGAATACCTGTCCCAGAAGGAGAACCAGGCGAGGAAGCGACAGGCCGAGGAGCGCTCCTACACCTTCCCAGGTAGGCGTGGACGTGCCTTGCTCCTCTCTGTCCACACAGCCCGTCCTCCTCCCTGTCACCTTCCCTGACTATCATGGTCCCCCACTGAGTCCTTCCCTAGTGGACTCAGGTGCTGCAGGCAATTTCCTAGACCAGTCAGTGGCCTTATCATTACGCATTCCTCCAGTCCCTTTACAACCCCCTATCCCAGTCCATGCCCTAGACAACCGTCCCCTAGGAACAGGACTGGTGCACCAGACCACGATTCCCATTTCCCTCACAGTTAATCACAACCACCACGAACGCATCACTTTCCTCATCTTAGACTCTCCTGCACACCCCGTAGTTTTAGGTTTCCCCTGGCTACGGTTGCATTACCCCAGTTTATCATGGACAGAGAGGAGGTTGTTGGGTTGGTCGCAGGAGTGTCAGGGGAGGTGTTTCTCTGTGTCAATCTGTGCCAATTCCGTGGAAAGTCCGGACCAGGCCACCCACGTCCCTATCCCAGAGGAATACCGGGACCTACAGGTGGCCTCTGCATGACACAGAGGATCGGAGGAAGAAAGTGACACCCATTATCCCCTGTCCCGCATTATAGGCTCCTGCTCCTGCTCCTCCGCCCTCACCTGCCCACTACGTGCCCTCTGATGTGCGGGACTGTCTCCTCGCCTGGGCACACACAGCAGCTGTGTCGGGGCACCCGGGTATAGCCCGTACTATCGACTGTCTCTCCGCCAAGTACTGGTGGCCCACCTTGACCCGGGACGTCCGGGTTTACGTCTCTTCCTGCTCCACCTGCACACAGAGCAAGACACCTAGACACCTAGACACCTCCCCTATGGCAAACTCCACCCACTGCCGGTTCCACAACGACCCTGGTCCCATCTCTCGGTGGACGTTGTCACAGACTTTCCCCCCTCGGAGGGGCACACCACCATCCTGGTCGTTGTGGACCAGTTTTCCAAAGCCTGTCATTTTATTCCTCTGCCTGGTCTCCCTACGGCCCTGCAGACCACAGAGGCTCTCTTCTCTCACGTCTTCCGGCCATTTGTCTTTGTCGGTCATTGTAAATGTTACTTGTGTTCCTGAGAGGTATCTCTCCTACTATTTCCTGAGTACTTTATATTTTGCACTTTGGGTTCGCCCTTTGCCTTTTTGTTAATGAAGATATATTTTGAGCACAACATCGTTTGGGTTTCGTCCCGCTTTGATCTATGGTGCTTAAATAAATTCAGTAGTTCTAAACCTGCGACTGCCTCCTGCCTACTCCTCTCTACACCTGTGAAATTTAGGTCAAAAGTTGGGTGAAAAAATACAAAATGCCCTTACGTTGATGACTTTTTGCAAATCCAATCAGTTTTCCACATTGCTTCAATGTCATCACATAGATTTTTTGGGGTTGAAATGACGTGGAAACCACATTGATTCAACCAGTTTTTGCCCAGTGGGTAGAGATTATATTTGACTATGCTCTAGGCCTCACGCTTTAGGGAAGGCCTGCGGTGTCTTATTGTGACTGTGAGGTGTCATCGAGCTCCAGGCCTGGCATTTCTTCCCACTGATGGTCTCTGTCACCATACCACGATAGTCAGTCCCGTTGCCCACATAGCAGTCTTCCTCAGCTGGAGGGGGCGCTGCGTAATCTGAGTTTTAAAAACAATATCACCCATGTCAACCAAATTAAATATACATTTTGGTGAAAAATGTAGGCTGTATGGATTGGTAGTGGATTACATGAGTTTCGCTACATAGTTAGTAAGTAGCGACTGTAGCACTTGGGAAAGCTCTATATACAGTGGGGGGAAAAAGTATTTAGTCAGCCACCAATTGTGCAAGTTCTCCCACTTAAAAAGATGAGAGAGGCCTGTAATTTTCATCATAGGTACACGTCAACTATGACAGACAAAATGAGAAAAAAAATCCAGAAAATCACATTGTAGGATCTTTAATGAATTTATTTGCAAATTATGGTGGAAAATAAGTATTTGGTCAATAACAAACGTTTCTCAATAATTTGTTATATACCCTTTGTTGGCAATGACACAGGTCAAACGTTTTCTGTAAGTCTTCACAAGGTTTTCACACACTGTTGCTGGTATTTTGGCCCATTCCTCCATGCAGATCTCCTCTAGAGCAGTGATGTTTTGGGGCTGTCGCTGGGCAACACAGACTTTCAACTCCCTCCAAAGATTTTCTATGGGGTTGAGATCTGGAGACTGGCTAGGCCACTCCAGGACCTTGAAATGCTTCTTACGAAGCCACTCCTTCGTTGCCCGGGCGGTGTGTTTGGGATCATTGTCATGCTGAAAGACCCAGCCACATTTCATCTTCAATGCCCTTGCTGATGGAAGGAGGTTTTCACTCAAAATCTCACGATACATGGCCCCATTCATTCTTTCCTTTACACGGATCAGTCGTCCTGGTCCCTTTGCAGAAAAACAGCCCCAAAGCATGATGTTTCCACCCCCATGCTTCACAGTAGGTATGGTGTTCTTTGGATGCAACTCAGCATTCTTTGTCCTCCAAACACGACGAGATGAGTTTTTACCAAAAAGTTCTATTTTGGTTTCATCTGACCATATGACATTCTCCCAATCCTCTTCTGGATCATCCAAATGCACTCTAGCAAACTTCAGACGGGCCTGGTCATGTACTGGCTTAAGCAGGGGGACACGTCTGCACTGCAGGATTTGAGTCCCTGGCGGCGTAGTGTGTTACTGATGGTAGGCTTTGTTACTTTGGTCCCAGCTCTCTGCAGGTCATTCACTAGGTCCCCCGTGTGGTTCTGGGATTTTTGCTCACCGTTCTTGTGATCATTTTGACCCCACGGGGGTGAGATCTTGCGTGGAGCCTCAGATCGAGGGAGATTATCAGTGGTCTTGTATGTCTTCCATTTCCTAATAATTGCTCCCACAGTTGATTTCTTCAAACCAAGCTGCTTACCTATTGCAGATTCAGTCTTGCCAGCCTGGTGCAGGTCTACAATTTTGTTTCTGATGTCCTTTGACAGCTCTTTGGTCTTGGCCATAGTGGAGTTTGGAGTGTGACTGTTTGAGGTTGTGGACAGGTGTCTTTTATACTGATAACAAGTTCAAACAGGTGCCATTAATACAGGTAACGAGTGGAGGACAGAGGAGCCTCTTAAAGAAGAAGTTACAGGTCTGTGAGAGCCAGAAATCTTGCTTGTTTGTAGGTGACCAAATACTTATTTTCCACCATAATTTGCAAATAAATTCATTAAAAATCCTACAATGTGATTCTCTGGAAATTTTTTTCTCAATTTGTCTGTCATAGTTGATGTGTACCTATGATGAAAATTACAGGCCTCTCTCATCTTTTTAAGTGGGAGAACGTGCACAATTGGTGGCTGACTAAATACTTTTTTTCCCCACTGTAAATCCAATGCATTATCATCATCATCATGATGCAGTGTAAAGTGACCTGGTCCAGGAACATCTCCACAGCTAGGCACCTTGCAGTACTCCCAGCGTGTCTCTGGGTCTGTAGTAAAGCACCAGGGCATCTTCTCATTGTCTGGGTTCCTGCAATAGTTCAGTTCCAGGCCTCTGACAGGAACACAAACAACCACACATATTGGTTAAATCACAGTCAGTCTGTATCTATAAGACATTAAAACACTGATCGACTGCACTGAGAAAAGCAATGCTCGGTTCTTCCTTGACTAAAAACAAGTTGCCCAATCTCATGGGTTGATCTTACTTGCATGGGTAGTTGTCTGGAGTTCTGTTGTGCTGTTGGGGCGTCTGAGTTGCCCAGAGCTGACAGGCTTTCCCAGATGCTGTCACGCCGACGGTTCCCCTGTAGGCACTGCCGTCGCCTGTGGCACAAGTGAGCTCCTCCACCACCTTGGGAGGCTCAGAGGCTAGGGGAGAGGGAGAGAGTGAGGAGAACTCCCTGGGAGTTTGTAAACTCATGCTTTAATTAAATTGTCTATTTTTATGTGAAAGAGCAGGGGAACGAGGGGCCATGGGAGACAAATGAGATAAAAGATGAAGGGAATGAATGGGGCTAGTAGGGACATGATGGGCAGACGGGGGAGAGATCCAGGGTACGAAAGCCATAGACAATATACTAGTAATAGTGTTGTATATCTATGATGATAGCTCACTGCAGCGAGGGATGGAGCAGAAGTCCCAGCGTTTGGAGGGGCTGGTGGTGAAACACCAGGGTCTGGGGTCTCCGTCTGGGTTCCTACAGTAATTTTCCTCCAGGTACTTCTCAGGAAGACTGGAGAGACAGGGAGGGGAGGGGATGGGGGGGATAGGCAGAAAGAGAAATACACCGAGAAAGGGACACAGGAAGAGGGAAAGAGAGCAAGATGAAGGATCACATGGTTAGACATATACAGTAAGCTCAAAAGTATTGGGACAGTGACACATTTTTTGATATTTGTGCGTCTAACTTTCTCACTCATCATTATTCACGATTCATTCAGGATTATCCATAATCATAGTAGCATCCACATTAATGTAGAATTTTTCCCAATACTTTTTGTCCCCTAAAATGGGATAATGTACAAAAAGTGCTGTAATTTCTAAATGGTGCTGGAGTACAGAGCCAAAACAACAACAAATGTGTCACTTTCCCAATAGTTTTGAGCTCACTGTATAACAAAGATATTAGAGAGAGAGAGAGAGAGAGAGAGAGAGAGAGAGAGAGAGAGAGAGAGAGAGAGAGAGAGAGAGAGAGAGAGAGAGAGAGAAAGGCTATTACGCGCTGGGAATGTAGCCGTGGTTGTGAGGTTTCTGGACGTCCCAGTGCTGGCAGGTGTAGCCATTCTCAGTGGTGGAGATCTTTCCCCTGTAGTTCTTACCACTGCAGTGCATACATTCCTCTGTGGGCCAAACAACAGCACTTTAGAAATAAAACACTTCCAAATTACACTTAATGCATTTTTTTAGGTGAACTGTCATGATGAGTGAGTGACTAAAAAAGGTAGTCAACTCTTTGTTTGAATATAGATTGTATTTTAGTGGTTTTGAAATCTTAACTTTTGTGCAAACATGACACCAGCTGTTTCATAAGCTTATTGGGAGTGGGGACATAACAAGATATTGAGGGTACCGCTGCAGTTCTGGACGTTGCAGGTCTCCCATCTGGTGTCAGGGTCTGTGGTGTAACACCAGGGGCCTTTGCTGTCCCCATCAGGGTTTCTGCAGAAGTTGGACTCCAGGTCGGCTTTGGAGTGTGTAGACGGAGTCATGCTGTAAGAGACGTTCACAAAGATAACGTGAATTACCTTCAGCTGCTAAGAAATCTAACCTCACAAGTTACTTAAAGAGATTGAACAGGATCTTAAGCACTTACAAATTTGTAACATATTGTATGATTATTATTTTTTTTTTTGCAGGACGTGGTTTCATTTGGCCCCCCCAAGTTTTCTGAGCAAAAAAAAAAGTGTTTTTACATTTTTATTGTTGGACATAAAAGACTGTAAAAACACCAGCAAATCAGCTCCAAGTGATTTTAATTTAGGAAATCTGTTCCAAAGTATTCTCACGCATTGTAGAGAGATATATGTCTCCCGAGTGGCGCAGTGGTCCAAGGCACTGCATCGCAGTGCTAGCTGTGCCGCTAGAGATCCTGGTTCGAATCCAGTCTCTGTCATAGCCGGCCGCGACCGGGAGACGCATGGGGCGGCGCACAATTGGCCCAGGGTAGGGGAGGGAATGGCTGGCAGGGATGTAGAGCATGGCGTTTGCAATGCCAGGGTTGTGGGTTTTTTATACTGGGGGGCCAGTATAAAAAATTAAAAAAATTATGTATGCACTCACTAACTGTAAGTCGCTCTGGATAAGAGCGTCTGCTAAATGACGTAAATGTAATGTAAAATGTAGGGTTGCAAAGCTACCGACAATTTACCAAAGTTACCGGAATCTTCAGTCATTTTGGTATTTAACAGAAAATATATGGCAATCTATCCTAACTTTGGTAATTTATACTTGAGTAACTTCAAAAATGTG
This sequence comes from Coregonus clupeaformis, assembly GCF_020615455.1. Classification (NCBI taxonomy): domain Eukaryota; kingdom Metazoa; phylum Chordata; class Actinopteri; order Salmoniformes; family Salmonidae; genus Coregonus; species Coregonus clupeaformis. Next base: position 18,429,035 of record NC_059227.1, on the reverse strand, counting down.
TATTTATATAAAGTATTCATTTTTTTTGTATATCTGTATCCATATTGTCCACGAGTTTCTAGTAGATAGACCATATGGTTCAAGAGAAAATAGCCTAATTAACGAAAAAAGCATCTAATCAACAATGGCATAATTTTCAAATAACTCTGCAACTGTTCCAACTATTGACTTTTTTCACAACTGCCACCAGTTTGATGCCAAAACATTGACAACAAATACATATTGACATAGTAAAATAAATCAAAGTGTGTTAAGGATATTTCATGCTGAAACCCTCATATATATGGTATTCACTAAGTTGATGGTTTATATTTAAGATACTGTTTTACAGCTTTGTCATTCTATATATATATTTTTTGTGTCATCTTATTTAATTACTTCATATGTTTTACATAGAGGGTGTCACGGTTTCGGCCGAGGCTGCTCCTCTTCCTTGTTCGGGCGGACTTCGGCGGTCGTCGTCTCCGGAGTACTAGCTGCCACCGTTCTATGTTTCTTGTTTCGTTTGGTTTTGTCTGTGCATAACACCTGTCCCTTGTTTGTGTCTTGATTGTTCTCCTATTTAGTTTCTTGGTTTGGGGCAGGTGTTATGCGTGATTGTTTATGTCAGACTGCCTCTGTATCGTGTCTAGTTTCTCTCGTTGTTGGCTTGTGCCCGAGAGTTCGCACTGCGTGCGCTTTTCGTTGTTATTTGCGCACTGTGTTTGGTGCGTAATTGTTTTGCGCCACCGGTTGGGTTGGTTATATTATTGTGTACGTGCTTGGTTACGTTACTAAAGACGGTTGAAGTCATCCTGGTGCCTGCGCTTGATTCCGACACTCATCCACACACACACCTGTCTGACAGAATCACGCATCAAGATGGAATCAGCAGGAGCGACCGCGCCACCAGCTGATTTGGCGGAACGTCTTCGAGGTCAGGAGGACCGGATGAACCAGGTCTGCCACGCTCTGGATAGGGTGATGACCACGCTGCACCGTTGGGAGACCAGCGGGGTTCCCACACCTCCACACACCGACCCAGATCCAGCGGTCAGCCCTCCAGTGTCCTCTTCGGAACCCAGTGGGATTCGGCTCTCGCTCCCGAGGGCGTACGACGGCTCCACCGCCGGGTGTCAAGGGTTCCTGCTGCAGGTGGAGCTCTACCTCGCCACCGTCCACCCGGCGCCCTCGGGACACGAGAGCGTCTCAGCCCTCATCTCCTGTCTCACCGGCAAGGCGTTGGAGTGGGCCAACGCCGAGTGGAGGAGAATGGACGCCGCAACGACGAACTACGCGGAGTTCTCCCGCCGCTTCCGGGCGGTATTCGACCATCCACCAGAAGGGAAGGCGGCGGGGGAACGTCTGTTCTACCTCCGACAGGGGATGAGGAGCGCCCAGGACTTTGCATTAGAGTTCCGGACCCTAGCGGCTGATGCAGGGTGGAATGAGCGGGCCCTGACTGACCATTTCCGCTGCAGCCTCCGAGAGGACGTCCAGCGAGAGTTGGCGTGCAGGGACACGTCGTTGACTTTCGACCAACTGGTCGACATGGCCATCCGGCTGGATACCCTGCTCGCCACCCGTGGGCGTCCCGGAGGGGGGTTCGCCCATTCCACTCTCCAACGCCTCCCGAGCCGAGTCCTATGGAGCTCGGGGGTGCTGGGCGCTAGGGAACGGAGGAGAGGAGCCCACGGGGACCCGGCCCTTGCACCAACTGTGGTCGTGGAGGGCACACTGCGGCTAGGTGCTGGGGCGGGTCCTCCAGAGGAGGAGATGGCAGGACAGGCATTGGGGGTCACCCCAGGTGAGTAGGCGCCCTGCTTACCCAGAGCTTTCTGTCGTGCACCTAACCTTGCCTGTTTGTTTCCCACAGGTTGCACCTCGTTCCCAGCATAAGGCGCTGGTAGATTCAGGCGCAGCTGGGAATTTTATAGATCGCCAGTTCTGTTTAGAGTTAGGGATTCCCCTCATCCCAGTGGATAAGCCTTTCCCCGTCCATGCCCTAGATAGCCGTCCGTTAGGGTCTGGTTTGATTAGGGAAGTCACAGCACCACTTCAGATGATGGCGCAGGAGGGTCATGAGGAGAGAATTCAGCTTTATTTGATTGACTCTCCTGCGTATCCGGTGGTGTTGGGTCTTCCCTGGTTGATAACTCATGACCCTATTATTGGGTGGCGAGAGAAAGCTCTTAAAGGGTGGTCTGCTCAATGTGAGGGGCGATGTCTGGGTGTTTCCATAGGGGCGACCTCGGTGGAGAGTCCGAATCTAATGCCAGCATTGCAGATTCCCCCCGAGTATGAGGATTTGGCACTGGCGTTCAGTAAGACTAGGGCTGCTCAGCTGCCGCCTCATAGACGGGGATTGTGCGATAGATCTCCAGTCAGGCGCAGCTCTCCCGCGGAGCCATGTGTATCCCTTGTCTCAAGAGGAGAAAAGATCTATGGAGACATACATCTCTGAGTCTCTTAGACAGGGATACATACGGTCCTCCGTTTCACCCGTTTCCTCAAGTTTCTTTTTTGTGAAGAAGAAGGATGGAGGTCTGCGGCCGTGTATTGATTACCGCGGTCTCAATCAGATCACAGTGAAGTACAGCTATCCACTTCCTCTGATTGCGACTATGACGGAGTCACTGCACGGTGCGCAGTTCTTTACAAAATTGGATCTTAGGAGCGCATACAACTTGGTGCGCATTCGTAAGGGCGATGAATGGAAGACAGCGTTTAGCACGACTTCTGGGCACTACGAGTATCTAGTCATGCCATATGGGTTGATGAATGCTCCCTCAGTCTTCCAATCCTTCGTTGATGAGATTTTCCGGGACATGCAGGGACAGGGAGTGGTTGTGTACATCGACGACATTCTGGTGTATAGCCCTACCCGTGCTGAGCATGTAGCCCTGGTGCGCCCGAGTATTGAGGAGGCTGTTGGAGCATGACCTATATGTCAAGGCAGAGAAATGTCTGTTTTTTTCAGAAGTCGGTCTCCTTTCTGGGTTACCAGTTGTCTGCGTCAGGGGTGAAGATGGAGGTAGACCGGGTCTCGGCTGTGCGTAATTGGCAGACCCCAACCACTGTGAAGGAGGTGCAACGGTTCTTGGGTTTTGCGAATTACTACCGGAGGTTTATCCGGGGTTTTGGACAGGTGGCAGCTCCCATCACGTCTCTGTTAAAGGGGGGTCCGGTGCGCTTGCGGTGGTCAGCTGAGGCGGACAGGGCATTTGGGAGACTGAAGGACCTGTTTACCTCGGCGCCGGTGTTGGCGCATCCGGATCCCTTCTTACCGTTCCAAGTAGAGGTGGACGCGTCAGAGGCCGGGATAGGGGCCGTTCTTTCCCAGCGGTCTGGCACTCCACCTAAACTCCGCCCCCTGTGCGTTCTACTCAAAGAAGCTCAGTCCGGCGGAGCGGAATTATGGCGTAGGAGACAGGGAGCTGTTAGCCGTAGTACAGGCCCTAAAGGTGTGGCGGCATTGGCTCGAGGGGGCTCAACACCCTTTCCTCATTCAAACTGACCATCGTAACCTGGAGTACATCCGGGCAGCTAGGAGACTGAATCCTCGCCAGGCTCGTTGGGCTATGTTCCTGGCCCGGTTTGTGTTCAAGATCACATACATCCCTGGGTCCCAGAACGGGAAGGCAGATGCTCTGTCCCGGCGGTATGACGCAGAGGAGAGGTCAGTTGAGTCCACGCCCATACTACCGGAGTCTTGTCTGGTTGCTCCGGTGGTGTGGGAGGGTTGATGGTGAGATCGAGCGGGCGTTACGCACCGACCCGAGTCCTCCTCAGTGTCCTGTGGGTCGGACGTACGTTCCGCTCGAGATCTGCGATCGCCTCATTTGTTGGGCTCATACGTCCCCCCTCCTCTGGCCATCCGGGTATCGGCCGGACAGTGCACTGCCTTAGCACGAAGTACTGGTGGCCAACGTTAGCTAGGGATGTGAGGATTTATGTCTCCTCCTGTTCGGTGTGTGCCCAGTGTAAGGCACCCAGACATTTGCCCAGGGGTAAGTTACAACCCCTGCCTATTCCACAGCGACCCTGGTCCCACCTCTCGGTGGATTTTGTTACCGACCTTCCACCCTCACAGGGAATACGGCCATCCTGGTCGTTGTGGATAGGTTCTCGAAGGCCTGTCGTCTCCTTCCCATGCCGGGTCTACCCACTGCCCTACAGACCGCTGAGGCTCTGTTCACCCATGTCTTCCGGCATTACGGGGTACCCGAGGATATAGTGTCTGACCGAGGCCCCCAGTTCACGTCCAGAGTGTGGAGAGCTTTTATGGAACGGTTGGGGGTTTCGGTAAGCCTTACCTCGGGTTATCACCCCGGAGAGTAATGGGCAGGTTGAACGTGTCAACCAGGATGTGGGTAGGTTTCTGAGGTCATACTGTCAGGACCGGCCGGAGGAGTGGGCGAGATATGTGCCCTGGGCCGAGATGGCACAGAACTCTCTTCGCCACTCCTCCACCCAACTAACCCCTTTTCAGTGTGTGTTAGGGTACCAGCCGGTTCTGGCACCATGGCACAAGAGCCAGATCGAGGCCCCCGCTGTGGATGAGTGGGTGCGGCGCTCGGAGGAGACGTGGGGACGCTGCACACGTCCATCTGCAGCGTGCCATCGTCGACAGAAGACGAGCGCCGACCTACACCGCAGTGAGGGGCCAGTGTACGCACCGGGAGATCGAGTCTGGCTCTCAACCAGAAACCTGCCCCTCCGCCTGCCCTGCCGGGAAGCTGGGTCGGCGGTTTGTAGGGCCCTTTAAAGTCCTGAGGAGATTGAACGAGGTGAGTTATAGGTTAGAATTACCTATTGACTACAAGAATATTAACCCCTCGTTCCATGTGTCTCTCCTCAGGCCGGTGGTAGCTGGTCCACTCCAGGACTTTGAGATTGAGGAGACTCCTCCGCCCCGTTGGACATCGAGGGGCTCCGGCGTACACCGTGAGGTCCATCCTGGATTCTAGGCGCCGGATGGGGGGTCTTCAATATCTCGTGGAGTGGGAGGGGTGCGGTCCGGAGGAGCGGTGCTGGAGTGCCCAGGAGGGACATATTGGACCAGTCCCTACTGACCGAGGTTCCATCGGGGTCATCCTGCGCGCCCTGCTCCGCGTCGTCCGGGTCGTCCCCGAGCTCCGGGTCGGCGCACGGCTGGAGCCGCGCGTCAAGGGGGGGGTACTGTCACGGTTTCGGCCGAGGCTGCTCCTCTTCCTTGTTCGGGCGGACTTCGGCGGTCGTCGTCTCCGGAGTACTAGCTGCCACCGTTCTATGTTTCTTGTTTCGTTTGGTTTTGTCTGTGCATAACACCTGTCCCTTGTTTGTGTCTTGATTGTTCTCCTATTTAGTTTCTTGGTTTGGGGCAGGTGTTGTGCGTGATTGTTTATGTCAGACTGCCTCTGTATCGTGTCTAGTTTCTCTCGTTGTTGGCTTGTGCCGAGAGTTCGCACTGCGTGCGCTTTTCGTTGTTATTTGCGCACTGTGTTTGGTGCGTAATTGTTTTGCGCCACCCGGTTGGGTTGGTTATATTATTGTGTACGTGCTTGGTTACGTTACTAAAGACGGTTGAAGTCATCCTGGTGCCTGCGCTTGATTCCGACACTCATCCACACACACACCTGTCTGACAGAGGGCCAGAGATAATCTGAAGTACCCAAAAGGGCCACTAGACTTCTTGTGATAGATTACATAAAATCTATCACAGATACAAAAGATACAAAAATTCTGGTTGTTTACTGGTAAACTTTGAAAGTTTCCAGTAATATACCCTCCCTTTGCAACCCTAGATATCCTGTATGTGATCGTCTACAAACGTAAGCAAGGTTTGAAGTTATTTTATCAAATATTATATCTGTTTGGGCTTCTTGCGGTTATTTTGCAGTCTACAAATTATTTGTAATTATGTTCCACTACTTTCAAAACTACTGGCAAAAATTATACAAAACCTTTACAATGCATCTTTTAATCTGCTGGTAGTCCATGTTATGTCAATAAAATACTTAATAGGAATATGAGAAATATTGTACAAGGCAGGGCCGGTATTATGGGCGGGCTTTAGGGGGCCTGGCCCGCTCTACCATACCTCCTTGGTTTATTTTTATTTTTGTATTTTTTATTTCACCTTTATTTAACCAGGTAAGCCAGTTGAGAACAAGTTCTCATTTACAACTGCGACCTGGCCAAGATAAAGCAAAGCAGTGCGATAAAAACAACAACACAGAGTTACATATGGGGTAAAAAAACATAAAGTCAAAAAATACAACAGAAAATATATATACAGTGTGTGCAAATGTAGCAAGTTATGGAGGTAAGGCAATAAATAGGCTATAATGCAAAATAATTACAATTAGTATTAACACTGGAATGCTAAATGTGCAAGAGATTATGTGCAAATAGAGATACTGGGGTGCAAAAGAGCAAAATAAATAACAATATAGGGATGAGGTAGTTGGGTGGGCTAATTTCAGATGGGCTGTGTACAGGTGCAGTGATCGGTAAGGTGCTCTGACAACTGATGCTTAAAGTTAGTGAGGGAGATAAGAGTCTCCAGCTTCAGAGATTTTTGCAATTCGTTCCAGTCATTGGCAGCAGAGAACTGGAAGGAATGGCGGCCAAAGGAGGTGTTGGCTTTGGGGATGACCAGTGAGATATACCTGCTGGAGCGCAGACTACGGGTGGGTGCTGCTATGGTGACCAATGAGCTAAGATAAGGCGGGGATTTGCCTAGCAGTGATTTATAGATGGCCTGGAGCCAGTGGGTTTGACGACGAACATGTAGTGAGGACCAGCCAACAAGAGCGTACAGGTCACAGTGGTGGGTAGTGTATGGGGCTTTGGAGACAAAACGGATGGCACTGTGATAGACTACATCCAATTTGCTGAGTAGAGTGTTGGAGGCTATTTTGTAAATGACATTGCCGAAGTCAAGGATCGGTAGGATAGTCAGTTTTACGAGGGCATGTTTGGCAGCATGAGTGAAGGAGGCTTTGTTGCGAAATAGGAAGCCGATTCTAGATTTAACTTTGGATTGGAGATTCTTAATGTGAGTCTGGAAGGAGAGTTTACAGTCTAACCAGACACCTAGGTATTTGTAGTTGTCCACATACTCTAGGTCAGACCCGTTCGAGAGTAGTGATTCTAGTCGGGTGGGCGGGTGCCAGCAGCGTTCGATTGAAGAGCATGCATTTAGTTTTACTAGTGTTTAAGAGCAGTTGGAGGCTACTGAAGAAGTGTTGTATGGCATTGAAGCTCGTTTGGAGGTTTGTTAACACAGTGTCCAATGAAGGGCCAGATGTAAACAAAATGGTGTCGTCTGCGTAGAGGTGGATCTGAGAGTCACCAGCAGCAAGAGCGACATCATTGATATACACGGAGAAAAGAGTCGGCCCAAGAATTGAACCCTGTGGCACCCCCATAGAGACTGCCATAGGTCCAGACAACAGGCCCTCCGATTTGACACATTGAACTCTATCTGAGAAGTAGTTGGTGAACCAGGAGAGGCAGTCATTTGAGAAACCAAGGCTATTTAGTCTGCCAATAAGAATGCGGTGGTTGACAGAGTCGAAAGCCTTGGCCAGGTCGATGAAGACGGCTGCACAGTACTGTCTATTATCGATCGCGGTTATAATATCGTTTAGGACCTTGAGCGTGGCTGAAGTGCACCCATGACCAGCTCGGAAACCGGATTGCATAGCGGAGAAGGTACGGTGGGATTCGAAATGGTCGGTGATCTGTTTGTTAACTTGGCTTTCAAATACTTTCGAAAGGCAGGGCAGGATGGAAATAGGTCTGTAACAGTTTGGATCTAGAGTGTCACCCCCTTTGAAGAGGGGGATGACCGCGGCAGCTTTCCAATCTCGGGGGATCTCAGACGTTACGAAAGAGAGGTTGAACAGGCTAGTAATAGGGGTTGCGACAATTTCGGCGGCTAGTTTTAGAAAGAAAGGGTCCAGATTGTCTAGCCCAGCTGATTTGTAGGGGTCCAGATTTTGCAGCTCTTTCAGAACATCAGCTGTCTGAATTTGTGTGAAGGAGAAGTGGGGGGGGGGGGGCATGGGCAAGTTGCAGCGGAGGGTGCAGAGTTGGTGGCCGGGGTAGTGGTAGCCAGGTGGAAAGCATGGCCAGCCGTAGCAAAATGCTTGTTGAAATTCTCGATTATTGTAGATTTATCGGTGGTGATAGTGTTTCCTAGCCTCAGTGCAGTGGGCAGCTGGTTTGATAATATATTGATAATATTGATAATTTATTTGACCGAAACGTGCGCCAACAGGAAGACGCATCAATCTCAGTTAAAGCATCGAAACGAGCGAAACAGCGCCGCTGTCTCAGTATGTGTTGACCAGTCATCTGATGCTGTCTGGACCAAAAGAGTATAGCATGTCATACTATTTCTGTCCAGAGAGCATCAGATACAGTACATGGGCTACATATAGAGGGGCGCTGTTTCGCTCGCTCTGCTGCTTTGTCCGGTGATATAGTTTCAGCAGAGTCTGTCCAGTATAAGCTCAATGCGTTTCTTTGGGAATAATATGCAGACATAAGCTTCCTGCCTTTGGGACAAAGACTCCCATTGTTATGGCGGAGACATGAGCATCTCGCCATTATATACAGATCTCTGGTTTCAGGCTCTTGCGAGTTGGAAATGAAAGTTGGCGGGTGCACAGTGCATTGTTAGCATGCTGGGTTGCAGGGTTGCCCGGAAGTAAATACATGTTTTGCCATAGCTATACAATTACTCCTGTCTAAATAAAATAATTGAAAAAACTTCACCAGGGAGCATGACTTAGCCACAGAGGTTAATTATCTTATAGATTTTTTTTTTTGCTGTGGATTGTTTCAAATCACAAATGTGTTTGGGAAGCCCGCGATTTGGGTTGTGCTCGTGGCAATAGGTCTAGCTGATTGAGTTGCGGCTGTCAGTGAAAAGCGTCTAAAATCTGTGTTAAGATCATGTGTTTAGAGTATAACGGGCACTTCGTCCCCCCCTCATTCTGAAATTGCATTTTTGCCCCCCCCCCAGTTTTATCATTGGAATGTGATACAAAACCAGGCAACGGTGTGCTTTAAGACCATGCGAACGCCTCCGAGCAGTCAGGTAGGCTGTTTGGATATTTATCCGACTGGATAAAAAAAACTTTTAAAAACTCTGAGGGCCCGGAATAGGCTAGTTGATATATACAATGTTGCAAGTTCGCTAGCGACAGCTTCAGGATGGACCAAGTGATGGTTTGATGAAATGTTGCACTTCACTAGCAATAGCTCAAGTCAAGACAGATAGAAAGGGAGGCAGACAGGCGGAGTAGAAAGATTAATGTGATTGAAAGAACCAGAATTTTCATCAGGATATTTTCTACTGTTTTTATTTGTTGGCTTTAGGCCTATTTATTGTACATAGTTGATGATGGAAGTTATAGGCCTACTCAGGGGCGCAACTTTGGTTTTAGACACTCCAAACAGCCTACCCGACCGCTCGGAGGCATCCACATGGTCCTAAAGCACACCCTTGACTCGTTTTGTATTACATTCCAATGATAAAACTGGGGGGGACAAAAATGCAATTTTAGAGTGAAGTTGCGCCCCTGGGTCTACTGCAGCATCTCTGAGTTCTATGCTCTCATTTCTTTAGCCGCCAATGAATCACAGTGTATCAATGTGTCCAAATGGCAGAGGCTAGAGCTCTCGCAAGAGTTGAATTTTAACTTTTAGATTTTTATAATTTTACTTCAGATTTTTATGATTACCCACGTGACAATAATTTTGAGAAAGGAAAACGTTATTATTGAAATTAAACTGTTCCACGAAAATGCGCATATACAAATAATCATAACTGGCACACAGATTGGTAGAAATGGTAGGATAAATTGCAGGCCTAAATTTCCCTAAAACTCACGAGCTGCCTATGGTCTTTACTATTACAGCCATAAAAACAATTGTGAGCGCGCAAGCACGTGCACACATAGGAGGTCCCGTGAAAAAAATCAGAGGCCTGTCCAACTGATTAGTTCTGGCGCCAGATCTGGTACAAGGTGTGGCGGAGCATACTTTGGCTTTTGTGGATATTTTGATGCCCATCTCTGGCAAGTCTTCCCAGAGATTGTTTTGGACTTTGTTCCTCTGTAGTCCATACCGATTCCATTTACACACTCCTTCAAGTACTCTGTAAAGACAGAGAATAAGATGTCTCAACAGTAGTAGGTGGGTTGCTTTTTAGTAATCTTCTTGGGTAATTAAAAAGCATCATCAGGCTTTTACTATCTGAGATGTTGTCAGATATGGTCAGTATGGAATTTGAAATACCCTATGTGCCTCCCACTGAAGGACTGATTGGACTCTCTTGTTTAGATAACCTGCTTCAACTCTTCGGTTTGTTTACTGACACAGTCCAATCCTCTTACCAAAAATAATGTTGACAAATACAATCACATGAAACTCAATTGTATTCTAATATTTGTAATACATTATGTATTCATGATGATGAGATGCATATTTACTGTATGAAATGAATGAGAGCCCTTCAGGTCTACAGATGTAGGATCTAAATTTGAACCAGTTTGCTACAGCAGGACAATAATCCTGTAGCAACAGGAAATGGGAATTATTATGTGGATTATAATTAATGGACATTTTTGTAGAGGGTTGATACATTTTTCATAAGAGAAAATCTCCTGTAACAGGGTAATCAAATTAAGATCCTACATCTGTAGCTACTTATCAAGAAAAGTCAGAAACACATTAGGACTTGCCTTTCTTTTCATATAGAGAAGTGATGGTTCTTCTCAGAACAGGCTCTATTTTGCTGTTTGCTGGTATTGTCAAACATTCTTGATCCTTTTCAATGTACATGAAGGACCTACCAAGAAACATTCAGAATGAAATTTGACTATGTAAATCATCTCTCACAAATTAATTAATTCTCACTATTAATGACCATAAACATAATGATACCTGCAAGTGAAAGCTTTTTCAACGTTACACTTGATGGCACATTCTAGGACTGTGTCTACTAAGTATTCCCTCTTCACCAAAGAGAGAATCCAGGCGCCCTCTGTTTTTGCATATTCGTCCAGGACAGCCGCACTGACTAAAAGGACAAACAGATAACAAATACTGACTATGACTGAAAATATTACCGGGCCCTGTTTGCTTACACTTGCTCTGTGATGCAATGCTTAAACCCAATGGTTCCAGGGCTAAGCTGCTGTTACAGACCGCTAACATAGATGTTGCAACATGAAGGTCTATTGACAAATGAGTCATTTCTGGAGTGGACATACACCACAGACAAAAAACAAGTTATTTTAAAACAATTTACAAGTAAGACAAATGTATGTGATAAACAGTGTTTCAACACTTTACATTGTTCTTATTACTGTGTACCGTGTAACAAGTATTGTAGTTACTCATTCTTCCACTGTAGCGTACTTCCAATACAGCAGTAAACCTAGCCTTCAATAAAGGCTAATAGGTAGATAATTACAATACACTGTACAGTAATAAGAACAATATATAACATGTGATTAAACTAACTGCTTCAGTTATAAGGTTTGACAGAAGATAATCTTACAAAATTATTAGATTGAAGAACTAAGCACACCTGAAGTAACTTCGTAGACACAGGTACCTAGCAAAAAACTTAAGGGAACTTAAGGGAACAGATAGAAGGACTAATTTGTGAATAAATATTAAATTCGCAAGTATAAACACTGTGTGGGAATCCTTCAGTTCACTTCAACTTCCAATGCGTAAAATGATGCCAGCTATATCTTACCTGCAGAGAAAAGGGTGCCTAGCAAGAACACTGCTTTGTACAGGTCCATGATGCACACTGTCAAGCAACGTATACAAACTCACCAGTTCGATGCGTTTTGTGTCTTTTTAGCCATGTCAGTAAGACAAATAGATAGATTTCACTCATCAGTCAATCATTGGCCTAACAAGGACATGGAGCAGAGGTCAGGCTGTGTATGTCAATGGGATTTGAGTACATTCACATACATAGTTCTGTCTTGATGTATTGTACTGTAGGCTACAGCTGCTCTCCACCTCACTCGCCTGATGGTAGAATTTTTCATCCATAACTCCTTTTATACTATATGAGGCATTTGTATTCTAATCAATAATGTTGTGTCTTGTCACATCACTCTGTATAAACAGACACATCTCAAAAACCTTACGAGAAATTAAACGCAGAGACAGAAGTGTTGAGTGACATGTTTATGCAATAAATAAAAGTAGATTAAAATGTTTCAGATGTTTTGTTTCAGAACATTTTTATGACAAATTATCTGTGTGATGTAGCTCTGTCTAAAATCGATATTGGTGGTTAATTATCAGCTAAAAGAGACCAATGTCCTCTTTTGCAAACAGAACTTTACAAAACAACCTACTTTTGTTGTAGAGTAATTCAATAAATCACCTCTTTTCAGTTAGTTGCTATTTATTTTTGCAAGAATTACGGAAATGGCTCCTTCGCTCACTCATTTTGCCTCAGATATGAGTGAAAGGTAAGGTGTTCTGAGAGGGGTAATTACAAGATTAGGCTACGAGACTAGCCTACCTGGCGCATGACAGATAGATAGCCAACATCAAGGTTCCCCAACTGGTGGCCTGTGAGCCACATTTACCCCTCAAGTTTTCTGAGCAAAAAAAATACAACAAAGAAATTATATACAGTGGGGAAAAAAAGTATTTAGTCAGCCACCAATTGTGCAAGTTCTCCCACTTAAAAAGATGAGAGAGGCCTGTAATTTTCATCATAGGTACACGTCAACAATGACAGACAGAATGAGAAAAAGAAATCCAGAAAATCACATTGTAGGATTTTTTATGAATTTATTTACAAATTATGGTGGAAAATAAGTATTTGGTCAATAACAAAAGTTTCTCAATACTTTGTTATATACCCTTTGTTGGCAATGACACAGGTCAAACGTTTTCTGTAAGTCTTCACAAGGTTTTCACACACTGTTGCTGGTATTTTGGCCCATTCCTCCATGCAGATCTCCTCTAGAGCAGTGATGTTTTGGGGCTGTCGCTGGGCAACACAGACTTTCATCTCCCTCCAAAGATTTTCTATGGGGTTGAGATCTGGAGACTGGCTAGGACACTCCAGGACCTTGAAATGCTTCTTACGAAGCCACTCCTTCGTTGCCCGGGCGGTGTGTTTGGGATCATTGTCATGCTGAAAGACCCAGCCACGTTTCATCTTCAATGCCCTTGCTGATGGAAGGAGGTTTTCACTCAAAATCTCACGATACATGGCTCCATTCATTCTTTCCTTTACACGGATCAGTCGTCCTGGTCCCTTTGCAGAAAAACAGCCCCAAAGCATGATGTTTCCACCCCCATGCTTCACAGTAGGTATGGTGTTCTTTGGATGCAACTCAGCATTCTTTGTCCTCCAAACACGACGAGTTGAGTTTTTACCAAAAAGTTCTATTTTGGTTTCATCTGACCATATGACATTCTCCCAATCCTCTTCTGGATCATCCAAATGCACTCTAGCAAACTTCAGACGGGCCTGGACATGTACTGGCTTAAGCAGGGGGACACGTCTGGCACTGCAGGATTTGAGTCCCTGGCGGCGTAGTGTGTTACTGATGGTAGGCTTTGTTACTTTGGTCCCAGCTCTCTGCAGGTCATTCACTAGGTCCCCCCGTGTGGTTCTGGGATTTTTGCTCACTGTTCTTGTGATCATTTTGACCCCACGGGGTGAGATCTTGCGTGGAGCCCCAGATCGAGGGGAGATTATCAGTGGTCTTGTATGTCTTCCATTTCCTAATAATTGCTCCCACAGTTGATTTCTTCAAACCAAGCTGCTTACCTATTGCAGATTCAGTCTTCCCAGCCTGGTGCAGGTCTACAATTTTGTTTCTGGTGTCCTTTGACAGCTCTTTGGTCTTGGCCATAGTGGAGTTTGGAGTGTGACTGTTTGAGGTTGTGGACAGGTGTCTTTTATACTGATAACAAGATCAAACAGGTGCCATTAATACAGGTAACGAGTGGAGGACAGAGGAGCCTCTTAAAGAAGAAGTTACAGGTCTGTGAGAGCCAGAAATCTTGCTTGTTTGTAGGTGACCAAATACTTATTTTCCACCATAATTTGCAAATAAATTCATTAAAAATCCTACAATGTGATTTTCTGGATCTTTTTTTCTCAATTTGTCTGTCATAGTTGACGTGTACCTATGATGAAAATTACAGGCCTCTCTCATCTTTTTAAGTGGGAGAACGTGCACAATTGGTGGCTGACTAAATACTTTTTTTCCCCCACTGTAGATAATCGGCCTCATTGCCAAAATCCCCAAGTATCTCTTTAATATGGCAGTTCATTATGAGGTATTTGTTCATTTCAGTTTGACCTGGTATGTAATGATGCCTGGGTGGTGGACATGTACCAGGCTACACTCAATGTGGGCTTCCTCGTTGGAAGCATAACTTTTGGATACCTGGCTGACAGGTAAGTTTACTTCGCAACGCAGAAGAAAGATTCTTTTTTTCAATATTAGATCCTGTTTTTACATTCTCTTTTTTTCTTCTTCTTTGAAGGTTCGGCAGAAAAATTAGCTTCTTGATGTCCAACCTCTTGAATGGGGTTGCTGGAATACTTGTAGCAGCGGCTCCAAACTATATATCCATGCTTGTATTTCGCACAATCTTTGGCTTTGCTGTCAAGGGAGTCTGGATGTCTGTATATGTGCTTAGTATGAAAAAAAAACCTTTGTCCCACAAAAGTTGATATATTAACTACGGCGTGTATGATTTTGATTAATAATTTGCAGCAAATTAGTCTATGGTTTAGTAAATAGGAAGTTAGTTTATTTCCGATGCAACTTTCAACAGAGGAGGATGGTCAAATTATGTTTCAGTAAAACTCTTGCTTGACTTAAGGTTACATGCTTTACTGTACAGTATGTGTCTTACCTGCAGTGTTGGGGACATATAGTTTACCAAGTTACCAATTACTTCACACTGAAAGAAGTTAGCTACACTAAAGCTACCTTTAAGAACAATATAGTTCACTTAACTAAAGTTACATTTTGAAAAAGTAGTTCACTACACCCAAACTACTTTGTGATAAATTATCATATCTAAATCTGATATGTCATAGACTACAAATTGCAAGAACAGATCATTCTGGAGTCAGATGTTTACAGAAGGTGTACTTTAGCCTATTAAACACAAAAACTGTTTCAAATTAGAATTAGGCAGGTCTGATGCCGAAAAAAATCTTTTTTGCCTACTTTACCCATATTTTATTTTTGCACAAATTGTTGTGTTGTTCCATTAGTTAGCTACACCGCTACATGGCAAAAGCAATTAACTACTGAAAACACTACCAAGATTTGAATTGAATTCAATGCAGTTAAATTACTAGTTGAACTACATGTAGTTCATTACTCCCCAACACTGCTTACTTGTCTCCTCAGTTACTGAGCTGGTGGGAGTTGAGTACAGGAGGATGGTGGGTGTGATTTTCCAGATGTTCTTCAGTGTGGGTATTCTCGTTTTGACCCTCATTGCCTACCTCATCACTGACTGGCACTGGCTGCAGGTGGCCTTCACTGTTCCTTACTTCATATTTCTATCTTACTTCTGGTAAGACCCGGAATCACCTCAGATATTATACAGGCCTGTTGTAGGATCACCATGTCCAATGCCCTGCTATACTGTATGTCTGCATGGTTCTGAAAACCTCATGTTGCGTCTCACATTTTGGCTTCCAGGTTGATCCCAGAGTCTCCAAGATGGCTTCTCTCTCAGAACAACTCAACCAAAGCTAAGGAGATCACTGAGGCAATAGCGAAGGAAAACAAGAAAACCCTCTCCAAGAACATTGAGGTAAGAAATGTTTCAGGGGATCATACATAATTAAAAAGGCACTGCTAAACTAGATTTGATGACAACTTCCATAGCCTAACATATTTTACAGACGCTGAGCGATGACAATGCAGAGACCTCAACTGCCTCTTTCCTGGATCTGGTCAGAACTCCAAACATGAGAAAGCACACCTTCATCCTCATGTTCAACTGGTAAGACCCATGCTGCAAAAAATTGCTAGACATCTATGACCAATGATTTAAGCTTAAATTACAACAGCACTTAAGCTATATGTAATGTGGGGGATTATACCATAAATAATCTTCCCTGTAGCCGATACTACTACTTTTTTATACGTGAGGTCCCTGGGACAGTATTCAATAATCAAGGTTTCGCTTCAGAATGTTCTGTTTAACTCTGGGCAACATAAAATACATCATACATACCAACAACAACCCAGGAGAACATGCCAAGGGAGAAGGAGAGCGGCACCAATGGAGACAGGTACTCTTGCCATAGAACCTTTACTCCCGATTAAACTTGTCCATTTGCAATACACAATGGTTGCTGCTCCCGTCCTCCAACGGCATGCCAGCCTTTACAATTTTTAGGGGATCCCCTGAAACATCTTCTTCTTCAGTGGAGTTTAATGGTGGTTGGCATCCAAGATGTTGCATTACTGCCCCCAATTCAAGTATAGTATAAATCTATTACACTTTATGATACAAAATGGAAAAGGGGAAAATAAAATAAAGATACAAATATATTTTGAATTACCCTACCAACTAACCCTATACTCATTCAAACCAATCACCTTATTCCACTACTTTAACCCTCTCTGATCCTACCCCATGCCAACGGCCTGAGAGGACAGGACACTACCACTCAACACACCTTGTAACTCTTCTGAAGTCAAATCTCGTACCCCCAATTACTTCTCTGCAGCTGCCACCACATGTATTTTAGCTGACTTACGTTTAATCTCTGCGGTACAGTTGATAAGCATTGCTATGAATGCTAAGAAGCCAACCTTACTGAAACATATATCACTCATTGGCCTATCCCTCTGTTCTTGCACATATCTACTATTGTGAAAATTCTTACACAGGAAAACTCTAAGTCAATCTTAAATTATTCATTGTTTATTGTCAGCGCGCTGGAGAGGTTACAACGAACTTGATGCACCATAGTGAACGTCTGTCAGGAGCTCTAACGGGGCAGTTCCGTTAGTACTCTTATATACTGCAGACAAGTTATATTTGCATGATTTAGCTTATTCATCATTCATTCATCATTAACATCTGCTTCATTCATGTGACCGACCAATACTGGGTCATGCATGTGACAGACCAATACCTCACGAGGCTTCTTCTCTCTAAGCTGAGACCTTGAAACTGAGATATCTTTCGTTCTCAAAACAAGGGTCTGGGCGTACTGCCAAATTGCAGATACTGATAGTGAGGGTTCTTTCAATCAGTCACTTGCATGAACACAGAAAACAGTTATTAGAAAAGCACAAACATTGAACACAGAAATGTATAAAATAGAAAAGCACCAACATAACATTTTCCATCACACTGCTATTCACAGAGATCCTCTCAGAATATCCTCTGAAACAAGGGAAAAGCTCAGTTTTTATACAAAAAGCCACACCCTTAATTAAAAGGAGGTGCACCTGTGACTGGCAGAGGCAAGAGGGTGCGTTCAAGAACCACAACAAACTTTAACCCGTTACATATACATTTATGACAGGGTCCCTTTCTCTTCTCGTGGCCTAATTTGATGTTGTATCATCATCTTCACAGGTTCACTAGTGCTATTGTCTACCAGGGTCTTATCATGCGTGTGGGAATCGCAGGAGGAAACGTCTACATTGACTTCCTGATCTCTGGCCTGGTAGAGTTCCCTGCTGCCTTCCTAATCCTCTTCACCATCGATCGTATTGGACGTCGTCTTCCCTTTGCTACGGCCAACATTGTAGCTGGAGTATCCTGCTTCATCACTGCTATGATCCCAGATAGTAAGTGTGCAATATCTGAAAGGAAACTTGTTAGAAAATGGTAGTACCCCGTCTTATTTAATGTGCATAGTACATACGATACAGTAATGTCTCTCTCTCTCTCCTGCAGGTTACTTCTGGGTCAAAACAGTTGTGGCCTGCGTTGGCCGGTTGGGCATCACCATGGCATTTGAGATGGTGGTGTTTGCGAACACTGAATTATACCCCACCTTTGTCAGGTAAGGTTTACCAGGGGTGCACATCTCAAAATGTATAACTAATAACAAACATAGCAGGAAACAAATTATGGAAAAAATACTACAACTGTTTCTCTCCTCAGGAACCTGGGCGTGTCAGTGTGCTCCACTCTGTGTGACATCGGAGGCATCGTTTCCCCGTTCCTGCTCTACAGACTGGCTACCATCTGGCTGGAACTGCCACTCATCATCTTCGGTACATGATTAAAACACTAATTAACCTGTTACAAGATGCTTATACACCGGAGACCATTTCTGTCTGAGGAGTCCATTTCTGTCAGACACTCAATGTGGTAATATGTTTTGTTGTACCCCACAGGGGCGATAGCGTTCGTAGCTGGAGGTTTAGTCTTGCTGTTGCCTGAGACCAGAGGTGTAACACTTCCTGAGACTATCAATGACATTGAGTTCCCAAACAGGTATGATTTTCTTTATCACTTCAAACAAAACTAAATTGCACTGTAGTGTGTTAGAGGATTTGTTTGGGGAATATGGATTTATTGTACATATTCCATTGGTGATCAGACACAAAGAAAACTGCCTGAAGAGTCAACAGCTGACAAATCTCTTGCCCACTGACATGACGACCAACAAAGAAACTACAATCGTCTGATCGATATTGCTCCACCTCTTCGCCACAAGATTGACAGCATACTGAACTCATATACTGTATTTACGAATGTATAACCTATAATATGTTTTTTGCATTTGTTGTTTCCTAACACTAGCTGATGTGAATCCTTTCATGTTTTTGTGATGCTGGTATTTATATGTATTACTGTACAGGACATGATTTTAGATCATAATAATGATCATAATAATAATTTAGATGTTAAAATACACACAATGGTGATTTCTATCATTTAAAAAAAATATTTCAGTTGGAAATCCCCAAATGATATCCACTATCAGTCCTCCACTAATTTTATAGTAGAAATTGCCAGAAATGTCATCTTCTCAAGTGTGTTTTGAGAAGATTTTCTTATTCTAAACTGTCTCTAGTTATCCCAAATGTTAACATACCCCAGTCGTGTTAATGTTATATACATGTATTGTTGACTGACCTGACTGAAATTAATAAAAAGGTTTCCCATCAAAGATCCCAATGACACACAAGCTCTTCCTTTATTTAACATGTGGTCAAACACCATTGTTGTGTACCAGGCTAGAACCTTGCAATTTCGGAAGAAATCACTTACCACAGGTATTTAATTTGTACTTTCAAGTCTTACAAGTCTTAATAAAACTACATTTAGGGCTCAAATTCAACATTCCTCAAGATTATGGAGGTATAGCAGAGGGTTAAGAATTAATCTTCATCTGATTGTTAATCCAATCCATAAATTTAGATACTCTGATGTACACCCCTGGCTTCATGGCGTCGGCACAGCCCAGACCCCACGATGTCACTCCCTGGAGAACAAAGGTGTTCTGAGCATGGCACACCAAAGGGCCACCACTGTCATCCTAGAAGAAGTAAAAAACAGAGGTAAAAAACTCTGATGCAGTTAACTTTAAACTCATTGTGGAAACTGCGGTATACAACCAACCACACAGTCCTTAATTAAATTGAATGACTACTGGTTGTTGCTGAGCATGTACACTACCGGTCAAAAGTTTTAGAACACCTACTCATTCAAGGGGTTTTCTTTTTTTAAACTATTTTCTACATTGTAGAATAATAGTGAAGACATCAAAACTATGAAATAAATCACAGACAGTGTCACCAGCAAAGCACCCCCACACCATAACACCTCCTCCTCCATGTTTTACGGTGGGAAATACAAATGCGGAGATCATCCGTTCACCCACACCGCATCTCACAAAGACATAGTGGTTGGAACCAAAAATCTAAAATATGGACTCCAGACCAAAGGACAAATTTCCACCGGTCTAATGTCCATTGTTCGTGTTTCTTGACCCAAGCGATTCTCTTCTTCTTAATGGTGTCCTTTAGTAGTGGTTTCTTTGCAGCAATTCGACCATGAAGGCCTGATTCACACATTCTCTTCTGAACAGTTGATGTTGAGATGTGTCTGTGACTTGAACTCCGTGAAGCATTTATTTGGGCTGCAATTTCTGAGGCTGGTAACTCTAATGAACTTATCCTCTGCAGCAGAGGTAACTCTGGGTCTTCCATTCCTGTGGCGGTCCTCGTGAGAGCCAGTTTCATCATAGCGCTTGATGGTTTTTGTGACTGCAAGATCTTGAAATGTTCCGTATTGACTGACCTTCATGTCTTAAAGTAATGATGGACTGTCATTTCTCTTTGCTTATTTGAGCTGTTCTTGCCACAATATGGACTTGGTATTTTACCAAATAGGTACATCTTCTGTATACCCCACTTACCTTGTCACAACACAACTGATTGGCTCAAACGCATTAAGGAAAGAAATTCCAAAAATTAATTTTTAAGAAGGCACACCTGTTAATTGAAATGCATTCCAGGTGACTACCTCATGAAGCTGGTTGAGAGAATGCCAAGAGAGTGCAAAGCGGTCATCAAGGCAAAGGTGGCTATTTGAAGAATCTCAAATATAAAATATATTTTGATTTGTTTAACACTTTTTTGGTTACTACATGATTCCATATGTGTTATTTCATAGTTTTGATGTCTTCACTAATTTTCTACAATGTAGAAAATAGTAAAAATAAAGAAAAACCGTTCAAAAAACTTTTGACTGGTAGTATGTACCTGGCAACTGTCTGCTCCCCCTTCAATGTTCCCAGCACACATCTCATGGTCCTTGACTCTGTTGTTCAGGTAGGCAGGACGATTACACACTTTATTTTCTATAACAGGGAAGCCCGTCTCCTTGAGGAGCCCTTCTCCACCAGTTCCTACAAACACAAAGATCAATGTTTTATGTCGGAAAATATAGAAAATGTTTGGTATATTTGCATCAACAAAGTAATGGAGTCCTGGACAGAAGAATAACTTCATTTTGTGTCATGTTATGAGAGCAACCATGAGGGGAAAAAACATGCATGACTCTTGAACCTTGTGTCTCTCCCCATCCTGTCACATAGCACTCAGTTCCAGATGGTACCACGAAATCCTTCTCAGGTAAGCATACTGGTAAAACGTTGTCATTTATGAGTGCAGGGCTGCAACCAATCACACAAGTCTTTTTACAGCCTCTGACTTCCAAACAGCAAGAAAAATATAAAACATTCTATTGAGTTTTTCTTTAATGACATGCAATGGCCTCACTCACCTGTCTAGCTTCAGTAGTGCAATGTCTGTCCCGCCAGGTCCCAGGATCAGTTTCTCCAGGTTACGCTCCTGCTTGGACGCTTCATTTGCTCTCTCTGTATGGGTTCCCAATAGCACCATGTAGGCAGATGGCCTCTTTGATCTGACACACACACAGGAAGATGTACTTGTATGTAATCCATAATTAGGACCTCACAGTAAACAATACGGTGGTCCTCTGTAGCTCAGCTGGTAGAGCACGGCGCTTGTAACGCCAAGGTAGTGGGTTCGATCCCCGGGACCACCCATACACAAAAAATGTATGCACGCATGACTGTAAGTCGCTTTGGATAAAAGCATCTGCTAAATGGCATATTATTATATTATTATTATTAATACTAAACAGTCATGCTGCTTTTCTGCTGTGTAGGAGGCTAACACTCAGCCACTATCAATTTTCCCTCTAATCTGCATGTGTGCGCGGGCGCATTTCTAGCCATCTTTGAAAAGCTAGTCAGGTAAAGAGCTTTTTTCTATGTCTTAAAGGGGCAGTGTTGTATTTTGAGACCGTCTTGAATAAGCACATTTGCTGCTACTGTAGGCTGAATGATAAAACAGCTATTTCCATGTTAAAATGTTATGGGATGCATTTTTTCTCCATTGTTTTTGATGGTAGGCCACTCTGGTAGGCCTACATTATGATCAAATAGCCACAGTAGCCTACTTGGCCACTGTTAAAACTGTAACTGGTACAGCCTCAGTGCTCACAGTAAACGCGTGCTGGAAGTTGCACAGAATTTTCACAATGTTCAAGTTTGCGCTCAGCAGACCTTTTTTGAGGGAACATTGGCCACTACTACAGAGTATGTACAGCTGCCCTTCTTGTTGGTATAGGTTTTGTCAGTAATTAGCCTCATGACAACTGAGTTGATATGGGCACTGATGAGGGCTGCTCTCTCACATCTTCAGGCAGTGGGCAGCGGTGAGGACCCACTGAGGGGCGATCAGAGTTCCTCCACAGATATGGGTATGGATATGGATGCCAGTGCTGCAGAGGGACGGACAGAAGAGTAACTGAGTAAGTTCTCCAAGATATATTGTTTTTTCTTATTGTATAGAGGTATCAATATATTAATGAGATTCATGAAAGGGAATGGGATACTATCCTCCATACTTGGTCCTTAGGCTGATCTGCCAGGGCCATGAGTGGGGTTTGGATACACAGCCTCCAACGATGCGACCGAAACACCTCATGGGCTTTGTAACAGGCTGCCCACATTTCAAGCCAGCTGGAGACCAAAAATACAGTTTTATTTCTGCATTCCACAATGTAGACCAGATATAGCAGATGTACATACAGTAACCACATACAGTAAATCTGGATAAAACAACTGTGTTAAAACAACAGGGGGGGTGCACAATTTTGGGTGCACAATTTTATTTTATGGGTCTAGAATAAAAAAGTAATTTAATGGTAAAAATGAATGACCTTTTAATGTGGCATGAACACAACCATTCATGTGGCTTTCATCTGATTGAACAAAACAAATCACTTCAAAAAGTAGGCTATCTGTGCATGTTCCTCCACTCCAGAATAATGGAAACGCTACTTGGTGAATGGAAATAGACATCTGTTTACAAACACCAAAAAAGTGTGCCTAATGACATTCAGTGATCGCCATTGATTGGGCCTACAGTACATTCATTGATGCGTCTTGGTGACAAATATACTTTTTTTGTAGCCTGTAAAGTCAGGACACCTGAAATGGGGCTGAAAATGTCCCAGGGAAAACGGGATGGTCACCCTAACACACATTGTCAACTTACTACACTAGGCTACAATGTGTAGGCCAATTACTATGACCTTTAAATAGGCCTTCCGCTAGCCAGTGATGTAGTGGTAAAAAAATCGGTGGATAAACTCTTTGCCAGTCACGGTGAAAAATATAACGCTCCCTATACTTTCAATGCATTTTTCTGAAAAAGGTGGGTAAACTGCGTTTAGTTGCGTTTACCCTCCGCTAGGCCTATACCACCCCCGGTAGCCTACCCTCTCAGCCAAGACAATTTTACACACATGAACACACGCAGAACAGGTAGCCTACATTCAATAAAATACACGAGTTGAATCAAAACATGTTTACATCTTAGTTCATGAGTTGTCCGTAATTCATGAGTTGAATGCATGGAGTCTTCATAGATCGTGTGACATAAAACACTACCTTTCTTTCCTTACATTAATGACATTGTTATTTGTCATTATTAAGCATTTATCAATTGAATTAGAACATTGAACTTAAATCCAGCACGATTCCTGGATCTTGGAGATCTCGGAAAATGCCTACATAAAATGTAATTATGTTTCGCCATGAAAACAGTTCTCATGGGCACACAAATCCAAAATAATGTAGGCCTATGGCATTGCAAAATGTAATGCTTCTAACAGAAAGAGTCAACTATAGGCCTACTGTCATTAATGTTGGATGGATTGGATGCACATTGGTGTCTAGCTGTAGGCTAGTTGTCTAGTGATATTGTCGACCATCATCAGCTGATCCAGGAAAGAAAACAAATGTTGATAAAAAATAATAAAGCTAAATAAATGTATTCTGGCCAGGACAGCACAGAGAACACCAGTACCCGCAATGAGCGCTCTAAACAGCCGACTGACAAAAGCAAACAATGATAAATCAATGTATAAATCTTATGAATTGGAATAAAGGCAGTTTTTTTTATCAAGGGTGCATGGCAAACAAATGGTGAAAATGAGCAAGTACAAAGGAAAATCTATGCATTTAAAGGAGCTCAGCTGTGGCCAAAATGCAACACTACTGAGTGCACAGTGCTGTGGACATGGAGGTTTGTGCAGCCACGTAGAAATAAATGGTTTAAACCTTGACAAAGAGGTGGGGGTGTCTGTTCAATTTGGAAGCTTTTATTTTAATATTTACCACCGTAAAACATATTTACCACTGCATTTTAAACAAATAGGAGAATGGTTAAATTAGCATTATTATACACCCCCCAAAGTTTGACTTTTGTTGTATTTGGGAGAACTCATGTCTCATTCAGGGAAGCTGAGCCCCCCCTGGCTCTCCCATAATTCGCACCCTGCTCACAGTAGTCCACATACCGCAATCTGGGATTTGGCAGTAGTCCCATTTCTGGCTTCTGTCTGTGGTGTAGCACCATGGTCCATTCACGTCATTGTCAGGGTTTCTACAATTCTACCAGTGAAAAGGGGCGCTGAATAAATTGAAGTACATCTTCCCAAATGTCTGTCATATGAAATACTTTTGCAGTATCGTCTGACATTATTTAAATATGTCTTATAAGAAGATTCCTTGAACTTACATTGGACTCCAGGCCTTTGTCAGGGTGGGATTCAGGGGTGAAGCTGATGTGCTGATGGGGGCTCTGGGCGCTCCAACTCTGACAGGTGACACCCAACATGGTCATGGAAGTAGGACCCCTGTATGTCCCCCCGTTGCCCACCTTGCAATCTGAAAGCCACAGTCAACAGAAAACAATATCACGGATCAATTTCTACCCTCAACACTGACAATGTAGGGTGAGTGAATGAATGCTGAACTAAATTCTAATCTAGGTAGTGTTTTCAGTAGTTAATTATTTAAAATGTTTTCCCATGTAGCGAAATGGTAAGAAATGTGACTGTTCCTGGTGCAAATACAATGTCCTATCCCGGAGCTCGAGTAAATGACATTACTAAGCTGCTCCCGAATGTACCTACGTCAGGACATGGAAATCCATTCTATCGTAGTCAATGGGGGTTTTAATGACATTATGAAGGGCAGCTCTGATCAGTTGAAACTGGATTTTAAAGAGCTGATTGACTCTCTGCTAGACACCAACAAAAGACCCATCATATCTGGCCCTGTGCCCTCTCTGAATCGTGGCATTGAACGCTTTAGCAGGATTCTTTCTCTTCACAACTGGCTACGTGATTATTGCAGCTCAATGGGTGTAACGTTTGTTGACAATTTCGATACCTTTTGGAAACAAAACACGTTTGGCTTGCGAAAGTATTCATTAATTTTTCCTATTTTGGTGCCTTACAAACTGGAATTAAAATTGTGTTTTTGAGGGTTTGTCTCATTTGATTTACACAACATGCCTACCACTTTGAAGATGCAAAATATTTTTTATTGTGAAACAAACAACAAATCAGACAAAAAAACAGAAAACTTGAGCGTGCATAACTATTCGGTCCCCCCAAAGCCAATACTTTGTAGAGCCACCTTTTGCAGCAATTACAGCTGCAAGTCTCTTGGGGTATGTCTCTATGAGCTTGGCACATCTAGCCACTGGGATTTTTGCCCATTCTTCAAGGCAAAATTGCTCCAGCTCCTTCAAGTTGGATGGGTTCCGCTGGTGTACAGCAATTTTTAAGTCATACCACAGATTCTCAATTGGATTGAGGTCTGGGCTTTGACTAGGCCATTCCAAGACATTTAAATGTTTGCCCTTAAACCACTCGAGTGTTGCTTTCGCAGTATGCTTAGGGTCATTGTCCTGCTGGAAGGTGAACCTCCGTCCCAGTCTCAAATCTCTGGAAGACTGAAACAGGTTTCCTCAAGAATTTCCCTGTATTTAGCGGCATCCATCATTCCTTCAATTCTGACCAGTTTCCCAGTCCCTGTCAATGAAAAACATCCCCACAGCATGATACTGCCACCACCATGCTTCACTGTGGCGATGGTGTTCTCGGGGTTATGAGAGGTGTTGGGTTTACGCCAGACATAGCGTTTTCCTTGATGGCCAAAAAGCTCAATTTTAGTCTCATCTGACCAGAGTACGTTCTTCCATATGTTTGGGGAGTCTCCCACATGCCTTTTGGCGAATACTAAACGTGTTTACTTATTTTTCTCTTTAAGCAATGGCTTTTTTTCTGGTCACTCTTCCGTAAAGCCCAGCTCTGTGGAGTGTACTGCTTAAAGTGGTCCTATGGACAGATACTCCAATCTTCGCTGTGGAGCTTTGCAGCTCCTTCAGGGTTATCTTTGGTCTCTTTGTTGCCTCTCTGATTAATGCCCTCCGTGCCTGGTCCGTGAGTTTTGGTGGGTGGCCCTCTCTTGGCAGGTTTGTTGTGGTGCCATATTCTTTCCATTTTTTAATAATGGATTTAATGGTGCTCCGTGGGATGTTCAGAGATATTTTCTTTATAACCCAACCCTGATCTGTACTTCTCCACAACTTTTTCCCTGACTTGTTTGGAGAGCTCCTTGGTCTTCATGTTGCCGCTTGCTTGGTGGTGCCCCTTGCTTAGTGGTGTTGCAGACTCTGGGGCCTTTCAGAACAGGTGTATATATACTGAGATCATGTGACAGATCATGTGACACTTAGATTGCACACAGGTGGACTTCATTTAGCTAATTATGTGACTTCTGAAGGTAATTGTTTGGACCAGATCTTATTTAGGGGCTTCATAGCAAAGGGGGTGAATCCATATGCACGCACCACATTTCCGTTATTTATTTTTTAGAATTTTTTGAAATAAGTTTTTTTTTTTTATTCCACTTCACCAATTTGGACTATTTTGTGTATGTCAATTACATTAAATCCAAATAAAAATCAATTTAAATTACAGGTTGTAATGCAACAAAATAGGAAAAACGCCAAGGGGGATGAATACTTCTGCAAGGCACTGTATAAGGAGGATGGGATCCACCCAAATCATTTGGGTTTCTGGATCCTTTCACAGCATTATAAGGCTGTGTTGAGACAATGACTTATCAATGACCCAAGCCTAGCTCAGCTAATCCCTACCATTGTGACGCAGTTGTCATAATGCTTCAGCAAATGTACATTACACCGGGGCTTTGGTAGACACAATGTAAGTAACCTAATTTATGTCCCTCTAACTGCTCTGAATGCCTCTGCTAATCCTACAGCTATTGTATGCAGTAATCATGTGCGTATGAACCAGATTTATACTGTTAGAACTGAGGCGGTGTGCCCTAGGAGGAAGTCCACTGTGTGCAGCTCACTCTGCACTAACATAAATAACATGATTATATCTACTTCTGCTAAGCTTCCCAGTAAAGCAATGAAATCAAGTAAGCATCCCAGAAGAAAAGTGCTCAAAATAGCCCACGTTAACATACAGTATAGAGAGAGTGGATCTTTGTTCTGGAGTTAGGAAGTTGGAAGAGGCAGGGCTATGTCTGTTATAACTAAATATGGTACCTTATTAAATATATTATATGAACTCCCCATGAAAAGTGTCTAAGTACATCCTTACATTTGTAATCACTTGATACCCTAGAAACTCATCATAACAGTGTATCTGTAACTTTCTCACTCATCATTATTCACGATTCATTCAGGATCATCTGTTATCATGGTAGCATCCACATTAATGTAGAAGTGTTTAGAATCATATTCTATTCTTATTTACAATAAAAGTGACTACAAAATGACTCACTATATTATTTACCATTAATTCCTATTGGGCACAAAATAATCTTAAACACAACCAAAACAAACAGCAAATGCATCCAACAAGTTTGTACAGTCCCAAGCTTAATGTAGTCATTGCGTGCTAGGAATACGGGACCAAAATACTTAACGTTTTACTACTTTAATATACATTTAAGTGAATACTTTTAGTCCCCAAAAATGGGGGGACTATGTACAAAAAGTGTTGTAATTTCTAAACGGTACACCCGATATGGATTTAAAAAAAACTCAAATTAAAGCTGACAGTCTGCATTTTAACCTCATAATCATTGTATCAATTCAAATCCAAATTGCTGGAGTGCAGAGCCAAAGCAACAAAATATGTGTCACTGTCGCAATACTTTTGGAGATCACTGTATATTTTCAAAGTAGCTTCCCCAACACTGATGAAAGGATGGATGGATTACCTCTGCTGTTGTCTGAGGGTGTCTGGGAGGGTGCTGGCTTGGGCTGGTCATGTTTGTCAGGCTTGGGAGTAGGCTTGGGAGCAGTTGGGCATTTATCCACACTGCAGAACTCCCAACGAACAGAGGGTTCAGTGGTGTAACACCATGGAGCACGGTCGCCATCAGGGTTCCTACACAGGTTTCTTCTCAAATCGCTGTGAAACACATGTAAAAGACATAATGTCCTCAGACACTGCAGATTACATATTACATTGTTTGGCTTTTAATGACCAGATAGTAGAAGACAGAGATAGAGCTAGAGATATACATTTCCCACTGGGCACAAACATCAGTTCAACATCTAGTTTTGATTTACATTTGATTTACACAATGGATTTAGTGTCACACCAGCCTTCGCTTTGGTTCCCCCTCCTGTCCAGCTCAGGCATTCGGTGTCACCGGCCTTCTAGCTGCTGCCGAACCTACTGCTGGAAAACGCCCTTCACTCATCAACCCTGGACTTGTCTCGTCATCATTACACACACCTGGTTCCAATCCCCACTATCACTATTTACTCCCTCTGCCATTTGTCTTTGTCGGTCATTGTAAATGTTACTTGTGTTCCTGAGAGGTATCTCTCCTACTATTTCCTGAGTACTTTATATTTTGCACTTTGGGTTTATGAAGATATATTTTGAGCACAACAGCGTTTGGGTTTCTTCCCGCTTTGATCTATGGTGCTTAAATAAATTCAGTAGTTCTAAACCTGCGACAGCCTCCTGCCTACTTAATATGCCATTTAGCAGACGCTTTTATCCAAAGCGACTTACAGTCATGCGTGCATACATTTTTGTGTATGGGTGGTCCCGGGGATCGAACCCACTACCTTGGCGTTACAAGCGCCGTGCTCTACCAGCTGAGCTACAGAGGACCACGACCTTCTCTCTACACCTGTGACAGAATGACCGACCCAAGAAAACAGGAAGCAGCAGGACATCCTGCCAACTGCAGGCTACACTACCACCTTCGCAGCTCCCCGTGGTCGTTCCAGCCACCCCACCACCATCTACATCACCCGGTCCGATCAGCAACGTCCACCTGCTCCTCCCGGAGTGGTTTGACGGCACCCCAGCTCACTGTAGGGGGTTTCTCCTGAAGTGTGACCTCCACCTTGCCCGTCATGCCAGGACGGCCTCCGAGAGGGACAAGGTGGCCTTGGTGATCTCGGTGCTGACAGGCCGGGCTCTGGAGTGGGCGCACGCCGTCTGGGAGAGGGACGGTCCAGAAGTGCATTCCTATGAGCGTTTCACCCAACTCTTCCGTGTCGTCTTCGACCACCCACAGAGGGCCAAGAGAGCGGTCCAGGACAGCGTCGGAGTACGCTCCGGACGGTGGCTGCGTCCACTGGCTGGAACGACCAGGCCCTGTTGACGGTTTTCCGCAGCAGGCTACAGGAAGACATCCAGACCGAGCAGGCCTGTCGCGATAAAGACCTCACGCTGGAACAGCTCATCGTCATGGCCATCCGCCTGGATAATCTCCTGCGTGGCCGTCGTCGCCCATCCCGGGGGTTCGGGTTTCTCCCAGGAACCTCCAGTGAGACTGAGCTCATGGAGGTGGGCACGACGCACCTTCCCCCTGCGGAACGTCAACGCTGCCGTCAACAGGGTCTCTGCTCCTACTGCAGGGAGTCGGACCACCCCTGGAATACCTGTCCCAGAAGGAGAACCAGGCGAGGAAGCGACAGGCCGAGGAGCGCTCCTACACCTTCCCAGGTAGGCGTGGACGTGCCTTGCTCCTCTCTGTCCACACAGCCCGTCCTCCTCCCTGTCACCTTCCCTGACTATCATGGTCCCCCACTGAGTCCTTCCCTAGTGGACTCAGGTGCTGCAGGCAATTTCCTAGACCAGTCAGTGGCCTTATCATTACGCATTCCTCTAGTCCCTTTACAACCCCCTATCCCAGTCCATGCCCTAGACAACCGTCCCCTAGGAACAGGACTGGTGCACCAGACCACGATTCCCATTTCCCTCACAGTTAATCACAACCACCACGAACGCATCACTTTCCTCATCTTAGACTCTCCTGCACACCCCGTAGTTTTAGGTTTCCCCTGGCTACGGTTGCATAACCCCAGTATATCATGGACAGAGAGGAGGTTGTTGGGTTGGTCGCAGGAGTGTCAGGGGAGGTGTTTCTCTGTGTCAATCTGTGCCAATTCCGTGGAAAGTCCGGACCAGGCCACCCACGTCCCTATCCCAGAGGAATACCGGGACCTACAGGTGGCCTCTGCATGACACAGAGGATCGGAGGGAGAAAGTGACACCCATTATCCCCTGTCCCGCATTATAGGCTCCTGCTCCTGCTCCTCCGCCCTCACCTGCCCACTACGTGCCCTCTGATGTGCGGGACTGTCTCCTCGCCTGGGCACACACAGCAGCTGTGTCGGGGCACCCGGGTATAGCCCGTACTATCGACTGTCTCTCCGCCAAGTACTGGTGGCCCACCTTGACCCGGGACGTCCGGGTTTACGTCTCTTCCTGCTCCACCTGCACACAGAGCAAGACACCTAGACACCTAGACACCTCCCCTATGGCAAACTCCACCCACTGCCGGTTCTACAACGACCCTGGTCCCATCTCTCTGTGGACGTTGTCACAGACTTTCCCCCCTCGTAGGGACACACCACCATCCTGGTCGTTGTGGACCGGTTTTCCAAAGCCTGTCATTTTATTCCTCTGCCTGGTCTCCCTACGGCCCTGCAGACCACAGAGGCTCTCTTCTCTCACGTCTTCCGGCCATTTGTCTTTGTCGGTCATTGTAAATGTTACTTGTGTTCCTGAGAGGTATCTCTCCTACTATTTCCTGAGTACTTTATATTTTGCACTTTGGGTTCGCCCTTTGCCTTTTTGTTAATGAAGATATATTTTGAGCACAACATCGTTTGGGTTTCGTCCCGCTTTGATCTATGGTGCTTAAATAAATTCAGTAGTTCTAAACCTGCGACTGCCTCCTGCCTACTCCTCTCTACACCTGTGAAATGTAGGTCAAAAGTTGGGTGAAAAAATACAAAATGGCCTTACGTTGATGACTTTTTGCAAATCCAATCAGTTTTCCACATTGCTTCAATGTCATCACATAGATTTTTGGGGGTTGAAATGACGTGGAAACCACATTGATTCAACCAGTTTTTGCCCAGTGGGTAGAGATTATATTTGACTATGCTCTAGGCCTCACGCTTTAGGGAAGGCCTGCGGTGTCTTATTGTGACTGTGAGGTGTCATCGAGCTCCAGGCCTGGCATTTCTTCCCACTGATGGTCTCTGTCACAATACCACGATAGTCAATCCCGGTGCCCACATAGCAGTCTTCCTCAGCTGGAGGGGGCGCTGCGTAATCTGAGTTTTAAAAACAATATCACCCATGTCAACCAAATTTAATATAAATTTTGGTGAAAAATGTAGGCTGTATGGATTGGTAGTGGATTACATGAGTTTCGCTACATAGTTAGTAAGTAGCGACTTTAGCACTTGGGAAAGCTCTATATAAATCCAATGCATTATCATCATCATCATGATGCAGTGTAAAGTGACCTGGTCCAGGAACATCTCCACAGTTAGGCACCTTGCAGTACTCCCAGCGTGTCTCTGGGTCTGTAGTAAAGCACCAGGGCATCTTCTCATTGTCTGGGTTCCTGCAATAGTTCAGTTCCAGGCCTCTGACAGGAACACAAACAACCACACATATTGGTTAAATCATAGTCAGTCTGTATCTATAAGACATTAAAACACTGATCGACTGCACTGAGAAAAGCAATGCTCGGTTCTTGCTTGAGTAAAAACAAGTTGCCCAATCTCATGGGTTGATCTTACTTGCATGGGTAGTTGTCTGGAGTTCTGTTGTGCTGTTGGGGTGTCTGAGTTGCCCAGAGCTGACAGGCTTTCCCAGATGCTGTCACGCCGATGGTTCCCCTGTAGGCACTGCCGTCGCCTGTGGCACAAGTGAGCTCCTCCACCACCTCGGGAGGCTCAGAGGCTAGGGGAGAGGGAGAGAGTGAGGAGAACTCCCTGGGAGTTTGTAAACTCATATGCTTTAATTAAATTGTCTATTTTTATGTGAAAGAGCAGGGGAACGAGGGGCCATGGGAGACAAATGAGATAAAAGATGAAGGGAATGAATGGGGTTATAGAGTCGCTAGTAGGGACATGATGGGCAGACGGGGGAGAGATCCAGGGTACGAAAGCCATAGACAATATACTAGTAATAGTGTTGTATATCTATGATGATAGCTCACTGCAGCGAGGGATGGAGCAGAAGTCCCAGCGTTTGGAGGGGCTGGTGGTGAAACACCAGGGTCTGGGGTCTCCGTCTGGGTTCCTACAGTAATTCTCCTCCAGGTACTTCTCAGGAAGACTGGAGAGACAGGGAGGGGAGGGGATGGGGGGGTAGGCAGAAAGAGAAATACACAGAGAAAGGGACACAGGAAGAGGGAAAGAGAGCAAGATGAAGGATCACATGGTTAGACATATACAGTGAGCTCAAAAGTATTGGGAAAGTGACACATTTTTTGTTGTTTTGGCTCTGTACTCCAGCACCATTTAGAAATTACAGCACTTTTTGTACATTATCCCATTTTAGGGGACAAAAAGTATTGGGAAAAATTCTACATTAATGTGGATGCTACCATGATGATGGATAATCCTGAATGAATCATGAATAATGATGAGTGAGAAAGTTATAGACGCACAAATATCATACCCCCAAGACATGCTAACCTCTCACCATTACAATAACAGGAAAGGTTAGCATTTTCTGGGGAGGGGTATGATATTTGTGCATCTAACTTTCTCACTCATCATTATTCACGATTCATTCAGGATTATCCATAATCATAGTAGCATCCACATTAATGTAGAATGTTTCCCAATACTTTTTGTCCCCTAAAATGGGATATTGTACAAAAAGTGCTGTAATTTCTAAATGGTGCTGGAGTACAGAGCCAAAACAACAACAAATGTGTCACTTTCCCAATAGTTTTGAGCTCACTGTATAACAAATATATTAGAGAGAGAGAGAGAGAGAGAGAGAGAGAGAGAGAGAGAGAGAAAGAAAAAAGGCTATTACGCGCTGGTAATGTAGCCGTGGTTGTGAGGTTTCTGGACGTCCCAGTGCTGGCAGGTGTAGCCATTCTCAGTGGTGGAGATCTTTCCACTGTAGTTCTTACCACCGCAGTGCATACATTCCTCTGTGGGCCAAACAACAGCGCTTTAGAAATAAAACACTTCCAAATTACACTTAATGCATTTTTATAGGTGAACTGTCATGATGAGTGAGTGACTAAAAAAGGTAGTCAACTCTTTGTTTGAATATAGATTGTATTTTAGTGGTTTTGAAATCTTAACTTTTGTGCAAACATGACACCAGCTGTTTCATAAGCTTATTGGGAGTAGGGACATAACAAGATATTGAGGGTACCGCTGCAGTTCTGGACGTTGCAGGTCTCCCATCTGGTGTCAGGGTCTGTGGTGAAACACCAGGGGCCTTTGCTGTCCCCATCAGGGTTTCTGCAGAAGTTGGACTCCAGGTCGGCTTTGGGGTGTGTTGACGGAGTCATGCTGTAAGAGACGTTCACAAAGATAACGTGAATTACCTTCAGCTGCTAAGAAATCTAACCTCACAAGTTACTTAAAGAGATTGAACAGGATCTTAAGCACTTACAAATTTGTAACATATTGTATGATTATTATTAATTTTTTTGCAGGACGTGGTTTCATTTGGCCCTCCCAAGTTTTCTGAGCAAAAAAAAAAGTGTTTTAAAATGTTTATTGTTGGACATAAAAGACTGTAACAACACCAGCAAATCAGCTCCAAGTGATTTTAATTTTGGAAATCTGTTCCAAAGTATTCTCACGCATTGTAGAGAGATATATGTAGGGTTGCAAAGCTACCGACAATTTACCAAAGTTACCGGAATCTTCAGTCATTTTGGTATTTAACAGAAAATATATGGCAATCTATCCTAACTTTGGTAATTTATACTTGAGTAACTTCAAAAATGTGTATTTATATAAAGTATTCATTTTTTTGGTATATCTGTGTCCATATTGTCCACGAGTTTCTAGTAGATAGACCATATGGTTCAAGAGAAAATAGCCTAATTAATGAAAAAAGCATCTAATCAACAATGGCATAATTTTCAAATAACTCTGCAACTGTTCCAACTATTGACTTTTTTCACAACTGCCACCAGTTTGATGCCAAAACATTGACAACAAATACATATTGACATAGTAAAATAAATCAAAGTGTGTTAAGGATATTTCATGCTGAAACCCTCATATATATGGGATTCACTAAGTTGATGGTTTATATTTAAGATACTGTTTTACAGCTTTGTCATTCTATATATATATTTTTTGTGTCATCTTATTTAATTACTTCATATATTTTACATAGAGGGCCAGAGATAATCTGAAGTACCCAAAAGATGTCATGTGATAGATTACATAAAATCTATCACAGATACAAAAGATACGAAAATTCTGGTAGTTTACTGGTAAACTTTGAAAGTTTCCAGTAATATACCCTCCCTTTGCAACCCTAGATATACTGTATGTGATCGTCTACAAACGTAAGCAAGGTTTGAAGTTATTTTATCAAATATTAAATCTGTTTGGGCTTCTTGCGGTTATTTTGCAGTCTACAAATTATTTGTAATTATGTTCCACTACTTTCAAAACTACTGGCAAAAATTATACAAAACCTTTACAATGCATCTTTTAATCTGCTGGTAGTCCATGTTATGTCAATAAAATACTTAATAGGAATATGAGAAATATTGTACAAGGCAGGGCCGGTATTATGGGCGGGCCTTAGGGGGCCTGGCCCGCTCTACCGTACCTCATTGCCCATCCAAATAAAATAAAAATAAATTTTTATTTTTATTTTTTATTTCACCTTTATTTAACCAGGTAAGCCAGTTGAGAACAAGTTCTCATTTACAACTGTGACCTGGCCAAGATAAAGCAAAGCAGTGCGATAAAAACAACAACACAGAGTTACATATGGCGTAAAAAAACAGAAAGTCAAAAAATACAACAGAAAATATATATACAGTGTGTGCAAATGTAGCAAGTTATGGAGGTAAGGCAATACATAGGCTATAGTGCAAAATAAATACAATTAGTATTAACACTGGAATGCTAGATGTGCAAGAGATTATGTGCAAATAGAGATACTGGGGTGCAAATGAGCAAAATAAATAACAATATATTTAAATTTACATTTACGTCATTTAGCAGACGCTCTTATCCAGAGCGACTTACAAATTGGTGCATTCACCCTATAGCCAGTGGGATAACCACTTTACATTTTTTTTTTTTTTTTTTTTCGGGGGGGTAGAAGGATTAGTTTATCCTATCCCAGGTATTCCTTAAAGAGGTGGGGTTTCAGATGTCTCCGGAAGGTGGTGAGTGACTCCGCTGTCCTGGCGTCGTGAGGGAGCTTGTTCCACCATTGGGGTGCCAGAGCAGCGAACAGTTTTGACTGGGCTGAGCGGGAACTATGCTTCCGCAGAGGAAGGGGAGCCAACAGGCCAGAGGTGGATGAACGCAATGCCCTCGTTTGGGTGTAGGGACTGATCAGAGCCTGAAGGTACGGAGGTGCCGTTCCCCTCACAGCTCCATAGGCAAGCACCATGGACTTGTAACAGATGCGAGCTTCAACTGGAAGCCAGTGGAGTGTGCGTAGGAGCGGGGTGACGTGAGAGAACTTGGGAAGGTTGAACACCAGACGGGCTGCGGCATTCTGGATGAGTTGTAGGGATTTAATGGCACAGGCAGGGAGCCCAGCCAACAGCGAGTTGCAGTAATCCAGACGGGAGATGACAAGTGCCTGGATTAGGACCTGTGCCGCTTCCTGTGTAAGGCAGGGTCGTACTCTCCGAATGTTGTAGAGCATGAACCTGCAGGATCGGGTCACCGCCTTGATGTTAGCGGAGAACGACAGGGTGTTGTCCAGGGTCACGCCAAGGCTCTTCGCACTCTGGGAGGAGGACACAACGGAGTTGTCAACCGTGATGGCGAGATCATGGAACGGGCAGTCCTTCCCCGGGAGGAAGAGCAGCTCCGTCTTGCCAAGGTTCAGCTTGAGGTGGTGATCCGTCATCCATACTGATATGTCTGCCAGACATGCAGAGATGCGATTCGCCACCTGGTTATCAGAAGGGGAAAGGAGAAGATTAGTTGTGTGTCGTCAGCGTAGCAATGATAGGAGAGGCCATGTGAGGATATGACAGAGCCAAGTGACTTGGTGTATAGCGAGAATAGGAGAGGGCCTAGAACTGAGCCCTGGGGGACACCAGTGGTGAGAGCACGTGGAGCGGAGACAGCTTCTCGGCACGCCACTTGGTAGGAGCGACCGGTCAGGTAGGACGCAATCCAAGAGTGAGCCGCGCCGGAGATGCCCAGCTCGGAGAGGGTGGAGAGGAGGATCTGATGGTTCACAGTATCAAAGGCAGCAGACAGGTCTAGAAGGACAAGAGCAGAGGAGAGAGAGTTAGCTTTAGCAGTGCGGAGAGCCTCCGTGACACAGAGAAGAGCAGTCTCAGTTGAATGACCAGTCCTGAAACCTGACTGGTTTGGATCAAGAAGGTCATTCTGAGAGAGATAGCAAGAGAGTTGGCTAAAGACGGCACGCTCAATAGTTTTGGAAAGAAAAGAAAGAAGGGATACTGGTCTGTAGTTGTGGACATCAGAGGGATCAAGTGTTGGTTTTTTGAGAAGGGGTGCAACTCTCGCTCTCTTGAAGACGGAAGGGACATAGCCAGCGGTCAAGGATGAGTTGATCAGCGAGATGAGGTAGGGGAGAAGGTCACCGGAGATGGTCTGGAGAAGAGAGGAGGGGATGGGGTCAAGCGGGCAGGTTGTTGGGCGGCCTGTAGTCACAAGTCGCAAGATTTTGTCTGGAGAGAGAGGGGAGAAAGAAGTCAAAGCATAGGGTAGGGCAGTGTGAGCAGGACCAGCAGTGTCATTAGACTTAACAAACGAGGATCGGATGTCGTCAACCTTCTTTTCAAAGTGGAGGATTCAGCAGGGAGGAGAATGTGGCAAAGAGCTTCCTAGGGTTAGAGGCAGATGCTTGGAATTTAGAGTGGTAGAAAGTGGCCTTAGCAGCAGAAACAGATGAAGAAAATGTAGAGAGGAGGGAGTGAAAAGATGCCAGGTCCACAGGGATGAGGTAGTTGGGTGGGCTAATTTCAGATGGGCTGTGTACAGGTGCAGTGATCGGTAAGGTGCTCTCACAACTGATGCTTAAAGTTAGTGAGGGAGATAAGAGTCTCCAGCTTCAGAGATTTTTGCAGTTCGTTCCAGTCATTGGCAGCAGAGAACTGGAAGGAATGGCGGCCAAAGGAGGTGTTGGCTTTGGGGATGACCAGTGAGATATACCTGCTGGAGCGCAGACTACGGGTGGGTGCTACTATGGTGACCAATGAGCTAAGATAAGGCGGGGATTTGCCTAGCAGTGATTTATAGATGGCCTGGAGCCAGTGAGTTTGACGACGAACATGTAGTGAGGACCAGCCAACAAGAGCGTACAGGTCACAGTGGTGGGTAGTGTATGGGGCTTTGGAGACAAAACGGATGGCACTGTGATAGACTACCTCCAATTTGCTGAGTAGAGTGTTGGAGGCTATTTTGTAAATGACATCGCCGAAGTCAAGGATCGGTAGGATAGTCAGTTTTACGAGGGCATGTTTGGCAGCATGAGTGAAGGAGGCTTTGTTGCGAAATAGGAAGCCGATTCTAGATTTAACTTTGGATTGGAGATTCTTAATGTGAGTCTGGAAGGAGAGTTTACAGTCTAACCAGACACCTAGGTTTTTGTAGTTGTCCACATATTCTAGGTCAGACCCGTCGAGAGTAGTGATTCTAGTCGGGTGGGCGGGTGCCAGCAGCGTTCGATTGAAGAGCATGCATTTAGTTTTACTAGTGTTTAAGAGCAGTTGTAGGCTACTGAAAGAGTGTTGTATGGCATTGAAGCTCGTTTGGAGGTTTGTTAACACAGTGTCCAATGAAGGGCCAGATGTATACAAAATAGTGTCGTCTGCGTAGAGGTGGATCTGAGAGTCACCAGCAGCAAGAGCGACATCGCGGAGAAAAGAGTCGGCCCAAGAATTGAACCCTGTGGCACCCCCATAGAGATTGCCATAGGTCCAGACAACAGGCCCTCCGATTTGACACATTGATCTCTATCTGAGAAGTAGTTGGTGAACCAGGCGAGGCAGTCATTTGAGAAACCAAGGCTATTTAGTCTGCCAATAAGAATGCGGTGGTTGACAGAGTCGAAAGCCTTGGCCAGGTCGATGAAGACGGCTGCACAGTACTGTCTATTATCGATCGCGGTTATAATATCGTTTAGGACCTTGAGCGTGGCTGAAGTGCACCCATGACCAGCTCAGAAACCGGATTGCATAGCGGAGAAGGTACGGTGGGATTCGAAATGGTCGGTGATCTGTTTGTTAACTTGGCTTTCAAATACTTTGGATATAGGTCTGTAACAGTTTGGATCTAGAGTGTCACCCCCTTTGAAGAGGGGGATGACCGCGGCAGCTTTCCAATCTCTGGGGATCTCAGACGTTACGAAAGAGAGGTTGAACAGGCTAGTAATAGGGGTTGCGACAATGTCGGCGGCTAGTTTTAGAAAGAAAGGGTCCAGATTGTCTAGCCCAGCTGATTTGTAGGGGTCCAGATTTTGCAGCTCTTTCAGAACATCAGCTGTCTGAATTTGTGTGAAGGAGAAGCGGGGGGGGGGCATGGGCAAGTTGCAGCGGAGGGTGCAGAGTTGGTGGCCGGGGTAGTGGTAGCCAGGTGGAAAGCATGGCCAGCCGTAGCAAAATGCTTGTTGAAATTCTCGATTATTGTAGATTTATCGGTGGTGATAGTATTTCCTAGCCTCAGAGCAGTGGGCAGCTGGTTTGATAATATATTGATAATATTGATAATTTATTTGACCGAAACGTGCGCCAACAGGAAGACGCATCAATCTCAGTTAAAGCATTGAAACGAGCGAAACAGCGCCGCTGTCTCAGTATGTGTTGACCAGTCATCTGATGCTGTCTGGACCAAAAGAGTATAGCATGTCATACTATTTCTGTCCAGAGAGCATCAGATACAGTACATGGGCTACATATAGAGGGGCGCTGTTTCGCTCGCTCTGCTGCTTTGTCCGGTGATATAGTTTCAGCAGAGTCTGTCCAGTATAAGCTCAATGCGTTTCTTTGGGAATAATATGCAGACATAAGCTTCCTGCCTTTGGGACAAAGACCCCCATTGTTATGGCGGAGACATGAGCATCTCGCCATTATATACAGATCTCTGGTTTCAGCCTCTTGCGAGTTGGAAATGAAAGTTGGCGGGTGCACAGTGCACTGTTAGCATGCTGGGTTGCAGGGTTGCCCGAAAGTAAATACATGTTTTGCCATAGCTATACAATTACTCCTGTCTAAATAAAATAATTGAAAAAACTTCACCAGGGAGCATGACTTAGCCACAGAGGTTAATTATCTTATAGATTTTTTTTTTGCTGTGGATTGTTTCAAATCACAAGTGTGTTTGGGAAGCCCGCGATTTGGGTAGTGCTCGTGGCAATAGGTCTAGCTGATTGAGTTGCGGCTGTCAGTGAAAAGCGTCTAAAATATGTGGTAAGATCATGTGTTTCGAGTATAACGGGCACTTCGTCCCCCCACATTCTGAAATTGCATTTTTGTCCCCCCCAGTTTTATCATTGGAATGTGATACAAAACCAGGCAACAGTGTGCTTTAAGACCATGTGAACGCCTCCGAGCAATCAGGTAGGCTGTTTGGATATTTATCCGACTGGATAAAAAAACTTTTAAAAAACTCTGAGGGCCCG
The DNA here is from genome assembly GCF_020615455.1 of Coregonus clupeaformis. Classification (NCBI taxonomy): domain Eukaryota; kingdom Metazoa; phylum Chordata; class Actinopteri; order Salmoniformes; family Salmonidae; genus Coregonus; species Coregonus clupeaformis. The sequence continues at coordinate 18,389,006 of NC_059227.1, read as the reverse complement.
GAATAGGCTAGTATATACAATGTTGCAAGTTCGCTAGCGACAGCTTCAGGATGGACCAAGTGATGGTTTGATGAAATGTTGCACTTCACTAGCAATAGCTCAAGTCAAGACAGATAGAAAGGGAGGCAGACAGGCGGAGTAGAAAGATTAATGTGATTGAAAGAACCAGAATTTTCATCAGGATATTTTCTACTGTTTTTATTTGTTGGCTTTAGGCCTATTTATTTTACTTAGTTGATGATGGAAGGTATAGGCCTACTCAGGGGCGCAACTTTGGTTTTAGACACTCCAAACAGCCTACCCGACCGCTCGGAGGCATCCACATGGTCCTAAAGCACACCCTTGACTCGTTTTGTATCACATTCCAATGATAAAACTGGGGGGGACAAAAATGCAATTTTAGAGTGAAGTTGCGCCCCTGGGTCTACTGCAGCATCTCTGAGTTCTATGCTCTCATTTCTTTAGCCGCCAATGAATCACAGTGTATCAATGTATCCAAATGGCAGAGGCTAGAGCTCTCGCAATAGTTGAATTTTAACTTTTAGATTTTTATAATTTTACTTCAGATTTTTATGATTACCCACGTGACAATAACTTTGAGAAAGGAAAACGTTATTATTGAAATTAAACTGTTCCACGAAAATGCGCATATACAAATAATCATAACTGGCACACAGATTGGTAGAAATGGTAGGATAAATTGTAGGCCTAAGTTTCCCTAAAACTCACGAGCTGCCTATGGTCTTTACTATTACAGCCATAAAAACAATTGTGAGCGCGCAAGCACGTGCACACATAGGAAGTCCCGTGAGAAAAATCAGAGGCCTGTCCAACTGATTAGTTCTGGCGCCGGATCTGGTACAAGGTGTGGCGGAGCATACTTTGGCTTTTGTGGATATTTTGATGCCCATCTCTGGCAAGTCTTCCCAGAGATTGTTTTGGACTTTGTTCCTCTGTAGTCCATACCGATTCCATTTACACACTCCTTCAAGTACTCTGTAAAGACAGAGAATAAGATGTCTCAACAGTAGTAGGTGGGTTGCTTTTTAGTAATCTTCTTGGGTAATTAAAAAGCATCATCAGGCTTTTACTATCTGAGATGTTGTCAGATATGGTCAGTATGGAATTTGAAATACCCTATGTGCCTCCCACTGAAGGACTGATTGGACTCTCTTGTTTAGATAACCTGCTTCAACTCTTCGGTTTGTTTACTGACACAGTCCAATCCTCTTACCAAAAATAATGTTGACAAATACAATCACATGAAACTCAATTGTATTCTAATATTTGTAATACATTATGTATTCATGATGATGAGATGCATATTTACTGTATGAAATGAATGAGAGCCCTTCAGGTCTACAGATGTAGGATCTAAATTTGAACCAGTTTGCTACAGCAGGACAATAATCCTGTAGCAACAGGAAATGGGAATTATTATGTGGATTATAATTAATGGACATTTTTGTAGAGGGTTGATACATTTTTCATAAGAGAAAATCTCCTGTAACAGGGTAATCAAATTAAGATCCTACATCTGTAGCTACTTATCAAGAAAAGTCAGAAACACATTAGGACTTGCCTTTCTTTTCATATAGAGACGTGATGGTTCTTCTCAGAACAGGCTCTATTTTGCTGTTTGCTGGTATTGTCAAACATTCTTGATCCTTTTCAATGTACATGAAGGACCTACCAAGAAACATTCAGAATGAAATTTGACTATGTAAATCATCTCTCACAAATTAATTAATTCTCACTATTAATGACCATAAACATAATGATACCTGCAAGTGAAAGCTCTTTCAACGTTACACTTGATGGCACATTCTAGGACTGTGTCTACTAAGTATTCCCTCTTCACCAAAGAGAGAATCCAGGCGCCCTCTGTTTTTGCATATTCGTCCAGGACAGCCGCACTGACTAAAAGGACAAACAGATAACAAATACTGACTATGACTGAAAATATTACCGGGCCCTGTTTGCTTACACTTGCTCTGTGATGCAATGCTTAAACCCAATGGTTCCAGGGCTAAGCTGCTGTTACAGACCGCTAACATAGATGTTGCAACATGAAGGTCTATTGACAAATGAGTCATTTCTGGAGTGGACATACACCACAGACAAAAAACAAGTTATTTCAAAACAATTTACAAGTAAGAAAAATGTATGTGATAAACAGTGTTTCAAACACTTTACATTGTTCTTATTACTGTGATTAAACTAACTGCTTCAGTTATAAGGTTTGACAGACTCCTGAGTGACGCAGTGGTCTAAGGCACTGCATCGCAGTGCTAACTGTGCCACTAGAGATCCTGGTTCGAATCCAGGCTCTGTCGCAGCTGGCCGCGACCGGGAGACTCATGGGCGGCGCACAATTGGCCCAGCGTCGTCCAGGGTAGGGGAGGGAATGGCCGGCAGGGATGTAGCTCAGTTGATAGAGCATGGCGTTTGCAACGCCAGGGTTGTGGGTTCGTTTCCCACGGGGGGCCAGTATAAAAAAATAAAAAATGTATTCACTAACTGTAAGTCGCTCTGGATAAGAGCGTCTGCTAAATGACTAAAATGTAAAGATAATCTCACAAAATTATTAGATTGAAGAACTAAGCACACCTGAAGTAACTTCGTAGACACAGGTACCTAGCAAAAAACTTAAGGGAACAGATAGAAGGACTAATTTGTGAATAAACATTAAATTCGCAAGTATAAACACTGTGTGGGAATCCTTCAGTTCACTTCAACTTCCAATGCGTAAAATGATGCCAGCTATATCTTACCTGCAGAGAAAAGGGTGCCTAGCAAGAACACTGCTTTGTACAGGTCCATGATGCACACTGTCAAGCAGCGTATACAAACTCACCAGTTCGATGCGTTTTGTGTCTTTTTAGCCATGTCAGTAAGACAAATAAATAGATTTCACTCATCAGTCAATCATTGGCCTAACAAGGACATGGAGCAGAGGTCAGGCTGTGTATGTCAATGGGATTTGAGTACATTCACATACATAGTTCTGTCTTGATGTATTGTACTGTAGGCTACAGCTGCTCTCCACCTCACTCGCCTGATGGTAGAATTTTTCATCCATAACTCCTTTTTATACTATATGAGGCATTTGTATTCTAATCAATAATGTTGTGTCTTGTCACCACTCTGTATGCATAAACAGACACATCTCAAAAACCTTACGAGAAATTAAACGCAGAGACAGAAGTGTTGAGTGACATGTTTATGCAATAAATAAAAGTAGATTAAAATGTTTCAGATGTTTTGTTTCAGAATTTTTTTATGACAAATTATCTGTGTGATGTAGCTCTGTCTAAAATCGATATTGGTGGTTAATTATCAGCTAAAAGAGACCAATGTCCTCTTTTGCAAACAGAACTTTACAAAACAACCTACTTTTGGTGTAGAGTAATTCAATAAATCACCTCTTTTCAGTTACTTGCTATTTATTTTTGCAAGAATTACGGAAATGGCTCCTTCGCTCACTCATTTTGCCTCAGATATGAGTGAAAGGTAAGGTGTTCTGAGAGGGGTAATTACAAGATTAGGCTACGAGACTAGCCTACCTGGCGCATGACAGATAGATAGCCAACATCAAGGTTCCCCAACTGGTGGCCTGTGAGCCACATTTACCCCACAAGTTTTCTGAGCAAAAAAAAATACAACAAAGAAATTATATACAGTGGGGAAAAAAAGTATTTAGTCAGCCACCAATTGTGCAAGTTCTCCCACTTAAAAAGATGAGAGAGGCCTGTAATTTTCATCATAGGTACACGTCAACTATGACAGACAAATTGAGAAAAAAATATCCAGAAAATCACATTGTAGGATTTTTAATGAATTTATTTGCAAATTATGGTGGAAAATAAGTATTTGGTCAATAACAAAAGTTTCTCAATACTTTGTTATATACCCTTTGTTGGCAATGACACAGGTCAAACGTTTTCTGTAAGTCTTCACAAGGTTTTCACACACTGTTGCTGGTATTTTGGCCCATTCCTCCATGCAGATCTCCTCTAGAGCAGTGATGTTTTGGGGCTATCGCTGGGCAACACGGACTTTCAACTCCCCTCCAAAGATTTTCTATGGGGTTGAGATCTGGAGACTGGCTAGGCCACTCCAGGACCTTGAAATGCTTCTACGAAGCCACTCCTTCGTTGCCCGGGCGGTGTGTTTGGGATCATTGTCATGCTGAAAGACCCAGCCACGTTTCATCTTAAATGCCCTTGCTGATGGAAGGAGGTTTTCACTCAAAATCTCACGATACATGGCCCCATTCATTCTTTCCTTTACACGGATCAGTCGTCCTGGGCCCTTTGCAGAAAAACAGCCCCAAAGCATGATGTTTCCACCCCCTTGCTTCACAGTAGGTATGGTGTTCTTTGGATGCAACTCAGCATTCTTTGTCCTCCAAACACGACCGAGTTGAGTTTTTACCAAAAAGTTCTATTTTGGTTTCATCTGACCATATGACATTCTCCCAATCCTCTTCTGGATCATCCAAATGCACTCTAGCAAACTTCAGACGGGCCTGGACATGTACTGGCTTAAGCAGGGGGACACGTCTGGCACTGCAGGATTTGAGTCCCTGGCGGCGTAGTGTGTTACTGATGGTAGGCTTTGTTACTTTGGTCCCAGCTCTCTACAGGTCATTCACTAGGTCCCCCCGTGTGGTTCTGGGATTTTTGCTCACCGTTCTTGTGATCATTTAGACCCCACGGGGTGAGATCATGTGTGGAGCCCCAGATCGAGGGAGATTATCAGTGGTCTTGTATGTCTTCCATTTCCTAATAATTGCTCCCACAGTTGATTTCTTCAAACCAAGCTGCTTACCTATTGCAGATTCAGTCTTCCCAGCCTGGTGCAGGTCTACACTTTTGTTTCTGGTGTCCTTTGACAGCTCTTTGGTCTTGGCCATAGTGGAGTTTGGAGTGTGACTGTTTGAGGTTGTGGACAGGTGTCTTTTATACTGATAACAAGTTCAAACAGGTGCCATTAATACAGGTAACGAGTGGAGGACAGAGGAGCCTCTTAAAGAAGAAGTTACAGGTCTGTGAGAGCCAGAAATCTTGCTTGTTTGTAGGTGACCAAATACTTATTTTCCACCATAATTTGCAAATATTCATTTAAAATCCTACAATGTGATTTTCTGGAGAAAAAAAATCTCAATTTGTCTGTCATAGTTGACGTGTACCTATGATGAAAATTACAGGCCTCTCTCATCTTTTTAAGTGGGAGAACTTGCACAATTGGTGGCTGACTAAATACTTTTTTCCCCCACTGTATATACACTGAGTCTACAAATACATTAAGAACACCTCCCAGCAGCGTTGCAATTCTTGACACAAACCGGTGCACCTGGCACCTACTACCATACCCCGTTCAAAGACATTGAAATATTTTGACATGCCTCAGTTATCTGAAGGCTTAAAAATCCTTTATTAACCTGTCTCCTCCACCTTCATCTACACTGATTGAAGTGGATTTATCAAGTGACATCAATAAGGGGTCATAGGTTTCACCTGGATTCACCTGATCAGTCTGTATCATGGAAAGAGCAGGTGTTCTTAATGTTTTGTACATTCAGTGTATATATTTGTAAATGCTTTTCATTGTTATACATAATAGACTGTAAAAACACCAGGAAATGATTGTATTGTTGATCTCCCCTATCATCTAGGCTTAATGTGCTCAGCCGGTAATACACTCCTGTCCCTCGGCGAAAGGTTTGTACATAAAACATACTCCATTCAGGCTGCAAAGGCATCGGTTTTCTCCTTAACCAGTGGCGACCCGTCATTCAGGGCAGGTGGGGCAGAGCCACATACAAACAAATAAAGCCGCATACAAACATGGTCTCTTTTTTGCTTTTTTGAGTAAGGCAGCTCCAAAATGCATGTGTTTCAGCCTAGCTCAGTGCTTTCTGTGGTGGTGGGGCAGCCAGCGGAAAATATGGAGCATAGGGGTTGGTAATGTTCTCTAGTTGCGCCGTGATTGGCTGAGTGTTCTGTCACTCATGGGGATACTACGTCACCGCAAAATCTACAGGGAGAGCTCGAAAAATCAAGCCCCTTGGGTGCTGCCATAGAGTTACATTAGAAGTGCCCATCCAAGAAGGCTCAAGGTCATTGGCCACAGATAAAATGAAGTCAAATCACGTTATATCTACCGTAGCTTTGATTGGACTGATCATGTCAACATCATACTTTCAAAATCTTAGCTAGCAAGCTAGACAAGCAGTCATCTTCATGAATCTAGTCGACAATCTACTGGCAAATCCTTTTCAATCCTTCTCATATGAAGAGGATTATAGATTAAATGTATCGGCACTCATCGACCATTGGACATAAAAATCACAAATTCAACAGTGAGTGGTTTGGAAGGAATCAGTGGCTAACTGCAACCGTTGCAAAGCAATCACTAGCCTGCTATTCAGTGGAGCGGGTGTGTGGACCAAGTCTGGGTTTAAGTGTCTCTTTTCCAAGCTTAAAAGGATAAACATTCACATGCCATTGGCCAGAAGAGTTTGAATACATTGGCCATGCTGTCAATCCAGCATGATTTCTGCTGCGTTCAAAACAACTGTAAACTCGGATCTGGGAAATCTCAGACTTCAGTGAGTTCAAGACAACTGGGAACTCTGAAAAAAACAAGCTCCAACTGGGAAAATAAGTTTTGAATGGTCATCGAATTCCAAGTCGGGAACTCGGGCCTCTTTCTAGAGCTCCGACCTGAAGATCACTGACGTCATGATTCAACCTTGTTTTTTTCTGAGTTCTCAGTTGTCTTGAAGGTACCATCAATCCAGAAAATGCCAACTTTGATGACAAAGTTCTGAATTCTGTCGCTGTACATTTCAAAAGTACTGAACAAATAGTTATATTGACTACGTCCGTCCTAGCTCGCTCATTAATGTCTTAATCGAAATGACGGACTGCTGCTTATCCACTCATTGTTCCCTTATGCCATAGTTTGTACATCTCAATTGTCAGTAGAAACCACATTTGTTTAAGCAAGTCAGCCATATCAGCTATGTTTTTTTTAAAGGCAGTAAATGAGGCTGAATTAACTGTTTCGCTGCCAGGTGTAGTGGTGGTAAGGATTTTACTCCATGGTGCTGAAAAGAAAGCTCTGCTGTTGGGACAGCTTTATGTAGGCCCTAACAGTTTGTGGGCACTGTTTGTCACCGTTATAGTGCAAGTAATGTATTGTTTAGTATTGTGTTGTGTTGTTAAGTGGCTTAGCTGGCATCTAAAAAAATTTGGGAGAGTTTTCCCCACCAAGATTTACATGCTAAAATTGCCACTGTCCTTAACTAGCTTTATTGGCATGCCACTGGAAAAAAAGGGGAAAGATATGAATGGAGATCTAGCACGCACTAGTGGCTGCCTAGGCTACACATATAATAGATGGGTGGGTTGTTTAGCAACAAAATCAACACATGCACAACCATGGAGCAAAACAGGCAGGGTTGGCTAAGGGTTGCCATGACCGCAGTTTTCCAGTCAATTGGGCTACTTTGAAAACGATGTCATGGGTGAAAATGTATTTGTTGTTGGTTGCGGGTTTTTGAGCTACTTCTTAATTGCATCGTAGCTGCCATGGCATTTCTCTTTAAAGCTTTTTTATATTAATTTAACTGTGACCTATCAGGCAGTGAGGCAGGCTGTTGCTGAGTGAGTGAGTGAGTGTGTGAGTGAGTGAGTGAGTGAGTGAGTAAATACATGACTGAATGAGTGGTGGGGAAGGAGGGAGTGGGAGGGCTGGAGAGGTGTGTGTGTGTTGGGCATAGTTATTGGTGTTGAGAGAGCTCTGCAGCAGGCAGTAATGCCAAGTGATGTGAGAACAACAAACTAATTAACTAGCACTGGCTAGCTACAAACTTCTCCCTAATAATTATTGTTTGCCTCGTTCATTGCAACAACTAGCATAGGTTGATAATATGACTAGGATTGTGTCTTTGCCTGCCAATCCAATTTGTGGGAGGTGCTTCAGGAAGCATGGGGTGAAATCTCTTCAGATTGCCTCAACAAATTGACAACTAGAATGCCAAAGGTCTGCAAGGCTGTAATTGCTGCAAATGGAGGATTCTTTGACGAAAGCAAAGTTTGAAGGACACAATTATTATTTATATTAAAAATCATTATTTCTAACCTTGTCAATGACTACATTTCCTATGCATTTTGCTATATTTCCTATTCAAACTCATTTCATGTATGTTTTCATGGAAAACAAGGACATTTCTAAGTGACCCCACACTTTTGAACGGTAGTGTATATCAACAGAATCAAGCCTTTAGAGGTTCATGTTAATTATCCTTCATTATAATTGTCAAACATGACTGGCGTTTAGCCTATATTTATGTAATTAAAAGTCTCCTTAAAGTTTGGCTACATTTTCTGGCACCTCCCTCATGTTAGCATCGGTGTGGACATGAGAGGATGTAGTCTATATATATATATATATCCTAGGCTACACTTTTACATGTAGGCTAATTATTTATGTAGGGTGAATTAGGAATACTGTAAATGGGATTATTTAATTTTTTCCGTCTTCTGTAACCTCTTTCGACATCTATCCAACATATTAGCCCAACACATGATACATTTCTGAAATTAAGATGTTTCCTAATCACAAAAACAAAACAAATGTTGATATCACATTCACAGGAGGCATAACACACCCATTTGTGTACACTGACTCAAAACCATATTTTCAGTTCGCATTTGGTAGACTGGGACAGCAGGTTAAATAATCTGGGACACCATTATTATAGTCCTAATTGTTCCCCAATGACAATTCAATTACATTTTGTGTGATTAGGAAACATCTGAGGATTTCAGAAATGTACACCACATGACCAAAAGTATGTGGACACCTGCTCATCGAACATCTCAGTCCAAAATCATGGACATTAATATGGAGTTGGTCTGCCCTTTGCTGCTATAACAGCCTCCACTCTTCTGGGAAGGCTTTCCACTAGATGTTGAAACATTGCTGCGGGGACTCGCTTCCATTCAGCCACAAGAGCATTAGTGAGGTCGGGCACTGATGTTGGGCGATAAGGTCTGGCTCGCAGTCGGCGTTCCAATTCATCCCAAAGGTGTTCGATGGGGTTGAGGTCAGGGCTCTGTGCAGGCCAGTCAAGTTCTTCCACACCGATCTCGACAAATGTTGAAATAGGAAAGGGCCTTCCCCAAACTATTGCCACAAAGTTGGAAGCACAGAATCGTCTAGAATGTCATTGTATGCTGTAGCATTAAGATTTCCCTTCACTGGAACTAAGGGGCCTAGCCCGAACCATGAAAAACAGCCCCAGACCATTATTTATCCTCCACCAAACGGTTGGCGCTATGCATTGGGGCAGGTATCGTTCTCCTGGCATCCGCCAAATCCACATTTGTCCGTCGGACTGCCAGATGGTGAAGCATGATTCATCACTCCAGGGAACGCGTTTCCACTGCTCCAGAGTCCAATGGCGGCGAGCTTTACACCACTCCAGCCAACACGCAGCCGTCATACCGCTCAGGAAGGAGACGTGTTCTGTCTCCTAGAGATGAACGTACTTTGGTGCCAGAAGTGCAAATCAATCCCAGAACAACAGCAAAGGACCTTGTGAAGATGCTGGAGGAAACAGGTACAAAAGTATCTATATCAACAGTAGAACTAGTCCTATATCGACATAACCTGAAAGTCTGCTCAGCAAGGAAGAAGCCACTGCTCCAAAACCGCCATAAAAAAGCCAGACTACGGTTTGCAACTGCACATGGGGACAAAGATCGTACTTTTTGGAGAAATGTCCTCTGGTCTGATGAAACAAAAATAGAACTGTTTGGCCATAATGACCTTCGTTATGTTTGGAGTAAAAAGGGGGATGCTTGCAAGCCGAAGAACACCATCCCAACCGTGAAGCACGAGGGTGGCAGCATCATGCTGTGGGGGTGCTTTGCTGCAGGAGGGTCTGGTGCACTTCACAAAATAGATGGCATCATGAGGAAGGAAAATTATGTGGATATATTGAAGCAACATCTGAAGACATCAGTCAGGAAGTTAAAGCTTGGTCGCAAATGGGTCTTCCAAATGGACAATGACCCCAAGCATACTTCCAAAGTTGTGGCAAAATGGCTTAAGGACAACAAAGTTAAGGTATTGGAGTGGCCATCACAAAGCCCTGACCTCAATCCTATAGAAAATGTGTGGCCAGAACTGAAAAAGCGTGTGCGAGCAAGGAGGCCTACAAACCTGACTCAGTTACACCAGCTCTGTCAGGAGGAAGGGCCAAAATTCACCCAACTTATTGTGGGAAGCTTGTGGAAGGCTACCTGAAAGGTTTGACAAAAGTTAAACAATTTAAAGGCAATGCTACCAAATACTAATTGAGTGTATGTAAACTTCTGACCCACTGGGAATGTGATGAAAGAAATAAAAGCTGAAAAAAATAATTCTCTCTATTATTATTCTGACATTTCACATTCTTAAAATAAAGTGGTGATCCTAACTGACCTAAGACAGGGAATGTTTACTAGGATTAAATGTCAGGAATTGTGAAAAACTGAGTTTAAATGTATTTGGCTAAGGTGTATGTAAACTTCCGACTTCAACTGTATATGTTTCCATGTCACAGTAACAGCACTTACAGTTGACCGGGGAAGCTCTAGCAGGGCAGAAATTTGACGAACTGACTTGTTGGAAAGGTGGCATCCTATGACGGTGCCACGTTGAAAGTCACTGAGCTCTTCAGTAAGGCCATTCTACTGCCAATGTTTGTCTATGGAGATTGCATGGCTGTATGCTCGATTTTATACACCTGTCAGCAACGGGTGTGGCTGAAATAGCCGAATCCACTAATTTGAAGGGGTGTCCACATACTTTTGTATATATAGTGTATTTGATACAACTATTAAAACTCTGTATACAAATGGTAATAGCTCTATCAAATTGAAAGCAGGTAGCCTACCTCTCCAAGGTTTGAATTAATGCGGGGTATCAGACAAGGGTGTCCAATTTCACCTCATCTCTTCCTATTAGCCACACAGCTTCTTACTTCTCATATTAAGACAAGTGTTTTAATGGGTATTTCTATTGCAGACGTGGAGATCATTATTAGTCAGTTAACGGATGACACCACCCTCTTCTTAAAGGATTCCTCTCAGATTCTAATTGTGCTTAATGTGATTCATTCATTCTCAAAGCATCTGGTCTTGGGTTAAATGTGAACTGTTGCCAGTAAAAAAAACGTTGATATGCCCTCAATCGCTGACATCCCAGTTAAGGATAAAATCACTTATCTGGAAGTTACGATACCAAAGAATCAAAAAGCTAGATGTTTTCTGAACTTTAACCCTATCATAGAATAGATAAAAACTCAAAAGAAACTTCATCATTGGTTATAATGGAATTTATCTCTGAAGAGTAGAATATTGCTCACAAAGGCTGAGGGTATTTTCCCACTTTGAATAACACTTTCAAGATTAATTCCCGAAGAATCCTACCTCTATATGGAATTTTATCTCTCAATATGTTTTTTCTCATTTAGGTGGCCTCAACTTTCTCCTACTGTGTAATTACAATATAGAAAAAAATCGGACTAATTTATCTAATTTCCATAAACAATCCCATTTAGCATGGTCTTTGATCTACAAGCACAATTTTTCTCAACACAGACATTTTATCTGGAACAATAGAGATAGCTTATACAAAGGCAAGTCCTTGTTTTTTGAGAAATGGTTCCAACTGTTCAATGATAAAGGTATTTTATTTAATTATGCCAAATGTTTTGCTTTTCATAGGATACTGCTGTAGTTTTTGATGCAATCCCCTCTGGAGTTAGTGTACTTTTTAAGGATGCCCTTTTCTTGAGCCACCTGACTCACCTGTAGGCAAGATATGTTTCTCTCCTACTGTTTTTGTCTTTATTTTTACCTCCCTTTTTCGTGATTACGATCTAGTCTCATCGCTGCAACTCCCCAACGGGGTCGGGAGAGGCAAAGGTCGAGTCATGCGTCATCCGAAACATGACCCGCCAAACCGTGCTTCTTAACTCCCACTTGAATAACCAAGAAGCACCAATGTGTCGGAGGAAACACTGTTCAACTGACGACCGAAGTCAGCCTGCAGGCGCCCGACCCACCACAAGGAGTCGCTAGTCACGGCCAGTAATGACACAGGATCGAACCCCAGGCTGTAGTGACGCCGCAACACTGAGATGCAGTGCCTTAGACCGCTGTGCCACTCGGGAGGCCTTACATGCCTTTTTCAATGTGATGTTGTTTCAGTCCCATATGTGATATCTTTCTGGAATGGCCTTTTAAGAAATATTTATTGGGAAAAATGTTGGTCTCTTTCTCAGAAGTTTATTTTAACTAATAAGATTAAAAGAGATTCATTCAAATTAATCCACAAGTGCTACCCTACTCAACTTTATCTTAAAAAGTGTTTAAAAGACATTGATGTTTCTTGTACCTTCTGTAATGAACAACCGGAGACTGTTTTACATTTATTTTGGTATTGCTCTTATACCCAGAAGCTGTGGCAAGATCATATACAAGCAAATTTTGCCCTTCTACTTGAAAATGTGATATTTGGTTTTCCAAAGTTTTCCAAACACTATGCAAAGCCTTTCTTCTTAATCCACCTCATTGTTATTTTAGCTAAATTCCACATGAATAAATGTAAATGTACAAGTCGAAAACCTTTTTGAGAATGAAACTGAACAATATATGAACACAATTTCTTCTTCCCATAACAAAAAAGCTATCAAAACTTAGAATGTTTTTAATCTTTACACAGTATTTATAAAATGTATTGTCTGTATTCCCATGATTGTTGTTTGTTATGTTTGTATACTCTGTTGTACACTCTTTGTTTTTTCTATATTGTATATTTTTAATTGCTTTACATTAAATAAAAATAAAAGCTGGCAGGCAGATGCTGGAAGAAGTTTCTGATTGACAGAGGGAGGGCTTTGCATAGGCACTTTGTTGTGTTTTTTTGTGGGATTGGGAAAAAATGCCTGGAATGTAAAATAACGTTATTAACCGGTTCCCATGCTTTTAAAATAACGGTTCTGTTCCGGAACAGTATAGATCACTTTCGTTCTGGGTTCTGATTCTGTTCCTTGAAAAATGTTTTCTGTTCTGTTCCCTGAACCGGTTCCAACCCCTGGCTCACAGCAATCCCTGGTGTTTTCCTAGAGAATATCCAAGTTTGCTTTGGGCAAAATAATAAAGGAGACCTGTTCCACCCTCTGGGATGTTCTGCAACAACAGGTGCTGAAGGTTCCAGAAAAGAGAACGTTTTGTAGTGGAGCGATTGACGGGAAACATTGTCTAATACAGGCACCAAAAAATGCGGGATCAACCTACCACAACTACAAGGGCACCCACAGCATTGTTCTACTCGCAGTCTGTGATGCCAGGTACTTCTTCATCATAGTAGATATTGGTACTCCCGGCAGGTCCAAGTGATGGGGGAACATTCAGTAATTCTGTGTTTGGCTAGAGGATGCAGTGTGGTGACCTCGACCTTCCATAAACAGGCCAACAATATTCCTAAAATATGTTCTCTATCCTCCGTGGCCATTATGAATTTGTCAAGTTGAATATTTCTGGTATTTATATGCTACTAGCCTCTGCCGAGTCCCCAACAACCGGATGTTCTGTTTTTCAGGGGAAATGGAAAGGGTCAGTGCTATCTGGGATCCGTGGGACGTCCATACCCTAAAACCTAACCTTAACTCCTACCTTTACCCTAACCCTGGAAAGAGAGCCTGTGACACAACTTCCACTTTTGGACGTTATCAAGGCGACACTCCATCTTAACTCCTCCTCCACGTTTACTGGATTGGTTGAACAGTGCAGAAGAGAACCTCCCCTGACAGTTTTTTTTATTCTCGCCAAGAACAGTATGTAGGGGATCTAGTTTCAGGTGTTTATTTTACGCCTGCTACATTAGGTTAATAGGCTACAAACTTTCCTTTCCTCCTATTGGTTATATAATTGCCCAAGCATAGCACAAGGAGGCTTATCATCATCCAGCACACTTTAGGACCAGTGAAAAAATGACATGTTAGTAGGCTATTGTTCCTTTTTTACAAATAGCCTATCATTTATTTGAGGTTCAATTAACAAGGATTTAGTGAAATGATTAATGCATAAAGCCATTTCAAACCTGTTGGAATTTACTGGATTACAAACGTTTTAAGTTTCAAATTTTAATGTCACATGCACAAGTACAGTGAAATGCCTTTCTTGCAAACTCAAAACCCAACAATGCAGTAATTAATAACAATGTATTACTAGAAAGAAAAAAAACATGAGAAATAATAATAAGAAATATAAAATACACAATAAAGTAAGTCAGTAAGCATACTAATATTTAAATAGTCCGTTCCAATACCATATTTACATGTGCAGGGATACTGGAGTGATGGAGGTTGATACTGTATGTGTAGGGGTAAGGTGACTAGGCAACAGGATATAAGATAAACAGAATAGCAGCAGCTTGCATGTGAGTGAGTGTGCGGGTGTGAAGTCTCAGTATAAATGTATGTGAATATTATGTGTGAGTGGGAAGATGATGGAGTGAGTGTTTGTGTGTGTGTGTTGGAGTGACAATGTGTGTGAGTGTGTAGGGCCCTGTGAGTGTGCATAGAGACAGTGCAAATACTGAAATAAAAGGTCAATAAAGATACAAGGTAAACTCTGTCCTTGTAGCTATTTTGTTAGATAACTATCAGTCGTATTGCTTGGGGATGGAAGCTGTTCAAGAACCTGTTGGTGGCAGACTTGATGCACCGGTACCTCTTGCCGTGCAGAGAAAATAGTCTATGGCTTGGGTGGTTGGGGTCTTTGATGACTTTCCGGGCCTTCTTTTCACACCGCCTGATATAGAAGTCCTGGATGGCGGGAAGCTCGGCCCCAGTAATGTACTAGGCTGTCCGCACAATCCTCTGTAGCGCCATGCAATCGTGGGCGGTGCTATTGCCATACCAAGCAGTGATGCAGCCAGTCAATATGCTCTCAATGGTACAGATGTAAAACAATTTTCAGGATTTGAGGGCCCATGCCAAACTTTTTCAACCTCCTGAGGGGGAAGAGGCACTGTCGCGCCTTCTTCACGACTGTGCGTGTGTGTTTGGACCATTTTAAGTCTTTAGTGATTTGGACACCGAGGAACTTGAAGCTGTCTACCTGCTCCACTGCCGCCCCGTCGATGTGGATGTGGATGGGAGCGTGCTCGCCACCCCACCCCCCCCGTTTCCTGTAGTCTACGATCTCAAGGAATATAATTTTTGGATGTCTGGATGTTCGCCATAAAGACGGGAGTACCTGTTGATTAGAAATATCCTATTTTGTAATTAATTCAAGGAATCCTACACTTGCTGGCCAGGAGTTAACTTTTTTGAAGCATCTTTATAGACGTTCTTCTCAACTAGCATAGAGACCAGGGTGCTCCATAATTGTACAAAAATACGGTCCTCCATAGTGTTAAGTTTGTACACACCTACTCATTCAAAGGTTTTTCTTTTGTAAAATAATAGTGAAGACATCAAAACAATGAAATAACACATTTGTAGTAACCAAAAAAAGTGTTAAACAAATCAAAATATATTTTAGATTTTTCAAATAGCCACCCTTTGCCTTGATGACAGCTTTGCACACTCTTGAATGAGTAAGTGTGTCCAAACTTTTCACTGGTACTGTATGTATTTATGTATTCTGTATTTTAGCTATGTATGCTAACGTTAGCTAGCTAGCTGTCAACCAGGCATTTGATTGACAGGTTAGATTCGTTGTCATGGTTACGTAGCTCCAGTGGCTCGAGCCGCAGCCTGTGCGCAGCCCGTCGGATGTACCCATGACAACGGAGGCAGCCAGGGTCAAAGATGAACTTTTTTAATGTCTGTGATACACGGAAAAACCGACAGTCGCAGTGACGGTCTACAAACATTCCACAGGAGTATAAATTAAATGTTGTTTTGACCGACCAGCGACACTTGTTGCATTCTAATTGTCTACAGACATATTGATAGACAAAGTATAAACCAGCCTTACAGTTGTTGGTTAACAAGCTAGCAAATATTTTGCCATATTAGTGTAGACGTGACAAGAGTCAAAACATCTCAAAACAAGACATGGGGCATGTTCGAGCGGATCACTTTTGTCAACGAGTTGACCATCGTTGGTCACCGCCTTTCAAAGTGTGTTGCATTATGATTATAAAACTTGTCCAACTTGTGACTACATGTCATAGTGCATGGTTTCCCAAAGTTGGTCCGGGGCCCCCCTGGGTGCGCGTTTTGGTTTTTGCCCCTGGTTGACAGCTAGCTAGCTAACGTTAGCATACATAGCTACACAGCTGATTCAAATAACCAACTCATCATCAAGCTTTGATTATTTTAATCAGCTGTGTGGTGCTAGGGCAAAAACCAAAACGTGCACCCAGGGGAGGACCAACTTTGGGAAACCCTGTCATAGAGAATGAGAGGCCTCTAGTGGCCAAAAGGCCGTTTTAGAATGGGCAGCGCCATTGTGGGCTTCCACCATTTTAATGTAGTCAACTGTGTGGGACTTCCAACTTCATTGTCTGATCCCTCCTGGTGACCCTGTTGGAGTCATGTCCGACTGGGTCATCAGGAGGGATCAGCCAATCGTGAAGAAGAAAATGGACTACTTCAAAATGGAGATTGCCTCAATGACGCTGCCCGTGCACTCAGATGCCATAATGGGAACTATACAGGCATACCCGGCTCCACGTGGGGGCAAAAGGGGGCTTAGCCCCCTCAGTTGAAACTTGTGCCCCCTCAGCTTTAGTTTTATGTTCTTACACAACATTTTTTAAAACATAAAAATAGCAAAAAAGTTCAAAATGATTGCGTGACAGGTTGGTACAAAATCTGTATCTCTGCTGCGCTGTGTCAGCACAATGGACAAAGCGCGCCACGGTATGTGTAGGGGGGTTATTCAAAGCCACTAGAACGAATAGGTATGAGTAAAGTGGGAAAAAACACTTCTCATCTGTTGTAGGCTAAGTGCATAACATGATATGCCTCCGCTTGTAATATTTGATTTTGATTTATACGGGTGGTGTCAAGTTTACCTTTGAAGTGGCTTCACTCAACTCTGCATCACACCCCACACCACTACAGAGTTTAGTTAGCGTCTTAGCTAGCTGTAAAAAGCATTAGTGTTATTCGCCTTAGCTTATTTAGCTGGCTCGAACTATCTAAACTGCCACGATGGATATCAGAAATTGTACCCAAACAAATTTGAAGGAGAGCGATGAGCAGCAGCAGCATCAAATCACTGAGGCCGCCACTAAGCCCAGCAGCGATGATGCTGCGGAGCTCCAGCTAGCTCCGCGTGCAGAGCCTTCCCCCTCTTCCACTAGCGCTGCCAGGATCATGGCTCCAAAGCCACCTCTGACTGTTCCTGATGATCTTGGAACAGAGGAGCCAGCCTAGGTTAGCCTAGAATCCTAATGTTAATTTAATAGCAACTGGTTCGTAGGAAGAGAGTGGTTGGAATACTCGGTTACTGCAGATACTGCATTTTGTTTCCCATGTCGAAAGTTATTTGTTGGGTCCAATGCTAACACAGACAAGGCTTTCACCCAAGCTGGGTATTCTTCTAACTGGAAGCATGCTATTGTTAGTACCAAAGGATTCACTAGGCACGCATCAAGCAAAGAGCATTCGAAATCAACGGCACTGTGGAAAGAAAAACAAGTTTGGGTCTGGGTACTGAAGTGTTAACACTGTAATGGCTGGAATGGCATTCATGGAACAGTATCAAACACATGGAAATCACATGTTTGACTCTGTTCCCAAATATTCCATTCCAGGCATTACAATCAGCCTTTCCTCCTATAG
Organism: Coregonus clupeaformis; assembly: GCF_020615455.1. Classification (NCBI taxonomy): domain Eukaryota; kingdom Metazoa; phylum Chordata; class Actinopteri; order Salmoniformes; family Salmonidae; genus Coregonus; species Coregonus clupeaformis. Next base: position 18,371,134 of record NC_059227.1, on the reverse strand, counting down.
CTCCTCCCACTAGCCTCCACTGCGTCACACAATATTCAAATGAAATGATACGGTTCATAAGTGAGATTGTCACTGAGGAAGCTACATGCGAGAACTCGTTTTCCACTTTGACAAATGTGTTCAGTCAGCACAGAAGAAGCATGCTACAAATCAAAATGTGATTTGATTTGACGCCTGAGGAAAGCTTAACTAATCCAACTGGCATTTGAGGTGGATTTTACAAGAAGATTTCGGGGAGAATGGAATGATCGATTACTCAGGAAGTTCCACAGAGCATCAAGGAGGCGGCAACTGTTCTGAAAAGTTAAACAATCTAGCTGGTTGGATTTTATACAAATCGTGCTTTAGTGTGTATGGCGCTGTCCATGGTGCTGATAGAGCTTAGCGGAGATTTCGCGCCAACCTGTTACTTCTTGGTCAAAAGCATTTCAACTTTTATGTTTATTGTACTATAGTGTGAGATAAGCAGAATTCAATATAATTCCAATGCAAGAACCCAAATGACGCCCCTGGGTATAGCTACATATCAGTATGGTTCATCATAGAAATGTATACATTCTATTATGGTTTTCTTGGTAGCCTATTGGTTTTCGTGGTTGTAAATGGAACTAACTGTACGTATTGGAAACATGTTTATGGTGGCTGGCATTGCTTAATTGATTACGTGGGTCGAATTTGATTCATAGAAGTGTATTGTGCCATATCACAACGTGTTGCTGAACTCAGGAGCGCCAAGCAGCATGATTTTCAGTCTTTGAAGCGGGCCTGTTTAATACTGCTATTCAGTATTTTTGTTTGTACACATGAACAACTAGGCTACTACTTTCTGAATTTAGTTTGCATTATTTTGGTAAGACAGCTGTGTGTACGGCTGCATTCACATAGGGTACTATCTTGTAGCCTATATTCATTACCAAAACTGCCTTGTTTTAGTGTGTAGGGCGCTGTCCATTGTGCTGATACAGTGCAGCGGAGCAGGTCTATCTAATTAAGCATCTCTGAGAGATTTTGAGCTGGTGGCAGGTCTGGGTTCCAACAGGAGCCATATACAGTGGGGAAAAAAAGTATTTAGTCAGCCACCAATTGTGCATGTTATCCCACTTAAAAAGATGAGAGAGGCCTGTAATTTTCATCATAGGTACACGTCAACTATGACAGACAAATTGAGGAAAAAAAATCCAGAAAATCACATTTTTTTAATGAATTTATTTGCAAATTATGGTGGAAAATAAGTATTTGGTCACCTACAAACAAGCAAGATTTCTGGCTCTCACAGACCTGTAACTTCTTCTTTAAGAGGCTCCTCTGTCCTCCACTCGTTACCTGTATTAATGGCACCTGTTTGAACTTGTTATCAGTATAAAAGACACCTGTCCACAACCTCAAACAGTCACACTCCAAACTCCACTATGGCCAAGACCAAAGAGCTGTCAAAGGACACCAGAAACAAAATTGTAGACCTGCACCAGGCTGGGAAGACTGAATCTGCAATAGGTAAGCAGCTTGGTTTGAAGAAATCAACTGTGGGAGCAATTATTAGGAAATGGAAGACATACAAGACCACTGATAATCTCCCTCGATCTGGGGCTCCACGCAAGATCTCACCCCGTGGGGTGAAAATGATCACAAGAACGGTGAACAAAATCCCAGAACCACACGGGGGGACCTAGTGAATGACCTGCAGAGAGCTGGGACCAAAGTAACAAAGCCTACCATCAGTAACACACTACGCCGCCAGGGACTCAAATCCTGCAGTGCAAGACGTGTCCCCCTGCTTAAGCCAGTACATGTCCAGGCCCGTCTGAAGTTTGCTAGAGTGCATTTGGATGATCCAGAAGAGGATTGGGAGAATGTCATATGGTCAGATGAAACCAAAATATAACTTTTTGGTAAAAACTCAACTTGTCGTGTTTGGAGGACAAAGAATGCTGAGTTGCATCCAAAGAACACCATACCTACTGTGAAGCATGGGGGTGGAAACATCATGCTTTGGGGCTGTTTTTCTGCAAAGGGACCAGGACGACTGATCCGTGTAAAGGAAAGAATTAATGGGGCCATGTATCGTGAGATTTTGAGTGAAAACCTCCTTCCATCAGCAAGGGCATTGAAGATGAAACGTGGCTGGGTCTTTCAGCATGACAATGATCCCAAACACACCGCCCGGGCAACGAAGGAGTGGCTTCGTAAGAAGCATTTCATGGTCCTGGAGTGGCCTAGCCAGTCTCCAGATCTCAACACCATAGAAAATCTTTGGAGGGAGTTGAAAGTCCATGTTGCCCAGCGACAGCCCCAAAACATCACTGCTCTAGAGGAGATCTGCATGGAGGAATGGGCCAAAATACCAGCAACAGTGTGTGAAAACCTTGTGAAGACTTACAGAAAACGTTTGACCTGTGTCATTGCCAACAAAGGGTATATAACAAAGTATTGAGAAACTTTTGTTATTGACCAAATACTTATTTTCCACCATAATTTGCAAATAAATTCATTAAAAATCCTACAATATGATTTTCTGGATTTTTTTTATAGTTGACGTGTACCTATGATGAAAATTACAGGCCTCTCTCATCTTTTTAAGTGGGAGAACTTGCACAATTGGTGGCTGACTAAATACTTTTTTCCCCACTGTAGCACTGGAACAAATTACATGGAGATCCCTTATGCAGCTGAGCTGGGCTCCAGTCTCCTGTCTCCGTCCCATTCACTGAGCTATGATACTGTCCTTAGAGAACGCCACAGGAAGCAGCCTCATCACTCATCACCACAAACTACACAACAGCTAATGCTACAGAGAGCTCTCCAGCAGGTCAGTTGTGTATTTGAACCATACAGTTAAGCTTACTATTGTAGATATATTTGTTTCAAGTTTTGGCCTGAATTGCTTGCTTTGCCCACTCATTGATGCATGCACTCTTGCTTACCAGTAGGGAGCAGTGACATACCAAATTGCAGTTGTGACCAAAACTACTTGAGTTGAGGGTATTTTCCTCACTTAAACAAATTTGACTTGCTGCACTCTACTTCAAGAAGCATTATTGATAAATGTGCAAACGTAGCTCAGTAACCTTCATTCACACTGGCACTCTCATGTGAACTGCTGCCCCGCGCTATGCACACACACACACACACACACACACAGTGGTGTAAAGTAGTTAAGTAAAAATACTTTAAAGTACTACTTAAGTAGTTTTTTGGGGTATCTGTACTTTACTTTACTATTTATATTTTGGACTACTTTTACTTCACTACTACTACATTCCTAAAGAAAATAATGCACTTTTTACTCCATACATTTTCCCTGACACCATAAAGTATTCGTTGTATTTTGAATTCTTAGCAGGACAGGAGAATGTTCCAATTCACTCACTTTCAAGAGAACATCCCTGGTCATCCCTACTGCCTCTGATCTGGTGGACTCACTAAACACACATGCTTCATTTGTAAATTATGTCTTATTATTTGATATTGATATTTGTACTGCATTGTTGAGGAACGCGTGCAAGGGAACATTTCACTATAACGTTTATACCTGATGTATCCTGTACATGTGACGAATAAACTTTGATTTGATTTAGATTTATGTTGTGGAATAACATTGTGGCGGCAGTATTGCTGTCGACAGAAAAGTTTGTTTTGTTGTGATGCTGTGATGAATGTTGTCTGTATATCCGTGCAGGGCCCAGGGCAACAGGGGCAGCTGGTTCAACAACTGGTGGAGCAGCTACACAGAGTTCTACAGGAGCAGAGCAGACTCCTCTTTCTCATGGGGCCAAGTGGGTACTGACTGACTGAGCTTAGCCACAAAGACCAGGGAGGTTTTCCAATGCCTCGCAAAGAAGGGCACCTATTGGTAGATGGGTAAAATATTTAAAAAGCAGACATTGAATATCCCTTTGAGCATGGTGAAGTTATTAATTGCACTTTGGATGGTGTATCAATACACCCAGTCACTACAAAGATACATGCGTCCTTCCTAACTCAGTTGCCGGAGAATAAGTAAACTGCTCAGGGATTTCACCATGAGGCCAATGGTGACTTGAAAACAGTTACAGAGTTTAATGGTTGTGATAGGAGAAAACTGAGGATGGGTCAACAACATTGTAGTTACTCCACAATACTTACCTAATTGATAGAGTGAAAAGAAGGAAACCTCTACACAATACACATATTCCAAAACATGCATCCTGTTCGCAACAAGGCACTAAAGTAATACTACAAAGCAATTAACTTTTTGTCCTGAATACAAAGTATTGTGTTTGAGGCAAATCCAATACAACATATTACTGAGTACCAATCTCCATATTTTCAAGCATAGTGGTGGCTGCATCATGTGAGTATGCTTGTAATTGTTAAGGACTGGGGCGTTTTTCAGGATAAAAAAGAAATGGAATGGAGCTAAGCATAGGCAAAATCCTAGAGGAAAATCTGGTTCAGTCTGCTTTCCACCAGAAACTGGGAGATTAATTCACCTTTCAGCAGGACGATAACCTAAAACACAAGGCCAAATATACACTGGAGTTGCTTACCAAGAAGACAGTGAATGTTCCTGAGTGGCCAAGTTACATTTTGGACTTAAATCTGAATGAAAATGTATGTCAAGACCTGAAAATGGTTCTCTAGGAATGACCAACAACCATTTTGACAAAGTTTGATGAATTTTGAAAAGAATAATGGGCAAATGTTGCTCTTAGAGACTTACATGTTGACCGAATCAAATCAAATGTTATTTGTCACACACGCCGAATACAACAGGTGTAGGTAGACCTTACCGTGAAATGCTTACTCACAAGCCCTTAACCAACAATGCAGTTCAAGAAATAGAGTTAAGAAAATATTTACAAAATAAACTAAAGTAAAAAATAACATAAAAAGTAACACAATAAGATAAGAATAACAAGGCTATATACAGGGGGTACCGGTACCGAGTCAATGTGCGGGGGTACAGGTTAGTCGAGGTAATTTGTACATGTAGGTAGGGGTAAAGTGACTATGCATAGATAATAAACAGTGAGTAGCTGTAAATAGTCCGGGTGGCCATTTGATTAATTATTTAGTAGTCTAATGGCTTGGGGGTAGAAGCTGTTAAGGAGCCTTTTGAACCTAGACTTGGCGCTCCGGTACCGCTTGCCGTGCGGTAGCAGAGAGAACAATCTATGACTTGGGTGACTGGAGTCTTCAACAATTTGTTGGGCCTTCCTCTGACACTGCCTAGTATGTAGGTCCTGGATGGCAGGAAGCTTGGCCCCAGTGATGTACTGGGCCGTACGCACTACCCTCTGTAGTGCCTTATGGTCGGATGCCGAGCAGTTGCCATACCAGGCGGTGATGCAACTGGTCAGGATGCTCTTGATGGTGCAGATGTAGAACTGTTTGAGGATCTGAGGACCCATGCCAAATCTTTTCAGTCTCCTGAGGGGGAAAGGTGTTGTTGTGCCCTCTTCACGACTGTCTTGGTGTGTTTGGACCATGATAGGTTGTTGGTGATGTGGACACCAAGGAACTTGAAACGCTCTACCTGCTCCACTACAGCCCTGTCAATGTTTAATGGGGGCCTGTTCGGTCCTCCTTTTCCTGTAGTCCACGATCAGCTCCTTTGTCTTGCTCACATTGAGGGAGAGGTTGTTGTCCTGGCACCACACTGCCAGGTCTCTGACCTCCTCCCTATAGGCTGTCTCATCGTTGTCAGTGATCAGGCCTACCACTGTTGTGTCGTCAGCAAACTTAATGATGGTGTTGGAGTCATGCTTGGCCACGCAGTCGTGGGTGAACAGGGAGTACAGGAGGGGACTAAGCACGCACCCCTGAGGGGCCCAGTGTTGAGGATCAGCGTGGCAGATGTGCTGTTGCCTAGCCTTACCATCTGGGGGCGGCCCATCAGGAAGTCCAGGATCCAGTTGCAGAGGGAGGTGTTTAGTCCTAGGTTAATTAGCTTAGTGATGAGGTTTGTGGGCACTGTGGTGTTGAACGCTGAGCTGTAGTCAATGAACAGCATTCTCACATAGGTGTTACTTTTGTCCAGGTGGGAAAGGGCAGTGTGAAGTGCGATTGAGATTGTGTCATCTGTGGATCTGTTGGGGTGGTATGTGAATTGGAGTGGGTCTAGGGTTTCCGGGATGATGGTGTTGATGTGAGCCATGACCAGCCTTTAAAAGCACTCCATGGCTACCGACGTGAGTGCTACGGGGTGGTAGTAATTTAGGCAGGTTACCTTCGCTTTCTTGTGCACATGGACTATGGTGGTCTGCTTGAAACATGTAGGTATTACAGACTCGGTCAGGGAGAGGTTGTCAGTGAAGACACTTGCGAGTTGGTCCGTGCATGCTCTGAGTACACATCCTGGTAATCCGTCTGGCCCTGCAGCCTTGTGAATGTTGACCACACAAAATAAATGTACACATACATGTTATTCAATCATTGCATCCAAACTGCTCGTGCTCGTCAACCAGCGTCTGCATAGCCAGGCGCTAAAATAGAACTTGGTTCTATTTGTGACGCTTGATGCACTGCAAGTCCCGCCTCTCCCATTTCCTCATTGGTTTGTAGGAGCATATACCCACGTGGGTGATTGAAAGATGAACTGAGGTCCACACTCCAGTCCAGTTGGTGATGGTAATGCACCTTAAAGTTGGTTGCCAACTGCCATGTAAAGTCCAAAGAAGAAGAAGACTGAAGGAGGAGAGATGACTAGAAACTAACTTGGTTTACCCTTTTATCTGTGGATTAATTGTTAGATATTAGATATATTAGATATTTCATTTTCAATAAATTTGCTAAACTTTCTAAAAACATGTTTTCACTTTGTCATTATGGGGTTTTGTGCGTAGATGGGTGAGAAAATAATAAATTTGAAACATTTTGAATTCAGGCTGTAACACAACAAAATGTGGAAGAAGTCAAGGGGTATGAATACTTTCTGAAGGCACTGTACGTACACTTAATTTGGCCTTAATAGGTACACTTACCTGACATGACCTTTTCAACCTAAGATGGCTCCCACACTCACAAATTTTGCCTGATCTGAGTGACAGGGAAGGGGTGCTGAGAGGGGAAATTAGGCTTACCATACCATTATTTAGTTGTGAGAATTTAATTTCACATAAAGCCTACACTCTCTCTAGTAAACCCATAGAGATGTATAGAGGACTAAACTTGGAAATAACCGGTTTTTGCATGGACATTGCCATTGAGGGCTTCCACCATTTTAAAGTAATCAACTGGGTGGGGATTCCTATGGGTTGGGAGCAATCAGCCAATGATCAGAGAATTGTCTTCTTCAAATTGGGTGTGCTATGGTTTGTAAATTACTTTACCACCACCATCTTTGGCCACAACAAATGAATGACAAGATTTGGTTCAGGACTCCAGCACTGCAGGTGGCTTTAAGGGATGGTTCGAAATTTACAGAATGGGGACCTGGAGGAAAATGGGGGAGAGTCATGCTTTTTCAATTTCAGTCAGGAGGAGGGTTTAGTATTTTTTAAATCTGGTCCAGGGAGGGTCATGTAATTTGCAATTGATGAAATGTCTACATTTCTCAGTGTTTTAGAATTAGTTGCTTATTAGGTTATATATTGATGTGTGCCCGATGCCGCCGCTCATCTCTGATTCTCCACTGGGTGCGCAATATCAAGTGCACCTATAGACTATTTAGTGTGGTCTCAATCAAATTATCCATAGCCTATAGGCTACAGGCTATGTAATGCATGCTCGGAGAAGCACAGAGCATATATTTCTAAGAAAATGTACTTCCTTCCAGAGTCTTTTGCGCTGCTGGGATGGTGTAAATAAAACTAGGCTGCATTACACACTGCAATGGATATTCCAACCCTGAGCCCTGGCCTGTTCTGCTCTTACTGATCAAAACCTTTTGTGCTGCATAATCAATGGCTTCTTCCACAAAATAATTTTGGATTGGGCATAGTCCAAAAAAAGTCTATATCGTGCATGCGGACTAGCCTATATGTTCTGTTCAGTTTGAGAAGGAGAGCGCGAAGATTGGAAGGACGAGCAGGGGTCAACTTTGATAGCTTGCTACTACTATCATTTATTTTAATAAAAACTATATGTTTCTTGCCCATTATGTATTTATCAGAGTTATTGACCTCACAATAAGCCAGATTTTAGTAACTTACATTGTGGTGCTGAAACTTGAAGCAGCAGCCACGGCACAATCAATCGGAAATGGATAGCTCATGGTGCTTAAAGTAGGCAACTTCGAGTAGCTATAATTAATTCAAACCGTCTTCATTTAAACTGACTTTGTGTTGGAGCCTATTTCTTCCTATTTAAGAAATAAGAGGTAGACCTACCTGTTTGACAGATGAAAGTAGACTATAAACTGCTATCCATAGATTTGTCGGCCAATTCCTCCACCCACCATGCACTCTTTAAATAGCCTGCCTCCGTGTCAATGAAGGGCTGTTAAGTTAAAACCAGGACTCGATTTGAGGGGGTATGAGAAGGTAGCCATAGGCCTACCTTTTTATTAACAGAAAAGGGCAAAAGCATAGGCTTACCCCTTGTTAGTTTAAGATTTAGAAGAAAATTAAATGGATCTGATTACAGTGCCTTCAGAAAGTATTCACACCCCTTGACTTTTATCACATTTTGTTGTGTTACAGACTGAATTTAAAACTGATTAACTTGAGATGTTTTTGTCACTGACTTACACACAATACCCCATAATGTCAAAGTGGAATCTGTTTTTCGATTTTTTAAACTAATTAATACAAATTGAAAAGCTGAAATGTTTAACACTTTACTTGACACCCAGCGCCATAACACATTATGACATGGTCATAACCATGTCATAATATGTCATAACAGCTGACATAACTTGTCATAACCTGTCATAATACAGTCATAACACTGTCATGACCCATATATTTACAACTGTTGTCACATATATTGTGTTATTTTATGGCTGATTACTGATTATGACAACCTACATAAGGGTGTCAAAACCCACAAAACCTACCACGGTAGTTATTTTATGGCTGGGTATGACACCTACATAACAGTGTCAAAACCCACAGAACAGTATGGTTGTTATATAAAATTTTCTGAAATTGACCATATTAAATTATCATTGTAATTGTGCACACATGGACGTCAGACATGCACCTTCCCAATGCTCTGTAGCTGATGACTGGAATGAATGCAGGAGCAGATTTCAGGAGCAGGACAAGACACCCTCTTTTTGAATGGCATGTACGTGATAGGCCTATCTGGTGTATATAAATATGATGGTCATAATGCTTCTTGACAGTGTCATAAAGTATATTTTCTTAGTCCAAGTAAAGTGATACAGGATGTCCCCCCCACATTCTGAAATAGCATTTTTGTCCCCACCAGTTTTATCACTGGAATGCAGTGGTGTAAAGTACTTCAGTAAAAATACTTTTAAGTACGACTTAAGTAGTATTTTATTTTGAGGTATATGTACTTTTACTCCACTACATTCCTAAAGAAAATAATGCATTTTCCCTGACACCTAAAAGTACTCATAACATTTAGAATGCTCAAGCAGGACAGAATTATGGCACCTACAGTGAGGGAAAAAGTATTTGATCCCCTGCTGATTTTGTACGTTTGCCCACTGACAAAGAAATGATCAGTCTATAATTTTAATGGTAGGTTTATTTGAACAGTGAGAGACAGAATAACAACAAAGAAATCCAGAAAAAAGCATGTCAAAAATGTTATAAATTGATTTGCATTTTAATGAGGGAAATAAGTATTTGACCCCCTCTCAATCAGAAAGATTTCTGGCTCCCAGGTGTCTTTTATACAGGTAACGAGCTGAGATTAGGAGCACACTCTTACACACGGGAGGATCTTGTCAATGATCTCAAGGCAGCTGGGACCATAGTCACCAAGAAAACAAATTGGTAACACACTACGCCATGAAGGACTGAAATCCTGCAGCGCCCGCAAGGTCCCCCTGCTCAAGAAAGCACATATACAGGCCCGTCTGAAGTTTGCCAATGAACATCTGAATGATTCAGAGGAGAACTGGGTGAAAGTGTTGTGGTCAGATGAGACCAAAATTGAGCTCTTTGGCATCAACTCAACTCGCCGTGTTTGGAGGAGGAGGAATGCTGCCTATGACCCCAAGAACACCATCCCCACTGTCAAACATGGAGGTGGAAACATTATGCTTTGGGGTGTTTTTTCTGCTAAGGGGACAGGACAACTTCACCGCATCAAAGGGACGATGGACGGGGCCATGTACCGTCAAATCTTGGGTGAGAACCTCCTTCCCTCAGCCAGGGCATTGAAAATGGGTCGTGGATGGGTATTCTAGCATGACAATGACCCAAAACACACGGCCAAGGCAACAAAGGAGTGGCTCAAGAAGAAGCCCATTAAGGTCCTGGAGTGGCCTAGCCAGTCTCCAGACCTTAATCCCATAGAAAATCTGTGGAGGGAGCTGAAGGTTCGAGTTGCCAAACGTCAGCCTCAAAACCTTAATGACTTGGAGAAGATCTGCAAAGAGGAGTGGGACAAAATCCCTCCTGAGATGTGTGCAAACCTGGTGGCCAACTACAAGAAACATCTGACCTCTGTGATTGCCAACAAGGGTTTTGCCACCAAGTACTAAGTCATGTTTTGCAAAGGGGTCAAAAACGTATTTCCCTCATTAAAATGCAAATTATTTTATAAAATTTTTGACATGCGTTTTTCTGGATTTTTTTGTTGTTATTCTGTCTCTCACTGTTCAAATAAACCTACCATTAAAATTATAGACTGATCATGTCTTTGTCAGTGGGCAAACGTACAAAATCAGCAGGGGATCAAATACTTTTTTCCCTCACTATATTAATTTAACGCTTTGTCATCCCTAATGCCTCTGATCTGGCGGACTGTCAGGGTTGAGTGTAGTGGGAACGTGGAATCACACGCAGGACACAGAGATTCAAAAACCAGATGTCTTTAGTGAAGTCCGTAGTACACGCCAAACACGGCAACAGGCCACAGGCGAAACAAGACGCACACTAGACTGTCCAAAGTAAGAACGCACAACGTGCGGGACTCTCTTAAACAACACGAAATAAAGAGAGCACAAAACAGAGGACCAAACAACAACACGTGACAATAGAACAATTACACACAACACCTGACCAAACACAAGAGAACTAAATAGGGTGCCTAATGAACACTTAACAATAAACAGGTGTAACAAACAGACAAAACCAATCAAACATGAAACATCGAACGGTGGCAGCTAGTACTCCGGAGACGACGACCGCCGAAGCCTGCCCGAACAAGGAGAAGGTGCCGCCTCGGCCGAAACCGTGACAGTACCCCCCCCTTGACGCGCGGCTCCAGCCGTGCACCGACCCCGGCCTCGGGGACGACCAGGAGGACGCGGAGCAGGGCGCGTAGGATGACCACGATGGAACTCGGTCAGAAGAGACGGGTCTAGGATGTCCCTCCTCGGCACCCAGCACCGCTCCTCCGGGCCGTACCCCTCCCACTCCACGAGATATTGGAGACCCCCTATCCGGCGTCTCGAATCTAGGATGGCCCGAACAGTGTACGCCGGAGCCCCCTCGATGTCCAACGGGGGCGGAGGAGTCTCTTCTATCTCAAAGTCCTGGAGTGGACCAGCTACCACCGGCCTGAGGAGAGACACATGGAACGAGGGGTTAATATTTTTGTAATCAATGGGCAGTTGTAACCTGTAACACACCTCGTTCAATCTCCTCAGGACTTTAAAAGGCCCCACAAACCGCCGACCCAGCTTCCGGCAGGGCAGGCGGAGGGGCAGGTTTCTGGTTGAGAGCCAGACTCGATCTCCAGGTGCGTACACTGGGCCCTCACTGCGGTGGAGGTCGGCGCTCGTCTTCTGTCGACGGATGGCCCGCTGCAGATGGATGTGTGCAGCGTTCCACGTCTCCTCCGAGCGCCGTACCCACTCATCCACCGCAGGGGCCTCGATCTGGCTCTCATGCCAAGGTGCCAGAACCGGCTGGTACCCTAACACACACTGGAAAGGGGTTAGTTTAGTGGAGGAGTGGCGGAGAGAGTTCTGTGCCATCTCGGCCCAGGGCACATCAAATCAAATCAAATCAAATCAAATTTTATTGGTCACATGCGCCGAATACAACAGGTGCAGACATTACAGTGAAATGCTTACTTACAGCCCTTAACCAACAGTGCATTTATTTTAAACAAAAAAAGTAAGAATAAAACAACAACAAAAAAAGTGTTGAGAGAAAAAGAGCAGAAGTAAAATAAAGTGACAGTAGGGAGGCTATATATACAGTAAAATAAAGTGACAGTAGGGAGGCTATATATACAGGGGGGTACCGTTGCAGAGTCAATGTGCGGGGGCACCGGCTAGTTGAGGTAGTTGAGGTAATATGTACATGTGGGTAGAGTTAAAGTGACTATGCATAAATACTTAACAGAGTAGCAGCAGCGTAAAAAGGATGGGGTGGGGGGGGCAGTGCAAATAGTCCGGGTAGCCATGATTAGCTGTTCAGGAGTCTTATGGCTTGGGGGTAGAAGCTGTTGAGAAGTCTTTTGGACCTAGACTTGGCACTCCGGTACCGCTTGCCGTGCGGTAGCAGAGAGAACAGTCTATGACTAGGGTGGCTGGAGTCTTTGACAATTTTGAGGGCCTTCCTCTGACACCGCCTGGTATAGAGGTCCTGAATGGCAGGGAGCTTTGCCCCAGTGATGTACTGGGCCGTACGTATCTCGCCCACTCCTCCGGCCGGCCCTGGCAATATGACCTCAGAAACCTACCCACATCCTGGTTGACACGTTCGACCTGCCCATTACTCTCCGGGTAGGAAACCCGAGGTAAGGCTCACCGAAACCCCCAACCGTTCCATAAACGCTCTCCAGACTCTGGAGGTAAACTGGGGGCCTCGATCAGACACTATATCCTCGGGTACCCCGTAATGCCGGAAGACGTGAGTAAATAGAGCCTCAGCGGTCTGTAGGGCAGTAGGAAGACCCGGCATGGGAAGGAGACGACAGGCCTTCGAGAACCGATCCACAACGACCAGGATGGTGGTATTCCCCTGTGAGGATGGAAGGTCGGTAACAAAATCCACCGAGAGGTGAGACCAGGGTCGTTGTGGAACGGGCAGGGGTTGTAACTTACCCCTGGGCAAGTGTCTGGGCGCCTTACACTGGGCACACACTGATCAGGAGGAGACATAAATCCTCACATCCCTGGCTAACGTTGGCCACCAGTACTTTGTACTAAGGCAGTGCACTGTCCGGCCAATACCTGGATGTCCAGAGGAGGGTGACGTGTGAGCCCAATAAATCAGCCGATCCCGGACCTCGAGCGGGGACGTACGTCCGACCCACCGGACACTGTGGAGGGCTAGGGTCGGGTGCGTAATGCCCGCTCGATCTCCGCATCGACCTCCTATACCACCGGTGCAACCAGACAAGACTCAGGTAGTATGGGAGTGGGCTCCACGCACCTCTCCTCTGTGTCATACCGCCGAGACAGAGCATCTGCCTTCCCGTTCTGGGACCCAGGGATGTAAGTGATCTTAAACACAAACCGGGCGAGAAACATAGTCCACCGAGCCTGGCGAGGATTCAGTCTCCTAGCTGCCCGAATGTATTCCAGGTTACGGTGGTCAGTCAGAATGAGAAAAGGGTGTTGAGCCCCCTCAAGCCAATGCCTCCACACCTTTAGGGCCTGTACCACGGCTAACAGCTCCCTGTCCCCTACGTCATAATTCCGCTCCGCCGGACTGAGCTTTTTCGAATAAAAAGCACAGGGGCGGAGTTTAGGTGGTGTGCCGGACCGTTGTGAAAGAACAGCCCCGATACCGGCTTCAGACACGTCCACCTCCACTTGGAATGGTAAAGTGGGATCCGGGTGCGCCAGCACTGGAGCCGAGGTAAACAGGTCCTTCAGTCTCCCAAAAGCCCTGTCCGCCTCAGCTGACCACCGCAAGCGCACTGGACCCCCTTCAGAAGGGACGTTATGGGAGCTGCCACCTGTCCAAAACCCCCGGATAAACCTCCGGTAGTAATTCGCAAAACCCAAGAACTGCTGCACCTCTTTAACCGTGGGTTGGGGTTTGCCAATTACGCACGGCTGACACACGGTCAACCTCCATCCTCACCCCTGACGCAGACAACTGATAACCCAAAAAGGAGACCGACTCCTGGAAGAACAGACATTTCTCGGCTTTGACATACAGGTCATGCTCCAACAATCTCCTCAATACTCTGCGCACCAGGGCTACATGCTCGGCCCGGGTAGAACTGTACACCAGAATATCGTCTATGTACACCACTACTCCCTGCGCCTGCATGTCCCGGAAAATCTCATCTACAAAGGATTGGAAGACTGATGGAGCATTCATTAACCCGTATGGCATGACGAGATACTCGTAATGACCGGAGGTAGTACTAAATGCTGTCTTCCATTCATCGCCCTCTCTAATGCGCACCAAGTTATATGCGCTCCTGAGGTCCAATTTTGTGAAGAACCGTGCCCCGTGTAATGACTCCGTCATAGTCGCAATCAGCGGGAGTGGATAACTATATTTCACAGTCACCTGATTGAGACCGCGGTAATCAATACACGGACGCAAACCTCCATCCTTTTTCTTCACAAAAAAGAAGCTTGAGGACGCGGGTGAAGTGGAGGGCCGTATGTATCCCTGTCTCAGAGACTCGGCAATGTATGTCTCCATTGCCCTCTTCTCCTCCTGTGACAACGGATACACATGGCTCCGCGGGAGCGCAGCTCCTGCCTGGAGGTCTATCGCACAATCCCCCTGTCTATGAGGCGGCAACCGTGCCGCTCTTGTCTTGCTAAACACGAGTGCCAAATCCTCATACTCAGGTGGAATGTGCAGTGCGGGCATCTGGTTCGGACTCTCCACCGAGGTCGCCCCTACGGAAACACCCAGACATAGCCCCTCACACTGAGCAGACCACCCTTTAAGAGCCTTCTCTCGCCACGAAATAGTAGGATCATGGGTAATCAACCAGGGAAGCCCCAGTACCACCGGATACGCAGGAGAGTCGATCAGATAGAGCTGAATCGTCTCCTCATGACCCCCCTGCGTCTCCATCCTAAGTGGCGCTGTGACCTCCCTAATCAACTAACGGACGATTATCTAGGGCATGTACAGGGAAAGGATTATCAACCGGAAGGAGGGGAATCCCTAACTCTACGCATAATTTGCGATCTACAAAATTCCCAGCTGCGCCTGAATCTACTAGCGCCTTATGCTGGGAACGAGGTGCAACCTGTGGAAAACAAACAGGTATAGTTATGTGTACGACAGAAAGCTCTGGGTAAGTGGGGCGCCTACTCACCTGGGAGGACTCCCCAATGTGTGGTCTGCCGTCTCCTCCACCAGGGGACCCTCCCCAGCACCTAGCCGCGGTGTGCCCTCCACGGCCACAGTTGGTGCAGGGGACGGCCCCCCTCGGGCTCCTTCTTCTCCTTCCTCTAGCGCCAGCATCTCCGAGCTCCATCGGGCTCAGCTCGGAGGTGCTGGAGGGTGGAATGGGCGACCCCCACCTGGGACGTCCGCGGGTAGCGAGCAGGGTGTCCAGCCGAATGGCCATGTCAACCAACTGGTCAAATGAGAGTGTAGTATCCCTGCACGCCAACTCTCTGCGGACGTCCTCCCGGAGGCTGCAACGGAAGTGGTCTATGAGGGCCCGCTCATTCCACCCTGCATCTGCCGCTAGAGTCCGGAACTCCAGCGCAAATTCCTGAGCGCTCCTCATCCCCCTGCCGGAGGTAGAATAGACGCTCCCCGCCGCCTTCCCCCTCTGGTGGATGGTCGAACACTGCACGGAAGCGGCGGGAGAACTCCGCATAGGTGATAGTGGCGGCGTCTATTCTCCTCCATTCGGCGTTGGCCCACTCCAACGCCTTGCCGGTGAGACAGGAGATGAGGGCGGAAACGCTCTCGTGTCCCGAGGGCGCCGGGTGTACGGTGGCAAGGTAGAGTTCAACTTGTAACAGGAACCCCTGACACCTGGCAGCGGTGCCGTCGTACGCCCTCGGGAGCGAGAGTCGAATCCCACTGGGTTCCGGTAGTTGGACGGGCGGGCTGACCGATGGTGATGGTGCGGTAGGTGGGGGTGTGGGTACCCCGCTGGTCTCCCAACGATGGAGAGTGTTCATCACTCGGTCCAGGGCGTGCCCTATTTGGTTGATACGATCCTCCTGACCACGAAGGCGCTCCTCCATGATCTCGGTGGGTGCGGGTGCTCCTGCTGATTCCATAAGATGGTGTGTAATTCTGTCAGGGTTGAGTGTAGTGGGAACGTGGAATCACACGCAGGACACAGAGATTCAAAAACCAGATGTCTTTAGTGAAGTCCGTAGTACACGCCAAACACGGCAACAGGCCACAGGCGAAACAAGACGCACACTAGACTGTCCAAAGTAAGAACGCACAACGTGCGGGACTCTCTTAAACAACACGAAATAAAGAGAGCACAAAACAGAGGACCAAACAACAACACGTGACAATAGAACAATTACACACAACACCTGACCAAACACAAGAGAACTAAATAGGGTGCCTAATGAACATTTAACAATAAACAGGTGTAACAAACAGACAAAACCAATCAAACATGAAACATCGAACGGTGGCAGCTAGTACTCCGGAGACGACGACCGCCGAAGCCTGCCCGAACAAGGAGAAGGAGCCGCCTCGGCCGAAACCGTGACACGGACTCACAAAACACAAATACTGTGTTTGTAAATGATGTCTGAGTGTTGGAGTGTGCCCGTCTGTCCGTAATAAAAAATAGTTAGAAAATCGTGCCGTCTGGTTTGCTTAATATAAGGAATTTGATGTATAGCATTATGATGAGGTGGTGTTGAAGGAGTCAGGCGCAGGAGGGTAAATCACAGAATAACAGGCTTTAATACGCAAAATACAGGTTTACGCAGAAATCCGTCAAACACACTCCAGGGCACAAAACAGGTGCACTGGAAAATACAAGGCACATGGGAAAATACTCCCGTCGATACAAAATACACGAGCTCCACCGAGCTTCACTAACCTCCACAATAAACAATCACCCACACAGACAAGGAAGCAGAGGGAACACTTATACAATGACTAATGAGGGAATAAGGACCAGGTGTGTGTGATTGAAGACAAGACAAATGGAGTGATGATAAATGGATCGGCAGTAGCTAGTAAGCCAGTGACGCGAACGCCGAAACCTGCCCGAACAAGGAGGAGAGGCATCCTCGGTGGTATTTACTTTCACTTTGTACTTTTACTCAAGTATGACAATTGAGTACCTTTTCTACCACTGTACTTAAGTACATTTAAAACCAGATACTTTTAGACTTTTACTCAAGTAGTATTTTACTGGGTAACTTTCACTTTACCTTGAGTCATTTTCTGTTAAGGTATGTTTACTTTTACTCAAGTATGACAATTGCGTACTTTTCCCACCACTGTTGGAATGTGATAGAAAACGAGGCAACGGTATGCTTTAGAACCATGCGGACACCTCCGAGCGGTCGGGTAGGCTGTTTGGAGTGTTTATGCGACTGGATAAATTTTTTTAAATTATAATAATTATTATTATATCCCCCCACTTCTACAACCAAAGTTGCGCCCCTGGGTATAATTGTTCTGAACCCACTATTCGCAAGTCGTAGTTAAATTCTCATCTATGCTTCAGAACCAAAAAGTTGTGTGTCTTGATTATTGACCAATGACCAGTCATCAGCATTGGTGCGCAAAAGCTGGCACACATACAGTGGGGGAAAAAAGTATTTAGTCAGCCACCAATTGTGCAAGTTCTCCCACTTAAAAAGATGAGAGAGACCTGTAATTTTCGTCATAGGTACACGTCAACTATGACAGACAAATAGAGAAAAAAAATTCCAGAAAATCACATTGTAGGATTTTTAATGCATTTATTTGGCTCGATTTCTGGCTCTCACAGACCTGTAACTTCTTCTTTAAGAGGCTCCTCTGTCCTCCACTCGTTACCTGTATTAATGGCACCTGTTTGAACTTGTTATCAGTATAAAAGACACCTGTCCACAACCTCAAACAGTCACACTCCAACCTCCACTATGGCCAAGACCAAAGAGCTGTCAAAGGACACCAGAAACAAAATTGTAGACCTGCACCAGGCTGGGACGACTGAATCTGCAATAGGTAAGCAGCTTGGTTTGAAGAAATCAACTGTGGGAGCAATTATTAGGAAATGGAAGACATACAAGACCACTGATAATCTCCCTCGATCTGGGGCTCCACGCAAGATCTCACCCCGTGGGGTCAAAATGATCACAAGAACGGTGAGCAAAAATCCCAGAACCACACGGGGGGACCTAGTGAATGACCTGCAGAGAGCTGGGACCAAAGTAACAAAGCCTACCATCAGTAACACACTACGCCGCCAGGGACTCAAATCCTGCAGTGCCAGACGTGTCCCTCTGCTTAAGCCAGTACATGTCCAGGCCCGTCTGAAGTTTGCTAGAGTGCATTTGGATGATCCAGAAGAGGATTGGGAGAATGTCATATGGTCAGATGAAACCAAAATAGAACTTTTTGGTAAAAACTCAACTTGTCGTGTTTGGAGGACAAAGAATGCTGAGTTGCATCCAAAGAACACCATACCTACTGTGAAGCATGGGGGTGGAAACATCATGCTTTGGGGCTGTTTTTCTGCAAAGGGACCAGGACGACTGATCCGTGTAAAGGAAAGAATGAATGGGGCCATGTATTGTGAGATTTTGAGTGAAAACCTCCTTCCATCAGCAAGGGCATTGAAGATGAAACGTGGCTGGGTCTTTCAGCATGACAATGATCCCAAACACACCGCCGGGCAACGAAGGAGTGGCTTCGTAAGAAGCATTTCAAGGTCCTGGAGTAGCCTAGCCAGTCTCCAGATCTCAACCCCATAGAAAATCTTTGGAGGGAGTTGAAAGTCTGTGTTGCCCAGCGACAGCCCCAAAACATCACTGCTCTAGAGGAGATCTGCATGGAGGAATGGGCCAAAATACCAGCAACAGTGTGTGAAAACCTTGTGAAGACTTACAGAAAACATTTGACCTGTGTCATTGCCAACAAAGGGTATATAACAAAGTATTGAGAAACTTTTGTTATTGACCAAATACTTATTTTCCACCATAATTTGCAAATAAATTCATTTAAAATCCTACAATGTGATTTTCTGGATTTTTTTCCCTCATTTTGTCTGTCATAGTTGACGTGTACCTATGATGAAAATTACAGAGAACTTGCACAATTGGTGGCTGACTAAATACTTTTTTACCCCACTGTATCCAGATTAGTGATTAGAAAGAACTTGTTTCATTTCCTGCAGTTTTTCCTGGGAAAAAGTTGATCATCCATATAAAATACAATTTAGCAATCTACTAACTCATCTTTGCCAGAACAATAGGCTACCTGGCGATTTGATTGATGATTTTCATATTTCAGATAGGCCTAGTTTGGGTGGTGTAGAGGGTTCTTTGCATAGTTCTGATATTCTCTTACATAAAGGAGAGGTAAGGGGATATTTCTTGTGGTTAGGCGCAGCGTCCTCTTTTCACTTTTCAGAGGTGCAGATGCGTGGGCGTCCTCGTCTGAAAGTGCCTGCAGGGTAACATACTCAGACATGTTTTAACACACACAGGCCTCCTTAGAGGAGGCCTTTATATCAAATATTTCATAACTCATTTCATTAACCATTTAGAGGGGTTGACACTCCAAGTTAACCCCTTCATTCCCCCCTTTGAGGCCACCAGGCCTCAACAAAATATGTGACCTTAAGCATAGTAATTATCATCAACAGAAGGTGCATTAGGCTGCAAGCAGTTCTCAGCAGATTGAGGATAGTAATAATGGTCTGGGGGATGAGGAACATGAAGCAGCAGCATGCCAGGCATAGTCTTACGGATCATACATCTTCCAGCTGCACAGAAAGCGCATTTACAAATCAACAGAACACAAATGGGAGCCAATAAGGGGAACAGTATAGAGAATACTCTGAATCCCATATCCCCTAAGGTATTTTTCAACCAGTCGAGAGAATACCATGAGTCACCTCCGGACGGGGTGTAGGTGATAATGAAATGTGTGAGTATGTGTGTGTGTGTGTGTGACCTGATGATCAGGATAGCAGAGGTAAATCACATGAGCTAAACCCAGGAGTGAGCTTACAAGATGCGTACAGTGGAAAAATACAGCTCGCCTACAGCGGGGTGGGATTTTTCCTCTGACGTGTGCGTATAAAATGATTGTACGACCATTTTGTTGCAGAGCGCTCTCAATGAATAAAGGCTGACCATTGCAGGATTGGGTCTTTGTTTAATTTATTCAAACTAAGAAATTTACAACCTTTTGGGAATTATTCAAAGATTTAAGAAGTAGTTGACTTCAACCATTGAGATAACAACATTCTCGTGACAGTAGGTGTCTGCCAATTTAGTCAATTCATTCAAAATCTCTGTCATATTATCAGAGGAGTCTGGGAGTAGCATGACACATTCAGTAGGTGCAATAGTATTTTATGCTTGGCAGTATCCTCCCCCCTTTGCCAGGATGTAGTCTAATGCCAAACTATGTCTAGCTGTAACAGCTTTCAAATTCTGCACATCAGCAGATAAAAGGGAAAGTCCTGAAATGGTCAGATTGATGTGTGCCTGTATGGAGTAGGTATTGTTATTACTCCAATCTCCTAGTACTTTAATTCCTACCCCTATGAAGAGGGCCAATCCAAACAGTTCTCCTTTACTAAGGCAATACCCATCAGCCAGTCCATTATTAGCCATTGCCCTTTTAACGCGACTGGGATAGTTCCCTGTTGAATTTCGCTTGGCTTATAGTATGGTCTGCAGGGGTATGGTGCTAATTGTATTTGAGTCTGGCCTAAGTAACAGCAACCATACCATGCACTTGGTAACTGCAGATACCCTTTGTCACCACAAATCCACATGAATCCATTAGGTGCTCCCAATCCTGATTCTATGATGGATATGGGTATTTTAGTGATTGCTTCTGAGTAGGTCAATGCACGGTTCACGTCAATTGAGGGTTTTCCGGTGGGTGGCATACCTGCATATTTCCTACAATTATCAGAAAAACCTATGGTTACGTTTCCTTCACTACAGAGGCAGAGTTGGGGCTTAGTGGTGGGTCTTAGATTAGTCAGTACAGGCTCTATCTCGTTTTTTCCAATAGTCAGAGGCAGAAGATGAATGGGGTGCACAGGACAGATGAGACATTATATGATTTAGAGGCATATCTAGCCCTACTGAGCACAATTTCAGCACCTAGTCTAAGACTTGTAATAGAGTCATTACTGGGGCGTATGTTTTTCATCTGGGCACATGGTCTGGTAAGCTGGCCTGTAATTCTCTGAGGGCCAGTAGTGCAGTTGGTTGTCATGGAATACTCTTGAGAGACATACATTTGTATACATCTGGGTTGGTTGGCAGATGTCCTAACTCGCTGGTGAATGTATGAGAGGACACTGCAAAGGTTAGTTCCACTGATAGAGGTACAACGATTGACCCAAACAGTTCATTCTGGCTCAGAGGGTTCTTTAGCACTACTACATACGACCCATTATGTGTAGCCTGTCTACTCAGATTCTGGACCATTTTCACCCACTGGTTGATAGTTTTTAGTTGATTTCTATTCTAAGTGCTATGTTAACTCAAGGAGGAGCTCTTGGTGGATGCTTCCTTTTAACAAGAATACCTATTATTATCCTCGGTCCCTTAGGAATTTAACCTTTTAATAAATCCTCCACCTGAGCCCTATACTACAAATGTAGTTTGAGGAGTTAGCGAGGAAATTTTGGTCAACTCTGAGTTCAACTTGGGATAACCAGTACCACGAAAGTGGCTCAACTTTTAGCCAGGTATGTTTCTATGGCAACGAATCCTTGAGAATTAACCTGCTCCGGGGCAGGCTAACTCAGGGCTCACTACATATATCCTGAATGAAGTGTCTGAGCCGCGAGGTGAGGACCAATTAAATCAGATTCCCTCTCCCTCCCTCTCCCTCCCTCTCACAACTTTGAGGAAGACAACAGATTCAATATTTTATTAATCAAATGTGTTTTTGTGTGTAAAAAAATAGTCATGTTAAAATACCTATCACATTACACATTTAGTAATGGCAGAATGCATTTGAAACTTCACACACAGTAAAACTTTTGTGTGACTTATCGATGAGAGGGGGATAAAAGGTTATCATGCATTAACAAGCACACCAAAGACAGCATTAACGATAAGTAATCCAACAAAGACGGCACTTCTGAAAGCCTATTTCACACCATAGCCTGCTGAATTTGCAAGATAACTTTTCTTTCATTTTGATTTCAGTGCAAATGAAAATGTGGCACTGACTAGCCCATGGATTGATGTTTCAGCATTGTCTCAATGAAGAGTTTGGCAGTCGACTAGTCACGTGCGACATGCATGCGCAGTTACAAGCCTGCTAGAGTTAGTGGCAGGCGGACAAGCAATATCCACCGTCGTAGTCCGGATGAAGCCTGAGCTGGAATGTGAAGCTAACTGAAGCTGGCTAGCTTGAGAAAACCCTGAGTAGATCTAGCTTCAATTGTAGTATACCCCTCTGAAGTCCCTCTGTTTTTCCTCAGCAGGACTACTGTTATCCCCCTCTCTCTCTGGCCAGTGGCTGGGCCTGACGTATGCTCTGGTTGACCTGTTTTTGTTGTAACTACTGCAGTATATGGTATGATAACAGAAACGCTGAGACATTTTTGGATCACCTTCCAATGATAATATCATAGAGGAGAGGTATGTAAAATTGGAATGGAATACAAAGAAACACTGTATAATTATTGGCCTAATCAAAACTAATAATAGCATTAATAACAACAATAAAAACAACAACAACAACAATAACAACAACACATGTTTGGGAGCATAACTTGAGAAGATTATTTATTTGACCCAGACAATTAGTAACAACAGAGTCATTATGAGCTGTTTAACATGATGACATCACTGGTGAAAGAAACCAGATGACTAATGGTAACAGAAACACGTAATGGTTTGGCAAAGTAACATGAATGTCTTATCATGAGAACAGTCGTAATGCAGTAATAAAACAGACATTTTCATATCCTCTTTTTACCTACTATGCAACAGTACATCGTTGTTGCGTTTTGGGTTTGAGTTGTTTCCTGTCGAGATTATGCTCTCAGCTATTTGTGCATCTTCGCTCAGTAGACAGCGGCAATAAGTTGTCAGGTAGAGACTTTTGAACTTAGTGCTGCTTAAGCAGTACAGAATTGGGTCCACTACACAATCCATGTAGGATAAAACCATGAGACCGTCAAAGACTTGAACAACTATATCTTCTGCGCTGGGTAAATTCTCAACTCTCACAATCAACAGAATAATTCTAGCTATGGTACAAGGCAGGAAACAGAAAGAGAAGACCAGCATAACTGAGGTGACCAGAAATGCTGCTCGGCGCAGCTTGGTACTATCCCCTACTGTCTTCTTTTTGAGTCTGTCAACAATGCGGACCGTGCAGTAGACCAACACAAAGAAAGGGATGAGAATCTGGGTGAAAAACACAACCTCTCTCAGAGCGTCAGTGACGTCCTTGACTAGAGTGTCTTCTACCCGCCCATAACTATTACAGCACTCAAAGGACTTCAGCATGGTGGGGATAGTCAGTGGGAGCAGCAGTAGCCAGATGATCAAAGAGATATGAGGAGACCTTTTTAAAGCCTTGGTAAAGTTATTTTTCCCAGGATGAACCACACTGAAGTAGCGATCAACTGAAATCACAGTCAGGAAGGCAATACTGGCACCTCGGTTCAGAAACAGCATGAAGAGCATGGCTTTGCAGGTCCCTCCCTCTGTACTCCGCCTATTCCCGTTAAGGAAATTATACGCCTTCACTGGCAAACAGAATAGCAGAAGAAGGTCAGCCAAGACGAGATTGAACAGGAAAATGTTGTTGCTTTTAGATTTCCAGAACTTCAGCTTGAAGATGAATAGATAAAGCACTGAGAGGTTGAGCGGCAGAGCCAGGATGAATTCCACGATCATCACATAGGCGTAAAATGTGTACAGTGGCAGATTCTCTGCTGTGCAGTTATCACTCCAATGGTCGTTCTCCATAATTTGCATTGTCGAAAGCTGTCCTCTGTACAGTCAGACTCTGTCCGTATTCTTAATGAGAAGGCAAAACAGTCCTCCAAAGTACTCAACTCCTAAGATTTCCTTACTTTACATGAAACGCAGGTCTGTTTGATGGTAGCCAAACATGGTCCTAGCACGTATGCAGACTTGGTGAAACTGAAGGACTGCACTTAAGTGTGGAAGTAATTCCCCCCGGCAGGCAGCATAGCACTTATTCAGAATTGTTGGTTAAGCACCTCCCATGCCTGAGTAGGCGAGTCACCACAGGACAAATAAATAAGCAGCTAAATCCCACAAGAGATTGAGGACATGAGGGCCTCTCACATTAAATCTTCTTCTTGAAAAGGCAGGAGATTTCTTCATGAAAACGTTGGTTTTTATTATAATAAATAGAGCAAGTTAAACAGGCAGATAATAAACGGAGTAAAAGAGGATAAAGTTTAAAACCAGGAGCAAACAAATGTGCAAACTAGTCCTAGTTACCTCTCTTCCTCTGACCAACAAACACTTTAAAGTAACTATCCAGTGTTTCCAGATGTCTATGAAATATGTGCTATAATTAAGTACTATATGAATGAAATAGTTTTCCTTCCAAAAAATGATAATTAAGTATGTTAAAAAGCAGCTTTTCTGTGTTTTGAATGTTGTGGGCATACCCCAACAACAGAATGGTGTGGACGTACACCAGTCATTAAAAATATTAACACGAGTAGACCACTGATTGGCCAGCTCAGCCAATGAGCCAACATGACATCATGTTCATTGAGGAAATGGCAAGCAATTTTTAAACTGTCTTTTTGAGACAGGTTTGAGGTGGGGTTTTGGATTGTTTTCTTCTTCTAATGTTTCCTTGCTTGGGTAGGATTTATGTTTGCTAAAAACCCACTACGTTCTGCTCTGCTTGTGTAGCCAGTGCTTCCTTGCTTGAGTAAGATGGCCAGTGGTAAGAGAAAGTTTAAAGAAGGCAACTTTGAACCTCCGACCGTCCCCTAGAGCATGTGGTTTCACAATGCCTAGGGTGGAAACACGTTCAGGAGGCCTTGGCTCGGACCAGTTCGTGTGACCATTGTCTCCTGCTGGGTTCAAAGTCCATTGGAAGTCGGGCTGACTTTGTGGGGAGTTGATAGTGGTGTCATCCCAGCCGAGTGAGGCTCATTCCGGTTCCGGCAGTGTTCAGAGCAATGTTCCCTCAAATTGTTTTCGCCACCATATGTGTTATTTCATAGTTTTGATGTCTTCACTATTATTGTACAATGTAGAAAATAGTAAAAAAGAAAGAAAACCCCTTGAATGAGTAGGTGTTCTAAAACTTTTGACCTGTAGTGTATTTGCACGAATTGAGTGTGAGATTGTTGATCCAGCATGACTTCTGCCGCCTTCAAAACAACTGGAAACTCAGAACTGGGAAATCTCAGACTTCAGTGTGGACAAGACTACTGATAACTCAGAAAAAAAAAACGAGCTTGGACTGGGAAAATACGTTTTGAACGGTCATCCAACTCAGAATTCCAAGTCAGGAACCCTTCTAGAGCACCGACCTGAAGATCACTGACGTCATGATTCGATCTTGTTTTTTTCCGAGTTCCCAGTTGTCTTGAAAGCACCATAAATCCAGAGAATGCCAGACTTTGATGACAAAGTTTGCCCACAAGAAGGACCGCTACACCACGTTAAAGAATTTGGTCTGTCTCCCCCTCAGAACTTAGCCTATTGTTCTGACTTGGTGGTGTACATGTAGTCTATAGCCTGTTTTAGAGAAATGTCATCATCGAATATTATAAGAGCTTTCATTGTCTTCTTATATGCCCACGTTATTTATCCTAAGGTTCTGACTTGGTGTACAGGGAGAATACTGTAAGATTGGCCCATGTTCTGAATTCTGTCGCTGTACATTTCAAAAGTGCTGAACAAATTATATCGACTACTCCCTCATAATGTTGGAATGATTTAATTGTTTTGCTTACTTTGTGTATTATAATTAGCTCATGTGCTTTTCTTGACGAGGAGGAGATTCTATATAATGTTGTTGGGTCTCTAACCATGTTTGCCAGTGACAATCTCTTCCAATTTGTCACTACTTCCGCCGAGGCTGCCTCCCCTCCTTGTTCGGGCAGGCTTCGGCGTTCGTCGTCACCCGCTTACTAGCCACTGCCGCTCCATATATCATCATTCCATTTGTCTTGTCTTGTCAATTACACACACCTGGTTCATATCCCCTCATTAGCCTGTGTATAAGTGTTCCCTCTGCCCCCTTGTCCTTGTGGGTGATTGTTTTATGTGAAGATGAGTGTAGCGCGGTTGAGCTACCCGTACTTTGTATTGCCGGGGTTATTTCTCCCCGTGTGCCTGTATTGTGTTCCAGTGCACCTGTATTACGCCCTGTGCTGTTGACGCTATCCAGCATTACGCAACTGTGTACTACTGAAAAAACTCTGTATTCGGTGATTTACCCTCCTGCGCCTGACTCCTTCAAATCACACTCTCACACAATTCAACATCCCCCCAAAAAAAAGTTCAGTAATAGACCCATGTAATATGAGTTGATATTGCCAGGGTTGTTTTGTTTGCGCAATGCGCTGTCTGTGCGTCGGTATGTTGTCTATGAAAGTTGATCCTCGTGATTATATTGTCCTTCCTTTTTAGACCACATGGGCCTAATAAAAAAATAAATATGTAGTGGCTTTGCTGGCATGCATCTAAAAATAATTGGTTGAGTTTGCCCCACCAAGATTTACAAGCTAAAATCGCCACTGCTCACACATAATATGCACATACATTTATACTGACTCTACACACACGCACACCCACTCACATATAAACAGAGTAGCAGCATCTTGTCTTATATCCTGTTGCCTAGTCACCTTACCTCTATACATACAGTATCTACCTCCATCACTCCAGTATCCCAGCACATTGTAAATATGGTATTGGAACTGACCCTGTATACAGTATGCTTACTTACTTATTGTGTTCTTCATATTTATTATTTATTGTTTTTATTTCTAGTATTACATCGTTATTGATTATTGCATTGTTGGGTTTTGAGATTGCAAGAAAGGCATTTCACTGTATTGTGCATGTGACATTAAAACTTGAAACTTGGAAGTATTATTTTCAATGATTGTGTCAATCATCAGTTGTATCAAGGTGTCAGTAGCGCTCTTTATCAGCATATACAGTGCCTTGCAAAAGTATTCAACCCCCTTGGCGTTTTTCCTATTTTGTTGCATTACAACCTGTAATTTAAATTGATTTTTATTTGGATTTCATGTAATGGACATACACAAAATAGTCCAAATTGGTGAAGTGAAATGAAAAAAATAACTTGTTTCAAAAAATGCTACAAAATAAATAACGGAAAAGTGGTACATGCATATGTATTCACCCCCTTTGCTATGAAACCCCTAAATAAGATCTGGTGCAACCAATTACCTTCAGAAGTCACATAATTAGTTAAATAAAGTCCACCTGTGTGCAATCTAAGTGTCACATGATCTGTCATATGATCTCAGTATATATACACACCTGTTCTGAAAGGCCCCAGAGTCTGCAACACCACTAAGCAAGGGGCACCACCAAGCAAGCGGCACCATGAAGACCAAGGAGCTCTCCAAACAGGTCAGGGACAAAGTTGTGGAGAGGTGGTCCTCTGTAGCTCAGCTGGTAGAGCACGGCGCTTGTAACGCCAAGGTAGTGGGTTCGATCCCCGGGACCACCCATACACAAAAATGTATGCACGCATGACTGTAACTCGCTTTGGATAAAAGCGTCTGCTAAATGGCATATTATATTATTATTATAAGTACAGATCAAGGTTGGGCTATAAAAAAAAGATCAGAAACTTTGAACATCCCTTGGAGCACCATTAAATCCATTATTAAAAAATGGAAAGAATATGGCACCACAACAAACCTGCCAAGAGAGGGCTGCCCACCAAAACTCAGAGAGCAGGCAAGGAGGGCATTAATCAGAGAGGCAACAAATTGACCAAAGATAACCCTGAAGGAGCTGCAAAGCTCCACAGCGGAGATTGGAGTATCTGTCCATAGGACCACTTTAAGCCATACACTCCACAGAGCTGGGCTTTATGGAAGAGTGGCCAGAAAAAGCCATTGCTTAAAGAAAAAAATAAGCAAACACGTTTGGTGTTCGCCAACAGGCATGTGGGAGACTCCCCAAACATATCGAAGAAGGTACTCTAGTCAGATGAGACTAAAATTGAGCTTTTTGGCCATCAAGGAAAATGCTATGTCTGGCGCAAACCCAACACCTCTCATCACCCCGAGAACAACATCCCCACAGTGAAGAATGGTGGTCGCAGCATCATGCTGTGGGGATGTTTTTCATAGGCGGGGACTGGGAAACTGGTCAGAATTGAAGGAATGATGGATGACGCTAAATACAGGGAAATTCTTGAGGGAAACCCGTTTCAGACTTCCAGAGATTTGAGACTGGGACGGAGGTTCACCTTCCAGCAGGACAATGGCCCTAAGCATACTGCTAAAGCAACACTCGAGTGGTTTAAGGGGAAACATTTAAATGTCTTGGAATGGCCTAGTCAAAGCCCAGATCTCAATCCAATTGAGAATCTGTGGTATGACTTAAAGATTGCTGTACACCAGCAGAACCCATCCAACTTGAAGGAGCTGGAGCAGTTTTGCCTTGAAGAATGGGCAAAATCCCAGTGGCTAGATGTGCCAAGCTTATAGAGACATACCCCAAGAGACATGCAGCTGTAATTGCTGCAAGAGGTGAATAGTTATGCACGCTCAAGTTCTGTTTTTTTTGGTCTTATTTCTTGTTTGTTTCACCCCAAAAAATATTTTGCATGTTGTGTAAGGCAAATGATACAAACCCCCCAAAAATCCATTTTAATTCCAGGTTGTAAGGCAACAAAATAGGAAAAATGCCAAGGGGAGTGAATACTTTCGCAAGCCACTGTATTTCCTCTTACCAAGTCATTTACGGTTTCTATGCCTTTAGTTTTCCATGTGGACCAATTTATCGGTGAATTCTGAAAGGCTATCCAAGGATTGTTCCATAAGGTTGTGTTTTTAGGGAGTGATATTGGTTCTTGTAGAATATGTTAAATTTTCTTACATATTGTTATAGTGTTCTTAACTATGAAGTTGTTAATGTTCGTAGCTTTATCCTTAGCTTGCTTGGTGGTGCCCCTTGCTTAGTGGTGTTGCAGACTCTGGGGCCTTTCAGAACAGGTGTATATATATATATACTGAGATCATGTGACAGATCATGTGACACTTAGATTGCACACAGGTGGACTTTATTTAACTAATTCTGTGACTTCTGAAGGTAATTGGTTGCACCAGATCTTATTTAGGGGCTTCATAGCAAAGGGGGTGAATACATATGCACGCACCACTTTTCCATTATTTATTTTTTAGTATTTTTTGAAACAAGTTATTTTTTTTACTTCACCAATTTGGACTATTTTGTGTATGTCCATTACATGAAATCCAAATAAAAATCAATTTAAATTATAGGTTGTAATGCAACAAAGTAGGAAAAACGCCAAGGGGATGAATACTTTTGCAAGGCACTGTACATTTATTTTCATGACAGAATTAAAAAGTAATTTTGGACTGACCAATGTAGATAGTTTCAAATACATAAAAAATTACATATCATGGAATTTCGATTTGAAGTCTTTTGGACATCAGAGCAAACTTGAGGGAATCTTATTTGAGTCAGAAAAGGATGTTTATATGATAGAGAAGACATACAAAACCTTGCAGAGAGCATATCTAACTGAAAATCTCTTAGAAAAAAAGGAACTATTGGAACCAAGATTTAAAAATAACTGATGTTGGCACAAGATGTACGCTTAATGCAGTATAAACTAATGTATAAATGTATTATAGAAGAGACAAAATTCACAAATTCTACAGCACAACGGCAAAAACTAATAATGACTCAATAATCCATGATTTCTGGGAATTGTACAAAGTCCAAAAGTTATTGACGGATTCAGAAAGTTGGCTGTCAGAAGTATTACAATGTAAACGTACTTTTAATCTCTCTATCTGCATATTTCAAGACATGGCATATGGGGGTGTAGTGAGAAACCCAATGGGCTGGACGATTCTCTTCTCATCACTCATCTTGAAAAAATTTACACAAAAAACGTGGAAATGAATCAATCTGCCATCATAAACACAATGGAAAAATTTATGATTTATTATTGAAATATTGAAATAGCATGGGCGAACGAGAAACTAATTGGTACAATTGAAGGCCAAGTGGCAAACAATAATGCAGGCACTTGGGATGGGGGTGTGAGCATGCGGGCCTGGGCAGACGAGATGTAGTCAGTTGTTTGTGTGCATCTAGGTTGTTGTTCCTATACATTTGTATCTGGTGTGAACAAATATATTTAAAAAAATATAATGAAAAAAAATATATAATAAAATAAATAGATGAAACAAGCACAGTTAAAATCCAAACTGGACAAAATGTATTTAAAACTGCATGTGGCGCTTTCACATGTCATCAAGGCTAAACATATTGAATATTGCAAACAGAAATGTACAGTAGCCTAATGTCCATTATTAACAATTTAGACTAACGGATGTTCTTTGTATCTATTCCTCATTAGAAGCATAGAATAAGAGGGCTACTGTTTGTAATTTGATAAGTTGCGTCAATTCAAATCTGGTATTTGTGAACAAAAGAGGTCATTACACAGTCTCCAAGTTAGTCTAGTATTTATTAATGCAAATGCTTAAATGGTAAGTATGAGAGTTCGTATACGGGCTCACTGAAATACCACACAGGGCAGACAGAGAACTGGTCCATTGTTCTAAGTTCTTCCCTAAATACTCTGACAGAGATAGTTCACGCTCCCTGCTGGCCTATCAGAGTAGAGACTGAGCGTGGTTTAGACTTACTCAGTCTATCGTTGGCGCACAGGCTGGTCCCAGTCCCTTGGCGCTTCACTGTTGCCAGGTGTTGGTTGTTCTGCACTCGTCCAGAGAGTCAGCCCCCATAGACACAGTTCCCCTGTACTCTTTGTACCTACGTCCTTGGACGGTTCACAAAGAGGCAGTGTTCGTGTATGTGAGACACAAGTTATTATCTCCCCCTACTCCCTAACAGCTCCTCACATTAATCACAGCTTGTTAGGTTAAACAATTTATATCAGTACAGTACAAACCTTTTATGTTTAATCATCAATGCATTCTTTCTAAGCTAGGCATCACATCTAGTTATAAGAAAATTATTTCCCACAAATTCTGTGACTTGATTCTTTCTTTAGCCTTATTACAGCTATCACACCAATGCTCAAAGCACAAGGGATTGTGGACCTGCCTCCATAAGTAAGTTCTCTGTTCTGTGCTTACTATACATACATACATAATTTATGAATTTCATTCACAACAGAGGGCCTCTCATCACATTCAGGCAGTTCTGAGGACACCTGTCAGACAGATGACCGCCTCTTAAAATAGAGTGGGAGCAATAGGGATCAGGTACTTACAGTATTTATGTCTGTAACATGGTAATCAGATAGCATCAGATGTATTGTAACACAATACTACATGTAACAAACAACCACTGTGAAATACCCTTCTAATTATTGCTGTCTTCAGGGTTTGGGTCGTCAGTGGAAAAGGAGACATTTTACATTTACATTTTTAGTCATTTAGCAGACGCTCTTATCCAGAGCGACTTACAGGAGCAATTAGGGTTAAGTGCCTTGCTCAAGGGCACATCGACAGAATTTTCACCTAGTCGGCTCGGGTATTAGAACCAGCGACCTTTCGGTTACTGGTACAACGCTCTTAACCACTAAGCTACCCGCTGCCCCAGACGGAGGTGAAAGGTCGACACAGCAGGAGCGCCACACCCGACGGCGACAGACACCATCTGTCAGCAAATACTGCTCCTCAGAGAAGAGAACACAGAGTAATTAAGTGAAACCTTAGTTTACCTGGACTCTTAGCCTAGAAGAGGAACTGTTGTGTATACTCATGTTTATGAGCTAGTTCCTTGAGCAAGGTATTGGACCATTCTTAAACTTTTCCTATCCCTTTAATTTGTTATTGCAGGAACCACGTCAGAATCCAGGAGGAATGAGGGGTAACTCCATCCACACAACAAGCAAGGGCATAAACAATGACGTGTGTAAAGAAATACACTATCCAGTTGGTAAGGTAGGAACGTTCCCCTATGTTATTATTTCTTTGAGTACTTGTATGAAGTATATAATTTTCTGCCCTCTCATTGAAGTTACTTTTAAGCAATTCCGAGTATGCCACAGTGTTACTACTCACAGTGCAACAACATAATAATGCACCGACATGCCATGATATTGCTCTGAAACATAGATAGAACAACTTCTCTCCAATGGCTGGCGTGTTATCACATTCCGCAATGGAACTAGAAAAGAGATCAATGCTGACCAGAACTCAGTAACAGTCACATTCTTCAATGGAGATGTCAAACACATACTGGCGGATGGGAAAGTTGTGAGTCCTATGTCGTCTTGAGGACTATGCCAGTATTTAAACTGTAAGGAATGCTTTAAAGCTGGAATCCTTAATGGTGAAACAGCCACGTCCGTTTGGGATATTACAACAACAAAGAAGTTACTGCAAACAACAAACACTTTTTTTTCAGCAGAATATGTATTGCCATTTTTTTACCACGCAGCCAGACACTTCTCTTCTCCGTTTCATCAACAAAACTAAAACAATAACAAAGGAGCTGGGGGTATACAGTGGCGCTGTTTCCCCAAATGCGGATTAGATCTTTAAAGAGATGTGCATTTTCATAACTTGTACCCATACCACATACCCAACTGGTTTGGAGGTCCTGTAATTTCCAAACAACCAGATGGATAATATTTTTTAAGAAAGCTCTAATCTGATAGACATTTTCAGAGTGACCAGGTATAGACACAAATACCACAAAATGTATTAATTTGTTTTCTGTAGAGATACACCACCCTGATGGAAAGAGGGGGAGTACCTCTATCCTGATGGCAGAGAGGAGAGCATCTTCCCAGATGGAACAGTGGTCAATGTGATGTGGTGGTGTTGAAGGAGTCAGGTGCAGGAGGGTAAATCACAGAAAAAGAAGAAGCTTTAATCCGCAAAATACAGGTTTACGCAGAACTGCGTCAAACACACTCCAGGGCACAAAACAGGTGCACTGGAAAATACAAGGCACACGAGAAAATACTCCCGTCGAACAAAATACACGAGCTCCACCGAGCTTCACTAACCTTCACAATAAACAATCACCCACAAGGACAAGGGGGCAGAGGGAACACTTATACACTGACTAATTAGGGGATTAGAACCAGGTGTGTGTGATAACGAGACAAGACAATTGTGATGATGATTGGGGCGGCAGTGGTTAGTACTCCGGTGACGACGAATGCCGAAGCCTGCACGAACAAGGAGGGGAGGCAGGCTCGGCCGAAGTCAGTCAAGTTCTCAGAGTAAGACACACATACTTAGCTCTATTTTATGTACGGTAAAAGTCTTAACAGCTGCTGCATTTTTGTACACTGAACCAAAATCTAAACTCAAGTGTTGGTCCCATGTTTTGTTAGCTGAAATAAAATATCCCTGAAAATTTCCATTTGCACAAAAAGCTTATTTCTCTCAAATTTTGTGCACACATTTCTTTACATCCCTGTTAGTGAGCATTTCTACTTTGCCAAGATAATCTATCAAGAAGCTGATTAAACAGCATGAACATTACACAGGTGCACCTTGTGCTGGGGACAATAAAAGGCCACTCTAAAATGTGAAGTTTTATTACACTACCCAATGCAACAGATGTCTCAAGTTTTGCGGGAGCGTGCAATTGGCATGCTGACTGCAGGAATGTCCACCAGAGCTGTTGCCAGAGAATTGAATGTTAATTTCTCTATCATAAGCCGCCTCCAACATAATTTTAGAGAATTTGGCAGTACGTCCAACCGGCCTCACAACCGCAGACCACATGTATGGCGTCATGTGGGCGAGCGGTTTGCTGATGTCAACGTTGTGAATAGAGTGCCCCATTGTGGCAGTAGGGTTATGGTACCGGCAGGCATAAGCTACGGACAATGAACACAATTGCATTTTACCGATGGCAATTTGAATGCACAGAGATACCGTGATGAGATCCTGAGGCCCATTGTCATGCCATTCATCCACTGCCATCACCTCATGTTTCAGCATGATAATGCAGAGTCCCCATGTCGCAAGGATCTGTACACAATTCTTGGAAGCTGAAAATGTCCCAGTTCTTCCATGGCCAGACATGTCACTCATTGAGCATGTTTGGGATGCTCTGGATTGACGTGCACGACAGCGTGTTCCAGTTCCCGCCAATATTGACTGATTTTCTTATATGAACTGTAACTCTTTGAAATCGTTGAAATTGTTGCATGTTGTGTTTCAATTTTTGTTCAGTATATTTTGTGTGTGTGTGGGGGGAGAAAACAGTGGAGTTCAACAATGGCCAAAGAGAGATCCATACGTCCCGCTAAAAGCGGAAGGAATACCCTGATGGAACAGTGAAGACAGTGTATTCCAATGAAAGGCAAAAGACAATGTTCCCTTCAGGCAGAGTTCGCATTAAGGACAAGGATGGCCTTATCATAATAGACAAGAAATGAGGATCAGCTGTTTATATTTCTTTTTCAAACCTTTATACCAAATGATCAGTGCTACATAATGTTTAACTATAGCTATTTCCCTGTGGAATATTTGATGTTTTTCTAAGTGCATTTGTGTAAACCAATATGTTTAAGTTCTGTATGTTTATAATCCATAAATCATTATTGTACAGGAAATATGTAACACTAGTCAATACATTACATTTGCAGTCAAACTATTTTGTAGAGATCTATGAATGTCCGTACTTCTCTCTTTAAGGAATGGATTTCTTATTTTGCAACATGGCAATTATATAACCTTCTTGACCTCTTCGTTTGTGTCAGCAGGATTCTTAGGTTGCACAGAATGGCAGATTATTCATGAGGTCCCCACATATACTGTAGGGTAGGGCTAATAACCTACTGACCTGACCTGATAACAACTAGTATGACTTTAGCTCCTGTGGTTTAACATGGCCCAGCTGAAGAAGAAATCAGGGACTTAATGAGTTACTTGTAGTCCATTTATGTCACGGTTTCGGCCGAGGCTGCTCCTCCTCCTTGCTCGGGCAGGCTTCGGCGGTCGTCGTCCCCGGAGTACTAGCTGCCACCGTTGTATGTTATCGATGCCGGAAGCTGGGTCGGCGGTTTGTGGGGCCTTTTAAAGTCCTGAGGAGACTGAACGAGGTGTGTTACAGGTTACAACTGCCTATTGATTATCACGTTAACCCCTCGTTCCATGTGTCTCTTCTCAGGCCGGTGGTAGCTGGTCCACTCCAGGACTGTGAGATAGGAGAGACTCCTCCGCCCCCACTGGACATCGAGGGGGCTCCGGCGTACACAGTTCGGTCCATCTTGGATTCGAGATGTCGGATGGGGGGTCTCCAATATCTCGTGGAGTGGGAGGGGTACGGCCCGGAGGAACGGTGCTGGGTGCCGAGGAGGGACATATTAGACCCGTCTCTCCTGACTGAGTTCCACCGTGGTCATTCCACGCGCCCTGCTCCGCGTCCTCCTGGTCGTCCCCGAGGCCGGGGTCGGTGCACGGCTGGAGCCGCGCGTCAAGGGGGGGGTACTGTCACGGTTTCGGCCGAGGCTGCTCCTCCTCCTTGCTCGGGCAGGCTTCGGCGGTCGTCGTCCCCGGAGTACTAGCTGCCACCATTGTATGTTATCGATGTTTGTTTGGTTTTATCTTATTTGTACACCTGTTTCCGTTTAGTGTTAATTATGTTTCCTATAAGTTCTCGTTTTGTTAGTCGTGTGTTGTGTGTAATTGTTCCGCCTGTCAGCAGGTGCTGTATTTTGTTTTGCTCCTGTGTGTGGAGAGTTGTCGCACTTGTTTGCGCACTTATTGTAATTTTGGTGTTTACGCACGGTTTGCGTAATCGCTCGCCTCCGGGCTCTTTGAGGCCCGTTAGTTTATTTGTGTCGTCTACTAAAGTCTGTTGGACGAAGCTTCTGTGTCCTGCGCCTGATTCCTGCACCACATCCACATTCAGCCATCTGACAATTTAGAAACAGTTATACTGTTTCACAAGCAATTATCTAATGAAGAATGGGACTGTAGTTTAACATGTAACCACTGCCATTTGTATTCATTTATGTTCTATTAGATATACTGTAGATACAAAAGAGGTTAATTGGAAATTGTGGACAAATGACAAGGTTGCTTTTCCATATCATGTGATTTTTTTTATATTGTGTATAATTTAGTTTTTTTACACTAATGTTCAAAATAAATTAAAAATACATTATTACAAAAGCTTTATTACAAAAATGTCCAGTTGCTCAGTTAGTGGCACTCACTAAGAAGAGGTGGTCACCAAAACAGAGACCCAAACTTATTTTTTTCTTCAATCTATCAAAATCATCTTTCCTCCCTCTCATCTCTTTGTAGCTACAACCTGATGCTAGCTGGCTGATGAGCTTGTGAACCTCGTGGACTGCAGTCTTAACGTTGAGCTTGTCCCGCGATGCCTTCAGAGTGACCTCATTGAAATGAAACGTTGGTATGATATCTCCCACACAGAGTGGTGGGGTGCTCTTGTCTTGGCTTTTAGGGTCCCATGGGAATTTAGGAGTATTGTACTATTGCATGTGAATGGGAGGTAGCTTACAGTAGGCCACTGCTGGTTTCCTTGAAGTCTGATGCAGTCTATCAAGTGTTGACAGGTCTCTGTCTCTATGTCTGTAACCTCAGACCACTGGATGGCCTCTGTCATCTGTGAGAGCACCAGATGTGTCTTTCTGTTTCCAGTTACAGTTGCAGTCTTTGAATGTGGGATGAGTATCGGATTCAGAGCCGAGCCTTTGGTGTCTCTTATTCATTTCTTTTCAGAGCGTAGAGTGGACGCTGTGACGTCTCTTGTTTGCTGGCAGGGTGCTCACACATAGACTTGGAGCGCAGCAGCACTGGGGACTGCAGAGACTGGCTGCCTAGATAGCAGGGGCATTTGTACTTTTGTTTGAGATATCCTCTCTGTCTAAGGATGTCCTAGCAGTTAATCAGATGAACCAGGTCATTGAGAAGTCCTTTCTTTACTGTCACGTCTGCTTGGCAGTCGAGGTTGAGAGCAGGGCTGTAGTTAACCTCTAGTAGCCATGGCTTATATTTGGCACCAACGAGCTCAACACTGTTGGAACTGGAAGCTATGGAGGGGACTATGGTGAGAAAAGTTAGTGTGACAGTGTTGTTGAGCTTTTGTTCATTGATACCTTGGCTATGAAGAAAGCAGCGGAATTTACTTATAGTCCACTTTCATCTTTATCCCACTCTCTCTTTGTCGGTTGTGTAGAAGGGCCAAATGTATTGATCAGGTGAGAATAAAGGTTGTACAAAAATGACAAATTGTACTTCTCAGTCGCAAAGCGTACCAATCCCTCCTGATGCATGTAAATGGTGAAAGGCTGAAAATTCTTCACACAAACTTAGATTCAAAGGTCAAATTTGTACCCTGAGATGAGGAGAGGATTGCTGATGTATCTCTAAACTATCACTGAGGAGTCATACACCAAGTCTTTGATGTCCTCAAAGATAAAGATGCACCTGCCTCTTGATAGATCCACTGGCTTGCAGATCCAATACCCTGCCCTGCCTCCATTCTTCAAACGATGCTTGGTGTACTGTACCAGAAACCTGGTGGTATCATTGGGGAGGATGAAAGCAGTCGGGCTGAAGTCGTAAAGACCCGAGCCGAACGTCCTCCTCATCCTCTTCAGGTTTCTAGCCAGGCAATCCTTGCAGGTGATGCCCACTGTCTTTGGGTGTTGGTTGAGTCTCTGCCAGGGCAAAATGTTCTCATAGTCTGAGTTTGCGAAAGGCTGAGGCGCGCAAGTAGAGGTTGCAGTCTCATCATACTCCTCCCTGCCGCTCTCCAGCAGCACCTCTCTCACCAAGTCTAGGTCTCCCTCCTGTAGCTGGAACACCAGGGGTGTGGGGCTGGGGACACACACCCATGGGCAAATAAGCCGTTTGGCAATTCTAGCAAATGCCAGAAGGACCATATTTTATTGCTGTGGGCTGGTCCAAAAAAAATTATAAATACACTACCGGTCAAAAGTTTTAGAACACCTACTCATTCAAGGGCTTTTCTTTATTTTCTACATTGTAGAATAATAGTGAAGACATCAAACTATGAAATAACACATATGGAATCATGTAGTAACCCAAAAAGTGTTAAACAAATCAAAATATATTTTATATTCTTCAAAGTAGCCACCCTTTGCCTTGATGACAGCTTTGCACACTCTTTGCATTCTCTCAACCAGCTTCATGAGGTAGTCATCTGGAATGCATTTCAATTAACAGATGTGCCTTGTTAAAAGTTAATTTATGGAATTTATTTCCTTCTTAATGCGTTTGAGCCAATCAGTTATGTTGTGACAAGGTAGAGAGGGTATACAGAAGATAGCCCTATTTGGTAAAAGACCAAGTCCATATTATGTCAAGAACAGCTCAAATAAGCAAAGAGAAATTACAGTCCATCATTACTTTAAAACATGAAGGTAAGTCAATTCAGAAAATGTCAAGAACTTTGAAAGTTTGTTCAAGTGCAGATGCAAAAACCATTAAGCGCTATGCTGAAACTGGCTCTTATGAGGACCGCCACAGGAATGGAAGACCCAGAGTTACCTCTGCTGCAGAGGATAAGTTCATTAGAGTTACCAGCCTCAGAAATTGCAGCCCAAATAAATGCTTCACAGAGTTCAAGTAACAGACACATCTCAACATCAACTGTTCAGAGGAGACTGCCTGAATCAGGCCTTCAAGGCCTGAATAATAATAAGAGACTTGCTTGGGCCAAGAAACACGAGCAATGATCATTAGACTGGTGGTAATCTGTCCTTGGGTCTGATGAGTCAAAATGTGAGATTTTCGGTTCCAACCGCTGTGTCTTTCTGAGAAGCAGAGTAGGTGAACGGATGATATCTGCAAGTGTGGTTCCCACCGTGAAGCATGGAGGAGGAGGTGTGATGGTGCTTTGCTGGTGACACTGTCTGTGATTTATTTAGAATTCAAGGCACAATTAACCAGCATGGCTCCCACAGCATTCTGCAGCGATACACCATTAAATCAAATCAAATGTTATTTGCCACATACGCCGAATACAACAGGTGTAGACTTTATAGTGAAATGCTTACTTACAAGCCCTTAACCAACAATCCATTGTTTTGTTAAGTAAAAAATAAAAAATAAGAGCAGCAGGAGGCTATATACAGGGGGTACCGGTACAGAGTCAATGTGCGGGGGCACCAGTTAGTTGAGGTAATTGAGGTAATATGTACATGTGGGTAGAGTTAAAGTGACTATGCATAGATAATAAACAGAGTAGCAGCAGCGTAAAAGAGGGGGTAGGGTGGGGGGGACAATGCAAATAGTCCGGGTAGCCATGATTAGCTGTTCAGGAGTCTTATGGCTTGGGGGTAGAAGCTGTTAAGAAGCCTTTTGGACCTAGACTTGGTGATCCGGTACCGCTTGCCGTGCGGTAGCAGAGAGAACAATCTATGACTAGGGTGGCAGGAATCTTTGACAATTTTTAGGGCCTTCCTCTGACACAGCCTGGTATAGAGGTCCTGGATGGCAGGAAGCTTGGCCCCAGTGATGTACTGGGCCATACGCACTACCCTCTATAGTGCCTTGCGGTCGGAGGCCGAGCAGTTGCCATACCAGGCGGTGATGTAACCAGTCAGGATGCTCTTGGTGGTGCAGCTGTATAACTTTTTGAGGACCCATGCCAAATCTTTTTAGTTTCCTGAGGGGGAATAGGCTTTGTCGTGCCCTCTTCACGACTGTCTTGGTGTGTTTGGACCATGATAGTTTGTTTGTGATGTGGACACCAAGGAACTTGACGCTCTCAACCTGTTCCACTACAGCCCCGTCAATGAGAATGGGGGCATGCTCAGTCCTCTTCTTTTTTCCTGTAGTCTACAATCATCTCCTTTGTCTTGATCACGTTGAGGGAGAGGTTGTTATCCTGGCACCACACGACCAGGTCTCTGACCTCCTCCCTATAGGCTGTCTCATAGTTGTCGGTGATCAGGCCTACCACTGCTGTGTCGTCAGCAAACTTAATGATGGTGTTGGAGTCGTGCCTGGCCATGCAGTCATGGAAGTACAGGAGGGTACTGAGCACGCACCCCTGAGGGGCCCCCGTGTTGAGGATCAGCGTGGCAGATGTGTTGTTACCTACCCTTACCACCTGGGGGTGGTCCGTCAGGAAGTCCAGGATCCAGTTGCAGAGGGAGGTGTTTAGTCCCAGGGTCCTTAGCTTAGTGATGAGCTTTGAGGGCACTATGGTGTTGAACACTGAACTGTAGTCAATGAATACCATTCTCACGAAGGTGTTCCTCTTGTCCAGGTGGGAAAGGGAAGTGTGGAGTGCAATAGAGATGGAATCATCTGTGGATCTGTTGGGGCGGTATGCAAATTGGAGTGGGTCTAGGGTTTCTGGGATAATGGTGTTGATGTGAGCCATGACCAGCCTTCAAAGCACTTCATGGCTACAGACGTGAGTGCTACGGGTCTGTAGTCATTTAGGCAGGTTATCTTAGTGTTCTTGGGCACAGGGACTATGGTGGTCCACTTGAAACATGTTGGTATTACAGACTCAGTCAGGGACATGTTGAAAATGTCAGTGAAGACACTTGCCAGTTGGTCAGCGCATGCTCTGAGTACACGTCCTGATAATCCGTCTGGCCTTGCGGCCTTGTGAATGTTGACCTGCTTAAAAGTCTTACTCACATCGGCTACGGAGAGCGAGATCACATAGTCATCCGGAACAGCTGATGCTCTCGTGCATGATTCAGTGTTGCTTGCCTTGAAGCGAGCATAGAAGTGATTTAGCTCGTCTGGTAGGCTCGTGGCACTGAGCAGCTTTCGGCTGTGCTTCCCTTTGTAGTCTGTAATAGTTTGCAAGCCATACCACCTCCGACGAGCGTCGGAGCCGTTGTAGTACAATTCAATCTTAGTCCTGTATTGACTCTTTGCCTGTTTGATGGTTCATCAGAGGGCATAGCGGGATTTCTTATAAGCGTCCGGGTTAGAGTCCCGCTCCTTGAGAGCGGCAGCTCTACCCTTTAGCTCAGTGCGGATGTTGCCTGTAATCCATGGCTTCTGGTTGGAGTATGTATGTACGGTCACTGTGGGGACGACGTTATCAATGCACTTATTGATGAAGCCAGTGACTGATGTGGTGTACTCCTCAATGCCATCAGAAAAATCCTAGCAAAACAGTCCTGTAGCTTAGCATCTGCGTCATCTGACCACTTCCTTATTAACCGAGTCACTGGTGCTTCCTGCTTTAGTTTTTGCTTATAAGCAGGAATCAGGAGGATAGAATTATGGTCAGATTTGCCAAATGGAGGGCGAGGGAGAGCTTTGTACGCATCTCTGTGTGTGGAGTAAAGGTGGTCTAGAGTTTTTTTTCCTCTGGTTGCACATTTAACATGCTGGCAGAAATTGGGTAGAATGGATTTAAGTTTCCCTGCATTAATGTCCCCGGCCACTTGGAGCGCTACCTCTGGATGAGCGTTTTCCTGTTTGCTTATGGCCTTATACAGCTCATTGAGTGCAATCTTAGTGCCAGCATCGGTTTGTGGTGGTAAATAGACAGCTACGAAAATTATAGAATAAAATTATCTTGGTAAATAGTGTGGTAAATACAGCTTATCATGAGATACTCTACCTTACAAATATACACAGACCGCCACCCCTTGTCTTACCGGAGTCGCCCGTTCTATCCTGCCGATGTAACGTATATCCTGCCAGCTGTATGTTATCCATGTCGTCATTCAGCCACAACTCGG
This sequence comes from Coregonus clupeaformis, assembly GCF_020615455.1. Classification (NCBI taxonomy): domain Eukaryota; kingdom Metazoa; phylum Chordata; class Actinopteri; order Salmoniformes; family Salmonidae; genus Coregonus; species Coregonus clupeaformis. Next base: position 18,329,081 of record NC_059227.1, on the reverse strand, counting down.
TGAAACATAAGATATTACAGTTTTTAATGTCCCGTTGGTAGGATAGCCTTGATCTTAGGTCGTCCATTTTGTTTTCCAATGATTGTACGTTGGCTAATAGGATTGATGGAAGAGGCAGATTACTCGCTCGCAGTCGGATCCTTACAAAGCAGTCTCTTTCTCATGCGAATGACAGGTATTTGGGACTTGTCGGGCGTCTGTAGAATATCCTTCGCGTCCGACTCGTTGAAGAAAAAATCTTTGTCCAATACGAGGTGAGTAATCGCTGTCCTGATATCCAGAAGCTCTTTTTGGTCATAAGAGACAGTGGCAGAAACATTATGTACAGAATAAATTACGAATAGCGCGAAACAACATGCATAATAGCACAATTGGTTAGGAGGCCGTAAAACGGCAGCCATCTCCTCCGGCGCTATCTTCCATTGAGGTTGGGCACCATCCCATCTGGTTTGCGCATAGTGGGACTATCATTTGTTTTTCAACAGGACAATGACCCAAAACACACCTTCAGGCTGTGTAATGGCTATTTCACCAAGAAGGAGAGTGATGGAGTTCCGCATCAGATGACCTGGCCTCCACAATCACCCAACCTCAACCCAATTGAGATGGTTTGGGATGATTCAGACCGCAGAGTGAAGGAAAAGCAGCCAACAAGTGCTCAGCATATGTGGGAACTCCTTCAATACTGTTGGAAAAGCATTCCAGGTGAAGCTGGTTGAGAGAATGCCAAGAGTGTGCAAATCTGTAATCAAGGCAAAGGGTGGCTATTTGAAGAACCTCAAATATAAAATATATTTTGATTTGTTTAACACTTTTTTGTTTACTACATGATTCCATATGTGTTATTTCATAGTTTCGATGTCTTCACTATTATTCTAAAATGTAGAAAATAGTCAAAATAAAGAAAAACCCTAGAATGAGTAGGTGTGTCCAAACTTTTGACTGGTACTCTTGGCATTCTCTCAACCAGCTTCACCTGAAATGCTTTTCCAACAGTCTTGAAGGAGTTCCCACTTATGGTGAGCACTTGTTGGCTGCTTTTCCTTCACTCTGCGGTCTGAATCATCCCAAACCATCTCAATTGGGTTGAGGTTGGGGGATTGTGGAGGCCAGGTCATCTGATGCAGCACTCCATCACTTTCCTTCTTGGTAAAATATCCCTTATACAGCCTGGAGGTGTGTTGGGTCATTGTCCTGTTGAAAAACAAATGATAGTCCCACTAAGCCCAAACCAGATGGGATGGCGTATCGCTGCAGAATGCTGTGGTAGCTATGCTGGTTAAGTGTACCTTGAATTCTAAATAAATCACAGACAGTGTCACCAGAAAAGCACCCCCAAATAATAACACCTCCTCCTCCATGCTTTATGGTGGGAAATACACATGCGAAAATCATCCGTTCACCCACACCGCGTCTCACAAAGACACGGCGGTTGGAACCAAAAATCTCCAATTTGGACTCCAGACCAAAGGACAGATTTCCAAAGGTCTAATGTCCATTGCTCGTGTTTCTTCGCCCAAGCAGGTCTCATATTAACAAACAGATCACCGACCATTTCGAATACCACCGTACCTTCTCCGCTATGCAATCCGGTTTCCGAGCTGGTCATGGGTGCACTTCAGCCACGCTCAAGGTCCTAAACGATATTATAACCGCGATTGATAATAGACAGTACTGTGCAGCCGTCTTCATCGACCTGGCCAAGGCTTTCGACTCTGTCAACCACCGCATTCTTATTGGCAGACTAAATAGCCTTGGTTTCTCAAATGACTGCCTCGCCTGGTTCACCAACTACTTCTCAGATAGAGTTCAGTGTGTCAAATCGGAGGGCCTGTTGTCTGGACCTATGGCAGTCTCTATGGGGGTGCCACAGGGTTCAATTCTTGGGCCGACACTTTTCTCTGTGTATATCAATGATGTCGCTCTTGCTGCTGGTGACTCTCAGATCCACCTCTACGCAGACGACACCATTTTGTATACATCTGGCCCTTCATTGGACACTGTGTTAACAAACCTCCAAACGAGCTTCAATGCCATACAACACTCCTTCAGTAGCCTCCAACTGCTCTTAAACACTAGTAAAACTAAATGCATGCTTTTCAATCGAACGCTGCTGGCACCCGCCCACCCGACTAGAATCACCACTCTTGACGGGTCTGACCTAGAGTATGTGGACAACTACAAATACCTAGGTGTCTGGTTAGACTGTAAACTCTCCTTCCAGACTCACATAAAGAATCTCCAATCCAAAGTTAAATCTAGAATCGGCTTCCTATTTCGCAACAAAGCCTCCTTCACTCATGCTGCCAAACATGCCCTCGTAAAACTGACTATCCTACCGATCCTTGACTTCGGCGATGTCATTTACAAAATAGCCTCCAACACTCTACTCAGCAAATTGGATGTAGTCTATCACAGTGCCATCCGTTTTGTCTCCAAAGCCCCATACGCTACCCACCACTGTGACCTGTACGCTCTTGTTGGCTGGTCCTCACTACATGTTCGCTCGTCAAACCCACCGGCTCCAGGCCATCTATAAATCACTGCTAGGCAAATCCCCGCCTTATCTTAGCTCATTGGTCACCATAGCAGCACCCACCCGTAGTCTGCGCTCCAGCAGGTATATCTCACTGGTCATTCCCAAAGCCAACACCTCCTTTGGCCGCCATTCCTTCCAGTTCTCTGCTGCCAATGACTGGAACGAATTGCAAAAATCTCTGAAGCTGGAGACTCTTATCTCCCTCACTAACTTTAAGCATCAGTTGTCAGAGCACCCCTTACCGATCACTGCACCTGTACACAGCCCATCTGAAATTAGCCCACCCAACTACCTCATCCCTATATTGTTATTTATTTTGCTCTTTTGCACCCCAGTATCTCTATTTGCACATAATCTCTTGCACATCTAGCATTCCAGTGTTAATACTATTGTAATTATTTTGCACTATAGCCTATTTATTGCCTTACCTCCATAACTTGCTACATTTGCACACACTGTATATATATTTTCTGTTGTATTTTTGACTTTATGTTTTTTTACCCCATATGTAACTCTGTGTTGTTTTTATCGCACTGCTTTGCTTTATCTTGGCCAGGTCGCAGTTGTAAATGAGAACTTGTTCTCAACTGGCTTACCTGGTTAAATAAAGGTGAAATAAAATAAAAATAAAAATAATAATTATTATTGGTGTCCTTTAGTAGTGGTTTCTTTGCAGCAATTCGACCATGAAGGCCTGATTCACACAGTCCCCTCAGAACAGTTGATGTTGATGTGTCTGTTACTTGAACTCTGTGAAGCATTTATTTGTGCTGCAATTTCTGAGGCTGGTAACTCTGTTGAACGTATCCTCTGCAGCAGAGGTAACTCCGGGTCTTCCATTCCTGTGGCGGTCCTCATGAGAGCCAGTTTCATCATAGCGCTTGATGGTTTTTGCGACTGCACTTGAATAAACTTTCAAAGTTCTTGAAATATTCCGTATTGAATGACCTTCATGTCTTAAATTAATGTTGGACTGTCGTTTCTCTTCGCTTATTTGAACTGTTCTTGCCATAATATGGACTTGGTCTTTTACCAAATAGGGCTATCTTCTGTATTTTTAAACTGGTTTTATTGCTAGCTTGAGTTACCTGGGGTGGCAGACAGTTTCATGTTGTCATGGCTCTATATTAATACTGTTTGTTTCACAGCATCTGTTCTGGACCTGGGGACTGTTAAGAGACCTCTGGTTGCATGTCTTGTGTTGTACCGATGAGTGTCCGAACTGTGTGGCAACTGCTTGAACAGACAGTTCGGTACATTCAACAAATCAATACCTCGCACAAAGACCAATAGTGAGGCAATCAATCTCTCCTCAACTTTGACCCAGGAGTGACTGACATGCATGTTACTGACACTTTCCCTCCGTGTACATCCAAGTGTGATACGTGCTGCTTTGTTCTGGACCAACTGCAATTTACCTATGTCTTTCTTTGCCACACATGACCACACAGCTAGGCAGTAGTCCAGGTGCAGGTGTGACAAAACTAGGGCCTTTAGGAGCTGTCTGGTCGGCTGAGATGTCAACAAGGCAGAGCAACGCCCTATCATTGACAGACCTCTTCCCATTTTGACCATGAAAGCTTACACCTAGCAGTTTAGTCTCCTCAACTTGCTCAATAGCCACATTATTCAATAATAGATCTAAATGAGGTTTAGCATTGAGCGAGTGATTTGCTTTTAGTTTTTGAGATATTTAGCACCAGCCTATTGCTAGTTACCCATTCTAAAACGAACTGGAGCTCTATGTTAAGTGTCTCAGTTATTTATTTTACTGTTGCAGCCGACGTGTATATTGTTGAGCCGTCAACGTACATAGACACACAGGCTTTATTCAAGGTCAGTGGAAGGTAATTTGTTTTAAAACAAATAATAATAATGGCCATAGCTGGCTGCCCTGCGGTATACCATACTCAACTGAATTTGCGTGAGAGAGGCTTCCATTAACGAAAACCCTCTGTGTTCTATTAGATAGGTAACTCTCAATCCATAATAAGGCAGAGGATGCAAATCTATAACACCTAAGTTTTTTCAGCAATAGGTTATGATCAATGACATGAAAAGCTGCACTGAAGTCTAACAAAACAGCTCCCACAATGTTCTTACTATCAATTTCTTTCAGCCAATCATCAGCCATTTGTGTCAGTGCTGAGCATGTTGAGTGCCCTTCCCTATAAGCATGCTGAAAGTCTGTTGTTAATTAGTTTTCTGTAAAATAACTTTGCATTTCATCAAACACATTTTTTCTCCAAAAGTTTGCTAAGCACTTGTAACAGGCTGATTGGTCGGCTGTTTGAAGCATTAAAGGGTGCTCTGCTATTCTTGGGTAGTGGAATGACCTTTGCCTCCCTCTATGTCTGAGGGCACACACTGTCTTCTAGGCTTAAATTGAAGATGTGGCAAACAGGAGTCACAATATATTCCGCTACCAACCTCAGCAATTTACCATCCAGGTTGTCGGTACCAGGTAGTTTGTCCTTATTTATAGATAGCAACTATTTATTTTACCTGTTCCACACCCACTTTATGGAACTCAAAACTACAGTGCTTGTCTTTCATTATTTAGTCCATTATGCATGAATATGAATGCTAAGCATTTGTTGTTTGCATGTCATACCTAAGTTTGCTAATCTTGTCAACAAAAAAAGTTATTAAAGTGGTTGGCAATATCAAAGGTTAATGTTATGAACAAGCCATCTGCCTCAATGAAAGATGGAGCAGAGTTTGCTTTCTTGCCTAGAATTTCATTTAAAGTACTCCAGAGATGTTTACTATCATTCTTTATATTATTTATCTTTGTTCCATAGTGAAGTTTCTTATATTTGTTTAGTTTAGTTACGTGATTTCTCAATTTACTGTATATTTGCCAGTCTGCTGTGTTGTCAGACTTCTTTGCTATTCCCTTTGCCTCCTCCCTCTCAGCCATACAGTTATTTAATTAATCATCTATCCATGGGGATTTGGCAGTTCTAACAGTCAGTTTCTTGATGGGCACATGCCTATCAGTAACCGGAAGAAGCAGTTTCATAAATGCTTCCAGTGCAGCGTCCGGATGTTCCTCATGACACACATCCGACCAACAAATATTTTTCACATCTTCGACATAGGAATTATTGCAAAACCTCTTGTATGATCGTTTATACACAATTTTAGGTCCAGTCTTTGGAACATTGGTTTTTCTAGATATGGCTATTAAATTATGATCACTACATCCGATGGGTGTGGATACTGCTTTAGAGCAGATTTCTGCAACAATAGTAAAGATGTGATCAATACACGTGGATTATTTAGTTCCTGTTCTGTTTGTAAATACCCTGGAATCAGATTGAAGGCACTGGTTACAGCTTGGAGATTATTTTTGAGTGGACAGCTTGATGACAACCAGTCAATATTTAGGTCACCCAGAAAATATACCTCTCTGTTGATATCACATACATTATCCAACATTTCACACATGTAGTCCAAATAATGACTTTTAGCACTTGGTGGTCTATATCAACTTCCTACAAGAATAGGGTTTAGGTGAGGCAGATGAACCTGTAGCCATAATATTATTACTTCCACATCATCTGACACGAGATCCTCCCTCAGCCTAACAGAAATATAGGACTCTGGACATACATGGCAACACATCCCCCATTTGCATTTCTATCTTTCCTCTATATTCTATAACCATGTATAGCTACTACTGCATCATCAAATGAATGATCTAAGTGTGTTTCAGAGATGGCCAGAATATAAATGTTTTCAGATGTTAATATGATGTCAATTTCATTAACCTTGTTTCTCAGGCTACATATGCTAATATTTTGTCATTTTCTGGGTTGCTTGTTTGTTTTTAGTGCTATTCTGCGAGGCTGATCCGAGGTAGACATGTCAGTGACATTTACATTTGAGTCAACGGTACTGAGTTGGCTGACCACAGTGGGCTTCTTCTTAAGGCAGACAGTTTCAGTGCAAACAGTGGAATAAAATTCTATGTGCATATTATTATTGCAGACAATACCCTCGGAGCTAACAGTTAAAGGAACATGCATTAGGTTACTTACATTTACTACACTTCTATTTCTCTGGGATATAATATGATTTCCGTGTCCTCTGTTGCTTATTATGACAATTTGCTATGTTGATGGAGATCATCCTGGAACCCCTGCGGTTAGGGTGAATCCCATATATTTTAAAGAGTGTTCGGCCAAACCCCAATGTAAAGTCCCATACTAAACATGCCCTATTTGATTGTTACACTGAATCCAGATTTCATATACAATGCCTTCGGAAAGTATTCAGACCTCTTGACTTTTTCCAAATTTTGTTACGTTACAGCCTTCTTCTAAAATTCATTAAAAAAAAGCAATCTACACACAATACCCCATAATGACAAAGCAAAAACACGTTTTTAGAATTTTTTGCAAATGTGCAGTTGAAGTCAGAAGTTTACATACACCTTAGCCAAATACATTTAAACTCAGTTTTTCACAATTCCTGACATTTAATCCTAGTAATAATTCCCTGTCTTAGGTCAGTTAGGATCACCACTTTATTTTAAGAATGTGAAATGTCAGAATAATAGAAGAGAGAATTATTTATTTCAGCTTTTATTTCTTTCATCACATTCCCAGTGGGTCAGAAGTTTACATACACTCAATTAGTATTTGGTAGCATTGCCTTTAAATTGTTTAACTTGGGTGAAACGTTTCGGGTAGCCTTCCACAAGCTTCCCACAATAAGTTGGGTGAATTTTGGCCCATTCCTCCTGACAGAGCTGGTGTAACTGAGTCAGGTTTGTAGGCATCTGTCACGATCGTCAGGGTAAGGAGTAGACCAAGGCGCAGCGTTGCAGGCAAACATACTCATTTATTAAGCGAAACGATATCAAAACAACAAAAGACGGAAACGTGACAGTACACGGTATAACACAACCAACTCGAAACAAGAACCCACAAAACACAAAGGAAAACCGACAGTTTAAATATGGCTCCCAATCAGAGACAACCAGCAAACAGCTGACACTCGTTGCCTCTGATTGGGAGTCACTCAGGCCAACATAGAAAAACACAACCTAGAACACCCAACATAGAAACAGAACACATAGAATAAACACACCCTGGCTCAACAAATAGAGTCCCAGAGCCAGGGTGTGACAGTACCCCCCCCCTAAAGGCGCGGACTGCGACCGCACCTCAATAAGAGCTAAACAGGGGAGGGCTGGGTGGGCATACCTCCTCGGCGGCGGTTCTGGCTCCGGCCTTGCCCACCACCCTCCAATCAACCCCCCATAGTGCCCCTGGTCCGGTCTAGCCCCGCTGGCCGGAGCCGGACTGACGACACGCACCCCTGGCTTGGTGCGTGGAGCAGGAACGGACCGTACCGGGCTGACGATGCGCACCCCTGGCTTGGTGCGTGGAGTAGCAACTGGCCGGACCGGGCTGACGACTCGCACCCCTGGCTTTGTGCGTGGAGCCGGAACGGGCCTCACCGGACTGACGACTCGCACCCCTGGCTTGGTGCGTGGAGCCGGAACGGGCCTCACCGGACTGACGACTCGCACCCCTGGCTTGGTGCGTGGAGCCGGAACGGGCCTCACCGGACTGACGACTCGCACCCCTGGCTTGGTGCGTGGAACCGGAACGGGCCTCACCGGACTGACGACTCGCTCCCCTGGCTTGGTGCGAGTAGCAGGAACGGGCTGGACCAGGCTGACGACTCGCACCGCTGGCTTGGTGCGAGTAGCAGGAACGTTCTGGACCAGGCTGACGACTCGCACCCCTGGCTTGGTGCGAGTGGCAGGAACAGGCAGGGCCGGGCTGGCGACGCGCACCGTAGGCTTGGTGCGAGTGGCAGGAACAGGCCGGGCCGGGCTGGCGACGCGCACCGTAGGTTGGTGCGAGTGGCAGGAACAGGCCGGGCCGGGCTGGCGACGCACACCGTAGGTTTGGTGCGAGTGGCAGGAACAGGCTGGGCCGGACTGGCGACGCACACCGTAGGTTTGGTGCGTGGAGCAGGGACACGCCGGCCTGGGCTGGCGACGCACCCCGTAGGCTTGGTGCGTGGAGCAGGGACAGGCCGGGCTGGGCTGGCGACGCACCCCGTAGGCTTGGTGCGTGGAGCAGGGACAGGCCGGGCTGGGCTGGCGACGCACCCCGTAGGCTTGGTGCGTGGAGCAGGGACAGGCCGGGCTGGGCTGGCGACGCACACCGTAGGCTTGGTGCGTGGAGCAGGGACAGGCCGGACTGGGCTGGCGACGCACCCCGTAGGCTTGGTGCGTGGAGCAGGAACAGGCCGGGCTGGACTGGCGACGCACACCGTAGGCTTGGTGCGTGGAGCAGGGACAGGCCGGACTGGGCTGGCGACGCACCCCGTAGGCTTGGTGCGTGGAGCAGGAACAGGCCGGGCTGGACTGGCGACGCACACCGTAGGCTTGGTGCGTGGAGCAGGAACAGGCCGGGCTGGGCTGGCGACGCACCCCGTAGGCTTGGTGCGTGGAGCAGGGACAGGCCGGGCTGGGCTGGCGACGCACACCGTAGGCTTAGTGCGAGGGGCAGGAACAGGCCGGGCCGGGCTGGCGACGCACATCGTAGGCTTGGTGCGTGAGGCAGGAACAGGCCGGGCTGGGCTGGCGACGCGCACCGTACACTTAGTGCGGGAAGCAGGAACGAGCCGGGCCGGGCTGGCGACGCACATCGTAGGCTTGGTGCGAGAGGCAGGAACAGGCCGGGCTGGGCTGGCGACGCGCACCGTACACTTAGTGCGGGAAGCAGGAACGAGCCGGGCCGGGCTGGCGACGTGCACCGTACACTTAGTGCGGGAAGCAGGAACGGGCCGGACCGGACTGGTGACGCACACCACTTGCTTGGTGTGAGGAGCGGGACTGGGTTTCATCATAACCCTCCGCTCCCTCAGCTGCCTACCGAGTTCCTCTCGCCGTGCCTCATTTCTCACCCTTTCCCTAATCGCCTCTAATAGCTCCATCCTCTGCAACACTAACTCCTGCTCTCTCTTCTCCAGTAGCCCCCTTAACCTGGTGGCCTCCTCACCTAATCGCCCTGTGGCAGCCTCCTGCTGCCCAGTCGCCCCTGCCGTGTGCTCCCCCCTAAATTTTTTTTGGGGTTGCCTCTCGACCCTCCGACGCTGCTCCCACGTCCAGGCTGCCTGTTCCTGGACACGCTGCTTGGTCCTGGTATGGTGGGTTCTTCTGTCACGATCGTCAGGGTAAGGAGTAGACCAAGGCGCAGCGTTTCAGGCAAACATACTCATTTATTAAGCGAAACGATATCAAAACAACAAAAGACGGAAACGTGACAGTACACGGTATAACACAACCAACTCGAAACAAGAACCCACAAAACACAAAGGAAAACCGACAGTTTAAATATGGCTCCCAATCAGAGACAACCAGCAAACAGCTGACACTCGTTGCCTCTGATTGGGAGTCACTCAGGCCAACATAGAAAAACACAACCTAGAACACCCAACATAGAAACAGAACACATAGAATAAACACACCCTGGCTCAACAAATAGAGTCCCAGAGCCAGGGTGTGACAGCATCCTTGCTCGCACACGCTTTTTCAGTTCTGCATACATATTTTCTATAGGATTGAGGTCAGGGCTTTGTGATGGCCACTCCAATACCTTGACTTTGTTGTCCTCAAGCCATTTTGCCACAACTTTGGAAGTATGCTTGGGGTCATTGTCCATTTGGAAGAACCATTTGTGACCAAGCTTTAACTTCCTGACTGATGTCTTGAGATGTTGCTTCAATATATCCACATAATTTTCCTTCCTCATGATGCCATCTATTTTGTGAAGTGCACCAGTCCCTCCTGCAGCAAAGCACCCCCCAGCATGATGCTGCCACCCCCGTGCTTCACGGTTGGATGGTGTTCTTCGGCTTGCAAGCCTTCCCCTTTTTCCTCCAAACATAACGATGGACATTATGGCCAAACAGTTCTATTTTTGTTTAATCAGACCAGATGTCATTTGTCCCCATGTGCAGTTGCAAACCGTAGTCTGGCTTTTCTATGGCGGTTTTGGAGCAGTGGTTTCTTCCTTGCTGATCGGCCTTTCAGGTTATGTCGATATAGGACTTGTTTTACTGTGGATATAAATACTTTGTACCTGTTTCCTCCAGCATCTTCACAAGGTCCTTTGCTGTTGTTCTGGGATTGATTTGCACTTTTTGCACCAAAGTACGTTTATCTCTAGGAGACAGAATGCGTCTCCTTTGTGAGCCGTATGACGGCTGCGTGGTCCCATTGTCAAGGCGTCAGTGTAATGCGGTAGGCAAAGTCAGGCGCAGGACACAGAGCTAATCAAAAGGCGTACTTTACTCGTAGGTAAAAGAATGAACAACCTCCACGCAGTGAGGGAACAAACCCGCACACTAATGACAACCAAAACATGAACAAACATGCACAACACACAGTGTGAGACAGAGGGTTGAATAGGGAAGACATAACTACATGATGGGAAACAGGTGTGACCAATTAAGACAAAACAAGTCGAACATAGATACATGGATCGGTAGCAGCTAGTACTCCGATGACGACGAACGCTGAAGCCTGCCCGAGCAAGGAGGAGGGGCAGCCTCGGCTGAATCCGTGACATCCATGGTGTTTATACTTGCGTACTATTGTTTGTACAGATGAACGTGGTACCTTCAGGCGTTTGGAAATTGCTCCCAAGGATGAACCAGACTTGTGGAGGTCTACAATTTGTTTTCTGAGGTCTTGGCTGATTTCTTTTGATTTTACCATGATGTCAAGCAAAGAGGCACTGAGTTTGAAGGTAGGCCTTGAAATACATCCACAGGTACACCTCCAATTGACTCAAATGATGTCAATTAGACTATCAGAAGCTTCTAAAGCCATGACATAATTTTCTGGAATTTTCCAAGCTGTTTAAAGGCACAGTGAACTTAGTGCATGTAAACTTCTGACCCACTGGATTTGTGATACAGTGAATTATAAGTGAAATAATCTGTCTGTAAACAATTGTTTGCACAAAGTAGATGTCCTAACCGACTTGCCAAAACTATAGTTTGTTAACAAGACATTTGTGGAGTGGTGGAAAAACTAGTTTTAATGACTCCAACCTAAGTGTATGTACATTTCCGACTTCAACTGATATATATACACATACATATACAGACAGGCACACACACACACACACACACACACACACACACACACACACACACACACACACACACACACACACACACACACACACACACACACACACACACACACACACACACACACAAACATACATACACATACATACATATATATATACACACACACACACACAGTATGCAGCACCCTTACTTCCAGCGGCTATGCTTAAAGGTATTATTGCTTCCTAATCACATCAATACTCAGAGATATAGCCAGCAAGGGCTAACTGTAAGTCGCTCTGGATAAGAGCGTCTGCTAAATGACTAAAATGTCAATGTAAATGTAAACTTCCGACTTCAGCTGTATAAAAAATACAAAACTGAAATACCTTATTTACATAAGACCCTTTGCTGTGAGACTCGAAATTGAGCTCAGGTGCATCCTGTTTCCATTGATCATCCTTGAGATGTTTCTACAACTTCACCTGTGGTAAATTCAATTGATTGGACATGATTTGGAAAGGCACACACCTGTCTATATAAGGTCCCACAAAAACCAAGCCATGAGACCGAAGGAATTTTCCGTAGAGCTCCGAGACAGGATTGTGTTGAGGCACAGATCTGGAGAAGGGTACCAAAACATTTCTGCAGCATTGAAGGTCCCCAAGAACACAGTGGCCTCCGTCATTCTTAAATGGAAGAAGTTTGGAACCACCAAGACTCTTCCTAGATCTGGCCGCCTGGCCAAACTGAGCAATCGGGGGAGAAGGGCCTTGGTCAGGGAGGTGACCAAGAACCCGATGGTCACTCTGACAGAGCTCTAGAGTTAATTTGTGGAGATGGGAGAACGTTCCAGAAGGACACATATCTCTGCAGCACTCCACCAATCAGGCCTTTATGGTAGAGTGGCCAGACGGAAGCCACTCCTCAGTAAAACGCACATGACAACCCGCTTGGAGTTTGCCAAAAGGCACCTAAAGACTCTCAGACCATGAAAAAAAGATGATCTGGTCAGATGAAACCAAGATTGAACTCTTTGGCCTGAATGCCAAGCGTCATGTCTGGAGGAAACCTGGCACCATCCCTACGGTGAAGCATGGTGGTGGCAGCATCATGCTGTGGGGATGTTTTCAGCAGCAGGGACAGGGAGACTAGTCAGGGGATCGAGGCAAAGATGAACAAATCACATTTTATTTGTCACATGCGCCGACAGGTGTAGACCTTACAGTGAAATGCTTACTTACAAGCCCTTAACCAACAATGCAGTTTTAAGAAAGAATACCAAAAAAAATCACACAAAAAAATACAATATATAATAATACGAAATAAAAGCAACAAATAATTAAAGAGCTGCAGTAAAATAACAATAGCGAGGCTATATACAGGGGGTACCAGTACCGAGTCAATGTGCGGGGGCACCGGTTAGTCGAGGTAATTGAGGTAATATGTACATGTAGGTAGAGTTATTAAAATGACTATGCATAGATAATAAACAGAGAGTAGCAGCAGCGGAAAAGAGGGGGGGAGGGGGGCAATGCAAATAATCTGGGTAGCCATTTGATTAGATGTTCAGGAGTCTTATGGCTTGGGGGTAGAAGCTGTTTAGAAGCCACTTGGACCTAGACTTGGTGCTCCGGTACCGCTTGCCGTGCGGTAGCAGAGAGAACAGTGGTCCTCTGTAGCTCAGCTGGTAGAGCACGGCGCTTGTAACGCCAAGGTAGTGGGTTCGATCCCCGGGACCACCCATAGACAAAAATGTATGCACGCACGACTGTAAGTCGCTTTGGATAAAAGCGTCTGCTAAATGGCATATTATTATTATTATTAACAGTCTATGACTAGGGTGCCTGGAGTCTTTGAAAAATTGTAGGGCCTTCCTCTGACACCGCCTGGTATAGAGGTCCTGGATGGCAGGAAGCTTGGCCTGAGTGATGTGCTGGGCTGTACGCACTACCCTCTGTAGTGCCTTGCGGTCGGAGGCTGAGCAGTTGCCAACAGAGCAAAGTACAGAGAGATCCTTGATGAAAACCTGCTTCAGAGCGCTCAGGACCTCAGACTGAGGTGAAGGTTCACCTTCCAACAGGACAAGGACCCTAAGCACACAGCCAAGACAATGCAGGAGTGGCTTCGGGACAAGTCTCTGAATGTCCTTGAGTGGCCCAGCAAGAGCCCGGACTTCAACCCTATCGAACATCTCTGGAGAGACCTGAAAATAGCTGTGCAGCAACGCTCCCCATCCAACCTGACAGAGCTTGAGAGGATCTGTAGAGAGGAATGGGAGAAACTCCCCAAATACAGGTGTGCCAAGCTAGTAGCGTCATCCCCAAGAAGACTCAAGGCTGTAATCCCTGCCAAAGATGCTTCAACAAAGTACTGAGTAAAGGGTCTGAATACTTATGTAAATGTGATATTTCAGTTGTTGTTTTTTTATAAATTTGCACAAAAATCTAAAAACCTGTTTTTGTTTTGTCATTATGGGGTATTGTGTATAGATTGATGAGGGAAAAAACTATGAATCAATTTTGAATAAGGCTGTAATGTAACAAAATGTGGAAAAAATCAAGGGGTCTGAATATTTTCCGAATGCACTGTATACTATCACTCTCAAAACATATTTACTTTACCTGTGCTCTCCAGAATTCTGTCCCGTTGCATTTTCTATGTCGGGTTGTTCACAGTTTAACTTTTTTGGGGTTACCTTTTTTGGTCCAGTAGTAATACACACCCTGATGAAGAGGTTACAGTGTATTTCAATTATAACCCAGTAAACAATATATATTAAAATTATATATTTTTTTAAAGGTCAGAACACTCTCTTTGGTTGTCCGAGTAGAAAGTTACTGAATCTGTTTTAACAATCCAGGTGGTTGGACTTGGAACAACCGCCACAGACCTTAGTCTTTGTTGTCGTTCAACGAGATTACTCGTTTTTATGCACATTTTTAAATTGAGAAATACTTTACCAAACATCTTAATTAGATGTAAATTGCGTGACTAAGATCTCCTCAGCAAAAATGTCAAAATTAATTAAATTTATTGAGTTATCTTAGATTAATTCGGACTATTTTGAGTACTGGCTATGGCGTCTCAAAATGGACAAACAGTACTATTGCCGCTTTTTTCTCGTTTTATCAAGCAATGGTCTTTTTAAGGGAGTGTGCATGCACATGCATTCGGTTCGGCTGGCCGAGTTCAGCTAGGCACCAGCTGAACTGAAGCATGCTGACGCCTTTTGAATCTACCCGCCAAATTTGTCGGGTGTTAATTTTATGCCCTGCTTTTATTTCTTTCCAATTTCTTTCCGATATGCTCCCACTAATTATTTCTCTCTCTCGTAACTATTACCTAAGGGACAGAGATGTGCTCGAGCTTACCCCATTGTGTGATTCACCAATGCCCTCCCTTCTTGTGTCCTGACTTCAACTCTATCTGCACAGCATCTGTCGGCAACATTGAGAACATCTTGACTGGCTGCATCACCGCTTGGTATGGCAACTGCTCGCATACGATCGCAAGGCGCTACAGAGGGTAATGCGTACGGCCCAATACATCACTGGGGCCAAGCTTCCTGCCATCCAGGACCTCTATACCAGGCAGTGTCAGAGGAAGGCCCTCAAAATTGTTAAATACTCCAGCCACCCAAGTCACAGTCTGTTCTCTCTGCTACCACACGGCAAGCGGTACCGGAGCGCCAAGTCTGGAACCAAAAGGGTCCTGAATAGATTCTATCCCAAAGCCATAAGACTGCTGAACAGTTAATCAAACGGCTACTCAGACATTCTGCTTTTCACCCCTACCTACATGTGCATAGTACTTTAATCACCTAACCAAACCTACATGTACATATTACCTCAATCAAGCCAACTACCTCGTACCCATGTACACTAACTCGGTACCGGTACTCCTTGTATATAGCCAGTATATAGCCTTGTTATTGCTTTTTTATTGTGTTACTATTTTTCTTTTTTATCTATTGTTAATTTTCGTACTTTTTAACTGCATTGTTGGGAAAGGGCTCATAAGTAACCATTTCACGGTAAACTCTACACACTTGTTGTATTTGGCCTATGTGACATAAATTTGATTTGATTTGTATTCATTATTCACTTTTTTAAAGTTAAGTTGGCATGCTTCTATAGTAACAACATACATAAGGTGAGTTATAGTGACAGGATTGTAGGAACAAATAAGAGAAATGCAACAGAAAACCTCATCTGTCTATGTCAGGAACATCCCTCAGCTTTTTACCAAAACGTAGGCGGGAAAACAACATTTGTATTGTTTCTATTGAGGATTCTAGCTTTAATCTAGCAAGGAACATTATATTTTTACTCAATTTGTATGCTTCAGTGTTTATTTACTATCACAGAGGGCAGGACCTCCTCTTTCGGGTGGAGAGACTGCGAGATGAGTGGACTTTTGCGGTACAGTTGGGTGGAGAGATAAACAGAAATATAATGTATGTCACACGTAATAAGGTCTATTGTTTTGATGTGAATGCTTCAATGTTTTCAAATACACTACCAGTCAAAAGTTTGGACACACCTACTCATTCAAGGATTTTTCTTTATTTGTACTATTTTTTACATTGTAGAATAATGGTGAAGACATCAAACCAAGACCAAGTCCATATTATGGCAAGAACAGCTCAAATAAGCAAAGAGAAACGACAGTCCATCATTACTTTAAGACATGATGGTCAGTCAATACGGAACATTTCAAGTTTCTTCAAGTGCAGTCGCAAAAGCCATCAAGCGCTATGATGAAACTGGCTCTCATAAGGACCGCCACAGGAATGGAAGACCCGGAGTTACCTCTGCTTCAGAGGATAAGTTCATTAGAGTTACCAGCCTCAGAAATTGCAGCCCAAATAAATGTTTCACAGAGTTCAAGTTACAGACACATCTCAACAGCAACGGTTCAGAGTGGACTGTGTGAATCAGGCCTTCATGGTCGAATTGCTGCAAAGAAACCACTACTAAAGGACACCAATGAGAAGAAGAGACCTGCTTGGGCCAAGAAACACGAGCAATGGACATTAGACCGGTGAAAATGTGTCCTTTGGTCTGGAGTCCAAATTGGAGATTTGAAGAATCTCAAATATAACATATATTTTGATTTGTTTAACACTTGTTTGGTTACTACATGATTCCATATATGTTATTTCAATTTGGTAATAATTCCAATTAGCCCTCTGGATGTTTCACCATGTTGTTTAGACCCATCAAATCATCTCAGATCTCCACAAGTGCATAGGATATAGGGGTCCATTTGGGATTGGGCCTATGACAACAAAAGAAGGTCCATTGTTTCAATGTGAATGCTTCAATGCTATCACGTTACTGTAAGCCATTTACCTTAGAGGTTGAGTAGGTGTTCACAAGTGGTGGTGTCCCACAATTGCTCCATTTGTAAAGAAGCAAAACGGTAGCCAAGAGATTAGATAAGCGGACTAGTAGCTGTAGGAGCAATCCATTTTCGTGAACGGGTGGTGTACCTAATAAACTGTCTGGTGAGTTTACATTGTAGTAGTAAAATAAACCTGCTCGCCTTTAACTATTACTGAACAAAAATATAAACTCAACATGAAAAGCGTTGGTCCCATGTTTCATGAGCTGAAATCAAAGATCCCAGACATTTTCCATACACAAAAAAAGTAATATTAGCAGTACTCGAAACAAGCTAAACTGCCTGGCAGCCATTTCCCCAAACTAGTTAACTATTTACAAAATGATGTGCACTCACCTCCACACACAATTTAAATGATATCCTCTTTCAACAGTTTGATCCTATATGATCCAATAAGGCCCTTAGATATGCAATGTTCCCAGAACGTTCCCAGAACTTTTTTCTTCCAACAACCAAACAGGAACCACAGGGGAACGTTACGTGAAAGTTCTAATTCACCATTAGTTTATTTTATGAGGTTATTTAAACGTTCTCAGAACAATGTCTTTCTACCTTACCAAAATAGCAACCTTCCCTAAAGGTTCTCCTTTGGTTCCCAGAACGTTCTGTGAAAGTAATTTTTCTAAGAACCAAAGGAGAACCTTTAGGGAACGTTACAGGAGCGTTCTGTGCTAGCTGGGTATTGCCTGCATTATTGTTTGCCACATGGCCTTCAATAGTACCAATTGTTTTTCTCGGTGCCCATGCTATTTTAATATTTTAATAATAAATCATTAGATTTCTCCATTGTGTTAATGATGGTGGATTAGTTGATTTCCAAGTTTCTAATGTATATATTTTTCTAGATAAGTGATAAGAAGAGAATCGTCCAGCCCATTGGGTATCTCACTACACCCCCATATGCCATGTCTTGAAATATGCAGACAGACGGATTAAAAAATATGTTTACATTGTAATGCTTCTGACAGCCACCTTTTTAGCTACACCCATAACTTTTGGACTTTATAGCAAGCATTCTCAGAAAGCATGGATTATTGAATCATTGTTAGTTTTACACTTAAGACATGACTCCGTCGTTGTGCTGTAGAATTTGAGAATTTTGTCTCTTGAATAATATATTCTATACATTACTTTATACTGGATTAATCGTACATTTCCGTTAACTATAATTTCATTAGTTATGCTCCAACATTCCCTCCATCTTGTGCCAACAGTTATTTTTAAGTCTTGGTTCCAATAGTTTGTATTTTTTTCTAAGAGATTGTCTCTACAAGGTTTTGTATATCTTCCTTATCATATGAACATCCTTTTTGACTCAAATAAGATTCCCTCAAGTTTGCTCTGATGTCCAAAAATTTCAAATCAAAATTTCGTGATTTGTAACTTTTAAGTTGCGTGTATTTGAAACAATCTACATTGGTCAGACCAAAATGAAAATAAATAAATGTATTTCCTGTTACTAAGTCATTTACAGTTTCTATGCCTTTAGTTTTCCATGTAGACCAATTTATCTGTGAATTCTGAAAGGCTATCCAGGGATCGTTCCATAAGGTTGTGTTTTTAGGGAGTGATATTGGTTCTTGTAGAATGTTTCATTTTCTTCCATATTGTTATAGTGTTCTTAATATGAAGTTGTTCTTAGCTTTATCCTTTGAAAATAGACTCAGAAAAATATTCTGGGGATGAGCATGTGCATCTTCCATATGTACCCATTGTTCCTCTTTAGTGCATTTAACTATATGTTGCAAGTAAAAGCCTTGTGTCACGCCCTGGCTCTGGGGACACTGTTATGTTGAGCCAGGGTTTGTAGATTTGTGTTGTAGTTCTAGTTGGTTCATTTCTATGTTGGCCACTGTGTGGTTCTCAATCAGAGGCAACGAGTGTCAGCTGTGGCTGGTTGTCTCTGATTGGGAACCACATTTATACAGGCTGTTTTCCCACAGTAGTTGTGGGATCTTGTTCTAGTTGGTTTGTGTTAGACCGTTGACTGTCACGTTATCGTTTTGATCGTGTATCACCTATAATAAATATGTTCGCATTCAACGCTGCGCCTTGGTCCTCCTCTGTTCCCGACGAGCGTGACAGAAGATCCCACCAAGACTGGACCAAGCAGCAAGTCCAGGAGCCATCGCCTGAGAGATCTCTAGCGGATCTCCTTCGCCTCCTCGACTGGGTCAAGCCATGTGAGGAAGAGAGGGGCTTGACGTGGAAGCAGAAGGGCGAAAGGCTGGCAAAAAGTATGGAGACCTGGTCCACGGGTAGGAGTGAAGCCCATAACATTTTTAGGGGGGGGCTAACGCCGTGGACGACGGGGCAGCAGGAGACCGCGACAGAGCAGCCCAGCGGGTTGGCAGAGGAGGCCGCCAGGTTACGGGGGCCACTGGTCGAAGAGGGGAAGGAAGGTGTAGAGGCACGGCGAGAGGTACTGGGGTGTGTTACCAGTCCGGTCCGGCCCGTTCCTGATCCCTGCATAGGGCCAGTGGTGTGTGTCCCCAGTACGGTCCGGCCTGTTCCTGTTCCTCGCATCGAGCCTGTGGTACGCGTCGCCAGCCCGGCCCGGCCTGTTCCCCGCACCGAGCCTATGGTGCGCGTCGCCAGCCCGGCCCGGCCTGTTCCTGCTCCCCGCACCGAGCCTATGGTGCGCGTCGCCAGCCCAGTCCGGCCCGCTCCTGCTCCCCACACCAAGCCAGTGGTGTGAGTCGTCAGTCCGGCACGGCCCGTGCCTGTTCCCCACACCAAGCCAGTGGTGTGCGTCGCCAGCCCGGTCCGGTCCGCTCCTGCTCCCCACACCAAGCCAGTGGTGTGCGTCGTCAGTCCGGCACGTCCCGTGCCTGTTCCACCGGTGCCTGGTCCGGCACCGGTCAGATGCTTCACACCGGAGCTAGAGCAATCCGCTCCACCAGTGTGCAGTCCAGCTCCGGCCAGCGGGGCCAGACCGGACCAGGGGTACTTTGGGGGGTTGCAGAGGGAGCGGGGATCAGGCCCGGAGCCGGATCCGCCGCCTAGGCGGAGTGCCCACCCGGTCCCTCCCCTGTGGTGTTTGGTTGACGCGGTCGGAGTCCGCGCCTTTAGGGGGGGGGGGGGGTACTGTCACGCCCTGGCTCTGGGGACACTGTTATGTTGAGCCAGGGTGTGTAGATTTGTGTTGTAGTTCTAGTTGGTTCATTTCTATGTTGGCCAGTGTGGTTCTCAATCAGAGGCAACGAGTGTCAGCTGTGGCTGGTTGTCTCTGATTGGGAACCACATTTATACAGGCTGTTTTCCCACAGTAGTTGTGGGATCTTGTTCTAGTTGGTTTGTGTTAGACCGTTGACTGTCACGTTATCGTTTTGATTGTGTATCACCTATAATAAATATGTTCGCATTCAACGCTGCGCCTTGGTCCTCCTCTCTTACCGACGATCGTGACACCTTGGGTAGCGAGTTGATACAATACCAAGTCTGGAAGGTTAAAACCACCCTCAGACTTAGGAAGATGTAAAGCTTTCCTTTTTATTCTATGAATTTTATTAGCCTACACTACTGTTCAAAAGTTTGGGGTCACTTAGAAATGTCCTTGATTTCCATGAAAACATACATGAAATGAGTTTGAATAGGAAATATAGCTAAATGCATAGGAAATGTAGTCATTGACAAGGTTAGAAATAATGATTTTTAATATAAATAACAATTGTGTCCTTCAAACTTTGCTTTCGTCAAAGAATCCTCCATTTGCAGCAATTACAGCCTTGCAGACCTTTGGCATTCTAGTTGTCAATTTGTTGAGGCAATCTGAAGAGATTTCACCCCATGCTTCCTGAAGCACCTCCCACAAGTTGGATTGGCTTGATGGGCACTTCTTACGTACCACACGGTCAAGCTGCTCCCACAACAGCTCAATAGGGTTGAGATCCGGTGACTATGCTGGCTTATAGACAGAATACCAGCTGACTGCTTCTTCCCTAAATAGTTATTGCATAGTTTGGAGCTGTGCTTTGGGTCATTGTTCTGTTGTAGGAGGAAACTGGCTCCAATAAAGTGCCGTCCACAGGGTATGGCATGGCGTTACAAAATGGAGTGATTGCCTTCCTTCTTCAAGATCCCTTTTACCCTGTACAAATTTCCCACTTTACCACCACCAAAGCACCCCCAGACCATCACATTGCCTCCACCATACTTGACAGATGGCATCAAGCACTCCTCCAGCATCTTTTCATTTGGTCTGCGTCTCACAAATGTTCTTCTTTGTGATCTGAACACCTCAAACTTTGATTCGTCTGTCCATAACACTTTTTTCCAATCTTCCTTTGTCCAGTGTCTGTGTTCTTTTGCACATCTTAATCTTTTATTTTTATTGGCCAGTCTGAGATATGGCTTTTTCTTTGCAACTCTGCCTAGAAGGTCAGCATCCTGGAGTTGCCTCTTCACTGTTGACGTTGAGACTGGTGTTTTGCGGGTACTATTTAATGAAGCTGCCAGTTGAGGACCTGTGAGGCGTCTGTTTCTCAAACTAGACACTCTAATGTATTTGTCCTCTTGCTCAGTTGTGCACCGGGGCCTCCCACTCCTCTTTCTATTCTGGTTAGAGACAGTTTGCGCTGTTCTGTGAAGGGAGTAGAACACAGCATTGTACGAGATCTTCAGTTTCTTGGCAATTTCTCGCATGGAATAGCCTTCATTTCTCAGAACAAGAATAGACTGACGAGTTTCAGAATAAAGTTATTTTGAGCCTGTAATCGAACCCACAATTGCTGATGCTCCAGACACTCAACTAGTCTCAAGAAGGCCAGTTTTGTTGTTTTCAGCTGTGCTAACATAATTGCAAAAGGGTTTTCTAATGATCAATTAGCCTTTTAAAATGATAAACTTGGATTAGCATAGAGGTGAAAGAAACGCACACCTATTTAGGCGAGGTGCTGGCTAACGGAGTAAAACACTTGGAAAAGAAAAGGAAAGCCGCACACTCTAGGAGCTCAGATGCAATAATGTAATATCCTAATAACCAACGTTTCGACAGACAAGCTGTCTTCATCAGGGTATAATGACAAACACTGCAGGTCACTAGTTTATATAGTGTCAAAGGACACAAGCAGGTGTCTGTAATCATGGCCGGGTATGGCCTAATAGCATTGGTTAATTCACAGTTAAACAGAACATACAACAAACATGGATAGCATACGATCATAGATACAACTTGGCTACATAGGCCCACAAACATTTACAATGAAAGCAAAATCACAATAATCACAAGAATGGCTTCAAATCAAAGTCTACGTTGAGACCGAAGGGAGCAAGGGTCTTTAAATTAAAGATCCAGGCAGCCTCTCGTTTTAACAATAAGTTGTCGAGGTCACCCCCTCTCCTAGGGGTGACATGTTCGATGCCGATATAACATAGGGACGACTGGGTATGTCGAGTTTTTGCACCTAATGGTGCTAGGATGCTCCGAGATTCGTACTTTTCGTTTGCGCTTTGTTTTACCCACATAATGTTTACCACAAGGACAAGTTATAAGATAAATAACTGCCTTAGTCGAGCACGTAATAACACCTTTGATTGGGATCTGTTTCCCTGTTTGGGGGTGTTTAAAGGATCTACATTTGTAAGTGCCATTGCATTGAGCGCAGCCGTTACACTTGTAGTTTCCATCCGGTAGAGGCGCAAATAGACAGTGCAGGGATATTTAGGAGTGGTAAATCAGAGTTTACCAATTGATCTCTGAGGTTTCTGCCCCGCGAGAATACAACCAATGGAGGGTCCGAAAACACATTACCAATACTGTCATTGGATCTTAGAATGTGCCAATGTTTGTGAACGATTCCCTTAATTTGTTCAGAGCACTTTGAATAGCGTGTAGTTAGAACGCAAAAATGCTTATTTTTGCTAGGCTGTCCCTGAAAGAGGTCAAGTCTCGATTTGTTTTGAATTTTCTCAATGGCAGTATTAATCTGACCATTTTTGTCCCCCTTCTACTTTAATTTTCTTTGCATCGCAGTCATATTTCGGTCGAAATCTGATTGTTTTTTACAAATTATTTTGATTCGACAGAATTGGCTGTAGGGCAAACTGTTTTTCAAGAGAAGAAGGTGACAACTATCAGCCCTCAGCAAACTGTTACGATCAGTAGGTTTCCTGTAAAGATCAGTAGGTTTCCTGTAAAAATCAGTGTATAGAACATTATCCTCACACAAAATCAGAAGATCAAGGAAACTGATTTGACGTGTGTCAGATTGCATAGTAAATCTCAGGTGCTCAGAACAAGAGTTAAGAAAAGCATGGAATGCCTGGAGCTGTTTTAAATCACCCCTCCATAGAACAAAAACATCATCAATGTACCGTTTCCAAATAATAATGTTAGGCAAGAAAACATTTTTGAGAGGATTGAAAATTGACTGTTTCTCAATGTAACCCACATACAAATTAGCATAGTTAGGAGCCATAGAGGATCCCATAGCAGTACCCTTCGTCTGAATAAAGAAATAATTTAGAAACATGAAGTAGTTGTGTGTGAGTATTATTTCAGCTAATGTTATAATGCATGCACTGGAAGGTAGATAATTTGGGTCACGTTGAAGAAGAAAATGTTCCATTGCTTCAATACCGCCCTCGTGTGGAATATTCGTATATAACGACTCAACATCAAAAGTAACAAGCAAGTTATTATCAGGGAGAGGATCAAGAGATTCAATCATATAGATCATACTGCTGGGGTCCTTTACAAAGGAGGGGAGCTGTTCTGTGAGAGGTCTAATAAAAAAGTCAACAAAGGTTGATAAAGGGGCTGTTACTGCATCAATGCCCACTACAATAGGGTGCCCTGGAGGTTTTGTAACATTATTGTGTAATTTCGGCAAAGTATAGAAAGTGGCAATTTTAGGGTGTTGAATAGCCAAAAAATCGTGTTCTTTTTTGGGGATTTGACCAGAACTTAAATACCCATCTTGGACAGTAAAGATAGTGTTCTGAAATTGGGAAGTGGGGTCACTTCTGAGTTTCTTGTAAAAGGTGTTGTCAAGCAGTTGTCTGTGACACTCATTTACATAAACTGTCCTATCCATGAGTACAACCCACCCACCCTTCAGCAGGGTGGGTAAGAACTGACGTATCGGATTGTAAATCAAGCAAATCTTATTTTTCATCCTTGGGTAAATTTTGAAAAGATATGTACTCATGGAGATTACCAACATCTTTTTCAAGGAGTCTGCAATATGTCTCAATAGAGTGGAGGTACAAAATAACTCTTACTTCTCAAAGGAGTCGGAGTATGTGCAGGCAAGCCACCTACATGTTCAGTTGAAATATCAAGATTAGGGGAGCTAAAGTATTCCCTTAAACAGATGTTTTAAAAAAACTTAAATTAAACTTGGATTAGCAAACACAACGTGCCATTGGAACACAGGAATGATGGTTGGTGATAATGGGCCTCTGTACACCTATGTAGATATTCCATCTGCCATTTCCAGCTACAATAGCCATTTACAACATTAATGTCTACACCGTATTTCTGATCAATTTGATGTTATTTTAATGGACAAAAAAATTGCTTTTCTTTCGAAAACAAGGACGTTTCTAATTGACCCCAAACTTTTGAATGGTAGTGTATATAAAGTCTGTTATGACCAATTTTATATCTTGAGATTTATGAGTATTCTAAAAATATTTTTAACGAAGGGGGCATTGAGTTTTCAATATTGGTCAGGTATATCAGGAGATAATCTGCAAATAAATTTAGTTTACATTCATGTTTACCAATAGGTTTGGGTCCTGTCTAATTCTTTCTGCAATTGGTCCAATTGCCAGTGCTAACAGGAAGGGGGAGAGGGGACATCCCTGTCTTGTGCCCCTTTCTAAAGAAATGTAATCAGATATTGTATTATTTTTGCTTTAGGACATTTATGACGGTCTAAAGCCTTTTCGGCATCAACAGCCATTATTGATACATGTATATCTTGTTTTTTTTGCGTATTGTATTAAACTGAAACATGTTCTTAAGTGTCTACTTTTAATACACCCTGTTTGATTGATATGTATAAAGTTTGGTACGACTTTTGCCATTCAATTGCTTTTAAGATTTTTTATTATTTTATTATTAAACTTTTCGGTCCATAATCAGCAAGGGACTCTCCATATGTTCCTGGTTTTAATATAACTGAAATAACTGTTTGATTAATGGAACTAGGAAGTGCTGAATTGAGTGATGTGTGTTGTCAGTTGTCTAAATAGGGGGGGGCTACATTGTCCCAAAATGTTGAATAGAATTCTTTGGGAAAGCCATCCATTCCTGCTGCTTTTCTCGGTGCGAATGTTTTAAAAGTATCTCATATTTCTTGTTGGGTGATCTCAAATGTTTTGTCTGCTGATAATTGCTTCAGAGTTGTTGAAACTAGGAAGGCTATAGGATCCATCCAACTGTTGTTTAATTCTGATTTATATACATTTTCATAGAAGCTTTTAAAATTGTAATTAATGGCGTTAAAAGTATAACTGGTTTAACGTATTTGTTTTGTGAGAGCTGCGAGATATTTACCAGGTTTATTTGCCATTAAGTAGTATGCTTTATTTGAGTTTAACCTGTAGTTGTTGGCTCTCCTAAAAAGTAAAAGATCGTATTCCTGCTTAAGTCCGAAATTGTTTATGGGCTTTTTCTAAGATAGTGATTTATTTATTTTTCTTTAATTTTAATTTCTAAATCATATTTAACTTTTGCAGAGTAAGAGATTATCATCCCACTAATGTACGCCGTCAAGGCATCCAAAATGATATCGGGGGTCGGCTTTTCTCTGTCCTCTATGTCTACATTTGTAATGGTATGCACTCTGTTCATTCTCCAAACTCTGTCACTAAGTGTATTTTCTATTGGTGTAATTAAACATGATACCTGAGAAGGATTTTAATCAAGTAAATTGTTGAGTGAATTATTATTTTTTTGGGTCAATTCTTGAATAGCTTCTCTTACTTTGAGAAAAAAAAGGAATAGTATTTTGTAGTTGGGAATAATAATCTCCAGGTGTCCTGTAAATCATTTGTTGAGATTACATTTTTCAGCCTCTTTGGAGGCTCCCTAAATGTGCTTTTTTTATTACTACGTCTGTCAATCCTATCGAATGTATAATTTAGGTCACATGCTTAAATAATAGTTTCTGTCTTGATTTGTTCGAATATACACTATATATACACAACAGTATGTGGACACCCCTTCAAATTAATTAGTGGATTTGGCTATTTCAGCCACACCCGTTGCTGAAAGGTGTATAAAATCGAGCACACAGCCATGCAATCTCCATAGACAAACATTGGCAGTAGAATGGCGTTAATGAAGAGTGTAAAGCTCGCCACCATTGGACTCTGGAGCAGTGGAAACGTGTTCTCTGGAGTGATGAATCACACTTCACATCTGGCAAGCCGCCGGACGAATCTGGGTTTGGAGAACGCTACTTGAGCTGAGCTTCACCATGAGTTGCATTCACTGTGAGGAGATAATGACAGATCACGTGTCTGTGAGACACCAGACACGATAAGAAAGGATATAAAGCTATGCTACGTGTACTGTATTTCTTTATGGGAAGTTGACCATTTTCTTATTTGTCTGCAGTTTTATGGCAAGCCATATCAGTTTTATAATAATAATAATAATATGCCATTTAGCAGACGCTTTTATCCAAAGCGACTTACAGTCACGCGTGCATACATTTTTGTGTATGGGTGGTCCCGGGGATCGAACCCACTACCTTGGCGTTACAAGCGCCGTGCTCTACCAGCTGACTACAGAGGACCACTGCACTGCTCGGGGTAGTTACAAGGTTTAGTTTTTTGTTTTAGTTTGTATCTTGGCCAAATATGAGGGAGGACATAAGATTTCTCTATACAGAAGACAACTGGTACATGAGAAAAAATATACCAAAGTACTGATTGATTACATCCTGGCTCTTTGTTTTGTCTTCTTCTGCCTGTAGGCTCCCAGTGTTGGTGACATACAGTATGTACTGACAGCAGACATTTTACATTTACATTTTAGTCATTTAGCAGATGCTCTTATCCAGAGCGACTTACAGTTAGTGAGTGCATACATTTTCATACTGGCCCCCCCGTGGGAAACGAACCCACAACACTGGCGTTGCAAGCACCATGCTCTACCAACTGAGCTACAGAGTGAAGATCCTTCCAAACCAATTATCACTACGACTGGGATCAGGCTTGCCCTGAACAAAAACAATCAACTCAGTAAGCAGCTGCTCTTTGCGAAACAAAGTTATTTACAGTTCTACAGTACATTCGGAATGTATTCAGACCCCTTTACATTTTACACATTTTGTTACGTTACAGATTTATTCTAAAATTCATAAAGTATTTTTTTCCCCTCCTCAATCTACACACAATACCCCATTATGACGAAGCGAAAACAGGTTTTTAGACATTTTAGCAAATGTATTAAAAGTAAAAAACTGAAATACCTTATTCACATAAGTATTCAGACCCTTTGCTGTGAGACTCGAAATTGAGCTCAGGTGCATCCTGTTTCCATTGATCATCCTTGAGATGTTTCTACAACTTGATTGGATTCCACCTGTGGTAAATTCAATTGATTGGACATGATTTGGAAAGGCACACACCTGTCTAAATAAGGTCCCACAGTTGACAGTGCATGTCAGAGCAAAACCAAGCCATGAGGTCGAAGGAATTGTCCGTAGAGCTCAGAGACAGGATTGTGTCTCAGCACAGATCTGAGGAAGGGTGCCAAAAATATTCTGCAGCATTGAAGGTCCCCAAAAACACAGCGGCTTCCATCATTCTTAAATGGAAGAAGTTTGGAACCACCAAGACTCTTCCTAGAGCTAGCTGCCGGGCCAAACTGAGCAATCGGGGGAGAAGGGCCTTGGTCAGGGAGGTTACCAAGAACCCGATTGTCACTCTGACAGAGCTCCAGAATTCCTTTGTGGAGATGGGAAAACCTTCCAGAAGAACAACCATCTCTGCAGCACTCCACCAATCAGGCCTTTATGGTAGAGTTGCCAGACGGAAGCCACTCCTCAGTAAAAGGCACATGACAGCCCGCTTGGAGTTTGCCAAAAGGCATCTAAAGGACTCTCAGACCAGGAGAAACAAGATTCTCTGGTCTGATGAAACCAAGATTGAACTCTTTGGCCTGAATCTCAAGCGTCACCTCTAGAGGAAACCTTGCACCATCCCTACGGTGAAGCATGGTGGTGGCAGCATCATGCTGTGGCAATGTTTTTCAGCGGCAGGGACTGGGAGACTAGTCAGGATCGAGGCAAAGATGAACAGAGCAAAGTACAGAGAGATCCTTGATGAAAACCTGCTCCAGAGCACTCTGGACCTCAGACTGGGGAGAAGGTTCTCCTTCCAACAGGACAACAACCCTAAACAATCAGCCAAGACAACGCAGGAGTGGCTTCGGGACAAGTCTCTGAATGTCCTTGAGTGGCCCAGCCAGAGCCCGGACTTGAACCCGATCTAACATCTCTGAAGAGACTTGAAAATAGATGTGCAGCGATGCTCCCCATCCAACCTGACATAGCTTGATAGGATATGCAGAGAAGAATGGGAGAAACTCCCCAAATACAGGTGTGCCAAGCGTGTAGCGTCATACCCAAGATGACAATGCTGTAATCACTGCCAAAGGTGCTTCAACAAAGTAACTGAGTAACGAGTCTGAATACTTGGGTAAATGTGTTATTTTTTATTTTATAAACTTGTTTTTGCTTCGTCATTATGGGGTATTGTGTGTAGATTGATGAGGAAAAAAACAATTTAATAAATTTTAGAATAAGGCTGTAATGTAACAAAATGTGGAAAAGTCAAAGGGTCTGAATACTTTCTGAAGGCACTGTATGCACCACAAACATTTACATGACTATGTGGACATAAGTGATATCTATTTGTAAGTATGGTTTGGCAATAACCATTTATTACCATAGCATTTCTCCTCTTATCTGTTCAGTAAATCTAAGCACTCTCTGTCTAAATGACTGCTGAGCTAGTAACATATCTTGTTATCAGGTTTTATCATAAACCAAGAGCCTATAATGTTTGAACAAGCTAGGAGTGTATAGGTGTTTACCTTTTTTCACAAAGCAAAGCCACATCATACATAACATATTTTAACATATATTTTAGTAATAGCTTTACCATCCTGGATAGACGTTTCCAACTGTGTACACCACATTGCATCCAATAGCAGCAACAATAGTCCATTTGCAGCCCAGGTATTTTATAACCAAGGGGGCAACAAACATGGAGGACAGAATGGAGGACATTCAAGCTGCTCTGTAACATATTAGTCAAAGACAAGGGACAAAGTCTACTAATACAGTTTTTATGAACAGCTCAGTTATGATAACCACATAAATAGTTATGACATTGACTAGGACAGGCCTATTTGTTTTACATATCAAGTTTTAAAAGAGCGATTCTTACCACACTGATTAAATAACACATATTGTTCAAATAATTTTCTGTTTTAGCATAATGCGTGCCTCAATATAATTCTACCAATACTTACCTGTAGATTCAGAAGGCTTCCTGTTGCAGTAAACAACAGCAAGAATCCAAATGATACAACCAGGACATTTTTCCTACTTCGACCCATTTTCTCTGTGGTTATGCTTGTCGATATTCAACATTGGTTGTGAGTCGGATCAATACAGCAGTTAATGACGTGGAATCTGATATAAACTCAGAGTAGCTACACTTTAGCCCTGAAGTACATCAATTAGTTTCACAATTTAGTTACTAATTTAGCACAATGCTATAATAAGCAGCTAGTTGAATCCAGGAGTTGATGCAATGATTGTTTTTATCGGTCGGTTGTGTAAAAACACTTTTTAATCAGCTCTATGCCCTAATAAAGCAATGTAGTAAGTCAGACATGGGGCAATGGCCCTTCCAGATGCCATAAGATGAAAATGAGTGCCTTGTCACAGTTTGATGTTCCAAGTGGTGCTTTTCATTGGAGTGGTATAAGAAAAAGACCACAGTTTTTTTCCATACAGGAGCATTTATCGCTGTAAAAAGAGCAGTAGTGATTGAAGAAGTAATTGTATTCCCTTTTTGTTTTTCCAGACACCATCATAAGCAAAACACATCATGGGGCTCTATTTTAACAAACCTAACGCAATGGTAAATCTAAGCGCAGGTGGTAGCGTTATAGGTTCAGGGATGTGCCAGAAATATTTTTGCTATTTTACCTGGCGCGAAAGGGCTGGGTTTTGATGAATAAACAAGTTGTGGATGTGTTGAGGATTGGCCCCTCACTGGCCAATCAGAACATGCTCTATGGCAAAATACACTATGTATACAAAAGTATGTGGACACCCCTTCAAATTAGTTAGTGGATTCGGCTATTTCAGCCACACCTGTAGCTGACAGGTGTAAAAAAAATCGAGCACACAGCCATTCAATGTGTTTTAGGTTATCAGCTGGTTCTGGCACCGTGGCATCAGAGCCAGACCGAAGCTCCTGCGGTGGATGACTGGTTTCGGTATGCGGAGGAGACGTGGAACGCTGCTCAAGTCCACCTTCAGAAGGCCAACGCTGACCACCACTGCAGTGAGGACCGGGTCTTGGTACCGGGTGTTCGGGTCTGGCTCTTGACCTGGAATCTGCCCCTTCGCCTGCCCTGCCGGAAGCTGAGCCCGCAGTTTCTGGGGCCGTTCAAAGTCCTGAGGAGGATAAACGAGGTTACATATAGGTTATTACTCCCTCCAGATTACCGTATTAACCACTCGTTCCATGTGTCTCTCCTCAGGCCGGTGGTGGCTGGTCCGCTCCAGGAGTCTGAGGTGCAGGAGGTTCCTCCGCCCCCTCGATGTCTAAAGGCCCCGGCGTACTCCGTCCGTTCCATCCTGGATTCGAGGCTTCGGGTGGGGGGCATTTAGTACCTCGTGGAGTGGGAGGGGTAGGGTCCGGAGTAGCGGTGCTGGATTCCGGTGAGGGATATCCTCGATCCTTCCCTATTGCGGGATTTCCACCGTCGCCCTCCGGCTCGCCCTGCTCCGTGTCCTCCTGGCCGTCCCAGAGGCCGGTGTCAGCACGTTGCTGGAGCTGCGCGTCAAGGGGGGTGTACTGTCACGGACATGGACCTTTTAAGGACACACCTAAAATATATTTACACCCTGCACATCTGAGCGCATGCGAGCTGATATAAGACAGGTAAATTGCCGAACCTGGTGTTAGGCCTGGAAAATGCCAGTGCACCAGTTTTTACATGACGAAATTGCAAACTGACGTGCGTTTGACACTAGCGCCGCTAGTGATAGAGCCCCAGAAGAAAGGTAAATCATTAGTTTTTATTGAATATTAGTGGTTGAAGAAACACAGTGCCACCCTGAGTAAACTCATGATAAGCCAAAAACAATTATGTGACGCCTCGATGACTTTATCACATTTAAATCAGAATTGTATAGAAATTCTGCATAAAAAGTTAAAGCAGAGAAAATTATTAGACATAATTGATGGTCAAGATAGTTATTCATACATTCATAGTGTCACGCCTACTCCTGCTCCCACCTCCTGCGCTCGACGTCGCTGGTCTACTAACCTCCGGTCCTGGCAACCCACATTACGCACACCTGGCAACCATCATTGCGCACACTGCTCCCCATCGTTACGCACACCTGGACTTCATCATCACCTTGATTACTCTCCCTTTCTTTAGCCACTCAGTAGTATCAGTCATTAGGTAGTATTGTTTTCTTTCACGTTCATTGCGTGGCTCATGTTTGTTCATTTGTATCGTTTCATTATTAAACTCAGCTTTTGCGCCTGACTCCTGGCGTATATGTTGCAGAATACGACCTCAACAAATGGAAGCAGCAGAAAATCCAGACATCTTCCAGAGGGTCGGCGAACAGGGACACCTAATCTGTCACGCCCTGGCTCTGGGGACACTGTTATGTTGAGCCAGGGTGTGTAATTCTATGGTTGTATTTCTATGTTGGCCTGAGTGACTCCCAATCAGAGGCAACGAGTGTCAGCTGGTTGTCTCTGATTGGGAGCCATATTTAACTGTCTGTCTTTCACTTTGTGTTTGTGGTTTCTTGTTCTTGTTCGGTTTGTGTTAAACCGTAGACATCACGTTATCGTCCGTTGTTTTGATCGTGTGATCATTCTATTAATAAATATGTACGCATTCAACGCTGCGCCTTGGTCTCTCCCTGACGTTCGTGACGTAATCTGCCAACATCACAACCAACCGGTGCAACTTGATAAGGCTATGGATGAGGTCACCCGAGGGGCGTCACCTCCAACTAGCGGAGGACCCTCTACCACGAGTCGTCCCAGCGAGCCAGTCCCCCAGCCCATCCAGCGGTCTGCACAGGTCAGCGACGCCCGAATGTCCCTCCCGGACAAATATGACGGGACTCCATCTAAATGCTGTGGCTTCCTACTCCAGTGCTCCCTCTATTTCACCCATCAGACGGGAGTCCCTACCACTGAGATGTCCAAGGTTGCCACGGTAATTTCCCTGCTGACCGGACGGGCGTTGGAGTGAGCCATGGCCGTCTGGTAGAGAGGAGCTGGGTTCCTATGAGAGGTTCAGGGCGGTCTTCGATCATCCACCAGAGGGCAGAGAGGGAGGTGAGCGGCAACTCCGGCAGGGTGCCCAGACTGCTGCGTAGGACGCCTTCTGGACCGTGGCAGTCTCCAGCGGGTGGAATGAGCCGGCGCTCCACACCCTATTCAGAAGAAGATTGCGAGAAGAGGTCCAGACGTAGCTGGCGTGTCGCGACGACAACCCCTCCTTGGACGCACTCATAGCGATGGCCATCCGTCTGGATAACCTTCTTTGGGAGCATCGGCACCTCTCGCCCTCCTCCTTTGGCCGTCCTGAGACAGAGCCCATGGAGGTAGGGTCCAGACACCTCCCCCGCGGCAGAGCGACGCTGTCAGACAGCTGGGGCTCTGTCCCTATTGTGGTCTGGAGGGGCACCAGCTTCAGCGGTGTCCAGTGTGTCCTAACCAGGGGTCCACGAGGGCAGAGGGACAGCCCCGTGATCATCCTTCTCCCGGGGTTGGCGTGAGTCTTCCATCATCTCTTTCCGCCAAACCCTTTCTGGTTTAAATTTCACTGGCTGTCCCTCATGTGTTGTCTCTACAGCTCTAGTGGACCCCGGTGCCGCAGGGAATTTCATTGACAAGGCCCTCGCCTCCTACCTGAACATCACCTCATACCCCCTCTCCTTTTCCAGTCCAAGCCCTGGATAAGCGACCATTGGGATCCAGCACAATCACGCACCCCTCACCCTCACCGTGGGAACCATGCACCAGGAAAGTGTCCCCTATCTCATCCCCACCGCACCCGCACACAAAGTAATCTTCGGCTTCCCGTGGCTCCAATGTTACAACCCCACCATCTACTGGTCGAGGATAAAAATCAACACCTTGGGACCAGGATGACGGAGGACCTGCTTTCCCATGCCCTGTGGTTCCACGCCGGTTGAGAGTCCTGTAAGTGCCAATCCCTCTCTGAGAAGTACTGGTGGCCCAACTTGGCGCAGGATGTCGCCCACTATGTCAACTCAGGCTCCATATGTACCCAATCCAAATCTCCCCCGCATGCTCCAGCAGGGACACTACTTCCCGTGCCTCAGCGGCCTTGGTCACATCTGTCCATAGACTTTGTAACTGATCTCCCCCTTTCTAATGGTTTTACCACTATTATGGTTGTTGACAGATTCTCTAAATCCTGCCGTTTTATCCCTCTCTCTGGTCTACCTATCACTCTCCAGGTCGCTGAGGCACTATTCCAGCAGGTCTTCCGGTACTATGGCCTTCCGGAGGACATCGTTTCCGACCGTGATCCCTAGTTCACATCGCAGGTCTGGAAAGCCTTTATGGAGAAGCTGGGGGTCACGGTCAGCCTCACATCCGGTTACCGGCCTCAGTCCAACGGGCAGGTGGAGAGGACCAACTAGGAGCTGGGGAGGTTCCTAAGGAGTCACTGCCAGGACCAGCAGGGGGAGGGGGCTCGGTTCCTTCCCTGGGTGGAATACGCCCAGAACTCACTTCAACACTCCCTTCCAGTGCGTCCTGGGATATCAGCTGGCCCTGGCTCCGTTGACACCGAGGCTTCTGCAGTGGACGAGTGGTTGTGTGGAACGCCGCCCATGTGAGGCTCCAGCGCGCCATCCGAAGGATCAAGTGGACCGCCACCGCAGTGAGGCTCCCTTGTTCCATCCTGGTGATCGCATCTGGCTCTCCACCAGGAACCTCATGCTCCGCCTGCCCTGCCGGAAGCTGAGCCCCCGGTTTGTGGGGCCCTTCAAGGTCCTTCGGAGGGTCAATGAGGTAACCTAACGTCTCCCCACCAACTACCAGATCTCACCCTCCTTTCATGTTTCCCTCCTCAGGCCGGTGGTTCCAGGTCCCCTGGCTGATGCCGTCCCCCACAACACCCCTCCACCTCCCTTGGACATCGAGGGGACCCCCACTTATGCTGTTAGGTCCCTCCTGGACTCCCAATGTCGTGGGGGCCGGCTCCAGTACATAGTGGACTGGGAGGGGTACGGTCCTGAGGAGCGTACTTGGGTCCCGGTGGCGGACATCCTAGACCCCTACATCATCCGGGGTTTCCATGTCCGGCAATCGGGGCCGTCCTCCTGGCCGGCGTCGTCCTGCGGCTGGAGCCGTGCGTCGGAGGGTACTGTCACGCCTACTCCTGCTCCCCCCTCCGGCACTCGACGTCTACTAAACACCGGTCCAGGCAACCCACACTATGCACATCTGGTAACCATCATTGTGCACGCCTGCTCCCCATCGTTATGCACACCTGGACTTCATCATCACCCTGATTACTCTCCCTTTATTTATTGTTTCCTTTCACATTCAGTACGCTTCTCATGTTTGTTAATTTGTATCGTTTCATTATTAAACTCACCTTCTGCACATGCTTCCTGACTCCCGGCGTATACGTTGCACATAGCTAATTTTCCCCAAACATCACACCCCCTGACCTCGGACACTCTCTAGCGGTTGGAGGACTGAATCACCTCGAGCTCAACATTTAAATGGACTGAAAAATAACGGTAAGTTTTGTGACTAACGACACCCTTTTAGCTAGCTGACCACCGATTTTCAGTGCAATTTATGTAAGTTAAGTTAGGTTTTGAGAGTTTTCAAAAAAGTTATATGTACACATTTTGTGGAACACGCTGCATATTGTAAAATTCGACTGCGTGACAGACCACACCTAATTTACCTCTGAAATATAGCTAACGGATTTTCTAATGTTGCTATCTTAGTTGCTAAATGTTGATAGAACTGCTAAGTAAGCAAAAAGGAAAGAAATTGTAAGTGTTAGATAATACATATCACGAAAACAGCTGCATGTTGTCAAGCTTTACCGTATCAAAATTGGAGTCCTCTGACGGAGGCGTTTTGCACAATCTGCAAAAATGTATTTGGAACTTTGAACCATGAACTTTTCGACACCTATCACTGGCTATGTTTCATCTTACAACAGCTACATAGAGGCAGTATTTAGTTAAATGGTACAATGTATGCATCAATATTACACTAATTGGGACACTAATTTTCATTACAGATAACATCAAACAAAAAACGTGGGTACACTTTCAGTTATTGTGAAAACTTTCATCACCTTTCAATGCCTTAGCTTTGAAATGTAAATGTTTATACATATTCAGATTGAGTTATCTTTCTAAAATGTGTATAGTATGCCAAGTTATTTAGCTACATGTATTTACCACTGCAGCATGGAGAAAGTCAAGAGGAAGCAGTGGAGTGAGGTGGACATGTTCCATGCCACGGAGGACTGCGGGGCAGGGATGGCTATCCGCCAGGCTGCCAAGGTTAGGCATCTTTTGTTTTTAGGAGATTACCATGTGAATTTTATCTGCTAGTAACAGTTTTATTTTCTTATCTACCAAGGTGCATGGTGTACCTCGGCAGACCCTGGCGGACAGGCTGAGCGGCCGGGTGGCCCATGGTTGTCGCAGTGGACCACCCACATTGCTTGCACCAGAGGATGAAAAGTCTCTGGTGCAGTACTGTATCTACTGCGCCAGCCATGGGTTCCCCTTCACCAGACAGAGGCTGATGAAATACGCCGACAAAATACGCAGGTATTTGGTGTTCTATGTGTTTATGTATGTAGATTGGTGGACTGACTGTTCTCAATGTGTGTGATGTAAATGTGAATGGTGATGCCAAAACAAACATTTTCATCCTGGATGGACAATTATATATTCTATTCTATTCTATTGTAGGTTTCGGCACCCAGGGGAAACAATCCCACCACTGGGGAAGAGGTGGTGGGAAATGTTCAGGAGGAGGCACAAGAACCTAAGCATGAGGAGGCCGGACACACTGGATAGGGGGAGAGCTGAGTGTGCCACACGTCCGACGATGGACACCTTCTTCACTTCTTATGAGAAGCACTTGGAGGAGAGTGGGTTGAGGGAGAAACCCAGACAAATCTATAACTGCGATGAGTCTGGGTTTCGTAGCGACCAGAGCAGGCACAAAGTGCTGGCTCCCCGGGGCGCAAAACACGTGTACCAGCAGGCTCCGGGGACCAAGGAGCACATCACAGTGCTGGCCTGCTTCAACGCAACTGGGGAGGACGTCCCCCCGTTTATCATCTACCCCAAGTGTTTCCCCGGTGGCCACTACACACTGGGAGGCCCCCCCCAAGCCTTGTATGGACGGTCAAGCAGTGGCTACATTGACGGGGACCTGTTCAGGAAGTGGTTTCAGCACTTCATTAAGTATGCAGTGAAAGAGCGCCCTCTCCTTCTCTTCGATGGGCACAAGAGCCACATGGACCCGGAAGTGCTCGCGGTGGCACTAAGGGAAGGGGTTATACTTCTTTGTCTTCCACCACACTGCACCAATGTCCTGCAGCCGCTGGACGTGGCATACTTTGGCCCTTTAAAGGCTGAGTTCTCCAAGGTAGCTGGAGACCTTAGCCATTTTGACCACTCCTACATGGTAAACAAATCAGAATTTGCCAGAGTATTCCGCTACCCGTACCAGCGATGCAAGGACATGCGCTATGTGGTGGAAGGGTTTAAGAAGTGTGGCCTCTTCCCTTTTGACCCTTCAGCCATTGAAGGGTCCCGTTTAATGCCGTCTCGGACCCTACCGGGTCCCAACACCGCCTCTACTGGAACCAGCAGCACTGTGCCATCCATCAGCACCTCCTCCCCAGCGACCACAGGAGGACCCTCAGCCCCTGCCCCAGTCCCAGCCGCTGCTCCAGTCCTAGCTCTAGAAGAGCACCCCCTAATAGAGGGGGGGCTGATAGCGAAGGACCTGGGGCACATCCTTACTGTCCTGAAGTATCGGCTGGACCGATACAGAAGACTCCCTGTGGTCGCCACATGCCTCACTGGGGAGGAATACACGAGCAAGTGGCAGGAGAGGGGTGAGAAGGAGAGGGCCGGGGCAGAGGAGAAAGAGCATCGGGCAGCCCTCAGAACACAGAGGGCACAGGAGAGGGCTGCCATGGATGAGACCATTGACGCCATCGCCTCTGCTGGACCCCTGCTGGAACCACTCCTGACAGCTGCATCACCACTGCCAGTGCCTCCCAGTGTGCAACACCTGTAGGAGCCACCGGAGTCCCCAGCTGCAGAAGAAGGCCACATGCCTACTCTCCCGGCCACACCATCGTCGGCCCCTCAACCCCACCATTACAAACACCAGCTCCTCCAAGCCATCGTCGGCGGTTTTGTCCACCACCACCCCAATGCACACCACCCCCCATGTCTGTCACCACCAACACGGCCTCCTCTGGACCAACTGCCTCCTCCGTCTCCCCTGGTCACACCACCATAGCAGCCTCGTCTGGTTTCCCTGCCCCCTGCAATTTGAATACCACCACCGCCACAGGTAAACGCATGTTAAATTACAAAAAAATGACTTTGTTATCTGTTTTATAAAACAGCAATGTAAAAAATATATATATCTACAGTACATAGCACCAGCTCTCAAGTCATCTCCGCCTCCTCCAAAACCTCTGCAGCTTCCTCCAGAGGTATTGATGTAAAAAAGTTGAAAAGGGTTTTCATGCAACATGCTCTGTCTAACACTACTTTTTCTCAAACTGCAGCACAGAAAAGGAAGAGAAAAGCTACACTGGTCACATCTGTCACACCACCCATGGCACCACTCTCAGGTACTTCATAATCTGTTTTTCTCGCTCTCTCAGTTGTATCAATTACTATTGTTGTTGAAGAACTTCTACATTTTGCAAAACCATATTAATCAATTTGTATTTTATTTTTTATAAAAGAAGACACCACCTGCTGTGCTCGCTGCGGGGAGCGTGATCCGCCTGCAAGCTCCTCTCAGGAGTGTAGATTCGAGGTGCCATGGGTGTGCTGTGACTTTTGCCAGCACTGGTTCCACTGCAGGTGTGTGCAGTGGGATCAAGAGGTAGCGGTGGAGCTGGATTTTTTTTGTGACAATATAGGGATGGAGGTCGAGATTTAATTGTTTGTTTTGTTTGTGTTCATATGAAATTATTTATTTGTTCAAAAAAATAAATGTCTAAAATATAATATATGTATTTCTTCCTTTACTTTCCAAGTGCACCTCTGCAACACAAACTCCAACAGTGTTTTCATTGTTTTATGTTAATGCACATAACTGAAATTAAAGTGTATTTGATGTAAATTATTAATACTCATATTTCATTTGGTTACAACACTGAATATGTTGGTGAAGAACCATTTTTTAAGAGTCCACAAGAGGGCGCACCGGGCTACGCAATGAAAAGTTGACAGGCAAATCATAATTTTTTTACCGGAAGACTAGTCAACTATCTAGTAAACACTTCGGGTACGTGGTTGGTGTCTCTTTTTTCAACTAAATTAAACGGATATATCTTGTAATTGAACAAAATAGTAAGGTGCCCAATAACTGGGGGCCGTATACAGATAATACGGGACGTATTTTTTTGCTAAACCGCTTATCAAAAGCAGATAACAGTAATATTTCAAATTAAATGTAAAACTTGCTAATTGCTAAACCGTTAGCTAACATTTTTACGACACCAATAATCACAAAACATTGAAGGCTTGATCACAAGGTAATATATTTCTTAAACGCTGTTGAATATGCCAATAATACGGGATTCTACGCTAGAGATCCACAAAACCTATTTTGTCATACAAAGAAAAGTGTCCCATTGGGGTAGGCACATGACAATCAGAATCGTGATATCCAGATTTCCTGACTGGATGTCATTCCCTCACATTACATGATAATGCCCGAGAAGCTGGTGTTTGGCGGATATAATATGCCATTTAGCAGACGCTTTTATCCAAAGCGACTTACAGTCATGCGTGCATAATTTTTTTTGTGTATGGGTGGTCCCGGGGATCGAACCCACTACCTTGGCGTTACAAGCGCTGAGCTACAGAGAGCTACCACGGGTTCTAGGCCTGAGACTAAGTCGAGGGCCGGCAAACCGCGCCAATATCCTCCAAACACTGGCTTCAAGGGCCTTATCACTTTTATGCAACGGGTTGCCAACATATTCATATAATGATTGACATATTTTCATTAAAAACGTTATTTGGATTAATTCGTACTATTTCATCTTTCCACAAGATATAGTCCCGTTAACAAATCTAGGGTTGCTACTCAAGCTGGCTGGTTGTGCATTCTATTGGTTCGGTAGCCAGAGACGTGACCCAGTCGTTCAGTCTTTTTGTTCTGTATCTATGGACATTTGTTCTAAATGTTCCATTACCATACTGGCTGGCAACGTTTTTATCCCTTGCTCGCTAGCTAGCCAACTACGGCTAACTTAGTCACATCAGTGCAGCCAGAATAACAGTAGCTGCATTAGTTTAAGCTGTTTTCTAGTGACATTTATTTGGATACATCCGATTTCGCCTGGCATAGAAAATGTGCTCTCTCGTCAGCACACTGTTCAGAGGAGCTAGCCGACAACAAAGCTAACAATCACTTCAAACTGAAGCTGTAAAGACTGCAAATTAGCTGCCCTTAATTTCGTTTTACCTTTTTTCAACTGACATTTCTTTGTATATATCCATAAAAATGATGCCAGCTGATTCATGATTTCGACTGGCTGATAAACATTGCCTGTCTGTCTCGTCCCGACTCCTGACATGTTCATTACTTTGGGACAGCTGGAGATCGAATTTTGAATATTGAAACAATGTTGCAAATGTCAGAGAGTCAGACAGCAATGTTTATACAAATCTCTGCTGTTAACTAAATGTTAGTCTAAAAGAAATGTGAGAATGTCTAGTTGCTTTTTATAGTGGAGATCAAGTTTATAAATTACCTGGCTGGGCTGATGAGACAGTGGATTGTGCAGTCAGATGAAACAGACTAAATAGGCATTTTAACGTCAGATTTAGCCGGTGGTAACTTGTGGAATAGACACTAGCTGGAATGCAGTTTTTTTTACCAATCAGCATTCAGGATTAGACCCACCCATTGTATAACTCTACGTAACAAATCCACGTCTTGTCTACAAGCTGGTCTGAGCAATGATGCAATTTATGTTTTTTGAGTAGTCTGTGTACTGGTCTGTGTCCTTTTTATAGTCTATGTCGTATACTCCCTCCTCCACTGGAAGTGTAGGATTCTTGTGTTCTTGGTACTCTGCCCACAAACAGGTCACCATGGAGAGGATCAGAACTCCAAGGAGGATGTAGATCTTGGTGTCCAGACAGATGAAGGTACTGTAGGCAAACGCTATCATGAACCCAAGGGACTCCCACATACAGCAGTTAGCAAACGCTGCCTCTTTTTCTCTGGGGAAGAGAACCCCATACAGTGCTGCAAACAAGAACAAAACCACTGTTACCTCTGTTCTGGACAAAATGTTTGATGTACCTAACATGTCACTGTAATACATTATAATAACTCAACTCACAGGTGGTTTGTGCCTGCCATACAGCATCTGCCATTCCCCAGAGAGCAGGAAACACAAAGAACACAGGCAGCTGGTCTGGGTGAGGCCTCCAGAACAACAGGGCCAGGATACAGGCAAAGTTGATCACCGCAGCTGTAAGAGCGGTGAGTAGTGACTGATTTAATTTTAAGTGTGTCTTATAGGACACCAATGAAAATGTTAATGTCTTTATTGGAAAGCTATTCTTACCCAAGCAAAACAGTGGGGCTCTTCCAGTGTATTCTGCCAACCTCCCAAACGTAAAGGAAAATAAAGAATTTGTGGCTCCAAAACATATCATCGTATATCCAACATAATGGATTCCTAATGCACAGGTCACATAGTTCTGCAAAGAAAACAACAAAAGAAGGTCACAAGTATAACTTTTAGCCACTATTCTATTGGTTAAGAATTATTGAACGTTGGATTCCAAGTGGCAGGATAAGAACCATGTATCGTCTCCTCACCTTTGTGTATTCACCTGAGAGGAAACTCTGCTCAAAGCCACTGTACATGGACAAAGGGATCAGAATGACGAGTCTCTTGTCTTTCAGGAGTGTGAACGTGGCCAGGAAGGTGCTCCAGAATGGTTCCCTGTTGCCCCTGAACTCCTGGGCCTGATCTCTGTCTATGTTATCCAGAAATACTGCCACTATCATCATGGCCAGCATACCCACCCCTAGAACACAACAGAAACAAACATTAGAACATTTCAATAGCATCAACCTGCAGGGCCGGATTACCGAACGGGCATGCAGGGCACATGCCCCGGGGCCCCCAATGTATGTACTGTATGTATATGTGTGTGTACAGTTGAAGTCGGAAGTTTACATACACTTAGGTTGGAGTCATTAAAATTCGTTTTTCAACCACTCCACAAATTTCTTGTTAACAAACTATTACATTTACGTCATTTAGCAGACGCTCTTATCCAGAGCGACTTACAAATTGGTGCATTGACCTTATAGCCAGTGGGTAGAAGGATTACTTTATCCTATCCCAGGTATTCCTTAAAGAGGTGGGGTTTCAAGTGTCTCCGGAAGGTGATGAGTGACTTCGCTGTCCTGGCGTCGTGAGGGAGCTTGTTCCACAATTGGGGTGCCAGAGCAGCGAACAGTTTTGACTGGGCTGAGCGGGAACTGTGCTTCCACAGAGGTAGGGGGGCCAGCAGGCCAGAGGTGGATGAACGCAATGCCCTCGTTTGGGTGTAGGGACTGATCAGAGCCTGAAGGTATGGAGGTGCCGTTCCCCTCACAGCTCCGTAGGCAAGCACCATGGTCTTGTAGCAGATGCGAGCTTCAACTGGAAGCCAGTGGAGTGTGCGGAGGAGTGGGGTGACGTGAGAGAACTTGGGAAGGTTGAACACCAGACGGGCTGCGGCATTCTGGATGAGTTGTAGGGGTTTAATGGCACAGGCAAGGAGCCCAGCCAACAGCGAGTTGCAGTAATCCAGACGGGATATGACAAGTGCATGGATTAGGACCTGTGCCGCTTCCTGTGTAAGGCAGGGTCATACTCCCCGAATGTTGTAGAGCATGAACCTACAGGATCGGGTCACCGCCTTGATGTTAGCGGAGAA
The DNA here is from genome assembly GCF_020615455.1 of Coregonus clupeaformis. NCBI lineage: Eukaryota > Metazoa > Chordata > Actinopteri > Salmoniformes > Salmonidae > Coregonus > Coregonus clupeaformis. The sequence goes on along the minus strand of NC_059227.1, from coordinate 18,286,544 downwards.
CGACAGGGTGTTGTCCAGGGTCACGCCAAGGCTCTTCGCACTCTGGGAGGAGGACACAACGGAGTTGTCAACCGTGATGGCGAGATCATGGAACGGGCAGTCCTTCCCCGGGAGGAAGAGCAGCTCCGTCTTGCCGAGGTTCAGCTTGAGGTGGTGATCCGTCATCCACACTGATATGTCTGCCAGACATGCAGAGATGCGATTCGCCACCTGGTTATCAGAAGGGGGAAAGGAGAAGATTAGTTGTGTGTTGTCTGCGTAGCAATGATAGGAGAGGCCATGTGAGGATATGACAGACCCAAGTGACTTGGTGTATAGCGAGAATAGGAGAGGGCCTAGAACTGAGCCCTGGGGGACACCAGTGGTGAGAGCACGTGGTGCGGAGACAGATTCTCGCCACGCCACTTGGTAGGAGCGACCGGTCAGGTAGGACGCAATCCAAGAGTGAGCTGCGCCGGAGATGCCCAGCTCGGAGTGGGTGGAGAGGAGGATTTGATGGTTCACAGTATCAAAGGCAGCAGACAGGTCTAGAAGGACAAGAGCAGAGGAGAGAGAGTTAGCTTTAGCAGTGCAGAGAGCCTCCGTGACACAGAGAAGAGCAGTCTCATTTGAATGACCAGTCTTGAAACCTGACTGGTTTGGATCAAGAAGGTCATTCTGAGAGAGATAGCAAGAGAGTTGGCTAAAGACGGCACGCTCAAGCGTGTTGGAGAGAAAAGAAAGAAGGGATACTGGTCTGTAGTTGTTGACATCAGAGGGATTGAGTGTTGGTTTTTTGAGAAGGGGTGCAACTCTCGCTCTCTTGAAGACGGAAGGGACATAGTCAGTGGTCAAGGATGAGTTGATGAGCGAGGTGAGGTAAGGGAGAAGGTGACCGGAGATGGTCTGGAGAAGAGAGGAGGGGATAGGGTCAAGCGGGCAGGTTGTTGGGCGGCCGGCCGTCACAAGTCGCAAGATTTTATCTGGAGAGAGAGGGGAGAAAGAAGTCAACACATAGGGTAGGGCAGTGTGAGCAGGACCAGCAGTGTCATTTGACTTAACAAACGAGAATCGGATGTCGTCAACCTTCTTTTCAAAATGGTTGACGAAGTCATCCACAGAGAGGGGGGGAGGATTCAGCAGGGAGGAGAAGGTGGCAAAGAGCTTCCTAGGGTTAGAGGCAGATGCTTGGAATTTAGAGTGGTAGAATGTGGCTTTAGCAGCAGAAACAGATGAAGAAAACGTAGAGAGGAGGGAGTGAAAAGATGCCAGGTCCGCAGGGAGTCTAGTTTTCCTCCATTTCCGCTCGGCTGCCCGGAGCCCTGTTCTGTGAGCTCTCAATGAGTCATCAAGCCACGGAGCAGGAGGGGAGGACCGAGCCGGCCGGGAGGATAGGGGACATAGAGAGTCAAAGGATGCAGAAAGGGAGGAGAGGAGGGTTGAGGAGGCAGAATCAGGAGATTGGAGGGAGAAGGATTGAGCAGAGGGAAGAGATGATAGGAAACTATCATTGTTGTAAACTACAGCGGTTCAATGTTTTCTAGGAATAGACTAACTTAGTTTATTCAGCTAGCTAACTTGGTACAGTATTCTTCCGTGAAAACCGTCCAGGGCACCTAGTCATATGACGCCACAGCCAACTAGCATGCCGGACTCCAACAACACGGTTTAGCACCAATACTCGGCCACAACAAACCACCAGTGTGTCAACACGCCAAGCAGATCATACGTGTCCGTGTCTAACGTTGTGGGTTAGTCCCGACAGCTTGAGCGAGTCCGTCGTCAATTTATTCAGCCAGTTATTTAGCTAGAATAGTTAGCATACTAGCTATCCATTGCTTTCTGCCAACGAAGAAACCCGTCCTCCCACGGCACGAACACACAGAGAGAGCCAAGCTAACGTTAACTAGTCACCCATGTCCCGAATTCCCTTGAACGACTCTGGCTACCAGTATGTCAAAACAAAACACAAATGTAGGTTATAACTTACCCCTAGCAGCTACTGTTAGCTAGCGAAGTGCAAAGCTAGCCACTGAATTGACTCAGCCAGTTCGCGTCTGTTCGCTAGGTCGTTCCAGCTATTGTTTAGTAGCTATCCAGGTAGCAACAAGCTAGCTACATTTCGAGCACAGTAGCTACTTACTACCTAACGTTAACGCTTCAGACAATGAGGTTAGAAAAACAGCTGAATGGTAGGCATTATTGTATGTAATTATTGTAGGCAGCTAGCTGGCGTAATTACAGGTACTCTCAGGCGTGAAACAACTATCCACAGTTGCTAATAGTTACCAGTAGCTACCCGCCAGCTAGTCCAGGTAGTGGGTTAGCTAGCTTCGTGCTTCACCGGGCTCAGCCGAATACAACACTAACCTACAATAATTACATACAACAACCCCAATAACTACCTACAATACCTAACTACAATCTAAATATCTAAATCTATTGTTTTGGCAAGTCGGATAGGACATCTACTTTGTGCATGACACAAGTAATTTTTCCAACAATTGTTTACAGACAGATTATTTCACTTATAATTCAATGTATCACAATTCCAGTGGGTCAGAAGTTTACATACACTAAATTGACTGTGCCTTTAAACAGCTTGGAAAATGCCAGAAAATTATGTCATGGCTTTAGAAGCTTCTGATAGGCTAATTGACATCATCTGAGTCAATTGGAGGTGTACCTGTGGATGTATTTCAAGGCCTACCTTCAAACTCAGTGCTTTTTTGCTTGACATCATGGGAAAATCAAAAGAAATCAGCCAAGACCTCAGAAAATAATGGTAGACCTCCTCAAGTCTGGTTCATCCTTCGGAGCAATTTCCAAATGCCTGAAGGTACCACGTTCATCTGTACAAACAATAGTACGCAAGTATAAACACCATGGGACCACGCAGCCGTCATACCGCTCAGGAAGGAGACACGTTCTGTCTCCTAGAGATTAACGTACTTTGGTGCGAAAAGTGCAAATCAATCCCAGAACAACAGCAAAGGACCTTGTGAAGATGCTGGAGGAAACAGGTACAAAAGTATCGATATCCACAGTAAAACGAGTCCTATATCGACATAACCTGAAAGTCCGCTCAGCAAGGAAGAAGCCACTGCTCCAAAACCGCCATAAAAAAGCCAGACTACGGTTTGCAACTAGACATGGGGACAAAGATCGTACTTTTGGGAGAAATGTTCTCTGGTCTGATGAAACAAAAATAGAACTGTTTGGCCATAATGACCATCGTTATGTTTGGAGGAAAAGTCGGTGGCTTGCAAGCCGAAGAACACCATCCCAACCGTGAAGCACAGGTGTGGCAGCATCCTGCTGTGGATGTGCTTTGCTGCAGGAGGGACTGGTGCACTTCACAAAATAGATGGCATCACGAGGAAGGAAAAATATGTGGATATATTGAAGCAACATCTCAAGACATCAGTCAGGAAGTTAAAGCTTGACGCAAATTGGTCTTCCAAATGGACAATGATCCCAAGCATACTCCCAAAGTTGTGGCAAAATGGCTTAAGGACAACAAAGTCAAGGTATTGGAGTGGCCATCACAAAGCCCTGACCTCAATCCTATAGAAAATTTGTGGGCAGAACTGAAAAAGCGTGTGCAAGCAAGGATGCCTACAAACCTGATTCAGTTACATCAGCTCTGTCAGGAGGAATGGGCCAAAATTCACTCAACCTATTGTGGGAAGCTTGTGGAAGGCTACCCGAAATGTTTGACCCAAGTTAAACAATTTAAAGGCAATGCTACCAAATACTAATTGAGTGTATGTAAACTTCTGACCCACTGGGAATGTGATGAAATAAATAAAAGCTGAAATCAATTAACTATTAGTATATTTACAATACTATTATCCTGACATTTCACATTCTTAAAATAAAGTTGTGATCCTAACTGACCTAAGACAGCCAATTTTTACTAGGATTAAATGTCAGGAATTGTGAAAAACTGAGGTTAAATGTATTTGGCTAAGGTGTATAGTGAGGGAAAAAAGTATTTGATCCCCTGCTGATTTTGTACATTTGGCCACTGACAAAGACATGATCAGTCTATAATTTTAATGGTAGGTTTATTTGAACAGTGAAAGACAGAATAACAACAAAAATGTTATAAATTGATTTGCATTTTAATGAGCGAAATAAGTATTCCCACAGGGGGCCAGTATATAAAAAATAACAAACTAACTGTAAGTCGCTCTGGATAAGAGCGTCTGCTAAATGACTAAAATGTAAAAATGTAAATGTATTTGACCCCTCTGCAAAACATGACTTAGTACTTGGTGGCAAAACCCTTGTTGGCAATCACAGAGGTCAGACGTTTCTTGTAGTTGGCCACCAGGTTTGCACATATCTCAGAAGGGATTTTGTTCCACTCCTCTTTGCAGATCTTCTCCAAGTCATTAAGGTTTCGAGCCTGACGTTTGGCAACTCGAACCTTCAGCTCCCTCCACAGATATTCTATGGGATTAAGGTCTGGAGACTGGCTAGGCCACTCCAGGACCTTAATGTGCTTCTTCTTGAGCCACTCCTTTGTTGCCTTGGCCGTGTGTTTTGGGTCATTGTCATGCTGGAATACCCATCCACGACCCATTTTCAATGCCCTGGATGAGGGAAGGAGGTTCTCACCCAAGATTTGACGGTGCATGGCCCCGTCCATCGTCCCTTTGATGCGGTGAAGTTGTCCTGTCCCCTTAGCAGAAAAACACCCCCAAAGCATAATTTTCCACCTCCATGTTTGACGGTGGGGATAGTGTTCTTGGGATCATAGGCAGCATTCCTCCTCCTCCAAACACGGCGAGTTGAGTTGATGCCAAAAAGCTCAATTTTGGTCTCATCTGACCACAACACTTTCACCCAGTTCCCCTCTGAATCATTCAGATGTCCATTGGCAAACTTCAGACAGCCCTGTATATGTGTTTTCTTGAGCAGGGGGACCTTGCGGGCACTGCAGGATTTCAGTCCTTCACAGCGTAGTGTGTTACCAATTGTTTTCTTGGTGACTATGGTCCCAGCTGCCTTGAGATCATTGACAAGATTATAGACTTATCATGTCTTTGTCAGTGGGCAAACGTACAAAATCAGCAGGGGATCAAATACTTTTTTCCCTCATTGTATGTAAACAACCGACTTCAACTGTATATATACAGTGGGGGAAAAAAGTATTTAGTCAGCCACCAATTGTGCAAGTTATCCCACTTAAAAAGATGAGAGGCCTGTAATTTTCATCATAGGTACACGTCAACTATGACAGACAAATAGAGAGAAAAAAATCCAGAAAATCACATTGTAGGATTTTTTATGAATTTATTTGCAAATTATGGTGGAAAATAAGTATTTGGTCACCTACAAACAAGCAAGATTTCTGGCTCTCACAGACCTGTAACTTCTTCTTTAAGAGGCTCCTCTGTCCACCACTCGTTACCTGTATTAATGGCACCTGTTTGAACTTGTTATCAGTATAAAAGACACCTGTCCACAACCTCAAACAGTCACACTTCAAACTCCATTATGGCCAAGACCAAAGAGCTGTCAAAGGCTGGGAAGACTGAATCTGCAATAGGTAAGCAGCTTGGTTTGAAGAAATCAACTGTGGGAGCAATTATTAGGAAATGGAAGACATACAAGACCACTGATAATCTCCCTCGATCTGGGGCTCCACGCAAGATCTCACCCCGTGGGGTCAAAATGATCACAAGAACGGTGAGCAAAAATCCCAGAACCACACGGGGGGACCTAGTGAATGACCTGTAGAGAGCTGGGACCAAAGTAACAAAGCCTACCATCAGTAACACACTACGCCGCCAGGGACTCAAATCCTGCAGTGCCAGACGTGTCCCCCTGCTTAAGCCAGTACATGTCCAGGCCCGTCTGAAGTTTGCTAGAGTGCATTTGGATGATCCAGAAGAGGATTGGGAGAATGTCATATGGTCAGATGAAACCAAAATATAACTTTTTGGTAAAAACTCAACTCGTCGTGTTTGGAGGACAAAGAATGCTGAGTTGCATCCAAAGAACACCATACCTACTGTGAAGAATGGGGTGGAAACGTCATGCTTTAGGGCTGTTTTTCTGCAAAGGGACCAGGACGACTGATCCGTGTAAAGGAAAGAATGGGGCCATGTATCGTGAGATTTTGAGTGAAAACCTCCTTCCATCAGCAATGGCATTGAAGATGAAACGTGGCTGGGTCTTTCAGCATGACAATGATCCCAAACACACCGCCCGGGCAACGAAGGAGTGGCTTCGTAAGAAGCATTTCAAGGTCCTGGAGTGGCCTAGCCAGTCTCCAGATATCAACCCCATAGAAAATCTTTGGAGGGAGTTGAAAGTCCGTGTTGCCCAGCGACAGCCCCAAAACATCACTGCTCTAGAGGAGATCTACATGGAGGAATGGGCCAAAATACCAGCAACAGTGTGTGAAAACCTTGTGAAGACTTACAGAAAACGTTTGACCTGTGTCATTGCCAACAAAGGGTATGTAACAAAGTATTGAGAAACGTTTGTTATTGACCAAATACTTATTTTCCACCATAATTTGCAAATAAATTCATTTAAAATCCTACAATGTGATTTTCTGGATTTTTCTTTCTCATTTTGTCTGTCATAGTTGACGTGTACCTATGATGAAAATGACAGGCCTCTCTCATCTTTTTAAGTGGGAGAACTTGCCCAATTGCTGGCTGACTAAATACTTTTTTCCCCACTGTACATTACCAAAAGTATGTGGACACCTGCTCATCGAACATGTCATTCCAAAATCATGGGCATTAATATGGAGTTGGTACCCCCTTTGCTGCTATAACAGTCTCCACTCTTCTGGGAAGGCTTTCCACCAGATGTTAGAACATTACTGCGGGAACTTGCTTCCGTTCATCCACAAGAGCATTAATGAGGTTGGGCACTGATGTTGAGCAATTAGGTCGGACTCGCAGTTGGCGTTTCAATTCATCCCAAAGGTGTTTGATGGGTTGAGGTCAGGGCTCTTTGCAGGCCAGTCAAGTTCTTCCACACCGATCTCGACAAACCATTTCTGTATGGACCTCGCTTTGTGCACGGGGGCATTATAATATAATAATATGCCATTTAGCAGACGCTTTTATCCAAAGCGACTTACAGTCATGCGTGCATACATTATTTTTTTTTGTGTATGGGTGGTCCCGGGGTTCGAACCCACTACCCTGGCGTTACAAGCGCCGTGCTCTACCAGCTGAGCTGCAGAGGACCACAGCATTGTCATGCTGAAACAGGAAAGGGCCTTCCACAAACTGTTGCCACAAAGTTGGAAGCACAGAATCGTCTAGAACGTCATTGTATGCTGTAGAGTTAAGATTTCCCTTCAAAGGAACTAAGGAGCCTAGCCTGAACCATGAAAAACAGCCCTAGACCATTATTCCTCCTCCACCAAATGTTGTAGTTGGAACTCTGCATTCGGGCAGGACATTCTCCTGGCATCTGCCAAACCCAGATGAGTCCGTCAGACTGCCAGATGGTGAAGCATGATTCATCACTCCAGAGAACGCGTTTCCACTGCTCCAGAGTCGAATGGCAGCGAGTTTTACACCAATCCCGTGTAGCTCAGTTGGTAGAGCATGGCGCTTGCAACGCCAGGGTTGTGGGTTCGATTCCCACGGGGGGCCAGTATGAAAATGTATGCACTCACTAACTGTAAGTCGCTCTTGATAAGAGCGTCTGCTAAATGACTAAAATGTAAATGTAATCCACTTGACATTGCGCATGGTGATCTAAGGCTTGTGTGCGGCTGCTCGGCCATGGAAACCCATTTCAGGAAGCTCCCGACAAACAGTTATTGTCCTGACGTTGCTTTCAGAGGCAGTTTGGATCTCGGGAGTGAGTGTTGCAACCGAGGACAGATTATTTTTACGTGCTACAAGCTTCAGCACTCGGCTGTCCTGTTCTGTGAGCTTGTGTGGCCTACCACTTCACGGCTGAGCCGTTGTTGCTCCTAGATGTTTCCACTTCACAATAACAGCACTTACAGTTGACCGGGGCAGCTCTAGTGTGCAAAGCTGTCATCAAGGTAAAGGGTGACTACTTTGAAGAATCTAAAATCTAAAATCTATTTTGATTTGTTTAACACTTTTTTTTTGTTATTACATGATTACATATGTGTTATTTCATAGTTTTGATGTCTTCACTATTATTCTACAATGTAGAAAATAGTAAAAAATTAAGAAAAATCTTTGAATGAGTAGGTGTGTCCAAACTTTTGACTGGTACTGTATATGTTAGGGTCAATGAAGGGTGAATAGGAAGTTGGTGTATGGAAAGTTACTGAGTGAGACAAGGGGGAGAGCAGAAAGTTCATATTCTGTTCAAACATGTTATTGTTGAACATCAATGTTTCTAAGGAGGGAGGCGAAGGACAACAGTTAGTCTCTGATAAGGAAGGCCAGCTGCGGATCTAGGGAGGAGCGAGTAATTCGGCTCCAGGTCAAGTCAACAGATGAAGTGAAAAGAAACCTCTGGGAGGGGGGTCAGAGGGGCCCATCACAACGACCCTCCTACTACAGTTCTATCTCACACACATACATTTTCCACGCCCACGAAGGTTCTAGCATTAGGCAGGGCCATGACTACACCAGTGAGAGGAATCAATTAAGTTCCTGCCAAGCAACAGAAATGTATCGGCTGTCTAGATGTGTAAGGAGTTGACCCCACCTAGTAGGAGGTTATAAATATATGTGCTTGTGTATTCATACATTGTCTTTGCAGCTGTATGACCCAGTGGGCTTTTCCTAGTCGTCCGTTTGAGTTTTTACTCTGTTGGTTCAGAACCTAACAGCCTCATGACAAAATGTGTAGAATAGCATTATAAAACTATAGAATAGCAGGAAATTTGCTTTAAAACGATGGACTTTTCTCTGTCTCATGGCAAAATGTGAATAAAAGCAATAGATGAGCTATAGAACACCACATATTATTTTCTCTGCCCCATGGCAAAAAGTGTAGAGTTGCAGGCCAACCTGTACAAACAATAATAGGTTCTTACCAATATAGCAGCCGACTAGTGTCCAAACCAATTCTTGTGCTGGTCTTTTGGTCGTGGAGTTTGCATTGATATCAATGCACACACCTGCACCACAATATTGTAGATCTTCCTCAGAGATGTCAGCTAGGAGGACATAAAGAGATCATTATGACAGATGGTACCATAGAGGATAGTTGGGCAAGAACACCTGTCATAAATGTACACTGCACATGATGCATCTCATTCACTTTATCCTACAGTCAGCTTTTAACTTACAAATGTTACTACTTTCACCAACAAGTTGCATTTGTTCTGTGTGTGCGTACTTGGTGTGTGTGTTTGTGTGTGTGTGTATGTGTGCACTTGCTTCTTACGTATATCTGTATCTGAACCGAATATCAACGACGACATGAGGTTTCCCAATACAGACGAAGACTGGAATATCAGGAAAAATATGCCAAAGTACTTATTGATAACATGCGCTGCTGCCTTGTTTTCTTTAGGGGCCTGCAGGTTGCCGCTGATGGTGAGAAGGGTACACTTGGCTGACCATAGTGGAGAACCTCCCATACCTAGGATCACAGAGGTGGGGATCAGAGTGTACCTGGAAGAGGACAGATTGATATGGTTAGCATCAGACACTGCCTGCAGTTTGTAAACTAACACTGCTACTGAGTGGCGCAGCGGTCTAAGGCACTGCATCTCAGTGTTGGAGGCGTCACTACAGACCCTGGTTCGATTCCAGGCTATATCACAATCCGGACGTGATTGGGCGGCGCACAATTGGCCCAGCGTTGTCTGGGTTTGGCTGGGGTAGGCTGTCATTGTAAATAAGAATTTGTTCTTAACTGACTTGCCTAGTTAAGTAAAGGTTAAATAAATACTGACAAGCCAGTCCAGGAAGCATAGCAGAAAGGGATATAATTCATACCATGTGTGTAAACAACTTTGTCAATGGACACTACCTTCATATAATTAGTTTAATTTATCTAAGAGTACAGAAATAATCCCAACTCTACTTGGTAACAACAAGTTAACAAGTTATATGGCATATAGAAGCAAACCGGATGGACATCATGAAAATGATCGGAGAGGTTGAGGAAGTTCTGGAGTAAAAACAAACAAAATATAATTATTATAAAGTTGACTGTGCCTTTAAACAGCTTGGAAAATTCCAGAAAATGATGTCATGCTTTAGAAGCTTCTGATAGGCTAATTGACATCATCTGAGTTAATTGGAGGTGTACCTGTGGATGTATTTCAAGGTTCTATTTTTGTTTCATCAGACCAGAGGACATTTCTCAAAAAAGTATGATCTTTGTCCCCATGTGCAGTTGCCAACCGTAGTCTGGCTTTTTTATGGCGGTTTTGGAGCAGTGGCTTCTTCCTTGCTGAGCGGACTTTCAGGTTATGTCGATATAGGACTCGTTTTACTGTGGATATAGATACTTTTTCCTCCAGCATCTTCACAAGGTCCTTTGCTGTTGTTCTGGGATTGATTTGCGCTTTTCGCACCAAAGTACGTTAATCTCTAGGAGACAGAACGCGTCTCCTTCCTGAGCGGTATGACGGCTGCGTGGTCCCATGGTGTTTATACTTGCGTACTATTGTTTGTACAGATGAACGTGGTTCCTTCAGACGTTTGGAAATTGCTCCCAAGGATGAACCAGACTTGTGATGGTCTACAATTGTTTTTCTGAGGTCTTGGCTGATTTCTTTTGATTTTCCCATGATGTCAAGCAAAGAAGCACTGAGTTTGAAGGTAAGCCTTGAAATACATCCACAGGTACACCTCCAATTGACTCAAATGATGTCAATTAGCCTATCAGAAGCTTCTAAAGCCATGACATCATTTTCTGGAATTTTCCAAGCTGTTTAAAGGCACTGTCAACTTAGTGTATGTAAACTTTTGACCCACTGGAATTGTGATATAGTGAATTATAAGTGAAATAATCTGTCTGTAAACAATTGTTGGAAAAATTACTTGCCAAAACTATAGTTTGTTAACAAGAAATTTGTGGAGTGGTTGAAAAACAAGTTTTAATGACACCAACCTAAGTGTATGTAAACTTCCGACTTCAACTGTATGTGTACTATGCCAAATGTTTTACTCACTGAGGTGGGGAGGTACATGATTAGTTGTATCGTAATTTTGCTCTTAAATCATGAGGAAGAAACACAGCTTGTTGAAAGCTGTAAACAGTGAAGGTCTGAACAGGTTTTGGACAGTTTGCTTTACCATCCTGGAAAGAGGTTCCCAATTGAATAGGTCACATAGCAGCCCATGCCGGCAACAATAGTCCATTTGCAGCCCATGTTTTTGATTAGAATGGGTGTTAGGAACATGGATGACAGGATGATGGAGGCATAGATAACACTGAGAGACGTCACCCCCATCCCATCCTCGGCATTCAGACTGCTCTGTAACACAATTATCAAGAACCAGAAATTGCAGTGTTGAATTGTACCTTAATATTCAAGCAGTCATCTATTTAATGATCGACACGACAGTATCATGAGTTACCTGTAAACTCTGAAGTCCTCCATATGCTGTGAACAGACAGAAAAATCCAATGGATACCACCAGAACATTTTTCATATTTCGGTCTATCATGTTTGCAATGTGAAAACCTTAAAGGTTTGGCTCTATAAGAAAAGTATATTCCAGATTACAACTCAACTGGATGGTTGTCAGCGATTGTCAAAGCAAAGTCTTACGTAAAACCATTGAGCCTTTATATATTGAAGCTGGTTAAATTGGGGACGAAGTTCATCCCATTCTATAAACTGTTTGATATGTGTGTCCTCTGCTGAAGAGCGCTTACAGGGTTCGTACTGTCATAAAATCCTGGAAAAGTCATGGAATTTGAAAAATTGTGTTTTCCAGGCCTGGAAAAGCAGTGGTGGAAAAAGTATCCAATTGTCGTACTTCAGTAAAAGTAAAGATACCGTAATAGAAAATGACTTATGTAAAAGTGAGAGTCACCCAGTAAAATACTACTTGGGTAAAAGTATTTGGTTTGAAATATACTTAAGTATCAAAAGTAAATGTAATTGCTAAAATATACTTAAGTATCAAAAGTAAAAGTACAAGTATAAATCATTTCAAATTCCTTATATTAAGCAAACCAGATGGCACAATTTTCTTGTTTTTAAAATTTACAGATAGCCAGGAGCACACTCCAACACAAACATAATTTACAAACAAAGCATTTGTGTTTATTGAGTCCGCCAGATCAGATGCAGCAGGGATGACCAGGGATTTTCTCTTGATAAGTGCATGAATTTGACAATTTTCCTGTCCTGCTAAGAATTAAAAATGTAAAGAGTACTTTTTGGGTGTCAGGGAAAATGCATGGAGTAGAAAGTACATTATTTTCTTTACAACTGTAGTGGAGTAAAAGTAAAAGTTGTAAAAATATAAATAGTAAAGTAGAGTACAGATACCCCAAAAAACGGCTTATGTAGTACTTTAAAGTAATTTTACTTAAGTACTTTACACCACTGTGAAAAAAAAATGGAAAATGATACACTCTGAAAAGTTTTTGAAAAGTAATGGAAATTAATAATTTTTGATAAAGTAATTTATTTAGGCACTGTGTTTAAATATTTTATCAATTAAATCATAATCAACATATAAACCAGACTCGGAATGCACTTTAACGTGTCTGTTGTGTTTGCGCGCATCACTGGCATCTGCTCAAAGAGAGAGAGAAAGTCGAACATTGCAGCGGTAGGCCTAACCTATAAAATATGATAGAGAACAGACCTAATATCTAGGTAGCCAATTCAAAACATATATTATACCCTGTAGTTAACTGTTTAGTTATTATTAGCATGATTAATGTTTTCGTCATGTCCCAAAAAAACTTCCACCGACACTCACGAAAAAGGCCATTGAAAGCTCATTTACTTTTTTGAACGATTCAAATGATTCATTTAAACACTTTTTTTTTTAAACGAAATTAACAATTCAATTCGTCATTGTATTAGTTGGGATTCGGTTCAATCGCGGTGACTCTAATTATGTGAATCAAAATAATTTCTGAATTGTAAACAGTCATTTTAGGAAAAAATATTAGATGTAGCCTTTCTTTTGGATTATGTGGCTTCAAAACTTGTTTTGTAGATACTTCCAGTTGATTTGGGGATCCAATGTATGGGACATTGCAACTCAATAGATGCTAGACAGCATGCAAAGTAAACACTTAGGTAGCTAATATAAATATGACTAAACTAGAAAAGGTACATTACCTGAAGAAAATATGTGTGCTTGCTTCAGTGGAATAGAACGATTTGCAGCTTGCCATAGCCATTTGAGCTTTGATATATTAAATGAGCAAATTATTTCAAAAGGCATAAAACGTATTTGGTTGTAATGTTGCAATATTCTACATCAAGGGTGGTCAACCATCCTCCAGGAGAGCTAATGGGTGTGCAGACTTTTATTCCTAAAGGGTGTGCAGGCTTTTATTCCCCTCTAACAAACCACATTTTAGAAATTAGCTGCTCAACCGGACCTTGATAAACTGGCTCTAATGTGTTTTATCAAAAGCCTGCACACACAGTAGCTCTCCAGACTGAGGGTTGACCACATGTTTTTTAAACAGTTGCCTAACCTCTATTCTACTTTGTGGGGGGTTGAGTGCCTTGCACAACGACAGGAGATGTTGCTTGGTATCAGAGAGCAGCCTCCCAGTGTCGATACCACATACGCTTACTTTTTTATACGTAAATAGAGACGCTGACAATTGTTGTTCATGGAAATTTGGTGAGAAGTCATGAAATTCCATCTGTCAAAATGTGTATGAACCCTGTTTTATCAATAAACATTGTTAGCAATATTATAGGGAAAGTATCCCTGGGCTGTTTGCTTAACTCCTCTACAATTTCCTGGACCACCCTATCAGTAGTTGGGGCATGTTGGATCAGATACTCTCGTAGTCAAGCTAATGACCACAGAGTCATTGTAGTGGCTTAGTGACTTTAGCTACTGTATGTTACTGGTAACTGGGTTGGGGTCAGTTGAATTGAACATTTTTGGGTTTGACCCCAACGCCGTGATTTAAGCCAATAAATATGAATTGTGAAGTTGTCAGTGTTTTTAGATTTACTTTGCTCTGTTTCCCTCTCAGGCACATAATAACCACAGTTTAGTTCAGCTGTGCATGAGGAATGCATTCCACTCAAACGAGATACCAGGGTGCAAAGGTTTACTGATAGTTATGGAAAAGGCGAAAACTTAAAACATCCTTTGTTTTCTTCCTCATTGTTTTCATAAAACTAACTTTTCAGTGCTTGAAAAGAACTGTGGCATTAGGTAGATCATTTATATAATTGTTTATCCTACTAAATGTCACATATTGCCCACTACACTACCTCTGACTGTGTCCCACTTAAGGTCAACAAGATATGTAGTGCTTGATTGATAGTTAATCAAGTCCATCAGCAGTGATGTGTGTGTGTCACCCTTTATCAGGAGTATTGATATGTGTAACGTTAAATGGACTTTGTAAACGTGGCCAATTTTATAGGACCAGGTACATCGACTACTACTACTACTACTAAGACTACTACTCGCAGTAGTTGAAGGCCAATGCTGTTGGTTGGTTATACGCTGAGTATACAAAACATGCTATTTTCATGACAGACTGACCAGGTGAACCCAGGTGAAAGCTATGATCCCTTATTGATGTCACTTGTTAAATCCACTTCAATCAGTGTAGATGGATTTTTAAGCCTTGAGACAATTGAGACATGGATTGTGTATGTGTGCCATTCAGAGGGTGAATGGGCAAGACAAAATATTTAAGTGCCTTTGAACGGGATATGGTAGTAGGTGCCAAGCGCACCGGTTTGTGTCAAGAACTGCAATGCTGCTGGGTTTTTCACGCTCAACAGTTTCCCGTGTGTATCAAGAATGGTCCACCACCCAAAGGACATCCAACCAACTTGACACAACTGTGGGAAGCATTGGGGTCAACATGGGTCAGCATTCTTGTGGAACGCTTTCGACAACTTGTAGAGGCAATGCCCCAATGAATTGAGGCTGTAATGAGGGCAAAAGTGAGGGGGGGGTGGTGGTGGACTCAATATTAGGAAGGTGTTCCTAATGTTTGGTATACTCAGTGTATATACCCCTAAAGGACAATGTCACAGACACACATGAAGAAAAATATAAGAATATTCCTCCCATAATCCAGAGATGGCAAAATAACAAGTCACTGTAAAGTCCTGTAAAATGACTCACGAGAGAGTTTGTTTAAGCTCAGTCCCATCCCGGTTGGGGAAAAACTTAGAACCAGAGTCCAGCTGAGGTTATTTAAAAATACATTATTAGACAGTCCTCTCCGTACACCATAACAGGCTGAGTTGAATTTGTGCTACTATAATTACAGTACCAAGCTGGTAAAGATGACCAACAGAGGGAGCTATACATCAGCCATCTCTTAAAGTCAGTTAGCATTATACACTGAGTATACACACCTTCCTAATGTTGAGATACACCCCACCTTTTGCCCTCAGAACAGCCTAAATTTGTCGGGGTATGGACTCTATGAGGTGTCAAAAGCGTTCCACAGGGATGCTGGCCCATGTTGACTCCAATGCTTCCCACAGTTGTGTCAAGTTGGTTGGATGTCCTTTGGGTGGTGGACGGTTCTTGATACACACGGGAAACTGTTGAGCATGAAAAACCCAGCAGCGTTGCTGTTCTTGACACAAACCAGTGCGCCTGGCACCTACTACCATACCTCGTTCAAAGGCACTTAAATCTTTTGTCTTGCCCATTCATTCTCTTAATGGCACACATACATAATCCATGTCTCAATTGTCTCAAGGCTTAAGAATCCTTCTTTAACCTGTCTCCTCCCCTTCATCTACACTGATTTGAAGTGGATTTAATAACCTTTTACTGCAGTGGGCTAAATCAGGGTCATACAGAGTGGTCCTTGGTAGTCTTAAACAAATCTACTTTGAAACAAATGTATTGTCAAGAATGCTGAGTGTGGATGTGGTGCGAGAAATCAAGCGCCGGAACAAGGGCGTTCGTCAACAGACTTTAGTGATCCAAAAATATAACTCCCAACAGGTAACTGGCCAACCCAACCGGGAGGCATGAACAATTACGCACACACACAACAGTGCGTAAAATAGTAGAAACGCGCACGCAGTGCGGACTCTCAAAAAACAAACAACATGAGAGGAAAACCCACCAACAGCTAACAGCTGACATAACAATCACACATAACACCTGACCCAACACACGATAACTAAATAGGAAACCAAATCAAACACTAACAAGGGACAGGTGTACAAACAGACAAAACCAAACAAACATGAAACATCGAACGGTGGTAGCTAGTACTCCGGGGACGACGACCGCCGAAGCCTGCCCGAACAAGGAGGAGGAGCAGCCTCGGCCGAAACCGTGACATGTATACACCTCACCCACATGGTTATGGGCTTAGAAAAAAGAAGACACCTGTACCATGTCAGATATAGAGTTGAAATGTATTCCATTTTGAGTTTGCATCCCAACATTACACTTTATACAGTGGGGGAAAAAAGTATTTAGTCAGCCACCAATTGTGCAAGTTCTCCCACTTAAAAAGATGAGAGAGGCCTGTAATTTTCATCATAGGTACACGTCAACTATGACAGACAAAATGAGGAAAAAAATCCAGAAAATCACATTGTAAGAATTTTTTATGAATTTATTTGCAAATTATTGTGGAAAATAAGTATTTGGTCAATAACAAAAGTTTCTCAATACTTTGTTATATACCCTTTGTTGGCAATGACACAGGTCAAACGTTTTCTGTAAGTCATCACAAGGTTTTCACACACTGTTGCTGGTATTTTGGCCCATTCCTCCATGCAGATCTCCTCTAGAGCAGTGATGTTTTGGGGCTGTCGCTGGGCAACACGGACTTTCAACTCCCCTCCAAAGATTTTCTATGGGGTTGAAATCTGGAGACTGGCTAGGCCACTCCAGGACCTTGAAATGCTTCTTACGAAGCCACTCCTTCGTTGCCCGGGCGGTGTGTTTGGGATCATTGTCATGCTGAAAGACCCAGCCACGTTTAATCTTCAATGCCCTTGCTGATGGAAGGAGGTTTTCACTCAAAATCTCACGATACATGGCCCCATTCATTCTTTCCTTTACACGGATCAGTCGTCCTGGTCCCTTTGCAGAAAAACAGCCCCAAAGCATGATGTTTCCACCCCCATGCTTCACAGTAGGCATGGTGTTCTTTGGATGCAACTCAGTATTCTTTGTCCTCCAAACACGACGAGTTGAGTTTTTACCAAAAAGTTCTATTTTGGTTTCATCTGACCATATGACATTCTCCCAATCCTCTTCTGGATCATCAAAATGCACTCTAGCAAACTTCAGACGGGCCTGGACATGTACTGGCTTAAGCAGGGGGACACGTCTTGCACTGCAGGATTTGAGTCCCTGGCGGCGTAGTGTGTTACTGATGGTAGGCTTTGTTACTTTGGTCCCAGCTCTCTGCAGGTCATTCACTAGGTCCCCCCGTGTGGTTCTGGGATTTTTGCTCACCGTTCTTGTGATCATTTTGACCCCACGGGGTGAGATCTTGCGTGGAGCCCCAGAGCAAGGGAGATTATCAGTGGTCTTGTATGTCTTCCATTTCCTAATAATTGCTCCCACAGTTGATTTCTTCAAACCAAGCTGCTTACCTATTGCAGATTCAGTCTTCCCAGCCTGGTGCAGGTCTACAATTTTGTTTCTGGTGTCCTTTGACAGCTCTTTGGTCTTGGCCATAGTGGAGTTTGGAGTGTGACTGTTTGAGGTTGTGGACAGGTGTCTTTTATACTGATAACAAGTTCAAACAGGTGCCATTAATACAGATAACGAGTGGAGGACAGAGGAGCCTCTTAAAGAAGAAGTTACAGGTCTGTGAGAGCCAGAAATCTTGCTTGTTTGTAGGTGACCAAATACTTATTTTCCACCATAATTTGCAAATAAATTCATTAAAAATCCTACAATGTGATTTTCTGGATTTTTTTTCCTCAATTTGTCTGTCATAGTTGACGTGTACCTATGATGAAAATGACAGGCCTCTCTCATCTTTTTAAGTGGGAGAACTTGCACAATTGGTGGCTGACTAAATACTTTTTTTTCCCACTGTATATATCATAAAAGACTGAAATATAACAAAACTGTTTGACATAGAAACACCGGATTTTCGTCTGTGAAAAAACAAAACAGTTATTAATTATGAAATTATGAAAAATATGAATAACATTCCACCCTTGAGGCCAAAGAGGGCGCTTTTGGTCATTGACTGCAGTAAAAGGTTACCAAGTGACATCAATAAGGGATCATAGCTTTCACCTGGATTCACCTGATCAGTCTATGTCATGGAAAAAGCAGGTGTTCTTAATGTTTTGTATACTCAGTGTATGTCTGAAACAGTCTGTCACCTAAAGAGAAATGAGAATCATATTTCAGAAATCATGTCCAATGTTGTGTTTCCAATCTAGTCTAGTTAGTACTGTATCACAATATGGCCATGTACCTACAGTATATGTACATATCTATATCTACCTCATACCCTTGCACATGGACTCGGTACTGGTACCCAATGTATATAGCCAAGTTATCGTTACTCATTGTGTATTTATTCCTCATGTTATTATTTTTCTATTTTTCTCTCTGAGTTGTTGGGAAGTAAGCATTTCACTGTTAATCTACACCTGTTATTTACGAAGCATGTGACAAATATAATTTGATTGATTTGAACAGATAATTGCCGATTTGCATGACAGAATTCATAGAATGCAATAGTCTTTTCAAGGGGATGTATCCTACCGTATCTACATGAAGTGTGCTGTATGCCAATCTAGAGTGAGATTACTGTAGATGACAACCAGGATAGCAAAGATATTATAGTTTATTGACTCCTCTCAGTATGGCAAAGATATTACAGTTTATTGATTCCTCTCAGTATGGCAAATATATTATAGTTTATTGACTCCTCTCAGTATGGCAAAGATATTATAGTTTATTGACTCCTCTCAGTATATGGGTACTTTCCAGAGTCATCCATTGTCAGTGGTTGTTGGTATCTGATTGGCTATAGAGTTCATTGCTGCATCTTGTCAATAGCTATTCTTGGTCAGCAGCCATGTAAACTATCAGCCTGGCAGGCATGGCTATGGGAACACTGGTTACTAATAGTACAATGGTGAGGGAATTGTTCATTAGAACCCCCCCTCTTTTTGATCTGAGACCTGCTTCCCTCTCCCCTAGTCTCAATGGGCATCCTGAAATGGCATCATTTGCTGCAATAAACTTGTGACTTTTCTACTTGGAGGACCCCCCCCATATCATTCCTATCCAGCAGGTAGGGGAGAGTTGGGTACGTTAAGCCATTTTCTACATTCAGCATCACTCCGTCAAGGGAAATATAGTATATAGTTTTTTTAACAAGGATATCTACATATTTTTCAGGATGTTGTGTATCCCTGGAAATAATAAGAATTAATGTAAGCATTACAGTTTTGAAAACATAGCTTGTACAAAAAAAGTGGTCTCTTGGCACAACTTACCCTGGGTATGGGGTAAGCTGAGCCATGGGACAGGGTAAGTTAAGCCGCCTACAAGTTTCTGCACTGAATGAAATATTACCACTACCTTTTTAAAACCATGTCTATCTTTATTTCCCAAACACAATTCAACACAATCACAATCGCATTTTTGTCTTTTAATCATTTAAGGATATTTTAACACAGGCTTAACACCTAACAAATACTTTGTACTTTTTTTTACACTTTTAACATAGGCCCTGTTGTTATCTCATATCCCAGCGAAAATGCCTTGCATTATGCCTGGGAAGAAAACACTTCAATTTGCTCAACTTGCCATTGGCTCAACCATTGGCTCAACTTACCCCATGGCCATTGGCTCAACTTACCCCAAGGCAAACATTTGATTTTAGCTCAACTTACCCCAAGGCAAACGTTTAATTTTGACTATATTAGCCCACACAGTTACAAGCATTCACTTTCATGCTAGGTTTAGGATCTCATATTGAAGCTTATAGAGACCCCAACCGATGTATAGAACAACGTTAAAATGATCTACTTTGGTTTAGATACAAGCATCATGAAACATCTAACACAATACATTAATTTGACTTAGTGAAAATCCGTTTTTTGGACCTAACTTACTTACCCACTTTTTCCATTTGGTTTCTTCCTTCACAGACTCAAAGAAATGATTACCTCTTCCTAAATATTTGGTAAAATAATTTATTTTGTGTATGGTTTCCTAGAAACAAGGGTGGCTCAACTTACCCCTTTGGCTCAACTTACCCCTCTCTCCTACAGGACTGAAATCACATTAATTAAAAAGTATATTCAGACCTAGAACTTAGACTACAGCTACAGGATCTACTTTCACCATATATTTACCACAGACTCCTGTCATTATACTAGTCTGTCCTGTTTGAGCCTAGCTGATGAAACTCGACAGTAGAGGAGAGAGGAGCCAGGTCTGCTGTAGAGGTGTGTCTGACCCTGGCCCTGATCTCTCCCAGGAGGCAGCAGTATGGATCATAGAGCTCAGACTCTGACTCACTCGTCACTGGGCACAGACGTTGATTCAACGTCTATTCCATGTTGGTTGATTCAACCAGTTTCTGCCCAGTGGGTCTGCTCTGTAGCTCTCTGGCCAGATGTGCTCTGCTATGCAGTGCAGCCGGCCTCCTGCTCTCCTCTCTTGTTCTCCTCTGTCCTCAGTGGGACGGAGGAAAAAGCCTTCTGTGGCACATGCCAGGGGACCAAGGCTCTCCCAGCACAGCCGGGCCTTCCAGCCCAAACAGCCCTAGCACGTAGAGTCACTCAGAGGTCATTGCATCCTAGCCTCAACCCTGCACTTCCTGTTGTTTCGGCCCCCTCAAAGAGACAGGCGGTCTGGCAGGCCTTGTTTATTCGGTCCACCGCATGTTTATCGGCTGGCTGAGAGGACCCTGGGGCCTGTCTGTCTCCCCACTGGGTGCTTCATTAAAGTAGCCTAAACTGGACCTGCTACGGAGCTTCCAGCTCATTCCAGTGGAACTTCAGACCAGACACATACCTTTTTGCAATGTTAATGCATCATCTCATTGGCAGGACGTGTGCTACTCATGACCGCCATCAGGGGGCTGTGTTGGAACATTAAAAGTTGAGCCAGCAGTTCTGTACTGTACAGTACATGTTGCTTATACAACTGGAATCCACAGCCAGTATCTGTACAGAAATCTCCATCCACGTTGTGTGTGTTTACTTATGGCTTTAAGTCAGTCCAGGCCTGATATACATAAGCTACTCCTCGAGGTATTGATTTACTGATTTACACACACAGGATGGATAATGAACGCTGTTTCAGTGAAGCTAGCTTATCTTCAGGCACCTATCTGTCTGTGTGTTATTCTCACCAGCAGAGTCAGGCAGGCTGACCCTTCATGGGAAACAAACCCTGTTTTCCCCTTTCATTCCCCCCATCTCTCCTACCTCCTGCACTCTCTCCAAATCCCCTGTGGAATCCCAGACATGCATGCACTGGACTGGAGGTCTAATCTCCCTTGGGAAGCTGAAACACTTTCGCCGAACTCAACAAACTTAGTGACTAGTGTACACTAAAAGAGGGTCAATACGTCTAAGTGTTGGCCCATTGTTATAAAATGTGAGTATTTATTAATCTATGACTGAACTGAACACCCCCTTTACAGTGACCTCATGTCTGAGGGCTTTATATTTTCAGTCAAAGACTTCAGACCTGGTATGAGTCAGTCTACCAATGCACTCACTACTTTTTTACTCTCTTTTTGAGTGTTACAAAGGCTTGGGCTAAAATAGAAATGTTGCCTATTGGGATTTCTCTCTAAATTTCACTTCACTTATAGAGGTTTTGTAGCGTCATGTGAGTTACAATTTCAATTTTTTCAATTCCTTCTCATCAATGGCCTTGTCATGGTTATGACATGGTTACTTATGAGTCATTCTAGTATTGTCTTGACACGTTTACACAGTGGTGGAAAAAGTACCCAATTGTCATACTTCAGTAAAAGACAACTTAGTAGAAAATGACTCATGTAAAAGTGAAAGTCACCCAGTAAAATACTACTTGAGTAAAAGTCTAAAAGTATTTGGTTTTAAATATACTTAAGTATCAAAAGTAAAAGTTCAAATTCCTTATATTAAGCAAACCAGACGGCACAATTTTCTTGTTTTTCTAATTTACGGATAGCCAGGGGCACACTCCAACACTCAGACAACATTTACAAACAAAGCATTTGTGTTTAGTGAGTCTGCCAGATTAGAGGCAGTAGGGATGACCAGGGACGTTCTCTTGATAAGTGCGTGAATTGGACCATTTTCCTGTCCTGCTAAGCATTCAAAATATAATGAGTACTTTTGGGTGTCAGGGAAAATGTATGGAGTAAAAAGTACATCATTTTATTTTGGAATGTAGTGAAGTAAAAGTTGTCCAAAATATAAATAGTAAAGTAAAGTACAGATACCCCAAAAAACTATTTAAGTAGTACTTTAAAGTATGTTTACTTAAGTACTTTACACCACTAAGTTTACATACGCTGGGCCTATATCACTAGGATGTAGGTCACATCCTGTTTGACTATAGCACTCTAAGGGTCTTTCCTGAAGCTCAGCCATATGAATGGAGTAGACTCAGACCACCTATTTACTGTGTGACTCATGTGGTTAGTATGAGCTACCAGAGTGTATCAGAGAGGGTGGTCATCCCTGAAGTGCAGTGTGACATGCAACTGCTTGACATGCTAAGAGACATTTAGTGTATTTAAAAACCTGCATGCTTAGCCTAGCTCCCCCAGCCACCAGATTACCTTATGTGAGCTCATTTGTTTTTCCTGACTGTGTGTGTGTGTGAGCGAGTGTGTGTGCCAGGTGTGTGTGTGTGCCGTGTAGTGGAGCTGGCGAGACCTGTTTTTCCTGCTGATAGCCGCTGGCGACTGTGACAGGCATGAGTCACTCTCAGACTGCCCATTGTTAACTGTTTGCTGATGTCAATGCAGGATCTGTGGGGCATTTTCTGTTGCTGCCCCCAGCACAATGCACAATGGCAGACAGATGCTGACACCGCACAAAATTTATTTATTTAGCAAAAGCGACATTGGGCCTCTGACATGTGTTTGTGCCCCACAACAACAGAAATGGGGGGGAAAGAGAGAATGAAAAAAACGGAGGGTGGGTGCACAAAAAAGAACAAGTCTGTAGAATAGTCTAGTATGATTGGCTGAGTTTGACCCTGATACCCCTTATACAGGTTTCCATGGAGACATACTTCTGAATCTACTTCACTGCATGCTTGGGCTATGATAGATCTGCAACACTCAAACACATGCAAATTGGTTGTGTTATTGCATCAGAAAAAAAGCCTATAAAACCATGGGGCACAAAGACTGGGAGGGGCCAGCCTGGCCACCCAACCCCTCTGTTTAGCCTCTCGGCCAACTGGTGCCAAGACAGATACATTGCCATATTGCCAATCTGGAGACCCTGGTTCACCCCCCCCCCACCCACCACCACCCCAAACAAACAGACCAGACACCATCGACTAAGCTTTGGCCGAATGTCTCTGTCTGTGTGCTTGTGGGTTCTATTTTTGTGAAATGCAGCACTTGAACAATCAGAGTGGAACAGTTAACCACTGATTTGTAGTGGAGATGAGAAGAGGCTTGAGATAGCAGTTTGGGGAAAGAGGGGAGACATATGGGCATCACGTAGGATTGATAGGATTGCCATGTTAATGATAGGATTGCCTGGCTGATGCCGGGAATAATGAGAGAGAGCGAGAGAGAGAGCGAGAGAGAGAGCGAGAGAGCGAGAGAGAGCGAGAGAGAGCGAGAGAGAGAGAGAGAGAGAGAGAGAGAGAGAGAGAGAGAGAGAGAGAGAGAGAGAGAGAGAGAGAGAGAGAGAGAGAGAGAGAGAGAGAGAGAGAGAGAGAGAGAGAGAGAGAGAGAGAGAGAGAGAGAGAGAGAGAGAGAGAGAGAGAGAGAGAGAGAGAGAGAGAGAGAGAGAGAGAGAGAGAGAGAGAGAGAGAGAGAGAGAGAGAGAGAGAGAGAGAGAGAGAGAGAGAGAGAGAGAGAGAGAGAGAGAGAGAGAGAGAGAGAGAGAGAGAGAGAGAGAGAGAGAGAGAGAGAGAGAGAGAGAGAGAGAGAGAGAGAGAGAGAGAGAGAGAGAGAGAGAGAGAGAGAGAGAGAGATTCTGCAAAATAAATTATTCAGCTTCTCTTTTGTCTCCCACTCCTCTCCTCAGCGCTTTGCTGGAACGGCCCTGACAGGTTTATTCTAGCTCTGCTCTGTCTGTGGAGTGGAATGCCTGCCTACGTCACGTTCACACGGCTTCACAATGCTCAAAATGGCCCGTTAATTAGACTGGCAAATTACAGCCCGACGCTTCCTTGCAGGTGACTGTGGGAAATGCATGTTCTTCAAGAGCTCTTTTATTCCAAGGACCAGGAGAAGAAACACTCCAGCAGCTACAGAGAAGGGGTTTTGTTGTTAAGAGGCATCTCTTGAGATGTGGTCTTAGACTTAACTTATAGAAATTATTCATGTGAACAATCAGTTAATATGAGTAGGGGCTGGATTTTATTTCTGGCCATGTGACCTGACCAGGAATAACTCTGGGTTATAGTTATATAATTATACAGTTGAAGTCGGAAGTTTACATACACTTAGGTTGGAGTCATTAAAACTTATTTTTCAACCACTCCACAAATTTCTTGTTAACAAACTATAGTTTTGGCAAGTCGGTTAGGACATCTACTTTGTGCATGAAACAAGTAATTTTTCCAACAATTGTTTACAGACAGATTATTTCACTTATAATTCACTGTATCACAATTCCAGTGGGTCAGAAGTTTACATACACTAAGTTGACGGTGCCTTTAAACAGCTTGGAAAATTCCAGAAAATGATGTCATGGCTTTAGAAGATTCTGATAGGCTAATTGACATCATCTGAGTCAATTGGAGGTGTACCTGTGGATGTACTGTATTTCAAGGCCTACCTTCAAACTCAGTGCCTCTTTGCTTGACATCATGGGAAAATCAAAAGAAATCAGCCAATACCTCAGAAAGAAATTGTAGACCTCCACAAGTCTGGTTCATCCTTGGGAGCAATTTCCAAATGCCTGAAGGTACCACGTTCATCTGTACAAACAATAGTACGCAAGTATAAACACCATGGGACCACGCAGCCGTCATACCACTCAGGAAGGAGACGCGTTCTGTCTCCTAGAGATGTACGTACAGTGAGGGGGAAAAAGTATTTGATCCCCTGCTGATTTTGTACGTTTGCCCACTGACAAAGACATGATCAGTCTATAATTTTAATGGTAGGTTTATTTGAACAGTGAGAGACAGAATAACATCAATAAAATACAGAAAAACACATGTCAAAAATGTTATAAATTGATTTGCATTTTAATGAGGGAAATAAGTATTTGACCCCCTCTCAATCAGAAAGATTTCTGGCTCCCAGGTGTCTTTTATACAGGTAACGAGCTGAGATTAGGAGCACACTCTTAAAGGAAGAAACAAATTACCATCATTATGTTTGGAGGAAAAAGGGGGTAGCTTGCGAGCCGAAGAACACCATCCCAACCGTGAAACATGGGGGTGGCAGCATCATGCTGTGGGGTTGCTTTGCTGCAGGAGGGACTGGTGCACTTCACAAAATGGATGGCATCATGAGGAAGGAAAATTATGTGGATATATTGAAGCAACATCTCAAGACATCAGTCAGGAAGTTAAAGCTTGGTCACAAATGGGTCTTCCAAATGGACAATGACCCCAAGGATACTTCCAAAGTTGTGGCAAAATGGCTTAAGGACAACAAAGTCAAGGTATTGGAGTGGCCATCACAAAGCCCTGACCTCAATCCTATAGAAAATGTGTGGGCAGAACTGAAAAAGCGTGTGCAAGCAAGGAGGCCTACAAACCTGACTCAGTTACACCAGCTCTGTCAGGAGGAATGGGCCAAAATTCACTGAACTTATTGTGGGAAGCTTGTGGAAGGCTACCCGAAACGTGTGACCCACGTTAAACAATTTAAAGGCAATGCTACCAAATACTAATTGAGTGTATGTAAACTTCTGAACCACTGGGAATGTGATGAAAGAAATAAAAGCTGAAATAAATCATTCTCTCCACTATTATTCTGACATTTCACATTCTTAAAATAAAGTGGTGATCCTAACTGACCTAAGACAGGGTATTTTTACTAGGATTAAATGTCAGGAATTGTGAAAACCTGAGTTTAAATGTATTTGGCTAAGGTGTATGTAAACTTCCGACTTCAACTGTATATATAGTTATATACTCCCAAAGATCTACCATTACAACTGTGACACAGCCCAAGGTCAATATTTTGCCCATGACAACGTTCTTACCTGTATTGGGTTATATATTGACACACTTATTAAGGCCATTGCTCAAAGAGCATCATGCAGATAATTATTCTAGGAATTCATCATCACCACAAATAATGTGCATACAGAGGAGTATTGGTATGGGAATAGTGTGTCCTGTGTGTATGGGGATGAATAGGGTGAATTTGCTTCCTCTGTAATTTCTATCCCATGAACTGCAATTGTCTATGTGCTGGGGGGCTAGGGTAAGTCTGTCCTATCTGGTGGTATTTTCTTGTCTTATCTGGTGTCCTGTGTGAACTTAAGTATGCTCCCTCTATTTCTCCCATCTCTCTCTCTCTCCCCTCCCGGAGGACCTGAGCCCAAGGATCATGCGTTAGGACTACCTGGCCTGATGACTCCTGGCTTTCCCAGTCCACCTGGTCGTGCTGCTGATCCAGTTTCTGCTGTTTTTCCTGTGGCTATGGAACCCTGACCTGTTCACCGGATGTGCTACCTTGTCCTGGACCTGCTGTTTTCTCTCTCTCTCTCTCTCTCTCTCTCTCTCTCTCTACTGCACCTGCTGACTTGACCTCTGAATGCTCGGCTATGAAAAGCCAACTGACATTTACTCCTGAGGTGCTGACCTGTTGCACCCTCTACAACCACTGTGATTATTATTTGACCCTGCTGGTCATCTATTAACGTTTAAACATTTAGAAGAATGATCTTGTCTTAATGGCCATGTACTCTTATAATCTCCACTCGGCACAGCCAGTTTGGGGTTTTAGGCTGGGTTTCTGTATAAGCACTTTGTAAAAAGGGCTTTATACTGTAAATACATTTGATTGATTGAACTGACAAAATAACTATCAGGAGTAAGAGGGAGGATGAGACACACCTAATTTGTTGATGACTCATGTTCTTATATGACACTGTCACTTCCCCTTCATTGGGACATCATCAGCCACCTTGCCTACAGTACATGATTGTCACTTGATGCCAGTACAAGCAGGTATGACAGCTTTTTGACACGTTGTGTAGCCTTCTAATTTCCTTCTGCTTTGAACATTTATTTGTAGCTCGGCATTGCAATGAGATGGCAGATCATGAACTACGCCCACACACAACCCTCAGAGCTGACAGTCTCAGACTGATCTGCTGTCTCTCTCTGTATGGGTAAACATATGGAAACTAGCCTGGATAGTCACACACATAATGAAAGCTATTTTCAATCACACTCAAACCACAATGCTGGCACTTTTCAATGTTACCGCACAGCGCAGCAACAATGCTGATGCCGATGCTTTGATTTAATTGGGAGTCAGTTGTCTAGATGCCTTTGTCTCTGTGGCTGTTATGTTTTCCATGACAGTGTCTGGTGATAACAAAAGCAGACTTAAGAAAGTGGCGCTGAGGGATGGGAAGATTGAGGCTACGCACTCGTGAAACAGTGCATTAGCATCAAAAGCAGCGCTCACTCAAGCACAACATCCTTTCAAATAGGGCTGGCCTGGCTGGCTGACGCAGGGTGGAATGCACTAACCATGAGTTGGAGCCTGGTTTGTAGGGCTGCTCGCTGCAGTGCAAGGGGGACGTGGGCCCCATGCTGGACATAAAAGGCTGGGATGGTACATTCCTGGCCGGCCGGACAATGCCAAAAAGGAATGCCACTATTCCCAGGGCAGGCAGCTCAGTTAATCTAGCTAGTGACTCCACTGTACCTCCCAGTTAAGGCCTACCTGGGCAGCGCTTTGTGAAGCTGGGCCTAGTAGGATGCTGTGTGAGACTATAGCGCTGTTTACCTCTATTATAATATTTCTCGCTGACGTTTAGCTCTCCTCTACTTTCCTCTCCTCCCAGCTTGTCTCCTGCATCCTAAAATAAAGGTATTTCTGTATGTAGATGGAAATATCTCTCTGCCCCCCCCCCCTCCTGCCTCCTCTGCTCTGCCGTGTGAGAGTCCACCATCCCTGAACAATCAGACATACTGTAGCTCCCAGCAAGAGATGTAATTTCTGTTTGCAACACAAGGCATGACTCCGCTGTCAGGGAGCTGAGAAAACTGGGATAGAGCAACTGAAGAGAGGCAGCAGAATGTAGCCAAGCAAAATTCTGCCAAAATAGACCGTACTAGAAACATTTCTCTAGTTCCATACAGTTACTCCAGAAGCTAACACCTATCTCATAAATCTCATATAATAATGTCAATTGGGCAATATCTGTGTGTGAACTACAAACAAACCCAATAGTACAGTTATATGCTTGTGAGAACTGTTCAGTGTTGCCACAGCACATGCAATAAAATGTGCTTTCAGTGGAATGGTCACATATGGCCATAGCATCTCTCCCCTTCCAAGGAGTGTTTACAAGTCTGTTTTCAATGGTGGTTCCCTGATAGATTCAGCAGCAAAGACTCCCACTGTCAAGCATGTTTTGTTTATAAGATTTTACACTGAAAATAAAGGATGGTTCCTTTAAATCACAGTGTTAAAATGTGATATTAGCTTTTCTTCTGGTCAAGTCAGTAGGCACTGGGTCGATAGTTCTGGCTGCTCTTTGATAGGTTCTGGGCTTAATGAGGTAAGGCTTCCTCCATGCCAAGCCATCGCCACGGAAACGGCATTCCGTGCCAGAGAAGCTCCTCAGGGAGGAGAGGCGGGTGGGCACTGTCTGCCCACAGCCCACCATCTCCATTTAATCAGCAGGGTGAAAGGAGCTCTTGAGAGAAGACACTTCCCCCAAGTCGTCCTGTGGGTCAGTGAGTAAGAGAGCGAGAGAGCGAGAGCTGCCTGATGCATTGCCTGCCTGTAAAACCACACTAATATCAAGCCCAGCTGTGAGGGAGGAGGGCTACGAGGAGCCAAGCGCCTGCCATTTGTCGAGGTTAGGGGAGCACTGCTCCCATTCAGAGCACATTTGTTTGCTAGCTTAAGGGAGGATACATAGTTTTACTGCTGTGGTGCGTTCAATCATTGAGTGAGTGGGAAAGGTTTTCAAATGAAGCCTACAGTATCTTGAGTCATTATGGGAGAAATGGTGTGAGAATAAGTCTCACAAGCTGCTTTATTTGGCTAATAAACTGTGTTGTACACCAAGGACGTGGGGGTTACTAATTGTCTCTTTAGTGGGGCAGTGAACTACATTAAGCAATGCTGAGGGCCTATAATAACAAATGAACTGAATAGAAATGCAAAGGTGCACTGCACACATACAGTATGAAAACATCTGTTTGACCTTATTATAACCCTCCACCATGTCATAAAGAAGGAATCACTCCCACTCTGTACTAGTGTTTCACCTTTTTAAGCCACGTTCCTTCTAAATGTCACTGTGCATGGTTGAGACTGGCACTACCGTTCAATGCCTTGTCTGCTACAGTCAGGCCTCTTAGAACAATTAAAGGATCGGTCACATTAGTGTTTGGGGCTGTGACTCTGTGACTCTCCCCACATCTTACCTCTGTGTCCTCCTCACTGCGTCTCTGGCTAAAGGAACCAGGCAGCTTTGCTGCATCTGTTCCCTTAGGTTTGTCAGTGGAAACGTTGCCACTGGAGATTTTTAAAAGACAAAGTCTCACCAATTTTAGAACATCCAATCCCTCAAAGTCCTTTCAGCTGTCCGACTACGACTTTTTAGTCTTCCTTGATAACATAGCACACATTTAAGGAGAGTATTTTCCATACTGTCATAAAGGTAATTGCCCTCTTTGCCTTGTCCAGTTCTTATTGTTTCCCATCCCATTTTATAATAGCAAATTCATGGTGCTAAACGGCTCACATTTTGCTAATGATCATCGGGAGCACTAATCCCCTATTTGCAATTTGTGGAGAGTAAGAAGTGAAGGTCAGATAAGGCTTTACTTCACGAATTGACCGAGACACCCATTCCTCACATCTCTAGTCTTAGTGCCAACTGTACTGTACCTCCTCTCTAATACCAGGCATACTGGGTAGTAACGTCTCTTCCAGATTACTGCCCTCCCTTACTCCACAAATGGAAATGGACTCCACAAACCATATGACCCATGGGGCGGCGCGCAATTGGTCCAGCGTCGTCCAGGGTAGGGGAGGGAATGGCCGGCAGAGATGTAGCTCAGTTGATAGAGCATGGCGTTTGCAACGCCAGGGTTGTGGGTTTGATTCCCACAGGGGGTATGAAAAAAAAAGAATGTATGCACTAACTGTAAGTCGCTCTGGATAAGAGCGTCTGCTAAATGACTAAAAAGTAATTGTAAAAATATGTGATATTTAGCCCCTCTCTCCTCCTCCTCCTCCTCCTGTAAAGAATGTGAAAAGTGTGGGTAGCACTGGCAGACACAAGTGAAAACGGCTTACTGCTAATGAGTCTCTTTGGGTTTCTGTTATATGGCTTACAGATGGTAGGGGTAGCTCAGCAAGACAAAACAAAGATGTTCCACTTTGTTTCTCGTTTTGTTTCCCATTCTACAGCTCTTGTCTGTGCTGTAGGTAACCCAACCCATCTGTTGGCTCCAAATGGAAATTCCAGCTAACACAGCCTCCTATATTTTCTGTCTTCATAATCCCTGTGACAGCCCACATGAAAAAATATTACAGTTTACTATAGAATACTGCAGTACTTACAATATAATTTTATAGTAAACTGTAGTATACTGTAGAATACTATACTACACACTGTAGTATCCCTCGATCATGTGTAGTACTTATTATAGAATTGTGTAGTATACTGTAGAATACTATAGTAAATAGTACAGTATTATCCGCAAAAAAACACTGTAGTAAATAGTACAGTAATATCTGCAAAAACACTACAGTCCGCAAAATCACTACACTTTTTTTTAACAATAGTAAATACTACAGTATTTAATTTGTATATACCCTTCCCATTCCCCTCCCCCATATCTCAATTTGTGCCACCCATAACCGAGAAACCTACATGCCAAGTATAGACCATATATTGTGTTCCCTACAGGTTATAGAAAAGAGCAGAAGTTCTGAACTATCTGTTCAGACCCCAGTCCTATCTACCTACTTACAGGTTATGGAAAATGTGCTGTTTTAGTATTTCTCCAGTAGGTTTCCTGAAGGAGATAGCCTCCACTTCTATGTCAAAGATAATAAAACAAATACACTATAGTAAATACTACAGTAATGTTTGCAAAAACACTACAGTAAATACTACAGTATACTACAGTCTGCAAAAAACACTACAGTAACTACTACAGTATAGTACAGGCTGCAAAAACACTACAGTAAATGCTACAATTAACTACAATCCGCAAAAACACTACATTAATT
Source organism: Coregonus clupeaformis (assembly GCF_020615455.1). NCBI lineage: Eukaryota > Metazoa > Chordata > Actinopteri > Salmoniformes > Salmonidae > Coregonus > Coregonus clupeaformis. Next base: position 18,254,891 of record NC_059227.1, on the reverse strand, counting down.
ACTATATTATACTACAGTAAATACTAAATAATTCACTGTAGTGTTTTAGCGGACTTTAATCCACAAAAACAATACAGTGAATACTACATTAAAGTCCGCAAAAACACTACAGTGAATAATATATTATTTATACCATAGTATACTATAGTATTTTTTTCATGTCAGAGTAATGTGATGTACTGTGTGTGTACTTCATTCTCCCTATGACCTCTCCTTGTGAGTTATGGGTTGTTTCATCTTATTTTGTGCAATGTAATGAATTCCATTCTTCCTCTCCCATGACAGAGTGATATTTAGTACACTGACCAGGAACAGAGACATTGTTCTCAGCCTTAATCAACTAGCTAGCTACTTCAAAACAAATAGTAGTCATTACTGTAGTTTTATGTTTCTGCTCACGAAAACAAACTACTGCGGAGAACAACATTTCCATTAATGAATTTTCAGTGGAAGCTCATTTGTAAAGCTCTCGTAACAAATTGTTGGGGGGTTATATTCATATGATGTCATATGGAAATGAAGATGAGAGCATAGCCTCAGTCTGCTATTCTAAAGGACATATGCAAGAACTGGCTGTATGAATGACTGTCCTTAGTGCCTTCAAGGGGATTTTTATCTAAATGTTATAAAGCTTAGTTTTTGTACCAGCAGTAATTTAACTGAGATGTCCTGGTTGTGTCAGAGAGAAGCTTCAAAACACTCCCACAGATGAAAGGCAAAACTGATTTAGAAAATGAATAACCAAATAATCAATTTTACCAATCACTTTACCATTTTAGATTAAAATGTAATCTGTCATATTCAAATGATTAAATCTGGAACAATAGTACTGTATAATGCTGTATATCTATCTACACAATGGAACGGGAACGGAACTGTAGAGCAAGATGGCCTCTCATTGGTTGCCTCCCCTATTGGACCAATAAGAGTAATGAGACAGGAGGGCCATTGCTCAGTGAACCAGGCACACTGCCCGTGATGCCCTCAACAATATGCACCGTCTAGTCTACTGTATCTTTATTAGCAGCTTGGCAGGGCTCCACCATGGATTCCTTTTTGTGGTCTTTGATTGATGTCCTATTGTCCAGTGTGGTGCCAAGGAGACAATTTATCTATATGTGGCAGTTGTGGAGACAGCACCAGATCTTCCTTCCTGTGGGCTCAAAGCCTTCTATTATGGCAAGGCTGACTTCCTGTAACTTTAAACTGGCTTTGAATGGGGTCAGTCTTTCAAAGCACAAGCCTCATATCTAAAACATTATGAATTCATTTAAGCTTAACTTTTTAAATATAAATTCCTGAGCATTTCATTTAGTGAAAGTAAAAGCAGGCTATTAACCAATCAGTTGTTGATAATCTACAGTAAACCTATTCAGAATTACTAAATATGTGTGGAAGTATACAGTGCATTCGGAAAGTATTCAGACCCCTTGACTTTTTCCACATTTTGTTACGTTACAGCCTTATTCTAAAATAGATTCAATTGTTTTTTTCCCCTCATCAAACTACACACAATACACCATAATGACAAAGCAAAAACTGTTTTTTTTAAATATTTTTTTACAATTTTAATTTAAAAAATAATAATAATGAAATATCACATTTATGTAAGTATTCAGACCCTTTACTCAGTACTTTGTTGAAGCACCTTTGGCAGCGATTACAGCCTTGAGTCTTCTTGGTGTCACGATCGTTGGAGGAAGTGGACCAATGCGCAGCGTGATGAGTGAACATACTTTTAATTTAGATTCACCACACGAACAAAACAACAAAACGATACGTGAAGTCCTAAGTAACAGACACAAACCATACACGGAACAAGATCCCACAAAACACTGTGGAAAACAGGCTGCCTAAGTATGGTACCCAATCAGAGACAACAAGCAACAGCTGACACTCGTTGCCTCTGATTGAGAACCACCCCGGCCAACACAGAAACACATGAGCTAGATACAGAACCTAGAACACAAACACAATGAAACAACACACCCTGGCTCAACATAACAGAGTCCCAGAGCCAGGGCGTGACAGTACCCCCCAAAAAAAAAAAGTAATATGCGACCGCGCCAAACATAAACCGAACAGGGGAGGGCCGGGTCGGCATTCCTCCTCGGAGGCGGTTCCGGCTCCGGGCTTGACCACCACCCTCCGTAGCGCCCCTGGTCCGGTCTGGCCCCGCTGGCTGGAGCTGGACTGGACATCGGTGGAGCGGAATGCTTAGGCTCCGATGTGGAGCAGCTGACCGGTACCTGACCAGGCACCGGTGACCCCGGCACGGGCTGTGCCGGACTGACGACGCGCACCACAGGCTTGGTGCGGGGAGCAGGAACGAGCCAGACCGGGCTGACGACGCGCACCACAGGCTTGGTGCGGGGAGCATGGACGGGCCGATCCGGGCTGACGAAGCGCACCACAGGCTTGGTGCGGGGAGCAGGTACGGGCCGGACCGGGCTGGCGACGCGCACCATAGGCTTGGTGCGAGGGACAGGAACAGGCCGGACCGCACTGGGAACACACACCACTGGCCTTACCCGGGGATCAGGAACGGGCCGGACCGGACTGGCAACACACCTCAGTACCTCTCGCCGTGCCTCTACATTTCCCTTCCCTCTACTCGCCAATGGCTCCCGTAACCCGGTGGCCTTCTCTCCTCGTCCACTAACTCGCCCCTTATCTGCCTCCAGCAGCCCCGTCGTCCACGGTGTGAGCCCCCCCCTAAATGTTTTTGGGGTTTGTCTCTCCCCCGTGGATATGGCCTCCATGGCTCTCGCCAGACTCTCCATCCTCTGCTCCCAAGTCCAACCTCTCTCCTCCTCACGCGGCTTGACCCAGTCGAGATGGATATCCGCTAGAGTTACCTCTGGCGTTGGCTCCTGGACACGCTGCTTGACCCAGTCGAGGTGGATATCCGCTAGAGTTCTCTCTGGCGTTGGCTCCTGGACACGCTGCTTGGTCCAGTTATGGTGGGATCTTCTGTCACGATCGTTGGAGGAAGTGGACCAATGCGCAGCGTGATGAGTGAACATACTTTTAATTTAGATTCACCACACGAACAAAACAACAAAACGATACGTGAAGTCCTAAGTAACAGACACAAACCATACACGGAACAAGATCCCACAAAACACTGTGGAAAACAGGCTGCCTAAGTATGGTTCCCAATCAGAGACAACAAGCAACAGCTGACACTCGTTGCCTCTGATTGAGAACCACCCCGGCCAACACAGAAACACATGAGCTAGATACAGAACCTAGAACACAAACACAATGAAACAACATACCCTGGCTCAACATAACAGAGTCCCAGAGCCAGGGCGTGACACTTGGTTATGACACTACAAGCTTGGCACACCTGTATTTGGGGAGTATCTCCCATTCTTCTCTGTAGATCCTCTCAAGCTCTGTCAGGTTGGATGGGGAGCGTTGCTGCACAGCTATTTTCAGGTCTCTCAAGAGATGTTCGATCGGGTTCAAGTCCGGGCTCTGGCTGGGCCACTCAAGAACATTCAGAGACTTGTCCTGAAAGCCACTCCTGCATTGTCTTGGCTGTGTGCCTAGGGTCGTTGTACTGTTGGAAGGTGAAACCTTCACCCCAGTCTGAGGTCCTGAGCGCTCTAGAGCAAGTTTTCATCAAGGATCTCCCAGTCCCTGCGGCTGAAAAACATCCCCACAACATGATGCTGCCACCACCATGCTTCACCGTAGGGATTGTGCCAGGTTTCCTCCAGACGTGATGCTTGGCATTCAGGCCAAAGAGTTCAATCTTGGTTTCATCAGACCAGAGAATCTTGTTTCTCATGGTCTGAGAGTCTTTAGGTGCCTTTTGGCAAACTCCAAGCGGGTTGTTATGTGCCTTTTACTGAGGAGTGGCTTCCGTCTGGCCACTCTACCATAAAGGCCTGATTAGTGGAGTGCTGCAGAGATGGTTGTCCTTCTGGAAGTTTTTCCCATCTCCACAGGGGAACTCTAGAGCTCTGTCAGAGTGACCATCGGGTTCTTGGTCACCTCCCTGACCAAGCCCTTCTCCCCCGATTGATCAGTTTGGCCAGGCGGCCAGCTCTAGGAAGAGTCTTGGTAGTTCCAAACTTCTTCCATTTAAGAATGATGGAGGTCACTATGTTCTTGGGGACCTTCAATGCTGCAGAAATGTTTTGGTACCCTTGACCAGATCTGTGCCTCAACACAATCCTGTCTCGGAGCTCTACAGACAATTCCTTCAACCTCATGGCTTGGTTTTTGCTCTGACATGAACTGTCAACTGTGGGACCTTATATAGACAGGTGTGTGCCTTTCCAAATCATGTCTAATCAATTGAATTTACCACAGGTGAACTCTAATCAAGTTGTAGAAACATCTCAAGGATGACCAATGGAAACAGGATGCACCTGAGCTCAATTTCGAGTCTCATAGCAAAGGGTCTGAATACTTATGTAAATAAGGTATTTCTGTTTTTTATTCGTAATACATTTGCAAGCATTTCTAAAAACCTGTTTTTGCTTTGTCATTATGGGGTATTGTGTGTAGATTGCTGAGGATTTTGTTTTATTTAATCCATTTTAGAATAAGGCTGTAACGTAACAAAATGTGGAAAAAGTAAAGGGGTCTGAATACTCTCCGAAGGCACTGATCTGAAAAAGGTCTGCCTGACACAGCAGAAGTTAAAACCACAGCAGGAAACCATGTTAGCAGATAACTCAGCCTCTTCCTGTCTGGGGTGATACAGTATATCTCCACCTCATTGGCCACAGAATACAGCATATGTTTTAAAGAGCTAATCTTTCACAAGTAATGTGCTTTTGTACTGTTCCTTTGCTTAAATGCAAATGTTTCTCCAAACTCCTCTCCACTCTCTTAGGTTCTTATTAGTGTAAAACATATTTGAATTATTTGTATTTCTCAATGACTGAAGGCCATGACATAATTACCTGACTCCGCCGCACAACACCTGCACCATGGCAACAATAGCAAACTTCAACTGAATGCCCACACTTACAGCAGGTTGATGAGGGAGTTTTGGTTGACTTTTTCCATAAAATAGCTATTTAAAAAAAAAAAAATTAATTGTACCTTTATTTAACTAGGCAAGTCAGTTAAGAACAAATTCTTATTTACAATGACGGCCTACACCGGCCAAACCCGGACGACGCTGGGCCAATTGTGCGCCGCCCTATGGGACTCCCAATCACGGCCGGTTGTGATACAGCCTGGAATCGAACCAGGGGGTCTGTAGTGACACCTCAAGCACTGAGATGCAGTGCCTTAGACTGCTGCCCCACTCGGGAGTCCGAGCTATATACTTTATTCATTAATTTTTTTATCAAAATGACAATTCATTGGCATCTACATTGACCTGACTGACCTATTCTTGCTCAGGTGTTACATACAGTATTTTGTGTATACTGTACTGTACATGTACAATGACAGGACATCTGAAATACCACATTGGCTCTATATGTATTCCTGTTTGACTACAGGCCTTATTTCCCCTTAATTTGTCATCCTCTCTGTTGTGTTCCTGAGACCTGTAGGGCATTTGCTGGCCTGGTGACACAGAGGTTAATACGGAGGCAGAGATTTATAGAGCCTCCACTGTCAACAGTCGCCATTTTAATAATCAAATCCAAACTCTGCCAGAGCAAATATTTATACAGCTCTGTCTGCCTGGACACCTTGGCTGGAGCCGTTCCAACTAAGCCTCTTTGGTGTGACACGTAACAGGATGGATGACACAGGGTTGAGAGAGAGAGACCTCAAAGGACACTGACACTGTAAATGCCATTATATTGCTGGTGCTGCAGCTGATTCATGTATTGGCCACTCCAAGGTCACACCTTCATTGAGACCTTCCTCCTCTTGACATCTAGAATATGGCTGTAGTAAAGACTGTTCTGATTCTCAGGGTAAATGTGTCTTTTCCAGTGTACAGTTGAACTCGAATAAAGTATAGACAGCCTCTCTCTAACCTTGAGTGTGTAGTGTATTTGTTTGGTAGGCTGATCTCAAATGTGAAATTCATCACGTCTGTGAGAGGTTCCTTCTCCGGGGACGCAATTCTTTTGACAGTGTGTTTTCACACCCAATAACAAAATCTAGCCACTGTTACACTTTTCCAAGACATCTGCACAACCTTTGGGATGGTGGAGAAGTCAATCAGCAGAATGTGTCTTGTTTAAGTTGTGATGACACATCATTTGCTGTTCAGTACCATGGTGACATAGAAAAATATGTTCTTTGCCTTTGTCAATTTTAGGTTAGCTATTCATTTGATGACATTTTGCATAGATGTTGACAACATTAAATATATACAGTAACGTGTCCTTTGCATCTAATATCTATACATTTCCCCAGGGGTGCGTTCAGTTCGGTTCAATGTTTTCCACGTTATGTGATGATTTATAATGAATGACACATTTCCTCTAAACGGTGTGCACCGTTCTGTAGTTTTCTGCAGTCAAATGACCTAGTAGCTTCATGGGTGGAATGGTATTAATATTTTTCATAATTTCATAATCAATAAACTTTTCTTTTTTTTACGCCGAAAATCCATTGTTCTATGTCAAACGGTTTTGTTATATTTCAGTATTTTGTGATGTATATAAAGTGTAATATTGGGATGCAAACTCAACATTTAATACATTTCAACTCTATATCTGAAATGGTACAGGTGTCTTCTTTTCTTTAAGCCCATAACCATGTGTGTGAGGTGTGTACTTTTGTTTCAAAGTAGATTTGTTTAAGACTACCAAGGACCACTCTGTATGACCCTGATTTAGCCCACTGCAGTAATTAATAGCCTTTGAGGTACGTTTGCTCCTATTCGGTGGGTGTGCAGAGGTGTGGCCTGATCAATATGGGTGTGACCATTTTAAAACACATAAATGGTGCAGCACACAGCATACACAATCGCTCTCTGGGTCACCATAATCCCACCATTCTCCAACTGGCCTTTCGGTTCCGTTTCTTTTGAATTAAACGTTGCACACCGTTCTGTTGAACTCAACACACTCCAGTTTTCCACAACATATTTCTCCCTCTGTTGGCCAGGTTAGGGATAAGGCTAATTTAATTGTGATAATTGAAATTCCATTACTGTGTGAAATGTCTCCCCTGATATAGATATAAAATGGTGGGAGGTGAAATCACACCTCTGCAAACAGAGCCATGCTAACATAAGCATTTCATCACCTCAGTAAAATGGCACAAAGCAAAAATAGAAATGGTGAAGATGGACTAAACCAAAGTAATTTTCATTCACAATATATGTCCAACTGAATGTTACTGAAGGATCTTGTCTTTATTTACTTGTGTCTGATGGAATGATTGGTGCATTTAGATTTCCTCTTTGAGGAACAATAAAGTACTATCTTAGTAGACAGAAAACATCCCTTTATCCTCTGATTTCTACTCTATCCCCTGGCCCTGGTATAAGAATGCTTTGTCTTGGTGCTCTGTAGGATGGTATAGACTCTACTTAGCCGTATAGTGCCCAGCCCTGTGTGCCCATATAACCTTAGCACGCAGGCAGCTCAGTACTGACGTAATGTAGTGATGTAAATGAGCTCATATTGCGTCAGTGGCCACAGTAGCCCTGCCTGCCTCATTGACTTGACTGCTGCCCAGGACTGCACAGCTGGGCTCGTCAGGTCTAACATGATGCTGTCTGACTGTGCACGCCCCATGGCCCTTCCATCTTCGCATGAGCACAGGAGTGAAAGCTACGCCGGATAGGCCACACAGACAAAGCCACATGAGCCAAAGCTCTGTTCATCCCAGTTTTTATGATCCCATAAAACATGTCCTGTCAGACAATTACAGCACACACTAAAGCAAGAGGTTGTTGTATTCAATGCTGACCTTTCCAAAGCTTTTAGTCTTGATTATTGTGCCAAACCTATTTCAGAATCAAAATGTTGCTGTAGCAATAAAATGAATATGAATTAAGAGGCTATCACCATTTGAACCTTCAATCACATGGTAGGCCTATGTCATGTAACTGTATATGTTTCTTAGATCCAAAACAAACCTCTGTCTCAGTGGGTGTGGTCACAGGATGATGACATTGCCATGGTAGCCAGTGTGACATTCAACCATATTGTTCAACCTGCTGACTCAGATCTGTTTTGGGGACAAGGAGGAAACAGGGTCCACTTCAATGCTTGTTTACTTGATAATACACATAGGCCTACTGCCATATTAGATTACATAGAATTAGATGACAATTTACACGAATATATAATATTTTCCTGACAAGATTCAGCAGTCATTAAATTACAGTAAAATACAATGACCTGCCTGTAAATTTACAAAGTTTCATTGACCATTCTTATGGTCACCCAACTGGCAATTGAAATGTTTATCTATTTATTGTATTGACTGGACGCTGTACTGGAGTCGAAATAGTTAACGCGGGGACAGGCACACATCACCGTTGTGCTCGTGCAGGGCGAATTGTAAGGGCGTGAACGCGCGCTAAAATAGTTCCATTTGCTTCCCGGGGAGAGAGAACCGAGTGCGATAAGCGAAAGAGGAGCGGTCCGCAAGAGGTACAGCTACCCGTGACAACGAAACACTCGAACCGTATAGAGCCCATATACTGTGCGCATTTTTTCTCCCAGTGAAGTTATCCGATCAGAGGCCTTTTATCGCCGACAAAGGGATTTTTCTTCAGTAGAGAGTATCATTCGGGATTCAGAATGTCGGGGAGCAGGGAGGAGGAGCGGCGGAAACTAGCCGACATCATTAACCACTGGAACGCCAACCGGCTCGACCTGTTCGAGATCAGCCAACCCACCGAGGTGAGTCCGTGGACCTTCCCTGAGTACAGGCCGCACCCGTCGGGAGAGAGGCAATCATTCCCAAGTGGGAAGAAGACCGGGAGATACGCGGGCGGATTCTCTCGTCTGATAATGAATTGTCAACCAAACACGTTTGTTAACAAATACCTGCATAGCACTGTTGAAATGCGCAAATGACCAAAACTGTATCAAACTCGAAAAACACAAATTATCCACACCTTAATCACAAATCAAACTAGTTACTGAGCTAACCAACCTGTCAACCAGATCATTGGCGCTAGCTAACGACGTAATGTTTGAGAGATAGCTAGAAAGACAACTCGAGCCTGTTTTCTTGCTCAGCAGCAGCACGCTCCAGTTTCTAGCTATGGCAAGTGCATGCAATGGCCGATGAGGTGAATACAATAATTGATGCAGGAGATTGTAAACTTGCTACAATTTCATGTCAGTCACGTATGACTGTATTCGCTTCCAAGCTAGCATCTGAACACACACAGATGCAATCCAACGTGGACGGTTACCTGGAAAAATCCCGACCCCGTATCTAGCTAGTTACAGATAGACAATTGTTTTGCATTTCTTTTGTTGGTTTTAACAAATCAACTACGTTTATTCACATTGTAAACAAGTGAATCACACATTAGCTAACAGTACTATGCTCATATCGCTAGATTGCCATAAGGCCACTTTGTATTTCAGCACCATGATGATGGATAGCTAGTTACTGTAGCAGCAAACTAAAACACTTCGGCGTCTTTAGCTAGCTTAGCTATCATCTAACGTTATAGATAGTGTTGAGTTGGGATGATGACTAGCCCACTAATGGACTAACGTTACTCTTAAAGCCATTTTGTTTGCCACTCATCATGTAGCTATGCCACTACCTTAGGTCGTAAGGTAGCTAGCTAGTGTCAATAAAGACTACTGTATGTTCTACTATATAAAATAACGTTAAGTGTTTGCTAAGACAATGTTAAGTTTTTAGCCTGTTGCTGGGTCTCTCAATATAGCCAGATGGCTGGCTAGCTAGCTAGGCTAACGTTAAGTGGTCTACTGACGCTGACCATTTATGATGATGGTTGGCTAGCTACCTATCTCTCTGTTCTAATCAAACTAACTACTAAAATGATTCGTGCTCTTGCGTCTCATGTCCTGTTTATATTTATTGCATCCAACACGCACGTGGTTGTTGTTTTTGTATGATGGGTTTCAGATCTAGCTAATCTTTGGTAGACTGTGTGTGTACAGTTTGCTACTTGTAGTAAAGTGTTTTTAGGCGCGCAGGCAGCAGCCAGCTACCCCCACCTTGCTCCGAGTTGCAAGACAAGTCTAAGTATTGGGGTGATGGGGGTCCCCTCTGATCCGATTAATTAGCTTTGGACAGAAGGACAGCTTCACTAACTAGGCCTAACTGTTGCTGCTGTGTTCTGGGAATCATGTAGTCCTGAGTCAGTATTCCCCTTCTCTTATTTACATGTGCATTATTTTGCATTTGCTTAAGAGAATTTGCTTTTGTGATGGTTGGTATAACATGTCTCACATGCAACACACACACAACCCTCCTCACTCTACAGTCATTGCTCTCCACACCCACAAACCTAAGTCAATTTTGTCAGAGAGATTGTTGGTTGTCATTACCATAATAGAGGCCTTCTGATGCAGAATGTTATGTCATTTTTAGCCCATGTGTGACAAGAGCTCCTTAAGCCAATAAATTATTAATTTCTTGCAAAGATGTTAATGACATTGTTTTATAGCATGTCCCCATGGCTGGTTATTTTAAAGCAGATGGGCCAGTGTATCTCTTCCCTCTGACTATGTCCTGTGGAATTCACTTCCTCTCATTACATTACCACACAATCATATAGCAATTAGCACGTTTGGTTTGTTTGTGGTTGGTATGAAACTGCTGCTTTTCAGGCATACTATTGGCTTGTGTAGAGCGGGATTTTTTTTCTTCTCCCTTAATAGTCTTGACAAATGCTATAAGATATTCAACTAGTTGTAACTGCTGACCAAGTCTCTATCCTTTGGAGTACGGCCAAAATACAATACCAGCAGTCTTAAGGGCTTACATTTTAAAACAAGCTAAACAGCATTTTCCTCTCCAATTTCGTATTGATCCTCATTAACTGCATGGCTTGAGAGAGGGTGGATGGAAACTTTTGACAGGCCCAAATCAAGGCCCTGTGGAGCATTGCGTCCTGTCAGAAGGTTGGGTCTGTTCGTCAGAAACCAGCTTTGTTGGCCTCCGGGCTTCCATTCCATCCCTGTGGAAGCCAGTGATTTGATTGTTGGCGTCAGTGGAACGGTGCGCTTTTTAGAACCTATCACATCCGCCCTCTGACTGGCAATGTGTGCCGACTGTGATCCTGGAGGAAGTGTGATTGTGTGAAGGTGGCCACCTGGGGGAAAGCTGGGTATGTTGACTATGGGTTGGATTGGCCAGAAATTAAGCGCTCGCCTGTTTTGTGTGCCACTGCTGCCAACCAAAATAAAGCATAGTTTCACAGCTTGTTTTTGTTATACTTTGAAGGGAAAGAGGACTGAGTTAGTGATCAGAGCAATATTACGTATATTCAAACTGACCATCTGGCCCTTTGATAGATAATGTTTAATCCCAGTTTGTTTTTAACCATGCTGTTGTGTTGTCCTGCCTTACACATGGACAAAGTGAAATACCTTGTTAACTTATCTGCTTTCGTCATCCACTAGCAAAAGACTGATGTCATGTGGCCTTGAGCAGGTGTGTGTTATTGTTCCAGGTCATGTATGACTGGAGAGGTTCTTGTCAAGCAGGCCTCTCCTCTCCAGCATGTGACTTGTTGCTGGCTCACTCTATTGCCATGGCAGCATAATTTTTTTATTTATTTTAATTTTTCCTTTATTTAACTAGGCAAATCAGTTAAGAACAAATTCTTATTTACAATGACGGCCTACACCGGCCAAACCTGGATGACGCTGGGCCAATTGTGCGCCGCCCTATGGGACTCCGAATCACGGCCGGTTGTGATACAGCCTGGAATCGAACCAGGGAGTCTGTAGTGACGCCTCAAGCACTGAGATGCAGTGCCTTAGACTGCTGCGCCACTCGGGAGCCCTGCTGTGCTCATACTAGTGATGAGCACAGCAGAGGGCTTTGTGCCTTCTTGGCAAAATGGACAAAATCGATACCAACAGAGCATTATACATTCATCTCTACTGTGTCAATTCACCACAAATTGTTATATTAACTGATACATTGGAAGTCGTGTGAAGGATTGTGGTTTCATAGAAAGCCCTGTGATGTGTGTCATTTTGAAGAGTGTATTGAATATACAGTGCATTCGGAAAGTATTCAGACACCTTCACTTTTTCCACATTTTGTTACGTTACAGTCTTATTCCAAAATTGATTAAAATACACACAATACTCCATAACGACAATGCAATTTTTTTTTTTTTGCGAATGTATAAAAAATACAAAACTGAAATATCACATTTACATAAATATTCAGACCCTTTACTCAGTACTTTGTTGAACCACCTTTCTGCAGCGATTACAGTCTCGAATCTTCTTGGGTATGGCGCTACAAGCTTGGCACACCAGTATTTGGGGAGTTTCTCCCATTCTTCTCTGCAGAACCTCTCAAGCTCTGTCAGGATGGATGGGGAGCGTCGCTGCACAGCTATTTTTGGTCTCTCCAGAGATGTTCGAGCGGGTTCAAGTCCGGGCTCTGGCTGGGCCACTCAAGGACATTCAGAGACTTGTCCCAAAGCCACTCCTGCGTTGTGATTGGCTGTGTGCTTAGGGTAGTTGTCCTGTTGGAAGGTGAACCTTCGCCCCAGTCTGAGGTCCTGAGCGGTCTGGAGCAGGTTTTCATTAAGGATCTCTCAGTACTTTGCGCCGTTCATCTTTTCCTCAATCCTGACTAGTCGCCCTGCCGCTGAAAAACATCCCCACAGCATGATGCTGCCACGACCATGCTTGACCGTAGGGATGGTATTGGCCAGGTAATGAGTGGTGCCTGGTTTCCTCCAGATGTAACGGTTGGCATTCAGGCCAAAGAGTTCAATCTTGGTTTCATCAGACCAGAGAATCTTGTTTCTCATGGTCTGAGAGTCTTTTAGGTGCCTTTTGGCCAACCCCAAGTGGGCTGTCATGTGCCTTTTACTGAGGAGTGGCTTTCGTCTGGCCACTGTGTGCTGTAGAGGTGGTTGTCCTTCTGGAAGGTTCTCCCATCTCCACAGAGGAACTCTGGAGCTCTGTCAGTGACCATCAGGTTCTTGGTCACCTTCCTGACCAAGGCCCTTCTCCCCATATTGCTTAGTTTGGCCTGGCGGCCAGCTCTAGGAAGAGTCTTGGTGACAATTTTTTAAGAATGATTGAGGACACTGTGCTTTTGGGGACCTTCAATGCTGCAGAAATTTTTTGGTACCCTTCCCCAGATCTGTGCTTCGACACAATCCAGTCTCTGAGCTCTACGGACAATTCCTTCGACCTCATGGCTTGGTTTTTGGTCTGACATGCACTGTCAACTGTGGGACCTTAATGTAGACAGGTCTGTGACTTTCCAAATCATGTCCAATCAATTGAATTTACCACAGGTGAACTCCAATCAAGTTGTAGAAACATCTCAAGGATGATCAATGGAATCAGGATGCACCTGAGCTCAAATTTGAGTCTCATAGCAAAGGGTCTGAATACTTATGTAAATAAGGTATTTCTGTTTTTTATTTGTAATACATTTGCAAGCATTTCTAAAAACCTGTTTTTGCTTTGTCATTATGGGGTATTGTAGTTGGGGTAAAGGACCTATCACCCTAAATAAAGGAGCAGAACCTCAGCAGATGGAGCCTGTCTTGCTTCATCAAGTCTTGAGATTTAAATTGATCAAAGCCAATGTTATTAGATTTGTCACATACCCATCATTTTCTTTACACTGTCATTTCAGGTTTACCATCTCAATGGAGATTTTTCCCCTGCATTGAAATACACTGAACAAAAATGTCAAAGATTTTACTGAGTTACAGTTCATATAATGAAAATCAGTCAATTGAAATAAATTCATTAGGCCCTAATCTATGAATTTCACATGACTGGGAATACAGATAGGCATCTGTTGGTCACAGATGCGTGGATCAGAAAACCAGTCATTATCTGGTGTGACCACCGTTTTGCCTCATGCAGCGCAACACATCTCCTTTGCATAGAGTTGATCAGGCTGTTGATTGTGGAATGTTTTCCCACTCCTCTTCAATTGCTGTGTGAAGTTGCTGGATATTGGTGGGAACTGGAACACGCTGTTGCTCCATCCAGAGCATCCCAAACATGCTCAATGGGTGACATGTCTGGTGAATATGCAGGCCATGGAAGACCAGGGACATTTTCAGCTTCCAGGAATTGTTTACAGATCCTTGAGATATGGGGCTGTGCATTATCATGCTGAAACATGAGGTGATGGTGGCGGATTAATGGCATGACAATGGGCCTCGGGATCTCGTCACGGCATCGAAAAAATGCAATTGTGTTCATTATCCGTAGCTTATGCCTGCCCATACTGTAACCCCACCGCCACCATGTGGCACTCTGTTCACAATGTTGACATCAGCAAGCCGTTCGCCCACAAGACGCCTGGTCTCAGACGATCCCTCAGGTGAAGAAGCCGGACGTGGAGGTCTTGGGCTGGCATGGTTACACGTGGTCTGCGAATGTGAGGCCGGTTGGACGTACTGCCAAATTCTCTAAAACAACGTTGGAGGTGGCTTATGGTAGAGGAATGAAGATTAAATTCTCTGGCAAAAGCTCTGGTGGACATTCCTGCAGCCAGCATGCCAATTGCGCGCTCCCTCAACTTGAGACATTTGTGGCATTGTGTTGTGTGACACAACTGCACATTTTAGAGTGGCCTTTTATTGTCCCCAGCACAAGGTGCACCTGTACAATGATCATGCTGTTTAATCAGTTTCTTGATATGCCACACCTGTCAGGTGGATGGATTATCTTGGCAAAGGAGAAATTTGTGCACAAAATTTGAGAGAAATACGTTTTTTGTGCGTATGGAACATTTCTTAAGTCTTTTATTTCAGCTCATGAAACATGGAGCCAACACTTGTTGCGTTTTATATTCTTGTTCAGTATATGTATACACACACTGAAGCATCCTTGTGTTGGTGCTCGCTGTGTACTGTAATTATACTTTACACAGAATAGACACGGTTACCCACAGGTCCAACAGCTGTAATTTGTGAGTTTGTAATCCAGAGAGTGGTAATCTGTGGGGACCTGGGAGTGGGCTGTCTGGAATTAGCACATCCTGACTGTGCATTTGGCTCAGTCATTCCCTCTTGTGACTGTTTTGTTGCTGCTCATACCGGCCAACACTTGGCTCCTCTTCAATGGGTAAAAAATTATTATCCGCTTAAAGTTGGAGACATGCATTGTAATATTTGATAACCGCTTCTAGTGTTGTACAGTTCACAAGATGACTAGACTGGTATTGGCTGAACTATTGGAGGGCACCACTTTTGACTTGAGGGGGATGCTGAAGGTTGGGCTGGCTCTCCTCATACATCCTACTGTGTATGTGTTCACCTGCATCTCCTCCTCTCTTCCCTGAATACATCTGTTCATCCCTCCTTCCTCCCTCTCCTCTACTGGGAGATAAAGCTGTAAATGTGTTCTATGTCACTGCTCAAGGCTGCCTGCCTGCATGTACTGTGCGTGTGACTGTATTTAGCTGAGAAAGCTCTGTCAGAGTAATGGCTCCCAGTTCATTAGGAAGTGGACCGAAGATCACGACTATGACTTGTCATTTACTGGCTTCAAATTGAATTTTGGCCCATATATCTCATGGCCAGACTGGCTATTACACATCCTGGTCTGTCTAATCTATGCCGGTGCCTGCTGCTGAATTATGTTGAGTGATCCAAAGCAGAACACTTACCATTAACATATTTCCATTAACAAATGTTGCTCTTTGGCTAATTGGTCTCATGATATGGTAAGGACGGTGAGTTTATTTTTCCTTTCCAGTTACCACAGGTGCTTTCATCTGAATGTATCTCTCTGCCTCTCCCTGATCCTGTTATTCTAATGTGGATCTCACACACACACACTGGCTGTATCACATTGGCTGTATCACTGCTTGGTATGGCAACAGCACCGCCCTTGATCGCATGGCGCTGCAGAGGGTGGTGCGGACTGCCCAATACATCACTGGGGCTGAGCTCCCTGCCATCCAGGACCGCTCTATCAGGCGGTGTGAAAGGATGGCCCGGAAAATCGTTAAAGACTTCAGCCACCCAAGCCATAGACTGTTCTCTCTGTTTCTGCATGGCGAACAGTACCGGTGCATCAAGTCTGACACCAACAGGCTCCTGAACAGCTTCTATCCCCAAGCCATAAGACTGCTAAATAGCTTACAAAATGGCTACACGGACTCTCTGATTTGACCCTTGTATTTATTTTCTGCACTCTATGCATACTTACACTCACTCACGCACGCATGCACACACACTCACATACAGTGGGAATAAATAAAGTCACCACCCCTTTCAAAATGTTCACCTTTTGTTGCCTTACAGCCTGAAATGAAAACACATAAAATCAGACTTTTTACGGCTTTATTTACATACAGTAACCCACAATTTACAAGTGAAAAAAAAATCTACAAACTCTGAACATTTATCAAAATTAAAACAGTAAAATACCCTATCACCTTCCAGATAAAAAATCTAGCTAATTGGCTTTCATCTGTGATCAATTGTAGTGACTTTGATTAGTTCAGAATAAAAGCAGTTGTTCATAGAGTACTCCACTGCTTAGTAGCGCAATTCAAAGCAAATAATCCACTATTGGCGGAAAGGTACTTTCAAAAGATTTACGAGATAAAGTTGTGGAAAGGCACAAGTCAGGGGATGGATATAAAAATATTTCAAAGGGTTTGTCTGTCTCTCGGAGCACAGTTAAGACCATTATTAAGAAGTGGAAGGCGTATGGCACCACCCAGACCTGGCATAGATCAGGCCGTCCCTCCAAACTGGATGACCGGGCAAGGAGGAGACTGATCAGAGAGGCTACCAAGAAGCCAATGGCGACTTTGAAGGAGCTTCAGGCCTTTATGGCAAAGACTGGTCAGTGTGTGCATGTGACCACAATATCACAACCGCTCCACAAATCTGGCCTCTATGGGAGGGTGGCAAGAAAAAACCCACTCCTCAAAAAAGTCAACATCAAGTCTCGTTTGAGCTTGCCAATAAGCAGATTGTAGATTCCGAGGCCAAGTGGCAAAAGGTGCTGTGATCAGATGAGACCAAAATTGAACTTTTTGGCCTGAACGCAAAATATATGTCTGGCGAAAACCCAATACATCTATCCACCCAAAGAACACCATGCCTACAGTAAAGCAAGGCAGTGGCTGCATCCTGTTGTGGGGGTTTTCGACAGACAACCCTCTGTCAGGAAGTTGAAAATGGGAAGATGGTTCACGTTTCAACATGGCAATGACCCAAAGCACACCGCCAAAGCAACCGTACAGTGGCTGAAGGACAAGACAGTGAATGTTCTTGAGTGGCCTAGTCAGAGCCCCTACCTAAATCCCATCGAGAATCTGTGGAATGACTTGAAGAGTGCAGTCCATGAGCGGTCAGCATGCAGTTTGACGGAGCTTGAACAATTTTGCAAGGAAGAATGGGCAAATATTGCACAGTCTAGGTGTGCAAATTTAGAGACGTGTTCAAAGAGACTCGTGGCTGTAATTCAAGTAAAAGGTGGTTCCACCAAGTATTAACTCAGGGGGGTGTTCACTTATTCAAATAGGGTATTTTACTGTTTTAATTGTAATACATTTTCAGAGTTTATTTGATTTTTTTCCCCACTTGGATATTGTGTGTTACTGTGTGTAAATGAAGCTGGAAAAAGTTTGATTTTATGTGTTTTCATTTTAGGCTGTATGGCAACAAAAGGTGAACATTTTGAAAGGGGGTGGTGACTTTCTATACCCACTCTACAATCTTAATTTATGCTGATGCTACTCTGTTTATCATACATCCTGATGTCTAGTCACCTTACCCCTATACATATCTACAGTTGAAGTCGGAAGTTTACATACACCTTAGCCAAATACATTTAAACTCAGTTTTTCACAATTCCTGACATTTAATCCTAGTAAAAATTCCCTGTCTTAGGTCAGTTAGGATCAACACTTTATTTTAAGAATGTGAAATGTCAGAATAATAGTAGAGAGAATGATTTATTTCAGCTTTTATTTCTTTCATCACATTCCCAGTGGTTCAGAAGTTTACATACACTCAATTAGTATTTGGTAGCATTGCCTTTAAATTGTTTAACGTGGGTCACACGTTTCGGGTAGCCTTCCACAAGCGTCCCACATTAAGTTGGGTGAATTTTGGCCCATTCCTCCTGACAGAGCTGGTGTAATTGAGTCAGGTTTGTAGGCCTCCTTGCTCGCACATGCTTTTTCAGTTCTGCTGAACACATTTTCTATAGGATTGTGGTCAGGGCTTTGTGATGGCCACTCCAATACCTTGACTTTGTTGTCCTTAAGCCATTTTGCCACAACTTTGGAAGTATGCTTGGGGTCATTGTCCATTTGGAAGACCCATTTGCGACCAAGCTTTAACTTCCTGACTGATGTCTTGAGATGTTGCTTCAATATATCCACATCATTTTCCTTCCTCATGATACCATATATTTTGTGCACCAGTCCCTCCTGCAGCAAAGCACCCCCACAGCATGATGCTGCCACCCCCGTGCTTCACGGTTGGGATGGTGTTCTTCGGCTTGCAAGCAACCCCCTTTTTCCTCCAAACATAACGATGGTCATTATGGCCAAACAGTTGTATTTTTGTTTCATCAAACCAGAGGACATTTCTCCAACAAGTACGAACTTTGTCCCCATGTGCAGTTGCAAACCGTAGTCTGGCTTTTTTATGGCGTTTTTTATGGCGGTTTTGGAGCAGTGGCTTCTTCCTTGCTGAGCGGCCTTTCAGGTTATGTCGATTTAGGACTCGTTTTACTGTGGATATAGATTGTTTTGTACCTGTTTCCTCCAGCATCTTCACAAGGTCCTTTGCCCTTGTTCTGGGATTGATTTGCACTTTTCGCACCAAAGTACGTTCATCTCTAGGAGACAGAACGTATCTCCTTCCTGAGTGGTATGACGGCTGCGTGGTCCCATGGTGTTTATACTTGCGTACTATTGTTTGTACAGATGAATGTGGTACCTTCAGGCATTTGGAAATTGCTCCCAAGGATGAACCAGACTTGTGGAGGTCTACAATTTTCTTTCTGAGGTCTTGGCTGATTTCTTTTGATTTTCCCATGATGTCAAGCAAAAGAGGCACTGAGTTTGAAGGTAGGCCTTGAAATACATCCACAGGTACACCTCCAATTGACTCAGATGATGTCAATTAGCCTATCAGAAGCTTCTAAAGCCATTACATCATTTTCTGGAATTTCCCAAGCTGTTTAAAGGCACAGTCAACTTAGTGTATGTAAACTGTAATTGTGATACAGTGAATTATAAGTTATATAATCTGTCTGTAAAAAATTGTTGGAAAAAAACTAGTTTGTTAACAAGACATTTGTGGAGTGGTTTTAAAACGAGTTTTAATGACTCCAACCTAAGTGTATGTAAACTTCCGACTTCAACTGTATCTCTATCACTCCAGTGTCCCTGCACATTGTAAATATCTTATTGAAACTGACCCTGTATATAGCTTCTTACTTTCTCGTGTTCTTCTTATTTGTATTTCTCTTGTTTTTGTTCTACCTTATGTTATTTTTTTAGCACTACATTGATATTGATAACTGCATTGTTGGGTTTAGAGCTTGTAAGAAAGGCATTTCACTGTACTTGTGCATGTGACATTTGAAACTTGAATCCAGACATTGAAACGGAATTCAACAATATTCATATATGCATTGCACTTAGTAGAAAATCAACTAAATGTATTGAACCTATTGGAAAGTTCATGAATTTACCCAAGTTAATCATAAGACATGAACAAAATGCATCAGTGATTAGTTTTTTCCCCCGGTAACTTTCTGAAGCTGCACAGGAATGCCCGTCTCTGTGTGGTGCCCTCGTATGTCTAATCTACACTTTGTAGCCATTAGCGATAATGCTAATGATAACAGTCTTCTGGTAGATGGAAAGGCTTTCCCAAAAACCTTAACATTGAAATGCTAAATTCAAAGTAGCCTACCTGACAGAAGGATATCATGATTATTTGTATCAATCCAGTGGCCATTTGTTCCACAAACCCTGCAATCACATGAGCGCTACAGAAACACCGCTAACCAAACATCTCTGGCTGGTGCCTGGTGCACATTGCATTAAAGGGTAAATACACTCCAAATTCAACATTTCTTAGATTAGAAGTGGTCTCCTGATCTCTCTTTTGACGAACATATCAAGACTGTTTCAAGGACAGCTTTTTTCCATCTACGTAACATTGCAAAAATCAGAAATTTTCTGTCCAAAAATGATGCAGAAAAATTAATCCATGCATTTGTTACTTCTAGGTTAGACTACTGCAATGCTCTACTTTCCGGCTACCCGGATAAAGCACTAAATAAACTTCAGTTAGTGCTAAATACGGCTGCTAGAATCCTGACTAGAACCAAGAAATTTGATCATATTACTCCAGTGCTAGCTTCCCTACACTGGCTTCCTGTTAAGGCAAGGGCTGATTTCAAGGTTTTACTGTTAACCTATAAAGCGTTACATGGGCTTGCTCCTACCTATCTTTCCGAGTTGGTCCTGCCGTACATACCAATACGTACGCTACGGTCACAAGACGCAGGCCTCCTAATTGTCCCTAGAATTTCTAAGCAAACAGCGGGAGGCAGGGCTTTCTCCTATAGATCTCCATTTTTATGGAACAGTCTGCCTACCCATGTGAGAGACGCAGACTCGGTCTCAACCTTTAAGTCTTTACTGAAGACTTATCTCTTCAGTAGGTCATATGATTGAGTGTAGTCTGGCCCAGGAGTGTGAAGGTGAACGGAAAGGCTCTGGAGCAACGAACAGCCCTTGCTGTCTCTGCCAGGCCGGTTCCCCTCTCTCCACTGGGGTTCTCTGCCTCTAACCCTGTTACAGGGGCTGAGTCACTGGCTTGCTGGTGCTCTTTCATGCCGTCCCTAGGAGGGGTGCGTCACTTGAGTGGGTTGAGTTACTGACGTGATCTTCCTGTCTGGGTTGGCGCCCCCCCTTGGTTTGTGCTGTGGTGGAGACCTCTGTGGGCTATACTCGGCCTTGTCTCAGGATTGTAAGTTGGTGGTTGAGGATATCCCTCTGGTGGAGCGGGGGCTGTGCTTTGGCAGAGTGGGTGGGGTTATATCCTTCCTGTTTGGCCCTGTCCGGGGTTTCTTCGGATGGGGCCACAGTGTCTCCCGGACCGCTCCTGTCTCAGCCTCCAGTATTTATGCTGCAGTAGTGTATGTGTCGGGGGCTGGGGTTAGTTGGTTATACCTGGAGTACTTCTCCTGTCTTATCCAGTGTCCTGTGTGAATTTAAGTATGCTCTCTCTAATTCTCTCGTTCTCTCTGAGAACCTGAGCCCTAGGACCATACGTCAGGACTACCGGGCATGCTGACACCTTGCTGTCCCCAGTCCGCCTGGCCTTGCTGCTATTCCAGTTTCAACTGTTCTGCCTGCGGTTACGAAACCCCTACCTGTCCCAGACCTGCTGTTTTCAACTCTTAATGATCGGCTATGAAAAGCCAACTGAGAGACCTGAGCCCTAGGACCATACGTCGGGACTACCGGCCGTGGTGACTCCTTGCTGTCCCCAGTCCGCCTGGCCTTGCTGCTATTCCAGTTTCAACTGTTCTGCCTGCGGTTATGGAACCCCTACCTGTCCCAGACCTGCTGTTTTCAACTCTTAATGATCGGCTATGAAAAGCCAACTGAGATTTATTCCTGATTATTATTTGACCATGCTTGTCACTTATGAACATTTTTGAACATCTTGGCATGGTTCTGTTATAATCTCCACCCGGCACAGCCAGAAGAGGACTGGCCACCCCTCATAGCCTGGTTCCTCTCTAGGTTTCTTCCTAGGTTTTGGCCTTTCTAGGGAGTTTTTCCTAGCCACCGTGCTTCTACACCTGCATTACTAGCTGTTTGGGGTTTTAGGCTGGGTTTCTGTACAGCACTTCGAGATATTAGCTGATGTAAGAAGGGCTATATAAAATAAAATTGATTGATTGATTGTGGATTTAGAAAAACAACAACAATGGAATGTTCTAGTAAAAAAAATGAAGAGAAAAAACGGAAATCAGGAAAACAAAACGGAGAAAACTGAATTTGGGAAAAACACTAAACAGAATCAGGCCAAAAATTTGATAGGGCCCTACCGATTTGTGTGGGCTCAGCAGAGCGGTGGTCAGAGTGGTGGAGATGCTTTCTGATGTAGAGGAGGTCTGAGCCTTGTCTTGCCCTGGCCTTGGCTTGTCAGACCCCATTAATCCTCAGAGGCCTGACAGTCACTCCAATCCGCCACTGCCCCTTCGTCATTGGCCCGCACAGCACACCCAGGCCTCTGATTGGCTGTTCCTTCTGTCACTCAGAACCAGACACTCCTTCTGTCACTCAGTGTGACCTCACAGGATCAGATGGGCATTGTGGGCTGATGACTTGTCTGTTAGTGTTTACGTTCCCACCCTACTCTCAGCTCCCTTGTAGCCTTTTTGACAAATCAAAAGAGATCTGCCCCACAACCTGGTATTGTATCCCACTCCTTATTCTGACTGGAGGAGATTTGATATTTGCAATCCCAGTGTCTGATATCAGGCTTATTGTTAAAGGACTTTCCTCATGTGGAAAAAAAACCATCTGATCGGGTTGCCTTGAGTCTGCTTAGCCAGGGGAAATTCAAGCCTCGCTCAGCCGCCCCTTGTGCTTTAGTTATTGGGAATGTCTCCTTCCATTTGCAAAAAATGTCTTTACATGTTTTTGTCTGCCAAATAGTTTGTGGTCGTCTTTCACATTTTGGAATGGTGTCTTTTGTTTTTGTTTAGTACGGTCTGTCAGTGGGTGGGGTGGTGTGTGGAATGTATTTTCTCTGGGTTTGTGCTGAGAGGGCTGTGACTGAGTGTCACACATGTTTATGAACAACAACAACAAGTCTCAAGAGGCTAGACTGGTATGGGAGTTGGCTTTGCCCTAGAATTATTCTGGCCTGAACTTCTAGTCTGAATTTAAACCTCCTATAGTAAGACTCGTGCCTCGCCTACTCCCTTCTTCTACGGTGTCCGGTGATCGTTGCGTATTTGAGTGATCATCACATACAAATCCCTTGTACAGGATTCCCCTTAAATCTTCTGGAGAATATTGTGGCTATTAGAAAGATCTGTTTATCTTCAGGGCTAGGTCTAATACTCCAGTCCACACATTATCCAGATGACTACTGTTGTATGGGGGGCAGTTGGCAGCCCTCCCATTAGTTTGAGTGATGGCCACATTTGGGACCAACCTTCTAAACTTTGAAAGCACATCTAAATCCCTAGAACTGTGAAAGGTAAAGAAGCATTAAACCTCAATGTTCTCCTATGATGAGGAACAGAAGCCAGGAGGAGAGCGAGATTAGAGACGGCAGGACTTCCTTTTCTAATTTTCGACCTGCTGAGAGAGAGCATCCTGGCAGATTCAGTCTAATGCACATGCTGCCGGCTTCCTGATGTCAAATTGGAGTTTTCTCATTAAACTAGAGTTGAATGGCCCTTGTTCATACAGTACTATGTAGCCTATAAGTAGCCTATACATTGGCCTTGTTGTGGTACATACATTGTTTGTGTACCAGAGAACCATTTTCTCTCTGAATGACAACCAAATGAGTCAATGTTCTAATAGTTGTGTTGTCTTGGTCCTCCTCCTCTTTCCTGATTGGCTTTTCTCTTGAAGAATGCTCTATTGTATGTCAGGTTGTTTCCCTTACATTAGGAATGCAACATGCCTGTATCTCAGAACCCTGCTTTGTGTATGACATCATCATATCCCATTTGTATGCCTGATGGTACTGTATGTAAAATCAAATCAAATCAAATTTTATTGGTCACATGCGCCGAATACAACAGGTGCAGACATTACAGTGAAATGCTTACTTACAGCCCTTAACCAACAGTGCATTTATTTTAAACAAGAAAAAAGTAAAAATGAAAACAACAAAAAAAGTGTTGAGGAAAAAAAGAGCAGAAGTAAAATAAAGTGACAGTAGGGAGGCTATATATACAGGGGGGTACCGTTGCAGAGTCAATGTGCGGGGGCACCGGCTAGTTGAGGTAATATGTACATGTGGGTAGAGTTAAAGTGACTATGCATAAATACTTAACAGAGTAGCAGCAGCGTAAAAAGGATGGGGTGGGGGGGCAGTGCAAATAGTCCGTGTAGCCATGATTAGCTGTTCAGGAGTCTTATGGCTTGGGGGTAGAAGCTGTTGAGAAGTCTTTTGGACCTAGACTTGGCACTCCGGTACCGCTTGCCGTGCGGTAGCAGAGAGAACAGTCTATGACTAGGGTGGCTGGAGTCTTTGACAATTTTGAGGGCCTTCCTCTGACACCGCCTGGTATAGAGGTCCTGGATGGCAGGAAGCTTTGCCCCAGTGATGTACTGGGCCGTACGCACTACCCTCTATAGTGCCTTGCGGTCGGAGGCCAAGCAGTTGCCATACCAGGCGGTGATGCAACCAGTCAGGATGCTCTCGATGGTGCAGCTGTAGAATTTTTTGAGGATCTGAGGACCCATGCCAAATCTTTTTAGTCTCCTGAGTGGGAATAGGCTTTGTTGTGCCCTCTTCACGACTGTCTTGGTGTGTTTGGACCATGATAGTTCGTTGGTGATGTGGACACCAAGGAACTTGAAGCTCTCAACCTGTTCCACTACAGCCCCGTCGATGAGAATGGGGGCGTGCTCAGTCCTCTTTTTTTTCCTGTAGTCCACAATCATCTCCTTTGTCTTGGTCACGTTGAGGGAGAGGTTGTTGTCCTGGCACCACACGGCCAGATCTCTGACCTCCTCCCTATAGGCTGTCTCATCGTTGTCGGTGATCAGGCCTACCACTGTTGTGTCGTCGGCAAACTTAATGATGGTGTTGGAGTCGTGCCTGGCCATGCAGTCATGGGTGAACAGAGAGTACAGGAGGGGGACTTTGCACGCACCCCCTGAGGGGCCCCCGTGTTGAGGATCAGTGTGGCAGATGTGTTGTTACCTACCCTTACCACCTGGGGGCGGCCCGTCAGGAAGTCCAGGATCCAGTTGCAGAGGGAGGTGTTTAGTCCCAGGATCCTTAGCTTAGTGATGAGCTTAGAGGGCACTATGGTGTTGAATGCTGAGCTGTAGTCAATGAATAGCATTCTCACGTAGGTGTTCCTCTTGTCCAGGTGGGAAAGGGCAGTGTGGAGTGCAATAGAGATTGCATCATCTGTGGATCTGTTGGGGCGGTATGCAAATTGGAGTGGGTCTAGGGTTTCTGGGATAATGCTGTTGATGTGAGCCATGACCAGCCTTTCAAAGCACTTCATGGCTACAGACGTCAGTGCTACGGGTCGGTAGTCATTTAGGCAGGTTATCTTAGAGTCCTTGGGCACGGGGACTATGGTGGTCTGCTTGAAACATGTTGGTATTACAGACTCAGTCAGGGACATGTTGAAAATGTCAGTGAAGACACTTGCCAGTTGGTCAGCACATGCTCGGAGTACACGTCCTGGTAATCCGTCTGGCCCTGCGGCCTTGTGAATGTTGACCTGCTTAAAAGTCTTACTCACATCGGCTACGGACAGCGTGATCACATAGTCATCCGGAACAGCTGGTGCTCTCATGCATGCTTCAGTGTTGCTTGCCTCGAAGCGAGCATAGAAGTGGTTTAGCTCGTCTGGTAGGCTTGTGTCACTGGGCAGCTCGCGGCTGTGCTTCCCTTTGTAGTCTGTAATAGTTTTCAAGCCCTGCCACATCCGACGAGCATCAGAGCCAGTGTAGTACGATTCAATCTTAGTCCTGTATTGACTCTTTGCCTGTTTGATGGTTCGTCGGAGGTCATAGCGGGATTTCTTATATGTCCCGCTCAAACTCTTTGATGCTGCTTTCGGCAGTGCTGGCAATTAATCTTTGACCCTCTCAGAGCAAACCAGCCCCCCTCAAATGCTTCTACTCAAGCTAATGAAGGATTGTGGGTGGCATCATATCCCAGTAGATGAAGCGGCACAGGTCCTAATCCAGGCACTTGTCATCTCCTGTCTGGACTACTGCAACTCGCTGTTGGCTGGGCTCCCCACTTGTGCCATCAAACCCCTGCAACTTATCCAGAACGCTGCAGCCCGCCTAGTGTTCAACCTTCCCAAGTTCTCCCATGTCACCCCGCTCCTCCGCAAACTCCACTGGCTTTCAGTCGAGCTCGCATCCAGTACAAGATCATGGTACTTGCCTACGGAGCAGCAAGAGGAACTGCCCCTCCCTACCTTCAGGCTATGCCAAAATCCTACACCCCAACCTTGGTCCTCCCACCCCTACAGGAGGGCAGCTCCCGCTCAGCCCAGTCCAAGCTCTTCTCTGTCCTAGCACTCCAATGGTGGAACCAGCTTCCCCCTGAAGCTATAACAGCAGAGTCCCTGCCCATCTTCTGAAAACATCTCAAACTCTACCTCTTCAAAGAGTATCTAAAATAATCCCACAGCACCCCCTCCTCACCCTGAGGAACTGAGGAACTAACACTCGCACGTTACTCTTTTCCCCCTTACTAGCTCTGACTTTGCTGATAGCTACATTGAGGAAAAATGTACTTATTATGACTGTGGTTGTTCCACCTAGCCGTCTTAAGATGAATGCACTAACTGTAAGTCACCCTGGATAAGAGCGTCTGCTAAATGACTAAAATGTAATAAAATAAATGTAGAGATTTCTATAAATAATGTTTGGCCGGCCCAGGGTAGTGAGTATCTCTACTGCATGACCCCCGGCCCTACCAGCCTAGGCCTAATCTCTTGACACAGGAAAGGCCTCGCTCTGTCACACTGTTGGAGGGGGGTTGTGGTGAGAGGGGTGTGTGCTGAGTCGGCCTTCTGTTTGCTTTGGGCAAGAAAGATAAGCATAGCCATCCTGTGGGAGTGGGGTTAAGGGGCGGGGGGGCTCTGTGTGTGTTGTGCGGACAGGGAGCTAGATTGGAGATAATGCTGGAATGAGAGCCCCCCCCTCATCCCCTCTCTCCCACGTAGTCCCTGGGGGACCAAACCAGCCCTCCCTCCCTGCCTTCCCTGCTCAGATGAGTGGGGATTGGTCAGCTCCTCTGTGGCTTATAAAGGCCTGTTAGATCACAGGCCGGGGTTGAGGGGGAGGCGCGGATGAATGATCGGGTAGGAGAGAGAGCACTGTAGCATCCTTTAGACAAGTCAGAGTTGTCTTGTAAAAGTTAGGTGAGCCCCTTCTTAAAGTACAGTGTATATATATATATATATATATATATATATATATATATACACACAGTCATGGCCAAAATTGTTGGCACCCCTGAAATTTTTCCAGAAAATGAAGTATTTCTCACAGAAAAGTATTGAAATTACACATGTTTTGCTATGCACATGTTTATTTCCTTTGTGTGTATTGGAATAACACAAAAAAAAACAGGAAAAAGCAAATTTGACATAATTTCACACAAAACTAAAAAAATGGGCCGGACAAAGTTATTGGCACCCTTTCAAAATTGTGGATAAATAAGTTTGTTCCAAGCATGTGATGCTCCTTTAAACTCACCTGGGGCAAGTAACAGGTGTGGGCAATCTAAAAATCACACCTGAAAGCAGATAAAAAGGAGAGAAGTTGACTCAGTCTTTGCATTGTGTTTCTGTGTGTGCCACACTAAGCATGGAGAACAGAAAGAGGAAAAGAGAACTGTCTGAGGACTTGAGAACCAAAATTGTGGAAAAATATCAACAATCTCAAGGTTACAAGTCCATCTCCAGAGATCTAGATGTTCCTTTGTCCACAGTGCGCAACATGATCAAGAAGTTTGCAACCCATGGCACTGTAGCTAATCTCCCTGGACGTGGACGGAAGAGAAAAATTGATGAAAGGTTGCAACGCAGGATAGTCCGGATGGTGGATAAGCAGCCCCAAACAAGTTCCAAAGAAATTCAAGCTGTCCTGCAGGCTCAGGGTGCATCAGTGTCAGCGCGAACTATACGTCGAAATTTGAATGAAATGAAACGCTATGGCAGGAGACCCAGGAGGACCCCACTGCTGACACAGAGACATAAAAAAGCAAGACTACAGTTTGCCAAAATGTACATGAGTAAGCCAAATTCCTTCTGGGAGAACGTCTTATGGACAGATGAGACCAAGATAGAGCTTTTTGGTAAAGCACATCGTTCTACTGTTTACCGAAAATGTAATGAAGCCTTCAAAGAAAAGAACACAGTACCTACAGTCAAATATGGTGGAGGTTCAAAGATGTTTTGGGGTTGTTTTGCTGCCTCTGGCACTGGGTGCCTTGACTGTGTGCAAGGCATCATGAAATCTGAGGATTACCAAAGGATTTTGGGTCGCAATGTAGGGCCCAGTGTCAGAAAGCTGGGTTTGCGTCCGAGATCATGGGTCTTCCAGCAGGACAATGACCCCAAACATACTTCAAAAAGCACCCAGAAATGGATGGCAACAAAGCGCTGGAGAGTTCTGAAGTGGCCAGCAATGAGTCCAGATCTTAATCCCATTGAACACCTGTGGAGAGATCTTAAAATTGCTGTTGGGAAAAGGCACCCATCCAATATGAGAGACCTGGAGCAGTTTGCAAAAGAAGAGTGGTCCAAAATTCCGGGTGAGAGGTGTAAGAAGCTTATTGATGGTTATAGGAAGCGACTGATTTCAGTTATTTTTTCCAAAGGGTGTGCAACTAAATATTAAGTTAAGGGTGCCAATCATTTTGTCCGGCCCATTTTTTGAGTTTTGTGTGAAATTATGTCAAATTTGCTTTTTTCCTGTTTTTTTGTGTTATTCCAATACACACAAAGGAAATAAACATGTGCATAGCAAAACATGTGTAATTTCAATACTTTTCTGTGAGAAATACTTCATTTTCTGGAAAAATTTCAGGGGTGCCAACAATTTTGGCCATGACTGTATATATATATATATATATATATATATATATATATATATATTTGATTGACAAGGATAGTATGGATGCAATAACTTCAAGGCTTATGTCCTTTTCAGGAGGATTTGCAGGTTGATATTTGTATTCTTTGCGAGGGTGTGTGTGTGTGGGAATATCTTGCCTGAGGCAGCCTAGCCTCGGCCTGAAACGCCAAAGGTTAGACTGGGAACATTGGCTGCTTCTCATATGGGTCCCTGGCGTGTACCCCCTCCTCTCCTTTTTATGTGTGCTTAATTTCAGAACTCTACTCGACCTGACCCCACCTTGATGTGTGGGGGGGCCTTTTTAGAGTCTCCTCCCGCAGCTTTTTCACCTTGACCCACCTCCCCAACCCACACCCTTGTAGACCTGGAGCAGTATGGTCGACTGTAATAATATTGTTGCCAAGCAGACAATGGCTGTTTGAAAGATGACCGCTGTGACCGAGGCTTCCCTAAACACAGCTCCACCCTCAGATGTTTGTTAATCTTAACTGTCAGAAAAATGCCTTCAAACGAGTGGGTTCCTCCTTTGCACTCATGTTTTCTTCTTCCCTTGGTTGACTTGCTGGGTCCATTCTAAACAGTGGAACTGGAACATCCCTAGCTAGCAGTAGTCTGGGGCTGGGCTGTGTTGTACATGGAGGCCAGCGGAGGAGAGGCTTGGTGGCGTTGAGTGACCGAGTGCTCTGCCGTTCGCTGACGCAGGTTGGGCCCAGATGCTGGGTCTAGCTCCCAGAAGTCTTCCCTCAGGCCCA
This sequence comes from Coregonus clupeaformis, assembly GCF_020615455.1. Classification (NCBI taxonomy): domain Eukaryota; kingdom Metazoa; phylum Chordata; class Actinopteri; order Salmoniformes; family Salmonidae; genus Coregonus; species Coregonus clupeaformis. The sequence goes on along the minus strand of NC_059227.1, from coordinate 18,225,213 downwards.
CACACACACACACACACACACACACACACACACAGAGTAATCTGACAGAAAATTGTGTTCTGTATGAGGCAGGCAGTCTGGCTCGCGCTTGGAGAGGGAGTTGACTGGATTGATAGCATTTGGCACAGTGTGTGATGTGCTTTCATAGCTGTGTTGAATGTGATTTGAAACCTGGGAATGGGCCTGCAAATTATTTAGGTGGGAGAAAGGAAGATAATTATCTGTTTTGTCAAATCCCACTCTGTCTGTGTTGGAATAATGGGCGCAGTTTCACGGAACAGTTATTCTTTAAATGTTACGTCCCCCAAAAAAATGTTACGGCCCATTTCAGTCTTTTGGAGTTATCAGGCATTCGTTCCTGAAGACAAATACATAAAAGTACTTAGCAACATCATACATCTGCAATATTTAGAGCAACAGCTGCCATACCTGTGGTGTGACTTTCTCCTTCCACAGTAAAAACAACACAGGCCTAGTCTGAATTGGCTTGACTCCTCTCTAAACACCACTGTAACCTGAGAAGTGGGTGGCGTCAGTGGCCTGGGCAGGGTTCTATGGTTACACTACACCTGGCTGTGGTTGCTATGGACACAAGCGCTGCGAGCCAACACAGGTCTCCTAAGGTGACCAGACTCACTAAGGACTGACCGGCCTTTGACTCGATAGTGCGAGGTTGCGGTCAGTTTAGTAGAGAATTGCTCTCTCCCAGTCTCCGATAATTGGATAATGTTAGTCAGCACCTTTTTTTTTTTTTTCTCTTTGTACCAAAGTCACCTCTCCAAGGCTGATAGAAGTGGACGGTGCGGGTGCCCTGTTGGATAATTCAGTGTGTGTGTGCGTGTGTGTCACATCTCTTCTCCACACAAAGTAGGACCATACAGATCACTCTAAGGCAGTGCTTCTCAATTATCTTCTGTTACGCCCCCCCTAGGAAGAAGTAAACATTTCGCGCCCCCCAACTCTCCGCTGCGACTGTAAATAGTATCATTTGTCTATAAAATTGTTATAAGTACACCTCTGCATAACATTGTATCCTTATTAACATTAAAGAAAACAAAAAAGAAATATAGATCAACTTACAAAGAATAACTTTATTAAATTTTTTTTAGTCTGTAACAGAAAATACTTAAAGTGCATCGATTTGCCTGAAATTAAAAAAATAATTCAATCCTTATTTAAACTGTAAACATTTTTTGACCATTTGATACTGAAAAATAAAATTAAATATAATCAATAAATAATAATACATTCAAATTGATCAGCAACATTAACTCAGGAGTACAATATATGAAACACTGACCTATAAAACAAAAATGAATAAAACAATTTGTGCTGATTTTTTAAAAATCAAAATGAGGAAGTCAGGATTAATGGCTACAATGAGCACGTTTTGCAGTGCACAGCTTTTCGAAGCGGGGTTTGAAGCATGATACTGCAACTCTCAGCTCCTGCTCAATGTTTAGCTGGGACCTGTACTTGGTCATCAGTGCAGCAACAGCAGAGAAGCCAGTCTCACAAAGATAAGATGTTGCAAAAGGAAGAAGAATGCCCATGGCCCTCTGCCCTAAGAGTGGATACTGCCTCTCTACACTCAGCCAGAATTCACTCAGTGTCTGTGATGTGAACCTCAGTCTCAATGTGGAGTCAGACGTCATATCAATGAACTGGTCCTCCTCTGCAGAGCTGAAACCAGTTGGAGCTGGGGCATTAAAAGGATCTCTGACCCAGTCATATTGGGAACTGTTTTCAGGGAAGTACTTTTTAAAGAATCCCATCAGTGATGAAATATGCTCCTTAATATATGGAATCACTGAGGTGGCATCATAGTCAGTAGTGTCAACAAATTCATGCAGGTTCTCGAATGAATCAGTATTTCCTTCATCAAGTCGCCTGCCCCACATTGCAAGCTTTCGAGTGAAAGAGCTGATCTTGTCTGTGACCTGAGGGAGGTGTTTATCTTTCCCTTGAAGCTGTAGATTTAGTTCATTTAGCTTTCCAAATATGTCACTCAGGTAGGCCAGTTTTGCCAGGAAGTTCTCATCACAAAATTTTTCTGCGAGGTCATACTTGTGCTCCTGCTCGAAAAACATTCTTATCTGCTCTCTGAGCTCAAAAACTCGGGACAAGACTTTTCCTCGTGACAGCCACCCTGCTTCACTGTGAAACAGCACAGCTTGATGTTCAGCTCCCATCTCCTCACAGATAGCAGAGAAGACTCTTGTTTTTAGTGGTCTGGTCTTTATAAAATTGACTACACCTACAATGTCAGTCATAACCTCACTTAATTCAGAGGAAATGTGCCTTGATGCCAGTGCTTCTCTGTGTATAATACAGTGTGTCCACTCAGCATTAGGTGAGGCCTTCTTGATGAGTGCCCGAAGTCCTTTTCTCATCCCTGCCATGGTCTGTGCACCATCACTGCAAACACCAATGCAGTTCTCCCACTTTAGCCCATTCTCAGTCAGGAAGCAGTCCAGCATTTTGAATAGCTCTTCAGCTGTGGCTCTGTCTCTGACATATTTACAAAAAAGTAGATCCTCACACAGGGAGTTTGTCATGTCAAATCGTACATAAGCCATAAACAAACAGTCTTTGTTGCCGTCAGTTGCTTCATCGAACTGTAAGGCAAAACGTTTGTCTTTGAGTTTATCTACCAGCTGTTCTTTAAGATCGTTAGCAATGTCATTTATACGTCTGGCGACAGTGTCATTGGACAGAGGGATAGTTTTTATTTTTGCAGCACTTGCGTCATCCAGCATGACAGAGACCATGTCTAATGCTGCAGGCAGTATCAGCTCCTCTGCTATGGAGTGGGGTTTTTTTGCACTGAGCAATTTGGTACGCCACCTTATATGATGCTAACAGTGCTCGCTGGTTTACTGAAGTAGCATTCACAAAGCGGGACGATTGTTGGCAATATTCGGCACGTTTTCGCTGAAAAAACTCAAGCGGCTTATCAGCGTGATTGGGGTGTAGTGTCTTTAAGTGACGCCTTAATTTATTTGGCTTCATGCTGTCCGCAGCCAACATTTTTAAACACAGTAAACATACCGGTCTTTCCTAGTCTCCCACCGTAGTCACAGTGAAGCCAAGCGCTACATACGCTTCGTCATATTTCCTCGTCTTAGCTTTCGGGAGACTTACATTTGTCTCATTATCTCCGTCTCTCTCCGCCTTTCTTTCCATCCCTGTGAAATATTTTTCCATGGTGTCTCTTAAGGGTTTGTTATCTGCACTTCATATCTCCTGCTGTGTGCTCTTGTTCGGTGCAAAAAAACCCTACTCCCTGCGGGAAAAAAAAGCATGTTCCACGGGGTCACACGCGCCCCCCCTGGCATTGCTCCGAGCCCCACCAGGGGGGCGCGCCCCACTATTTGAGAAGGACTGCTCTAAGGTCACACACACATGCTGTGTGGACAGCGCTCTGACATGCAACCTTCGTGTGTGAGAAAATCTATACATTGTAATCACACAGTGCCGTGTTGCACCACCGCCCAATATTTCACAGCGAGGGTTTACATGAAGCCATTAAACAGCTTTAAACATCTATTGATTCCTCAAACGGAACATTTTGTTTTTCGGTTTGTCCGGAGACAGAGTGACAGTAGTGCAGAAATGCATTTATTGTTAAAACAACAGTGCTGTGTGGAGTCAGCCCAATCCCATGTGATGTTCAACAGCAGCACAGCACAGAGCAGCCCCTCTTACTGACGCAGCCAGACAAATACTGACTGGTTCTTCTATAACAAGACTCTCCTCTCTCTGTCATATTATCATTCCTGAAATACTGGCAGGCAGTGGGGGGAAAAAAAGCAACAGTAAGAAATTGAGTTTCACAAGTGGAAGCTTCCATCTATAAGGAAGCATGGGGCTGCACGTGCAGAACTGCATTTTTTTTTTTAAAGCACCTTTTGTGTGCTTTGGCTGCCTATAGTTTGGTTAAAATGGGGTTTGTGTGCGCTAGGCTGTCAGTGCGTGAGCTGTCGAGTAAGACTGAAGAACAATCGGAGGCCTGTGCTGGGACTGGGATTGCTATCCTCACTGGGCTCCATTAGGAGAGACAGGAACTTCAGATCATCCTTTGTGTTTTGTTTTTCCCAGTGCCGTAATGGTTCATGAGCAGGGCCTGTTCTGAGCTCCCAGTGATGGGATAACCCACATACCCACTCAGCCACAACAGCCAACCATGTGACCTGCCAGGCTCAGCTCAGAACAATGTCCCCATTCATCCAGCTATTGGTATACATAAAACCTAATCAATGGATATTATTGGCAAGTACACATTCTATGGTGGTCTCTTTCACCACCCATACTTTCCAGCTCTGCTAAATCAGTGATGGCTTCAGAGAGGCTGTTGCTGTGTACCAGAGGGAATGCTGTTCTCCTGTCTGCTCAGCCAGGACCGTGTCGAACAACGGCTGTATGTCAAGTGTCAGCCAGGCAAACGGCCTGAGCTGAAGGGTCATTTAAGACGCTGTACCTCCCTAAACGGTCTGTGTTACTGAAGCGGCAGACAGGCCCATCTCCTATCTCTCCCCGGGATTTACTGCCGTCCCTGTACACAGCAGCGCTTCTCATCAGGCCCAGTGGCCTTGTGTAAAGACCTCAGAACCTGGAAGCAAATTACCCCTCCTCCTTGTGGGCACAGTAAATACTGCGCCGCCACCACCACAACACCACCCTCCCTCTGGTAACAATCGGTCACTGTTTTGCTATCGTGTAACCTTGATCTGTCTGTTTATCAAGGATCAGCCTGGTCGGCAGGCAGGCACGGTTAAGTGTTGCCTGGCGTCAGCAAATTTAGAACACGCCCCTGGTCCTCACTCACTCCATCCCCGCCCCACAATGCTCAACACGGAACAGACTTGGTACAACTCACACCTGGAATACAGGAGATGCACAAATATGGAGCAGGTCGGCGAGATTTGCTATAGAGCTGTGTTCTTCAGTCCTGGTCCTGGGGAGCTTTGGGATATTCACTGTACAGCAGACCATTGTTCCATTCCAGCACTAACACAGGATACTGCTGCTGTATGTACAAATGGAGGGCCAACCAACGAGATACTCTCCATAGAGGGAGGTAGAGCTGCAGGTTATGACACACCACATACAAAGAAGATGGAAATAAAGACAATAGTGTAGGAGGTGATTTGTTCTAGTGTAATGAAAGCTATTAAAGCTCTATGATTAACAGTGTGTTGATAGACCTTGAGGGGTTGTCTGGGTGTGGCATTAGTTTATACTGAGGAGAATGTGAAGAAGAAGCCCACAAACATTAAACATTAACTGGAGGTAGCGTGAGGTCATTTCCCCCCCAGTTCCTCTGAAGTCTCGCTTAAGTCGAAAAATATTTACTTAGAAAGTAGAGTCCTGAGTCCCCCCGCCCTCGGCTGAGCTGTTACTATCACAGCATGTTTAATAAGGGAGGTCAGATGAATAACCCAGAGTCCTGGGGAGATGACGACATGCAGCTGGAATCCATTTCGAACAACGACCTGGAACAGGCCCCGTTATCAGATGGGCTGTCATCTCTAGTCATGGGAAGTTCGGCTCTTTTTACTGACTCAGATCTTTGACTCGTTCAGTAAAAATAACAAATCTTTCGACTAATTTCGTTCATTTCAGTCAGTAAGGCACGCAGGACCCCCTACCGCCGAATGATGAACGGAAAACTCGAAAGAGTCATGATTCTACAAGCCTCTCGTTCACATGTTGTTCACCATAAGGGGCTTATTGGAGCTGTCATTTGTGACTGAGACTTGTAAAAGTTAAACAATGTACATTTGTTGATACATGCTATACATAGAATAAGATTATTTCTTGATACATTTGAAACATAGTTGTGGCTGCAACCGGACTAGATTGTGAACGACTCTTGGAGGAATTCATTTCTTGACTGCCGTGAGGGTGATGAGCACAATCTCGTTCGAACTGCAGCACCCCAAACTATCTACTCGGGTTAAGGTTTGTTAAACAGCATTCAATAATCGAATAAATGCATTTATTCTTACACCATGCGATCAATTACCAGTTCTAAACATGTCTTTTTCTTCTCTATACTGTTAATTCAGCCTGCAGCATGATCTATTTTACAGTTGTTGGTCGGAGGAGCGCGTATTAATCCTGCTGTAGTCGTTGCGGCCAGCAGGTCAAACGAACGACAAAATTAACGAGTCACTCAGTAAAACGAATCATTACTCTCGAGTCAGTAAAAATAGTTGTTCAAAAAGAACGAATCGTTCGCGAACTGCACATCACTACTGTCTTCAGCCACAAAGCACCTTTAAATACCTCCAGCTCCTAGTCTCCTATCCTAATTAACCTTCCCCAGCTAACCTCCAGACCCAGGTCTCCTTTGAATTATGTCCCAGGATAGAGCTTCGTTCCTGGGGGAAGATCTCCTGCAGAGACTCCCCTGTGGTGGTCTGAGACTGATGCCATCCCTGCCAGAGCTCCATATCCTCAGGCTGAGTCTGCTATACAGAGCTGCTGTTGACCGTGACAATCTCCCTCTTCAAAAGATGCAGTGTTGTCTAATGCCGGAGTCCTCTCAAGACCTCAAGAGAACATGTGCTTTTTAGCTGTAAAATTGAGACAGCAGAACTGTCAACAATATTGACTTTGAGGTGTAAGCAGTAAAGATAATCTCAAGTTTATAGTCTTTACTCTATTCAATTAAAATAAAACCGAAAGCCTGTTTTTTTGTTTTTGTTTTGTTTAGGCTTCTCACACTTGTATGCAGGTTTTATAATGGGAATACGGTACTAGTGCGAATTCCTCTCGGTAGGAAAAATGTTGTTGGTGTTTTTGCTGTTGGAACATGTCTAATGTCAGTCAGTCTGTCTAGCTCAGAGGGTCTCTAGCTATGTATCTAGCTGTTTAGCTAAGCGGAGAGAGTTAGAGCAGGTGTGCATGTCTCAGCTGGCCACACTCAGTGCACTTGGAGGCTGTGTTCTTAGAAATATGCCATGTAGCTAATTTAAAATGCATACCAGGGTTTTTGTTAGCCAAGCTGGACTCTTTACTTTATGTTGCACCACACGCAGATCTACAGGTGGAATCAGGGAGAAGCGATAAAGGCTGTTTTCACTGACTCGCTCACTCTTTCTGGTATGACTCACCAGCTGTAGAGGAGGATGTGGCTGGATTCTGGCCTCTCTCGCCCCTCCTTGTGTTTTCTCTCTCTAAGGCCCTTCAGGGGCAGTGGTCCAGCGCAGGCTGCAGCTGTGAATCTGTCTTTTATTACCAGAGAGGGAGAGCCTCTTTGTTTAACTAAGCACTGCGAGGGATCTTTGAGCGATGTGCTGCTGCTCCCCTTAATGGGACGACCTGCTCTTAACACCGGCGAAGTATGTCCCCTTCAGACTTCACGGTGCGTGGAGAGAGTGATGGAATAGAGAGGTTAAGGAGGGATCGAGTGTAATGCGGAGTCTTAACATAGACTGGGTGATGGACTGACTGGCTTGGTGGCTGGGTGGTGTTACTTGTGGCTTTCAGCTCTCCACTCTTTGCTTTTCACAACAACAACCACCACCACCACAGCAGCTGCTATGGTTACGACAGGTCCTAATGTGTGTCTCACCACCAATAGCCTCCCAGAGGAGTTGTTATTTAGTAAGACTCTCCTGTCTGGCTGCATCTGAAGCTGTAAATCCACCAGTCACGTCCAAATCAAGGCCCTATATGTGTGAAGAACTATAGAGAGGACCTGACAAGCCTATCAGTCCTCCATTACAACTCATCTTTGCCTGGGCAAAGTGTGAGTTGTGCTCTTTGAGTTGTATAGGAGAGGGGAGGCATTCAGGAGACCTGGTTTAACTGGTTGTCTATAGAGCTGGTAATGGAGGGTGATGGAAGGTGTCTGTTCTCTGACTGATAAAAGCTACTCTGAGGTCTTGACCACTGTGTTGATAGTATCTTCATTGACGGTTATAGTTGTAGCCTCGTTTTTCCCCAGACCTGCACTGATAGCAGTGTCTGTCTGTGTCCCCAAGCTGCCTGGAAGCTTTGTTAGATACGTTAGTGTTTATTAGATTTGAAGTTTCAAATTGGTTTTAACTGCCTTTTGGAAATCTAATCTTGCTCTCCTGATTGTGGTTCTGCCAAATGGAGCCCATGTTTTGTAACGGTTGGTGCTATTCACTGTCACTGTTTTGCTTCGGTTTTCTGCAGCACCTCAGAATTGTGAAAGCTCCAATATGTGACAGAACCCATTGAGTGACATTAATGCAACGTTTTGTCAGACGTCGTCGTGGGTTGTGCGACGCTATTCTCAAACACGTTGTGGTAACTGACGTGTTGGCAGCCCCCTCTTCTTTCTGACTGACCCTGCAGATCTTGAGTTGTTTTGAGAAGTGACTGTCTGCAAAGAAGTCAACAGAATGGGCTTTCAAGGCATAAAGTATCTTTAAAAGAAAGTTGATTATAGGATAGTTGGCAATAGGGGGGACCTCACGATACAATATTATCACAATACTTTGGTACCGATATGTATTGTGATTCGATACTGTGATTTTATTACGATTCAATGTTCCAAATATATTGCTCACCATATGTCTACTGCAGAGGGACAAGAGAGAGCAATGAGAAAACAAGTTATGATCAGTCATGGAAATAAGTGGTGAAAACAAATAGTCTCCCTATTACATTTTTTTTTAGAACAAGTTATGAAGACAAAATACTGGAGTTTTGGTGCAGGTACAGCCAACTAGTGCAAAAATAATATTACGATATTGTCAAAACGATACGATATCAAGTAAAAAATAATATCCCTATATGTAACTATCGATTCCCCCCATCACTACTTTGCTGTGTCTCAGTCAGCCCCCCACCTGCATTCAACACCATAGTACCCTCCAAGCTCATCGTTAGGCTCGGGGCCCTGGGTCTGAACCCCTCCTGTACTCCCTGTTCACCCATGACTGCGTGGCCACGCACGCCTCCAACTCACGCCTGATAACCAACAATGACGAGACAGCCTACAGAGAGGAGGTGAAGGCCCTGGGAATGTGGTGCCAGGAAAATAACCTCTCCCTCAATGTCGACAAAACAAAGGAGCTGATCGTGGACTTCAGGAAACAGCAGAGGGAGCACGCCCCTATCCACATCGTCGGGACCGCCATGGAGAAGGTGGAAAGCTTCAAGTTCCTGGCTTGGCACCTAAAACCCTCACAAACTTTTACAGATGCACAATTGAGAGCATCCTGTCGGGCTGTATCACCGCCTGGTACGGCAACTGCACCGCCCGCAACCGCAGAGCTCTCCAGAGGGTGGTGCGGTCTGCCCAACCCATCACCGGAGGCAAACTACCTGCCCTCCAGGACACCTACAGCACCTGATGTCACAGAAAGGCCATAAAGATCATCAAGGACAAAAACCACCCGAGCCACTGCCTGTTCACCCCGCTATCATCCAGAAGGCGAGGTCAGTACAGGTGCATCAAAGCTGGGGCCGAGAGACTGAAAAACAGCTTCTATCTCAAGGCTGTTAAATGGCCATCACTAGGCGGCTTCCACCCGGTTACGTAACCCTGCACCTTTAGAGGCTGCTGCCCGATATACATAGACTTGAAATCACTGGCCACTTTAATAATGGAACACTAGTCAATCTAATAATGTTTACATATTGTTGCTTTACTCATCTCATATGTATATACTGTATTCTATTCTACTGTATTTTAGTCTATGCCACTCCGACATTGCTCATCCTAATATTTCTAATATTTATATATTCCTTAATTCCATTCTTTTACTTTTAGTTTGTGTGTATTGTTGTGAATTGTTAGATATACTGCACTGTTGGTGCTAGAAACACAAGCATTTCGCTACACCCGCAATAACATCTGCTAAACGTGTATGTGACAAATAAAATGTAATTTGATAATAGTTCTCATATAAACTCCACGGTCTGTCTGGGGGATGTGGCTGCCTGCTCACTAGGTAGTTAAAAGCCCTGCACAACACTAATTACTGTTCTCAGATCAGTTTGACGTGGGAGGACGGCTTGTCAAACACCAGAATTGCAGTGTTGACCTACCCTCCAGGATTTATAGGAATGATTTGTGTGAAGGGAACTTATGCTATTCATTTACCTGGTGGAAATGCACTAGAACAAAATACCACAGAAATGGGCCCATTTGCTGAACTTTAGGAATGAGACCTGGCATTTTTGGAGCCATTACTTCAATGTTGTCGAATATGCCCAACTTCAGTATTTTAGTGTGTTCTTTTCTTGTTAAAGTCAAGATTTTCTTCTAACCAAACCTCATGAGACCAAGAAAAGTGCAGTAAATCCTGAGACAGAGTTCATGTGAAACCCCCCGTAAACCCTTTGTACTGTGCTGCAGAGAGAGAGATCAGTGCACCTCAAACAGACTGGGCTGACTTTATAAGGTGCTGCAGAGAGAGAGATCAGTGCACCTCAAACAGACTGGGCTGACTTTATAAGGTGCTGCAGAGAGAGAGATCAGTGCACCTCAAACAGACTGGGATGACTTTATAAGGTGCTGCAGAGAGAGAGATCAGTGCACCTCAAACAGACTGGGATGACTTTATAAGGTGCTGCAGAGAGAGAGATCAGTGCACCTCAAACAGACTGGGATGACTTTATAAGGTGCTGCACTGAGAGAGAGCAGCCTCAAACAGACTGGGCTGACTTTATAAGGTGCTGCACTGAGAGAGAGAGCAGCCTCAAACAGACTGGGCTGACTTTATAAGGTGCTGCACTGAGAGAGAGAGCAGCCTCAAACAGACTGGGCTGACTTTATAAGGTGCTGCACTGAGAGAGAGAGCAGCCTCAAACAGACTGGGCTGACTTTATAAGGTGCTGCACTGAGAGAGAGAGCAGCCTCAAACAGACTGGGCTGACTTTATAAGGTGCTGCACTGAGAGAGAGAGCGCAGCCTCCAAACCAGGGATAACACAGAGGGATGAGAGCGGGACCGGAGGAGCGGGAAGAAGAACAGAAAGTAGAGAGTTGGATATAGGGAGAGAATTAACAAGAGTAGGAGGTGGGTCTGAGGTGACGCCATCCCAACCATCCAGGCTTGTGGACTGTCGTGGATTCCTGATCAACCATGGCCTCTTGGACATCCCAGTAACCTCTCCCTCTCCTCCTCCCTATGACTGACCTGTGGCCTGGGGGAGGGCTTTACTCACCCATCCACCTCCCCTCTCTCTAACCATAGAGCTTAATCATCCACCCCACTGGCCCTGTTTGCTGGATTAAGACCATGGCTGTAAGGGAGGATATGAGTGATGTCAGAGACCTGCAGGCTTCATTAATCTTGCTCTTCATGTGATTAGTCGAATGTACGGGATACACATGGTATACACTGTCCCAACAATATGCTTACTTGCAGGTTCCTTCTCGACAATGCAACAACAATAAGGAATAATAAAATATAAGAATACGAACATAAAGTGAATGGCTCAGTAGAATAGAATAAACATTTGGTGGGCAAGTTTTTAAATTGTGCTGTATTTAGCCATCATAATGCGAGTCTGGTAGCAGCAGTTCTGATTGAGTGTGTGGGTAGCGTGCGAGTGCATGTGTGCTAAGGTGCGGAGAATCAGAGCAGGTGGTCAGTCCTGTTCACGTGTTCAGCAGTCTGATGGCTCTCAGATAGAAACTGTCTCTGAGCCTGTTGGTATCAGACCTTCTGCTCCGATATCGTCTGCCCAACGGTAAGGGAGAGAGAACAGCTCGTGGCTGGGGTGTGTGGGGTCCTTGATGCTGCGGGCCTTCCTCAGGCACAGTTTTGATTAGATGTCCTGGATGGGTGGGTGCACGGTCCCATTGATGTACTGGGCCATCTTCACCACGCGCTGGACGGAGCAATTCCCGTGATGCAACCGGTCAGGATGCTCTTGATGGTGCATCGGTAGTATTTGGAGAGGACACGGGGTGGCAGGAATTTCTTCAGCCGCCTCAGAAAGTAGAGACACTGTTGCGCCCTCTTGATGAGTGGTGTTGGTCAATGACAAGTCCTCGGGGATGTGGACGCAGAGGAACATTAAAACTGCTGACTCTCTACTGCAGTCCCGTTGATGTGGATTGGGGCATGTTCCCTCCTCTGCTTCCTGAAGTCAACAATCAACTGATGTGTTTTGCTGACGTTGAGGGGGAGGTTGTTGTCCTGGCACCACAATGCCAATTCACTTAGCTCCTTCCCTATAGGCTGACTCGTTGTTGGTTATCAGGCCTACAACCGTGATGTCATCAGCAAACGTGATGGAGTTTGTGTCGTGCAAAGCCATGCAGTCGTGGGTGAACAGGGAAGTACAGCGGAGGGCTGAGGACACACCCCTCGGGGACCCATGTGTTAAGAGTCAGTGTGGAGAATGGCCCTGATATGCCTGATCTGTTAGCTTGGATGATTGGAGAGTTAAGTTCACTTCAATGATGTTGACCCTAGATCAGTGGTATTCAAACTTTTTCATTGGTGACCCCACCCCAAATCTAATGACACAACCTTAAAATCAGTACATTTCTATTTTTACATCAACAAATAACCTTACGTTCATTACATTTTCATCTCTCTTATCAAAAGGAAAATAAACCAATGCATAGATTTACTCAATAAAATTGTATTTTTCAAATGATCTTTCTCAAAAATGTTTGTATATTCACCCATACAATAATCTGTACATTTATTATTATTATTATTTGAAATGACAACCCCACTGCAATTCCCCCGCAACTCCAGTAGGGCTCGCAACCCTGACTTTGAATACCACTGCCCTAGACGTTTCCCCCCTTATGGTTAAAGGTGGTAAAGTCATAACAATTACAATCTTTTTAATGCTTTGATTATACTTACCGTGAGGCAGATTAGGGCCTTAAATTACATGGCAACAAAACCAAATCAACGATAGCGAGTCACCTGACCCATTACTTTTCAAATCCCTTTGTCACAACCCCTAAAATGGCGCCATGTTTGAATGTCCACAGGTAGTTGGTTAAACCGTTAGTTCGTCTTGGCAGCTCTTATCAGCGGGGTGTAAACAAGCAGATAAAGCCTTTGTAGAGTGGGATTAGTTCAACCACTGATTTACATTGTTGTAGTAGGAGCGTAACTGGGTCAAAGTCCGTCACAGCCACACAGCTTTGTTAAGTGTTGCAGAGTGAGAGTGCCTTGCCATGCCAGTCAACAGGGCCTTTTATGGTGCTGTTTGCTGACTGTGGGGTGGGGTGGACTGACTGGCTGTGAATGGGTAGACTGTGTGCTGATTGCCTTTAGCCTAACCTGAGTGAGTGTTCTTATCACTAGGCCCTGCCTGGGGAGATAATGTTGACTGGATGCCCTCTGGGCCTTGTCCTGGCTTAGGGCATGCTATGGAGATGCTGATGGGCCTTGTCCTGGCTTAGGGCATGCTATGGAGATGCTGATGGGCCTTGTCCTGGCTTAGGGCATGCTATGGAGATGCTGATGGGCCTTGTCCTGGCTTAGGGCATGCTATGGAGATGCTGATGGGCCTTGTCCTGGCTTAGGGCATGCTATGGAGATGCTGATGGGCCTTGTCCTGGCTTAGGGCATGCTATGGAGATGCTGATGGGCCTTGTCCTGGCTTAGCGCATGCTATGGAGATGCTGATGGGCCTTGTCCTGGCTTAGGGCATGCTATGGAGATGCTGATGGGCCTTGTCCTGGCTTAGGGCATGCTATGGAGATGCTGATGGGCCTTGTCCTGGCTTAGGGCATGCTATGGAGATGCTGATGGGCCTTGTCCTGGCTTAGCGCATGCTATGGAGATGCTGATGGGCCTTGTCCTGGCTTAGGGCATGCTATGGAGATGCTGATGGGCCTTGTTCAGTCTACAGACAAATGTTGTGGGACGTTGCAGATAGAAATGCCACTAATGGAACTGACATACTGAATTCCTTATTCTATAGAAAATATTTATCTGATCGTTGCACGACATACTACCCTGCTGAACATTGGGTGTAATCATAAGTCTGATTGGAATGGCAACTCGTGGAAACCAAAACATTTAAATGAACTACAACTTCCGTTTAAGAACACAACAGCTTTTACGTCACATTTGAAGAGCAGTTGGAGTAAATGTTTTTGTTGCAAAACATTTTGCGACAGAATCTGACTAATGAATACACCCCATGTCTGGCCTCAGTTTGACTTCAGCAGACAGGTGCTGATGGATAAAGCCCATTGGGTTGATTGGGGTCAGGCTGGGATCCTATCGGAGTTCCTGCTGTGCTACCCTTTTGGAACTCTGTGATGTGAAACACAGCAGCAGCTTCAAATGAACTAAGACTCTCTTACTCTGCGCTGATTGTTCACATTGTACATATTACCTCAACTAGCTGGTGCCCCCGCACATTGACTCTGCACCGGTACCCCCCTGTGTATATATAGCCTCCCTACTGTTCTTTTATTTTACTTCTGCTCTTTTTTTCTCAACACTTTTTTGTTGTTGTTGTTTTATTGTACTCTTTTATTAAAAAATAAATGCATTGTTGGTTGAGGGCTGTAAGTAAGCATTTCACGGTAATGTCTACACCTGTTGTATTCGGCGCATGTGGCAAATAACATTTGATTTGAAGTTACTCCTTTGATGTCAAAAAATATGTTCTGTTTTGATTGAGAACGAACACACTCACCGACAACACTGTAGCTTGAATGTCTAGTCACGGTTGTTGGTACTGCATGGCGTGAGTTCTGACTGTGGCCCAGCAATGCTCCACTGTGACGTGTTGTACATACATGTGCTACTGTCGTCAGTCACAGACCTTCCCCCTGTCTCCCTCTCTCTCCCTCATCTCTCTGAATGTCTCTCATTCTCTCTGTCTATCCTCATCTCTCCCTCCCCTCTATTTTGTGTGTACTGTGTGTCCTCAGCTGTTTCCCTGTGTGTGACCGTGTGTGTGGAGGTTACAGCAGCACTATTTAGTCTAATCAAGTGTGAGGATGAAGGCTGCCGTGAACAGATAGAGAGGAAGTTATGTTCTGTACACACTCTCTCCATGTATCAGGTCGTGTCTACACTTGACACTTACATGCGACTTCTGCTATCAGAATACGAAGATCGCATTGAAAAGACGGATCTAGACGCACAAAAGGCGCTTTGTGGTCTGATTGTGTTCAGATCTGTCTGACCACTTCAGGTGGTGGTCAGGGATGCATTGTGTGCAGATTTCTCCTCAGTCTGGACGCAGTCAGGCTACTGAAAGCGCATATAGTGGGTGACGTCATCAGCACTCCTCCCACAAGTCTCCAGAAACATTGTGTTTTGGGACCGAGAGGCACTTTTTCATTCTAACGCTGGAGGAAATAAGTTCCAAGCATGTGAGGAACGTGTTTGCTGGGCTCATAAATGCTAGCCAGCTAGCTAATATTTAGAAAAATGTTTTTATGGTAACCCATTTGCAATCCCTTTAGCATTGCTTGCTAGTTAGCTACTGCCATCAGTTGTTGTGTTTATTCTATTTGGCCTATTCCACCGTTTGTAGAACTGTGGACACGGTAGACACATTACATGTAGATGCATGATGCATTTGGAATTCCATGATCAGAACTCTATGATCAGAATACTAAACCTGCATGAGCTGTGAAGTCTAGACATGGCCTCATACAATACCATGCCAAACACAGGCTAGTGACAGGAACGTACACATGGACATAGCTTGTGCTCTATGGCTGGCTGGCGTAGGGGAGGAACAGGATTAGATGAGCATTGATCTAAATATCATTATGCTGTGCAGAGGGCCTGGAGTTCCATTTTCCTAGATATGCTTTGCTCTGTAAACATGGCCTTGCTTTTCCAGAGCTTTGTACAGTACTTCATTAAACAGTTAGTTCTGAAATTCCATTGAGGTCTTTACACAGCTGGATCCATTCATCCACCCATGCTGCTGCATCTGACTCAGACCACCTGTCGGCCGTAGCTCTATTAAAAGATGTTGCTGGCCCTTTTACCCCCCCATCTTCTGTGATCATGGGGCTCTACCTGCCTGTAAGGGGTGTGAAAATATGTCTGGGCTGGCATGGGCGAAGAGGGGGTGAGAATGCTGAGGGTGAGGGGGGGCCGACTCAGGAGGGGTGGTGGCAGCAGGAGGGGTGACGGAGAGGGTTGGAGGGGGGTGCAGCTCCTCTCATTAAAAGCATTAGTGCTGGGAGAATGTTAGCACTGACTGAGCACATTAGTGTCAGCCTGCACGCCTGCAGCCCACACGGGGAGAAGGCATTATTGTCGGCCTGTCAGCCTGCCTGCCTGCCTGCCTAGGAACAGGCTCCGCAGATGGCAGGCACTATGGCAGGATTATTAGTTATCAATTATTTATCTAGCTGCCCCCGCCTCAAACAACAGGCTCACAGGCTTCAGGATGGCTTTGCTAGGCGGTTCTAACACGAGCACTCCCAAGGCTTAAAATAGAACTGCCTCGGCTTGTAAAAGTGGCATTGTTTCTTTCGGTAAATTTCCAAATTGGGCCTTATCATTGCCTCGAAGTTTGTTCCGTTTCAGAGTGGAACATAGATAGTGCTGGCTGTCTGTGACTGGAGAGGATTCAGGATGGGTTAAAGTGAGGTGAAATGGAATGGAAGTCAAGGCCATTATTAGATAGCATTGGACTATTAAGACCAGCCTACTGAGCCTAGATAGATGGCAATACCTTTTGCCAGTCCTGTCTGGTCCAGCGACGGTGGGTTTGTGCCCATAGGCGACGTTGTTGCCGGTGATGTCTGGTGAGGACCTGCCTTACAACAGGCCTACAAGCCCTCAGTCCAGCCTCTCTCAGCCTATTGCGGACAGTCTGAGCACTGATGGAGGGATTGTGCGTTCCTGGTTATCTCGGGCAGTTGTTGTTGCCATCCTGTACCTGTCCCGCAGGTGTGATGTTCGGATGTACCGATCCTGTACATGTTTCCAGGGGGGGCCAGTATGAAAAAATGTATGCACTCACTAACTGTAAGTCGCTCTGGATAAGAGCGTCCGCTAAATGACTAAAATGTAAATGTAAAATGGTAGAAATTAGGTAAAACAGATGTAAGTTTCCCTGCATTAAAGTCCCCGGCCACTTGGAGCGCCGCCTCTGGATGAGCATTTTCCTGTTTGCTTATGGCTGTATACAGTTCATTGAGTGCGGTCTTAGTGCCGGTTTGTGGTGGTAAATAGACAGCTACGAATAATATAGATGAAAACTCTCTTGGTAGATGGTGTGGTCTACAGATTATCATGAGATACTCTACCTCAGGCGAGCAAAACCTTGAGACTTCCTTAGATATCGTTCACCAGCTGTTGTTTACAAATATACATAGACCGCCACCCCTTGTCTTACCAGAGGCTGCTGTTCTATCCTGCCGATACAGTGTATAACCCGCCAGCTGAATGTTATTCATGTCATCGTTCAGCCATGACTCGGTGAAACATAACATATTACCGTTTTTAATGTCCCGTTGGTAGAATATTTGTGCCTGTAGTTCGTCCATTTTATTATCAAGAGATTGTAAATTGGCCAATAGTATCGATGGCAAAGGCAGATTAGCCACTCGTCGCCGGCTCCTTACCTAGCACCCCGATCTCCTTCCGCAATATCTCCTTTTCTTTCTACTGCGAATGACGGGGATGAGGGCCCTGTCGGGTGTCTGGAGCAAATCCCTCTCGTCCGACTCATAAAATAAAAATTATTAGTCCAGTTCAAGGTGAGTAATCGCTGTTCTGATGTCCAGAAGCTCTTTTCGGTCATAAGAGACGGTAGCAGCAACATTATGTACAAAATAAGTTACAAACAATGCGAAAAAACACACAAAATGGTTAAGAGTCCATAAAACGGCAGCCATCCCCTCCGGCGCCATCATTCATCAAATATTGGACTATAAGTTGTGCTTTCCTGTATTATACTTATGCTAAAATGTTTCTCTTTTACTGAGCCATTTACTTTATGTCCGTATTTTATTATTTCTTATTGTTGTTGCATTGTCGAGAAAGAACCTGCAAGTAAGCAATTTGTTGGACGGTACATACAACTAATGAAACTTGACCTGGTGTGAGTTACCATGGGACACTCTAAGGTCCTAGGTCAGAGGTGACCCCAGCAGAGGCCAAGCCTTTGAATGCTCTGTCACTTTCACTCCCACACTGCAGACAGCCTGTATAGTCCCCACCTGTCCCTGTCTGTTACACTGATTGATAATGGAGGTGTGTGTGTTGTAAATCACCTGGTTCCGTGTCTGCGTTAGTCACAGAGATCACCATTCCTCTCTCTACCGGCCACTCTCTCCCTGCTGCCCTCTGGGAAAGGCTACCTGAAACAGACTTCTTTTGGGCCATCAAAGGGCCAACAAACCCAGCAGTAGGTAGAAGTTATCCCCTAATCACAGATCTAGGATCAGGTTACCCTAACCATTTTAGGGTTATGAAAAATATCTGACCCTGTATCTGTGGTTAGGTGCTACCAGATCCTGTGAAGGTATATGGATGCTTTTTATGGTGGTCTGTATTGTAGATTATCCTGTGGGTCTTCTCTCTACACAGTATCCCTCTAATCCTCAGAAATGCTGGACTGTCAAACTGGGGAGATGAAAGCACTGCTGGTGTAGAAGGGAATCTGGGATGCTTTAAAGAACCTCTGTTTTGACATCTCATCTGTCGTTAGAAGGGAAGGAGAACTCTCTGATGCCATAGACACTGTCAGGGGAAGTCTCCCCCACCTTCCCCTTTCTCGCTGCTTGTGCTGCTACACACTACACATCACAAAAGCCCTCTTCAAAGGAGCATGGGCGTAGTGTGTGTTGTTATTATTAGCAAAAGGAGCAAACGGTGTCGGGTCTCTTAGAACACTGGTACAGGCCTTCACAATGAGGAGAAACTGGAGATTGGGCTTGGGCAATATGCGCACACACACACAACTTCCCAGTCACATCCCAGCGCCCCTGCAGAAAGACCATGAGAGGGAGAGGCCAAGCTCACACATTGAATTTCTTTTCCACTAGATCAAAGGCCCAGTTCCAGCAGCCATTGTTTTTGTCTAACTGTGCTACTCCCTCATGTAGAGAGATTCCAGTGGGTTCGGACTGTGCTACCCCCTCTCTCTCTCCCCTCTCCCCTCTCTCTCTCCTCTCTCTCTGCTATGGTAATTAGGGTTGGGGTTTCATCAGGTTTTCAGTGGGCCTCTCTCGCTCTCCCCTGTCCTGCTGTCTGGCCTGGTACAAATTGAGCAGAGGGATTAGCTCAGCCTGTGACACAAACACCAGGGTTTCCATTAGGCCACAAATTCCAGCTTTTGGCCGAAAAATAAATACATAAAAAGCAGATAAATTAATATTTTTCCAGCCGAAATGACCCGGAGGAAAAAACGCTTTTTATTCATTTGACCGTCATGCTTATCGGTCTATAGGGTAATTTGCATAATTTAGTGGAATTAAATTGGCCTGTGTGTATTTTCGTTAGTCATCATGTATCTTATTTATTCAACACAACTATCACACGCCCAGCATACAGAGACTATATTGAGCTGGATTTCTCCTGCTGCTCCTCAGCTGGTTGCTGCTGGTTGCTGCTGGAGTAAAACGTGCTTTTATAAGCCCATTCATTGCCCAACAATTATAAATGCAATCCTGTGTTAACAGTTTTGGTGAATGATTAAAGAGTTACATTTTTTTTTTCTCAACTGGTAATTGGAGCGTGCCTCCCATTCACCATTCAAATCAAGCAACAGGCTATCAGCGTGTCACCCACCACTTTACAATGTGAGCTGGAGGCAGTATGCATTTTGAAAACGTACTTAATTGTTTGAAACCTGAATGTTTTATTTCATATTATGAGGCATGTCATACCTTGCTTCAAAGTAGCCTATAGGCTAAATCCCACCATGGAAACATGGAGGCAATTATTCTATAAAGACTTCATAGGTGGCGCGTGTGTTTCATGTTTGGGGAAGCTTACAATGTATCCTACCATTCTGCGTGCCAGTTATGATTTTCAAATGCGTATTTTCGTGGAACAGTTTCATTTCAATAATAACGTTTTCGTTCTCAGAATCATTGTCACGTGGTTAATCATAAAAATGTGAATTAAAATGATAACAATCTAAAAGTTAACTAATGCGAGATCACCAGCTTCTGCCATATGAACACATTGATACACTGTGATCCATTGGCTGCTAAAGAAATGAGCGCATGGAAATCATTGCTAAATAGCTTACTGTGAGGAACTATAGTTTTAATATATTATCATTTATAATGGATGTTAAAAAACAATTTTTTTCTACATTTCTGCGCAGCTGGCCAGGTAGTTCTATGTGCTCAGGTGTCTGCACTCCCTCAACATTATCAGGACAGAGAGACCAGACACGCACTCCAAACAAAAGACAATGAAAACATTTACAAATCTCACAAATTATGCTTATGAAATAAACCAAAACTTGTGTAGCAGGTTGTAAACTTGGCAAACAACGTTTCCACTCCGAGAATGACGACGGTAAATTACTCTAATACATGCATTAACAGAAATTAATGTAACCAAATTATGGGAATTAACTACTGGTGACATATATATAATGGGGAATTTATTTTTCTTTTAAATAAAAGGGCAAACAATTCACACAATGAAACAATGAATGCGCAAGAATTGGTGGGAGACAGCTGAGCCATTTCTGGAGAGAGACTGGCCTATATCTTCGCCACACACCCCACCCCTTCTTCTTCTCTCAACATTTAGAATTATACTCAAGACACATTATCTTCACACATATTTTAGATGCTTTACACTGACAGCCGCAACTCAATAATCAGCTAGGCCTATTGCCACGCGCGCTGCCCAAACTGCGGGCTTCCCAAATAGGCATAGGGCTACGAGCTTGTGATATGAAACAATCAGATCGTTTTTTTAAAAGAAGCAAATGATCCTCGATTCCTCTGTGGCTAACTCATGCTTTGGGGTAAAGTATTTATGATTTTATTTATTTCTGTATAGACAGGAGTAATTATATAATTTCGGCAAATGTATTTTCAGTTATTTCCCTATTGGACCCACCGCTATGCCATTTCTCTCCTGTTCTATTGGTTTTCATATCAACTGTCTTTCGTTGTCCAGAAGCCAAAGGCACAATCCTAGTCATATTAGCAAACCCATCCTAGTTGTTGCAGTTTCTAACAGAGATTTTCAACTCTGTCACATATGGAACCGCTATCAAGGTGCGCTGTTTAGTATGGTGTTTTCCCGCGAATTGCAGTTTTGCCAAATGTTTGAAAATGACGTTTTATTGGCTGCTTCATTACATGAGCTGCATGTTCTGTTAAGATGCATTCCCATAATCTAAATGTGATTTCTGGCGTTCTGAGCACTGTGGGTGGACGCCCTAATGTGTTATGCACACAATGAATATGGGTCCGGTAAATTTAAATCTTCCAGATTGAATTGTCCAGCGCCACATTTTCCTAACTGAAACCCTGACGCACGAGCACACATGCACAGCTTCACTGAAGGAGAACATTCCTCCCTCTCCCCTCCTCACCAGCCTTAGGCTCCCAGGCTCCCAGGCTCCCAGGCTCTGCTCTGCTCAGAGAAGGATGTTACCCCACTACGCCCTTCACTCAGCCCCTCCTCTGTCCAACCTGAGCTACTGTGGAAATCCGCACACCAGCATTGGGCGTCACTTAATCCCAGTGTTTATCCAGCGATATATTATACACCCAATAATCTCAATACCAGTCAACAATGACTAATCCAGATCAGTGTTACCACAGGGTGAGAAATAATTGGCTGGCAGTTGACTGTTTTCCACTGGATCGCCCCCGAGCGGCATGCCAGCCATTGATCCTCTGGGTGGTACAACTCTGACCCAGCTGCTACTGCTGTGGAGACTGGCTTTACTTCCAGAGAAATCTCCACAAGCGTTCTCTATACTACGGCTGTAGTCATCTAGCAGTTTGCACGGATGTCATTACAGCCTGGCTGAGCTAAGAGCTTAACTTAGCTCAGCCAGGCTCCTCTGGCTACCAGGCTAAGATGACGCCACTGCCTGCGCTGTGAATGTGCCCTGTGTAAATCTAATGTGGATAGCCTCATCTGTGTATCAATGGCCCTCATGGTTGCTGCTGCCCGTATCAAAGGGTGCAGGAGATGGCTAGAGCTAGTCTAGGGTTGTCCAGGGCCACAGCTGAGGCACAGCACTGTGGTTCACTGTGCGGCTGGCTATGTGGAGGTGAGGTAAAAACCTGCTCTGCTTCACCTATTGACTGCTGCAGCTGGGGCCTTATTTCATGAGCAAGTGGCTCTTGGTGGCTGGAGTACATTGCCGCAGTCAGTGTATTCACTTCCAACAACTCACTATGTTACAGAAGAGTGTATGGAGAGCACGGGCTCTGTAGTTGAGGACTTGGTTTGGTTAGCGTGTCCTGGTCTGTTATGGCTGCCTGGTGTTCCAGTAAGAAGCGTTGTTAGCCGTTACAATTGGGAGCAAGGCGTTATGTATTGCCACATTCCTGTCATGCCATTGGTGAAGAGCTAACGGTGGGGTCAGAGTCCATAGTGTGATAAGAGCTGACAGAGAGCTAACACTCATCTGTTCTCTGTGCTAACAACACACAAACAGGGAAAGGGTTTGTCTGTACCCTGTTTGTGTCTGTGTGTGTGTGTTTCTCTCTTTCCTGTGTACCGAGTCGATGTGCAGGGGTACGAGGTAATCGAGGTAGCTATGTACATATAGTAGGATAGATAATAGACAGTAGCAGCAGGGTATGTGGTGGGTGGGAAAGTGTGTGTGTGGCGTCAGTATGCATGTGTGTATGGGCTTATGTAGTGTGTGTGTGTGTGTGTGTGTGTGTGTATAGAGTCAGTGCAAGAGGTTCAAAAAAGGGTAAATGCAGGTAGTCTGGGTAGCCATTTGATTAGCTATTTAGCAGTCTTGTTTAGCAGTCTTATGGCTTGGGTGTAGAAGCTGTTCAGGGTCCTGTTGGTTCCAGACTTGGTGCATCGGTACCGCTTGCCGTGCTGTAACAGAACTGTTTATGGCTTGGGTGGCTAGAGTCTTTGAGAATTTTTAGGGCCTTCCTCTGACACCGCCTGGCATAGAGGTCCTGGATGGCAGGGAGCTCGGCCCCAGTGATGTACTGGACCATGATGTAGACACCGAGGAACTTGAAGCTCGACCCGCTCCACTACAGCCCCATCGATGTGGATGGGGGCGTGCTCACCCCTCCGTTTCCTGTAGGTCACGATCAGCTCCTTTGTCTTGCTGATGTTGAGGGAGAGGTTGTTGTCCTGGCACCACACTGTGTGTTTCTCTCTCCCGTGTGTGTGTGTGAAGTTAGAGCCTAACATTTGTTAATCACGTCTGACTGCTTTATTTCCTCATTAATTAGTGTGATTGAGGGAAGCCAAATTATTTTATGCTTTGATGGGCTCGCTGATTTAACTGAGCTCTGGCGATTGGAGTCATGTGCTTACCTTCACTACACTACTACGTGCGCACTGTCAGACACATAGCTCTCTACCCCGGCCTGAGCTGCCTCCATTCTCCCCATCTATTCTCCCCCTTTCTTCCCCCAGTCTCCCTCACTTTACCTCTTTATCTAATCTCCCTCTAGTCTCCTCTCCCAGGCTCCCTCACTTTACCTCTTTATCTAATCTCCCTCTAGTCTCCTCTCCCAGGCTCCCTCACTTTACCTCTTTATCTAGTCTCCACCTCCCCTCTCCTCCCTCCCTCCTCTCCTCCCCCTCTCCTCTCTACAGTAGCCTGATTTGAAAGTGTAGTCAGTTTTACCTTGCTACTTATTTCCATCTTCATTCTACAGGAAAAACAGGCCCGTTATCCATGTTAATTCTGCAGTTATCCCTAATGACTTAATGCTTGGCTTGGTCTCCAGAGGTTTCTGGAAGGGTCAGGTGTTTTGGGGGAATTGGAAGCAGGAAAGGAAATGATTTTGTTCTCCTAGTGTAGCCGGCGCTGCTAGCTGTTTGAAGCTAAGTGTTTCCAGGTGCTAGCTAGCCGGCTAGTGGGTCTGGGAATTGCAAGGGACCTCACAATACGATATTATTACGATACTTAGCAGGGTTCTCCCCATATAATGTAAGAGGGGCGCTGCTCCACCTTGTGTACTGGCTGTGTGCCACTGGGGGAAATGTGTTATCCCGCCTTATTCAGCACCTTGTTAAAAAATCGTGGGGAGAACACTGCTTTGGTGCCGATATGAAATGGATTGCGATTCTCACGATTCTGTATGTATTGCGATTCGCTACTGCAAATTTATTGTGATTTGATGTGAAAACATGTTGGCTCACTATTTATAAAGAAGCTATAGGATGAAAGATCCCAGAGTTTTGGCGCAAGTACATCCGACTAGCGCTAGCTAATGCTGCCTAGCAAAAAAATAAATGTGGGTTGATGTTCTCTGCTCTGCAGTGTATTAAAAGTGAAAGGCAGGCCTACGTGTCTGTGGGGTTTCAAAATCCCAAAACAATTTTATTCCTGAGAGAAAAGCCCATTGCTCTGTGAAACTGGTGCCTCATCGTGTGTGTGTTTCTGTGCGTGTCGGAGAGAGGGAGTGAATGAAAGATGCTCTGTGGTTCATAACACAACGCACACCGTGCCTCCTCTTCCAGGCCCAGCAGCTCCTGTGATAGAATATTGATGGGCAAGGCAGGACAGCTTCTCATGTTTCTGCTGCTGACTTACTGGCAGGCAGCAGGCAGCACTCAGGCCTTTTGCCTAGCTCACTCTCTTTATTGATCTCTCGCTTTCTAGCTCTCTTTCTTGTTTGGTTATTCGCTTTCTCTCCATCTCTGTTTAATGAGCTAGCCTGCAGCTGACTGACTGACAGACAGCCATCACCCATCCATCCATCTCTTACTGTAACGTGGGTGGATACACACCATCTCTCTTCTCACTAATGGCCTTTTTCGAGGACTCAGTGGTGCTGTTAGTAAAAGGCCGATTTATTGCTCACATTTGGTCTTGTAGATGGGAATATCCAGGCTCTGTCGCAGCCGGCCGGGACCGGGAGACTCATGGGCGGCGCACAATTGGCCCAGCGTCGTCCAGGGTAGGGGAGGGAATGGCCGGCAGGGATGTAGCTCAGTTGATAGAGCATGGCGTTTGCAACGCCAGGGTTGTGGGTTCGATTCCCACGGGGGGCTAATATAAAAAATAATAAAATGTATTCACTAACTGTAAGTCGCTCTGGATAAGAGCGTCTGCTAAATGACTAAAATGTAAATGTAAATGTAAATGGAATATCACACGCAGATGCACAAAGGTGGCTGCAGACTTGTTTTACCAATGTGATAAAGCTCTGTGTGGGTGGATGGGTGTGCGTGCGTGTGAAAGCAGTTGTTGGGGAGGTGTGTGTGGCCCTAGATGAATAATTCAATGAAATGACCTGGCTGGTTGACTTTATCAGGTGACAGTCTCTTCACAGTAAGGTATTACAGGGTGAGCTATGGACTTGGTGGAATATGTGGAGTTGTAATTAAGGTGATTAGACTAGCTTATAGCAGGGCACATGGAGCAATCAGGATACAGGTGCTGGGAAAGAGAAAAGATGGAGCAGGGACCTACAGCTGTCTGACTTTATCTGCAACTCACTCTTTTACTAGAGTTTGGGGTATAAAAAGAGGATTGGATGTTGGATTCCATGCCAGCTGTTGCTGGAAGGATGCTTCTCTCAGCTCTGCTCTGTGGGAGTATTGATTTCCTATTGTCTGTGACTGGGCAGCTCGGCCAGCCTGGGGATCTGAAGGACAGTCGACTTGTTTAGCTTAACAATCCTCCCCGTGTTACACCTGTATGTATGACAGACCAACTACTTACTGCACAGTGGTTGAGTGGTCCGTCCCTCTGCCTTTTTGCATTGCATGGGAAAGCCTGAACACCACGCACGCAGTCATCCGCATTCACACTGCCCTTCCTGTAGTCTCAGACTAGACTGGCCGTATTGTTGTTTTCTCGATTGTTGATATTCTTTGTCGGCAGAATTCTGCAGTCCCAGCTATTTCATGTGAATGCTGCCTGCGTGTTATGACTGCCAGCTCGATTCTGTGGCCTGGGTCCAGCAGCACAATACACATCCACTTAGCAGTGACCTGAGTCTGACACTGTGTGTCTCGCTCTCTCTCTGTGAAGCCCACATCAACTATTCATTTCTGTCTTCGTGGAACTCCCTCAATGACAGTTTGTCTGATAACCTTGTCCACAAGAAGAATTACCCCTTTTCTGGAGAAATATAACTTTTCCCTACAATACAGTGCTCAGACAGCTGAGTTTATCTCTCTTTCTGTCTCACTCCATGTCTCTCCCTCTTTTCTTCTCCCTCTCTCATCATTTCAGTTCACTCCCTGTGCAACCTTCTGCCTAGTCAGTACAGCAGGAAGCCTCGCAGACCCACCACCCAGAACCAGCCTAACCAGAATGACACTGTGTTACCTCAAAGGACAGGGTCTTACTCGCTCGCTCTCCCTCGCTGTCTCGCTCCCATCTTTGTATCCTAACAAAGCCTGGCCTTGTTTCCCAACCCACTGGCTCCATCTCAGTCAGCAGTGAGTTCTGGGCGGGAAATGAAGGACAAGGCTGTAGGATTGTGGATGAGATGAGTGCTATACAGGTGTATGTGCGTTTTCATTGTTTTTATTGCTCTTACCTCTGTGTGCATGAATGCATGATGCACTCCATGAGGCCTGGTGTCTGTAGGGTCAGTAGGAAATGCTGTACGGGCTGTCTATTCCCTCTCGGATATCCACTCACTAATTGCCACAGAATATGTGCTACCTCTTCGTTTTTCAGCACACTGTGTTTGTTTGTGTGTGAGGATATTGGAGAGAGTGCCGTTGTGTACGTTGGCTTGTTGTGACAACAAAGCTGGGTTGCAGTGATCTGTCTTGGCCTAACCCACATCAACACTTGCCAATAGCAATTGTGTGTCAGTGTGCTAAAGCAACATGTGGTCCCTCTCAGATTGGCATTTTAATCATTTCATTAGGGGCATTAGATATGGATGTTTTCAAATTAATTAAGTTCTATGATGTGATATTACATATGTGAAGCAGGTTTAATCTTTCTAACCAGTGAGGTTGACTGACAGCTTTATAATGAAACGGCACAGCCACATTCCCCATGGAAGTGTTGCCCTTCTCATTGGGTGGGAAAATACCACAGGCATGGCTGACTGACAACTCTGGGCCACAGTGAGACCCAGGCCAGCAGCTAACTCACAATGTACCTCCCTGTTCCTTCCTGCAGTACACACATCTACACACACACATGCGCACACACACGCCGAAACACCCATGACACCCTCCCCATTACTACCAGGCCTGGCTCCTGTTCCAATCTGTTGTTTACCCAGTGTTCGTTTCTGACAGATGAAGGTCTGATAAGAAGGGTGCACTTGAGCAGTTTTCGTTGGCTGACTGGGGCGGAAATAAAATCTGATGGTGTTCCTCTGGCTAACCAACTGTATTTGTGTTGGAAATTAGAGGTATGCAGTGCAACGTTTTTTAAGGAGCTGGTTTCCCTCAGGTTAGGTCTGTGGTCTGGTTCTTGATGGGTCTGGGTATATATTAACTTTGGCTGTGTGAGGGTCTCTGTGTGGGGCTGTAGGCTGGGTGTTGCTCTGTACCCAGACTCCTCTATGAGGTGGTGAGTTAGGTCAATGTTTTCTCAACCTCAGGAAGGCTGGCCTTCAGGGAGCTGTTGGGGAGAGGAGGGGGAGTCTATAGGGGAGTATGTACTGTGAGGTGAGTGGTGGGATGAGGGGGGTTTCTCTTTCCTATACTCCCCTTTAACGAGCTGCAGAGGAAGTGGTTGTTTCCTGTCAGGTAATCATTGAGGTCAAGAGGCCTTTCCTCCTGGACCTTCCACAGGCCTAGACGTCTCCATCTCTCCCTCCCTCTCTACCACACCTGTACTGAGGCCAGCAGAGCTGAAGCCCTATGAGACGCTGGACCATAATAAAGCTCAACATCCAATGACTCCATACAGACTGTACCTACATTGGAACACATGTCAGTTGGTTTTCTATGACTGTTCTGTGGGGGAAAAAATGGTGTCCACTGGCCAGGCCTCAAATCGAATTAAAATCAAATCAAGTCTATCAAGTAAAGGTGTATACTTGTATGTTTAGAGACATGGGCTGTGTGTCAGATATGTAGGCCTATGTTCTGAGCTCCTGCTCCTAGGGCAGTGACGGTGCTTCACAGGCCAGTGAGGAATGGTTGCTGTCCCCCTCCCCCCTTCATACTAGGGTCCCCCTGGTGCACAGAGGGGCTTAGCAGGCCCTAGAACTTTCCTCCTGGAAGAATGCTGACGCCAGCAACAACACACATACCACAGACGAAGACGTCCATCCCTGAGTGATGGAGAGACCCTCTCCTCCCTTCCTCTCATCTCATCCCACGTTCCTCTCCCTGTCTGATGGATGGTGGAGGAAAGGAAAGGCTACTGGCAGTCTGACCTGGCTAGCTAGAAGGCCTTTCTCTCTGTGTCAGTGGCATGGGTGGAAGGGGTTGAGGTTGTTAGATGATTAGGGGGGAGGAGACTGGTCATGTTGCACCCCTCACCAGACAAGGGCATCATGGGTTTGGGGGCGAGAGGGCACCCATCTATCATGATGTCAGCTATGGGGGGACTGGACGGGGACAGGGGTGCAACATGTTTCCATGACAATGCAGCACACTGACCAGAACTCCCATGTAGATGAAGACACTGACACACACAGGACCTGTCCACTGCTAGCCTATACTGTGTGGGTTATCATAAAACGGCATGTGTGAAAGAGAATGAGATTTGACTTTGTTAGCGCACTGTGGTTTAGCTGCCCCTCAAGCTGTGCATTGTATGCAGGGCACTGGGCAGGTTTACCATTGTTTAGGTGGGGTTGAATGAGGGGAAGTGGGAGTACTACAGGAAGTGACTAGTCAGTGTTAACAACTTCTCTGTGTTATCTCTGCCTACTGGGGAGGACTGGCATACAGTTAGTCATGTTTTTGACTGTTCTGCTTTTCTCACTCACTCTCACTCTCACTCACACACACCATCCAGAATTAAATAGAGCTAGGCAGGTAGCTTAGTGGTTAAGAGCATTGTGCCAGTAACCGAAAGGTGGCTGGTTCTAATCCCCGAGCCGACTAGGTGAAAAATCTGTCTGTGCCCTTGAGCAAGGCACTTAACCCTAATTGCTCATGTAAGTCGCTCTGGATAAGAGCGTCTGCTAAATGACCAAAACAAAACATAAATCCCCTAATCCTGCGTTGATAGGTTTGAGTGTTCTCGCTCCCCCCCCACAACCCTAGTGAACATTTCAAAACAAAACAGTTGTGTGTGGGAGCTGGGAGGCAGGCCTTATCTGAAGCAGCACTCTTTGTGTGGAATTGGGAGACGCTGCTATTAGCATATTTATCACAGCCTATGAAGCTGTAGTGTCTGTGTGCGTGTGTTAACCCTGGCCAGGTATGAAAGGGAGGCTTTGGAGGGAAAAAACCTTGGTCTTCTGCTTTAGGGGATTATAGCAACAGTAAGGAGCCTGGAGAATGTAGCACTGGGCTGTGAGGGAGGGAGGTGGGGAGAAGGAGGGGGGAAATGCTCTCCCTCCCTGTTTGTCTGTCTCTTTGTTGCTTTTCCAAATGGATTCTGATATCTGGTTTAAATAGACACTTTGAAGAACTCAAGAGACGTCATCGTAAGTCATGGAATGGACAGGAAATGGAGGAAAGGAGAGGAGGAAATGAGATCTGGGAGGGAGTGATTTCCAGTCTGCAGTGCAGACCGAGGCCCTGCTGTGTGTGTCTCTCTGCGTGGCTGCGTGCGTGCGTGGCTGCGGTTGCGCGGGTCCGTGTGTGGCTGCGCGCGCATGCGTGTGTGTGTATGCTTGTGTGTGTGTATGCTTGTGTGTGTGTGTGTGTGTGTGTGTGTGTGTGTCTCTGTGTGTGCGTGCGTGCAGTCACTCAGAAAGAGAGCAGGCTGGAGAGAGTGTAGCCCCTCCAACCAGGAAACAACCATGTGGTGAGCTGTCATCTCCATTTCCTCTCCCGCTCCCCTCCCTGCTCCCTCTGTCACGACTGAGGAATGAGCTGTTACACGGTACGCTCTCCACACTCAGACACGTTTCAGGCCTGTTCGCCTGCAGGACTCGGTTGGTTTGATGAAAAGGTCAACAGGGTGAGTTCAACACAGTGTTGTATGTAGCTGTTGTTGCTCCCCCTCACCATGTACTGTCCCATCTGTGTTGGTTTGGACGTTTTCATTGGCCATAGCTGCACTTGTCACCTAGAAGACGGTTTCCGTGGTGATCAGACAGCCCTGACTGCTCATTGACAGCCCTTGGTCACCCACATTCCAGCAAATAAACTCAGCCCGCACTGCTGTAACTCCTCCCTTCCTAGCGCTACAGTGTAAAACTCACTGATAATAACACACCGCTGTGTATCAGCCTCAGGATACTATGGGTGTAAACTGTGCATGCAGCCTGCTCATTCTTCCAGAGAGAACCGACCGAAACCGCTCTAAACCTCTTTCATGAGTCAGGGAGGGAGAGATTTGCAGAGGGGCGGCCGAGGGGGAGGCAACAAGTGTTCAGTGAAAAGGGGCTTTGTTCTCTCCCCCTCCCCAGGTCTGCTGACCCTAGCTCCCTCCATGGCAGGACCCAGGTCAGATCCAGTCAGCTCAGTAGACCAGCAGGCGTCTCTGTTCACGGCCACACACTGATCCCCAGTCAGTCTGACACACAGCTGATAATGACGGGCAAGTGGGATGTAGCCAGGGGTCTTTCATGTGTGTGTCCCTGGTAGCTGTGTCATGCTTTGGGCTGACTACGCATGTCTTTGTGGTGTTGACTGTAACGAAGCATGTTGTCCTCCCTGGAGGGCGAGAGGTTCAGCAGTCTTCTAAATGTACAAAATGTTAGCTGTGTGTGTGTGTGTGTGTGTGTGTGTGTGTGTGTGTGTGTGTGTGTGTGTGTGTGTGTGTGTGTGTGTGTGTGTGTGTGTGTGTGTGTGTGTGTGTGTGTGTGTGTGTGTGTGTGTGTGTGTGTGTGTGTGTGTGTGTGTGTGTGTGTGTGTGTGTGTGTGTGTGTGTGTGTTGGCAGTGTGTGTTCTTAGTCTATGTGGTCACCAGGCCTAGCCTGTTGAGAACATTGGCCTCTCTCTCTCTGGGGCCTGTCTCACCTTAGCCTTACCTTAATAGCAGGGCGATGACAACCACAGTCCACTACAGCCTTGTTAGATGTAGGGTTGGAAGAGAAGGGGCTGCTCTGCTGTACTATCTTTCCCTGATTCCCCCTTTCTCTGCTAGTGTCTTTCTATGTCCCCACCTCCTCTCCTCTACCATCTCTTCCCCACATTCCTGTTTGTGTGTTTCCTCTCCAGGCCTTGTTAATGAGTCCTGTGGTCAGGAAGTTCTGTGCTGCTGTAGAGTTATTGCTGTGCAAGTGCTGCTCTTGTAGCCAACACGAGGGCACGGGGCCATTATTGGATTCTTGTCCCCCTCCACGACGAATCACCCCCTTAAAGTGAATGTCTCCCTAAAGCCACTGATTAAAGATGCTGCCCTGGGGGCTTTTCTCTACCTCCCTCCACCGCTCTCTTTCCCTCTCTCTCTCTTCTTTCTTTCTTTCTTTCTTTCCCTCTCTTTCTCTTGCTCTCTCTCTCACTCTCCCCTTTCGCTCTCTCGCTCACTCCTGACTTTAAAAGGCAACTATTGGCTATTTTGTTGGCAGTGTGCAGAGATGAGGGTGCAGTGGTGCGTGAGGGGAGAGTTGTGTCCTAACGAGCACTGAGCAGCACAGTGGAGAGGGAGCGAGATGCCTCCTACCTACTGCACACAAACCCTCGCCTGGCCCCTTCACTGAGAGAGAGATGGAGAAGGAGGAAGGAACGAGATTAAAGGAGAGCGAGATAGGAAGATAAAAACGGAGGAAGAGAGGTGGTTGGACACAGAGGCCAGGCCAGCAGCCAGTAGTAACAGTGCTGTGTTTCCCGGGGGATGATTATTCTGGTTATTACACCTTGGTGCTGGACGGCCGACCGTCACGTCATTATGTTTTTCCTCCTGGGACGGGTGGTGAGCCAGCAGCACCTTCTGCCACCTCAGACCCAGAGTCAGCCAGACACAGCAGAGCACAGGCCAAGCCAGCCAGACTCCAGGAACTCTAATCTGTACAGGTACACAAACAGAACAGGCCTTCTAATCAGATTTTGTGATTTCCAATAACCAGGGCACTGCCCACTCCAGGCCTCAGCTCCAGAAGGAGGAAGAAGCACCGGCTGTTTTGTGTTATTCCTTTTAATGGTTAAGGTTAGGCTGCGTGGAGGTTGATCCTAGATCTGTGCCTGGCAGTCCCTCCACTGGTGGGAGCAGGGGCGTTAATAGCGCCACACCCAACCCTGTGACCTGATTGGAGGGTTAACAGGACAAGGGGGAAGTGTGCTCTGTGCTCTGCTGTACACACAGTAACCTCCCTGGTCATGTGTGTGATAAGCCCAGGGCTTATGGAGGTAAGGGGGGGTCACTGCACTGAACACACTACTGTAGTTTCTTCAGGTCACGCTCGTAGGACAACAGCTAGTAGGACAACAGCTAGTAGGACAACAGTCGGCTCAAAGCTGGCTTAGTTCCAATGTTAAGACTAGCTAGTATAGTAGCAACCTGCTCCTCAAGAGCTTGACCCCTGATTTAAGCAGTGCTTCTGGATTGGTCCTCTTGGTTGTGGTCATATTTGATTAGCTGCTCCCTCCTATGATGTAGTGACAAGGCCAAGCTGCATGTGATGACTGTGGTTCTGACAGATGGGGACCCCAGATGTGGTAGTCGTACAGCTGCACATGGCTCATCAGCCCAGACAAAATGGAGAGACAGACTACAAATAGCCAAACACACACACACACGCATACATACACACACACACTCCGAGCCACGTTTTTAGATGGATCTTATGAGAATAGCAGGTGGTCCCGAGTATTGTCAGGCTGAGGGGGGTTCAGTGGAGAGGGAGATGGGCTGCCATTGAGAAGGGATGATTTGATAGTTTAAGAGGCTCTGAGATTAAGTAAAATTAATTAGTCTATCAGCCCAGCATACACACGGCTGGAGAAAACAACCCTGCTTATTACGTAGCTAGTGTGTTTGAGCTGGGGCCCAGCCTGGGTCTTTGTTTGTGTGTGTGTGTGTGTGTGTGTGTGTGTGTGTGTGTGAGAGAGAGACTCCCTCCCTCATGCAGACTGCAGCTCAGACATGATTAGCCTTCCCGCCTCTCCTCAGGCCCGTCCCAGTGTGACTCGGATGCTAGGCTAGGCTAGACCGCTACGCTAAGGCCATGCCAGGCAGACACCTCCCCCTCCCACGTGACTCCTCCTCAGCTACCTCAGCTCTGGCCTGTTTACTACTACTACTGCCGCCCACGGCCGGCTACATTGAATGAACAAGGATAGTAGGGGTGTAACAGTTTGGTGTATTGTTACGTGAGTATACAACAGGAGGCAGTACATAACGCAAAATGACTACGCCTGAAAAAGATG
This sequence comes from Coregonus clupeaformis, assembly GCF_020615455.1. NCBI lineage: Eukaryota > Metazoa > Chordata > Actinopteri > Salmoniformes > Salmonidae > Coregonus > Coregonus clupeaformis. Next base: position 18,191,753 of record NC_059227.1, on the reverse strand, counting down.
GCTTGACGTTGCCCTGCACCAATATTCCCTCAAATTATTTTCGCCACTTAGCAAATTTCAGGTCTGCTGAGCGCAAACTTAAACGTTATGTAAATTCTGTGCAACTTCCAGTGCGTGTTTACTGTGAACACTGAGGCTGTACCCGCTTTAAGTTCGTTTTAACAGTGGCCAAGTAGGCTACAGTGGCTATTTGATCATAATGTAGGCCTACCAGAGTGGCCTACCATCAAAAACAATGGAGAAGATGCATCCAATAACATTTTAACATGGAAATAGCTGTCCTATCATTCAGCCTACAGTAGCAGGCAATGTGTGGTGTTCCATGTAGGCCTACATTTCATGAGACTGCAGGGCTTGACATTAACCTACACTTGTCCTTCAGACAAGGAGGTGACTGAAAAATGTTTTGTGTCGTGTTTGATTCAAGAAACCACTTTACAAAATAAAATTCATTTTTATTCCCATACCATTATTACAGAGAATCAGACAAATTATGCTACCCTCTGCCTATTGGCTGCTTAGCTTATTCAAGCCCGTCTCAAAATACAACACGGCCACTTTAAGACAAAATAAAGCTCTTTACCTGACTCGCTTTTCAAAGATGTCTAGAAATGTACATGTTTTGTGCTCTTGTAGGAAGCAATCACTCCCCTATTGCTGACTACAAATTATCTATAACTGGGCTAATAACTTACTAGCTAGAAAAAGATATGAACAAAATGTGCACACATGGCTACATTTCAAAAACCGCATCTACTCAGGACCGCTCATGCTGTAAACACAGTCCAGTTCAAAGTAAATGGCACAGATCCATATATGGCAATGGTCTATTTGCATATAGGCTTACTGCAGCTCTGATTGATTGGTTATGCTGCATCGGTCTGTATAGAGTACGGGCCTGAGTCGTGCCTGTCAATGCAATAGAATTCTACTCCGATGTGTTCTGCCTACAACAAAAAAAGTTTTTCGGTATGTTGCATTGAAAGTGACATATTGCATTGATTCGATCACAATTGCCACAGTAAAGGGAAACATTGATAGTGTTAACAGGGAAAACTCTAGAACAGTGGTCACCAACCTTTTCTGTGTCAAGATCACTTTCAAGTCAAAATGCAAGCCAAGATCTACCGCTCAGATATTTATTTTACATGACTTAAAAAACGTAAGCCTATGCAACATTAACCAATTAAGAACAGTACTGTAGCAATAAGGTTTGTGCAGTAAGCTATAGGCCCAATACATTATCACCGTGTATTGGCTTTGCTTGAATTGCTTGTATTGCTTGCCAATGCATTGTTGTTCAGGCCATTTCAAAAAGAATTGAGGTAGGCGATACGATCACACCGGTAATAGATCTGTTGAGTGAGGATACGTTTAAATAATGAGCTTTTTATTTTACTGGGCTGATGGTGCCTGGGGCGGGAGAGAGCCGCAGATAGAGGGTCCGCCTCTCAACATTCCTCCACTCTCCCTTTCATCCACTGACACTGACCAAAAAGGACACCATCTTCCAGCTGATGGCGAAACTTGAGTCGCACCGCATTATTGCACAAATTCATGTTGTTACTCCTATAAACAGAGAAAGTGAAATATTCCTCGATATTAAAAAAGACCCAAGGTGCTAATAATACCAACAGCGCAAGCCTATCGATACACTTTCCTACCCATTAATTACTGCTGCAGTGCTTGTTGTAGCGCTGAGTGGAAATAGGAAGAACGTGCATTTTATGGCTTATAAACGTGTTGACAGTGCTGAGTAAGAACTTAAACCTGAGCTCACTCATAAAAACAGCAGCTCTTTGCTGTATTCGTTGACAGTCTTTCTAGTCATGGTTTTAAATCTCACAGTATCAACTTTGCTGTAGCTTTCCTTTATGCCTGCTACGTCACTGCAGACACTGTAATCTGAGCCATCCGATTGACCAGCGGTAGGCCTATAGTGCACTTGATTTGCTCTCCGGGCCTGCCGGGAAGGTAGAGTTTGTATCTTCCGACACATGAAATGGTTGAAACTGGCAACAGTTTGCCTACCCGGCGCGCAGGGCAGCTGAATCGGGTGCACCTATCGCCAACAGCGCAAGACTAACAAAATAAAAACATAACACTGCTCTAGAAAGTTGAGTGAAGTTCAATCTTGTGCTTCTCTCTGTGGGCTGAGTGGCAGTCCCGGGGGAGCTTCTCGGCAATCTCGGGGCTATTCATTTCCCTGCACCCCCTTTCTCACCTGCTAGTGTCCTCAGTTTCAAAGTGCAGTGTTTGGCGACAAGGCTAGTGACATCAGCTGAGCCCAGAGATGTGCTACCAAGCGGTGTGAATGTGTGTGTCAGACTTTCTTTGCAGAGGTCTCCCACCCTGTGCTGACAGCTGCTAACAGGCCAGGGCTACAGATTCTGGGTTGGGCTGCCAAGCTATTCTGGTCGTCTGTCTGTCTGTCTGAGGGAGACGGACTACTCTGACTGGGCTGTCTGTCTGTTTCCATCACCACACCAGTCCATCATAAAGAGCGTCAGGGCTGTTTGACTTCTATTTACAACCTTAGCTGTCCTAGTTTGTTCCTTACCGCTGTTGATATGCTGGTTAAGACTAGTTCCGGCCTGTCCAAATGACAGTTGGTGTTGAAGTGGGATCCAGTGGGGTCTTAACAGCTGCTGTGTCAGCATACAGCAGCAGCTGTGTAGGGTGTTCAATCACTGGTCCCCATCACCCATCTTCTGGCCCAGAGTTCATCCATGCCTGGCCCAGTGGCCCCATGGCCACAGTCCCCCTGGGGCACTATCCCCTAGCCCTCCTCCCCTCACGGGCATGGGACTGTGTCCGAGTGTCACGCTGGGAATTCTGCTTAAGTGCTACTACTGCTGCAAGCATAATGTGCTGCTCTCCTAGGGCCCAGTGGACACATTAGGGAAAATGCAGACTAGTGGTTTCATAACAGATAAAGCTATCTAGAATCTATAGAGGCCAGTGAAGCCTAATTGATTGGAACTTAGTGATTACCTGGCCCCCAATTACATTGCATGATGCAAGTTACATTGAACTGGCTGTAATGGATTATGAGCAAGACTGTTATTTTGGGCACTGGAAATAGGTGTCGTTAGATTGATGTAATTTCGCTCCACCTGTCCCAACAGTGGGTTGTCATCAGTATTCAACAAGCACAACTGGAGTGTTTTCAACAACTCTGACTGCTATTTTTCCTCAGTGGAGGGAGTCGGAGCAGAAAAAGCATCCACTCCTGGAGAATTGGGTTCACCCAGAGTTGAGCATTAATCAAAACAATCCCAATGGCTCAGTAACGGCACAGGAGAATGTGTGGTGGATTGGCAGCATGCTAGCTAAGAGGTTCATACAGAGGTGCTCTGCCTTCACTGCTGATGGGCTGACTGGAAAGGCTGTGTGTGTGTCTGCTCCATCACACTGTCCGTTCTGCAGCCTGTCCTGTTATCATGTTCAATGTATGTCTGCGATAAACACTCGCTCACTCTCCGCTCTGTGTGCACGTCCAGGCCTCTCCCTCCATCACACACAGCTAGAAGAGGCTAGAAGAGGAGGAGGGTTGACGGTTGCTTTAAGGAACAGATGCTTTGCCCCTGCATCAGCTGTGCTCTCCCTCTTCCTCTCTGTACCTCTGGACAAGACAACACTGTCCATACTTTAGCCAATACAGGATTATAGACGGGTATTAGCCTTGTTTTCCCCCTAAAAAACACATTTTAATCAAGGCCAGTGATTAAACAGTAGAGACAAATATAGGGTTGATCCTCTGCTATTGTACTACATTGTAGTGCTGGCCTGGAATTGAGAATTGAAGGGTTTTTGTAGGGACTTATTGAGGCTTTATAACTTTCTTCCCTAAGCCCCAGGCCTGTTTTTTATGAGGAATTATTTCCCTCTCACCTGTCTGTGGCATATGAGATCATACGTTTTGGATGTCTCTCCCGTGGCATCATCTGACTGCCAACTGCTATGACAGATGTCCCCTATCTCTTTGTGGGCAAAACCAAAATGACCACATTGTTTTTAATAAACAAATACTGTGGGGGTGGGAAATCAAATTGATATGAAGTTCCTGATAATCATTTACATGTTTTATAGGTGAGTTGATAATTGATATGTAAGTTGCCCTAAATCCGACTACTCCCTCAGCCCAACCAGCTACAGGTATGGGGCTGTAGAGAGACCTGAGGAAGAAGAGAGTGAAGGCATTGAGTGTTACAGGTCCACACACTCAAAAAGAGGTTGCTTAGAACTATAGAAATCATTAGATATCCTATAGGTCTGTCCCTGGCAGGGTCACTGCTCCATGTTAGCTCTCCTCTATCTCTCGCTCAGCCTGTATTTACTGGTTTTTAGAGTGTGTTGATACAGGGCATTTCTCTGGCACTCCGCTATGTAAACTGTCCTAATTACATTTCACAGGCACTTCTCTACCCTCAGTCACTATCTGATGGAGAACACCTGGGAAATGCCTAATGTGGCCTCGCTGCAGAGATGAGATAACAGAGAGGAATCTTTGTTCTCCTCAGCCAGCTCACTGACTGACTGAGCCTCTGCTCTTTCATGTGCTGGGCTCAGTTAAGACCCAATTTAGCCTCTCAGTGCCAGAGTCAAATCTGCTGCTGCATATCGCTCTCATTCTCAACCAAGTCACAGCAGGACTTGAAACGCATTAAAACCATGATGCCTATTAGTTGAGCAGCACTGTCACTGTGTTGTATGTAAAGTAGCTTATTTCTCCATGTGTGTCCTGTCCCTACAGTAGCTGTGTAGATTCTCCAGTCTGTCCAGTCAGAGCCTTGGGGAGGATGATGTAATGCTTTATTTCCCTTTCATGCAAAGCAGAGAGAGAACGCTGTGATACGTTTCCCAGCCAATCCCCCTGCCTGCTCTCCCCCACCCAGCCAATCCCCTGCCTGCTCTCCCCCCACCCAGCCAATCCCCTGCCTGCTCTCCTCCCACCCAGCCAATCCCCTGCCTGCTCTCCTCCCACCCAGCCAATCCCCTGCCTGCTCTCCTCCCACCCAGCCAATCCCCTGCTTGCTCTCCTCCCACCCAGCCAATACCCTGCCTGCTCCTCCCACCCAGCCAATACCCTGCCTGCTCTCCCCCACCCAGCCCAATCCCCTGCCTGCTCTCCTCCCACCCAGCCAATCCCCTGCCAGCTCTCCTCCCACCCAGCCAATCCCCTGCCTGCTCTCCTCCCACCCAGCCAATCCCCTGCTTGCTCTCCTCCCACCCAGCTAATCCCCTGCTTGCTCTCCTCCCACCCAGCCAATCCCCTGCTTGCTCTCCTCCCACCCAGCCAATCCCCTGCCTGCTAAGTGCTCTCCTTCCAGCCAGCTGCTTGGCAGACATCTCTTACATGAGAAAGGGAGATGAGTGGAGGAGAGGGAGCGAGAGAGGAAGAGGGACAGCTTCCATGCTAGCGTTGCCAGTAGCCATGCTATGTGTGCAGGGAGCTGGATCGGCCTTGGTTGGATGTGGTTGTGGGGATGGTGGATGATGTGTCTATTTGATGATTAACAGCAGTAGATGGATCAGGTTGCCTCAGCTGATTCTAGGTCTGTGGTAAAGTGGCTTTCTCTAACCCCTCCATTTCTCTGCTGACAAGGTCAGTGTGTGTTGTGTGTATGTGAGAGGTTTGGCACACACACACACACACACACACACACAGTCAGTCAGTCAGTCACGTTAATCCAGGACACTGACATGACTCTGCTGGAGGAGGAAAGACATTGATTTCTCCTGGCATACTTCATGCTGAGGAGGAAAGACATTGATTTCTCCTGGCATACTTCATGCTGAGGAGGAAAGACATTGATTTCTCCTGGCATACTTCATGCTGAGGAGGAAAGACATTGATTTCTCCTGGCATACTTCATGCTGAGGAGGAAAGACATTGATTTCTCCTGGCATACTTCATGCTGAGGAGGAAAGACATTGATTTCTCCTGGCATACTTCATGCTGAGGAGGAAAGACATTGATTTCTCCTGGCATACTTCATGCTGAGGAGGAAAGACATTGATTTCTCCTGGCATACTTCATGCTGAGGAGGAAAGACATTGATTTCTCCTGGCATACTTCATGCTGAGGAGGAAAGATATTGATTTCTCCTGGCATACTTCATGCTGAGGAGGAAAGATATTGATTTCTCCTCGCATACTTCATGCTGAGGAGGAACGATATTGATTTATCCAGGCATACTTCATGCTGAGGAGGAAAGACATTGAACATTGATTTCTCCTGGCATACTTCATGCTGAGGAGGAAAGACATTGATTTCTCCTGGCATACTTCATGCTGAGGAGGAAAGATGTTGATTTCTCCTGGCATACTTCATGCTGAGGAGGAAAGATGTTGATTTATCCTGGCATACTTCATGCTGAGGAGGAAAGGGGGTGGAGAGGGAGGAGAAGAAAGGTGCTGCAGACAATAGATGACTGTGCCTGAATATTGTCTTGACTAAGGTCAACCTGACTGCTGGCTGTTACTACGTCAAATCCAGGTTTAGCATGGGCAGTGGTTTGACTCTGTTACCATGTCAACCACTCCCTTCTCTCTCCACTCCCTCCCCTGTAGCCCTTGGAGGTCTGGTCACGTGACCAGGGTCAGTCCCTAGCGGTGGTTAGTGATGGCCTAGGGTGTGAACGTTATAAATGTTCATATCATAACGTTATTTCCCTTGTTATAGCCGAACTAGACGATTGGATATAAAGGCCTTGGGAAAAGTGTGCAATTTAAATAAAACCAGAGAAGAGGTGAACTTTAGGCTACTTTAGTGAATTTGCGAGGCATGCAAGACGAGATCCAGATTACCAAGACGTGCACCACGGTTCTCTCTGCCTGTCCCATCCACTCTCTCCCTCGCACTGGCAGCATTGCATTAGTGGAAACCAAGTTCTCAGGGCAGGCCTGGTTGTCGCGTCATCGGGGACAATTTTAGCTAACCCTAACCCTTTCCTTACGTTAACCTAATTCTCCTAACCTGCTGCGTAAATTCTCCTAACCTGCTACGAAAAGTCACTTCTGCTAGTCAAAACGGGCATACCTGCCCTGAGAACAGTCTTGGTTTCCACTAATGCAATACAGCCTCGCGCTGGCTCACCTGCTCTTTCTCTTCGCTAATGATTCAAGTGTGTGTTTAGTCTTTGGTCTGTTGCGTGTAGAATATCCTAGCCTAGTCATTGATGATAGGCCCTGCTTTACTGAAGTTGTGAGACATTGCAAGCCAAGAAATTGCGAGATACAGCATTCCATTGCGAAATACAGCTTTTGATTGCAGATAATCCTAGTGCACGGTTCTGACTGTCTGGTGGCCAATCTGCCTATACTGTGCCCCTCCCCTCTCTCTCAGTCCCTCGCTAGCTGCAAGTGTTTGTGTTCTCGGAAGTACGGCAACTAATCAGTCAATTCAATTTAAGGGGCTTTATTGGCATGGGAAACATATGTTTACATTGCCAAAGCAAGTGAAATAGATAATAAACAAAATTGAAAAAATATATACAAAAATAACAGTAAACATTACAGCTAACAAACAACTAATCAATCTCCGTTCCTAAAATACTGAATCTTAGGAGTCGATTCCTAGAGGAATCAAATCTTGACACTCAGAAATGGGAGTCGACACCAGGAGTCGAGGAATCAATTATTTTGGAGTCTACTCCCCACTACTAGGTTGTCGTTAACGGTTAGAAAAATGGCAGAGAAAGGCAAGCGACAGCAGTGAAGTCCTGTATGGCAATACTTTGAGAAGTTAAATGAGAAGGAAATGCAAACTTTGCGAGGTGGAATTGAGGTACAGTAATGGTAGTACAGGTGCAATGCTTAACCATCTGAAAGGGATGCTCCATGAGACCCAAACCGATGCTGGCAGGAGCACAGCTGCATTGTGAATTCACATGGAATGTTATACATTTTTCTTTGCGTTTTTAATGGAAAACCGGTAAAAGAAATTGCTGTTTTAAACGTTAAGAAACATTTGCCATTTTGTCTCATCCCTACTGGCCGTTGTTTGCCCATCAGTAAGCCTACTACGGCACCTCCCTCCATCTCCCCACTGGTCCAGTGCAGATCTGACTGGAGCCCAGTCAGATTAGCATTCTAATGGGCCAGATGAATGCTGACACAGGCAGGACGCTGTCAGGCCCCTCTGTGTAGCAGACATGTCAGTCCCATTCTGTAGTCCAGAGGCTCAGTACGTGCACACACACACACTACCCTTCTACTAGTCCCCTGCCTCTCTCCCCACCGCTGGCCCCTTTTCTCAGGGTCACAGAGTGAAAGGTCATGGATATGGTGGGATATACAATATGTGTTTATGAAATGGGGTTAATCCATATATTTCCACCTTGCCTGTATGTCTGCTAAAGGTTTCTCATGTCAGATGAATCAGGCCAATGCAAGTCATGTAACATAGCATTACTTTTGCTAGTGTAGCTATCCACTGGGCTTTATAGGGCGGTGGGTTTATCGTCTGACTAGGACTACAGTCATTCAGATCATATAGGATTACAAAAGGCCACATCTGGCGTTGGACAGATCTTATTATCATGCATATAAAGGTGGTCTCTGTCTACATTGTTTTTAACTAGAGATAAAAGCCACAGATGTACATTCGTTGGCCCACTAGTGAGCCTGCATCTGGTCCACAGGTAGACTGAGGGAGAGAAGGGATTTTTGACCTGTACCATGTTCCATTGCCTTTACTCCTCTGCTCTGGTCTCAGGGGAAGTTGAACTGTACAGGCAGGTGGAGTCAGGCTGGACTGAAATCGCTTTGGGATTGTTTACATCCAGATATCATTATGGAGTGAGTGGCTAACTAGCCTTAGAGTACTGCTTTGTTACAGTTCAAATGACCTGCCAGTGTACAGTGACATGGCAGTGCCACCTGCTGGGCTGATGGGCAACTATATGTTGTATATTTGAATTGGAAAGACAACTGTGATGTTGTGAAAAGCTATTACAAAATTAGTAATGTAACTCCTTTTGCTTGTTGGATTTCTCATACTACTTTTCCAAAGATTCAAGCTCTAGCACATTGTCTGCATTGATGATAGTAAATTGATGTCAGTCAGACTGTATGTGAAGTAGACTGGCCCATCACTATAATAACTTCAGCATGGTCTCTCAAACCCATCAGTCTGCTCTGCTGTCCATCCATGTTTTCCTGGACCAAAGACAAGGCTCTAATTTTATCACCAGCCAGGTCCAGAGAGCCTCCCTGGCCATATCAGTTATGGTTTAGTTTCCCCTCTAATATCCCCCATTCCACTCTTTAATAATATCTCTCTCCTCTTTCCATAAGGCTGGGTGGGGATGACAGCAGCCATATTTCTGCCCCGGGACGGAGGAGTGTGGGGGCTATATATCAGCAGACTGAAGCTGTGCCTGAGGAGGCAGGGAGGAATTTGGGAATGTGAAGCGGGTAGAGGGATGAAAGGAGCTTATATTGGAGTGAAGCTGATTTATCACCTCTGAGAGCAGCTCAGGCCTCTGTTAGAGGTAGACTAGTCAGACGAGCTAAGAGTGGTCTGTCTCCGACTCTGTTTGTGGAGGCAGGCCTGAGGTGGATGTGAGCTAGCTGGGTATCTCATAGTTCCGAAGTCATGCACATACAGTGGGGAAAAAAAGTATTTAGTCAGCCACCAATTGTGCAAGTTCTCCCACTTAAAAAGATGAGAGAGGCCTGTAATTTTCATCATAGGTACACGTCAACTATGACAGACAAAATGAGAAAAAAAAATCCAGAAAAAAAAAAAATCAACATTGTAGGATTTTTAATGAATTTATTTGCAAATTATGGTGGAAAATAAGTATTTGGTCACCTACAAACAAGCAAGATTTCTGGCTCTCACAGACCTGTAACTTCTTCTTTAAGAGGCTCCTCTGTCCTCCACTCGTTACCTGTATTAATGGCACCTGTTTGAACTTGTTATCAGTATAAAAGACACCTGTCCACAACCTCAAACAGTCACACTCCAAACTCCACTATGGCCAAGACCAAAGAGCTGTCAAAGGACACCAGAAACAAAATTGTAGACCTGCACCAGGCTGGGAAGACTGAATCTGCAATAGGTAAGCAGCTTGGTTTGACGAAATCAACTGTGGGAGCAATTATTAGGAAATGGAAGACATACAAGACCACTGATAATCTCCCTCGATCTGGGGCTCCACGCAAGATCTCACCCCGTGGGGTCAAAATGATCACAAGAACGGTGAGCAAAAAGCAAAAATCCCAGAACCACACGGGGGGACCTAGTGAATGACCTGCAGAGAGCTGGGACCAAAGTAACAAAGCCTACCATCAGTAACACACTACGCCTGCTTAAGCCAGTACATGTACAGGCCCGTCTGAAGTTTGCTAGAGTGCATTTGGATGATCCAGAAGAGGATTGGGAGAATGTCATATGGTCAGATGAAACCAAAATATAACTTTTTGGTAAAAACTCAACTCGTCGTGTTTGGAGGACAACGAATGCTGAGTTGCATCCAAAGAACACCATACCTACTGTGAAGCATGGGGGTGGAAACATCATGCTTTGGGGCTGTTTTTCTGCAAAGGGACCAGGACGACGACTCCGTGTAAAGGAAAGAATGAATGAGGCCATGTATCGTGAGATTTTGAGTGAAAACCTCCTTCCATCAGCAAGGGCATTGAAGATTAAACGTGGCTGGGTCTTTCAGCATGACAATGATCCCAAACACACCGCCCGGGCAACGAAGGAGTGGCTTCGTAAGAAGCATTTCAAGGTCCTGGAGTGGCCTAGCCAGTCTCCAGATCTCAACCCCATAGAAAATCTTTGGAGGGAGTTGAAAGTCCGTGTTGCCCAGCGACAGCCCCAAAACATCACTGCTCTAGAGGAGATCTGCATGGAAGAATGGGCCAAAATACCAGCAACAGTGTGTGAAAACCTTGTGAAGACTTACAGAAAATGTTTGACCTGTGTCATTGCCAACAAAGGGTATATAACAAAGTATTGAGAAACTTTTGTTATTGACCAAATACTTATTTTCCACCATAATTTGCAAATAAATTCATAAAAAATCCTACAATGTGATTTTCTGGATGTTTTTTCTCCTTTTGTCTGTCATAGTTGACGTGTACCTATGATGAAAATTACAGGCCTCTCATCTTTTTAAGTGGGAGAACTTGTACAATTGGTGGCTGACTAAATACTTTTCCCCCCCCACTGTAACTGTACACAGTAGCCATGCAGACTACAGACACACACAGAGTAGTGTCTTACCTCATCTCAGTCTTCTCACCTTTCTTCCCTTTGTCAAGTCCACTACCGTCAAAGACATAGGCTCCTACTACGTGTGTTTGTCTGCATGGTTAGTGTTTGTGGATGGGGTTCTTCATGACTCAGGAGGCAGATTTCCTGGAATAGGAGGGTGTGTGTGAGCTGAGCTCTCCCAGGTGTCTAGTAGGACTAGTCTCAGTCTATAAATAAACCATCGATGACCCCCAGTCACAGGGTAGGAATGAGATCATATAGCAGTTTTTGTGGGAGTCTTTCTCTATATCCCTCTCTTACACACACAACACACTCCCCTTTTCTCTCTCTTACACACCTACACACACCACACATACACACACCATATTGAGCAGTGGTTTTAGGAAGCTGTTTTCTCAGAGGTAAGGAAACGCACGGTGACACTCCTGACATCCATTGTTCTGGTTGGCGTGACTTTATTCATTCCTCCCGCTGTCATTGGCCGAGAATGAGTGATCGTGGCCCATGAGTCCCTGGGGTTAGGCTGATGTCACGCTGAGGGAATGGAGACAGCGGACATGTAAAACCAGATCATACCGGACCAGATACTGGACTACCCAGGGTTTTATTGTTTAGGAATAACTGTGGTTGTGTTGCCCCTGGCGTCACCTGTGTAGTGTGCAGTAGTCACAACAAGGTCCTGTGTGGTCAAGCATGGCTTTCTGTCTCTAGCTGAACAGACTCTGAGAGGAGCGCTGGAGTGGATCGTCTGCTTTGCTATCTGCCTGCAGGGCCTGGGAAGAGGAGCAGGGAGGCTGAGCTGGCTGTTACACACACAAACATACACACACACACACACACACACACACACACACACGTGTGTCCTCCTGACCCTGACTCCCTCCTAAGCCCCTTTTTTATAATTAACACACTGGAGTTACCACCAGCCTATCTCTAAACTTTCCACAGAAGGCTGGTTTAGCTAGAAATGACAGGCACCTATAGATGCTGATAGTTGTGACTTGACATACTTACCTGTGGGAGACAATGGGCAGTCTCAGTGTCTGAGACGTGATCAGGGTCAAGAGGAGTGTCTGGGTGGGTCGGTAATGGGCTCTGTAATATACTATTGTTGAGGTGTGTTCTGGTAAAACAGATGTGACAGGTATAGCTATCCTGCATGTAGTGTCTGAGGGAAGGAAAGGGAAAAATAATTGACCCTTAAAGGTGTTCATCAGTTCTGAAGGAAAGACCCTCACCTCGCTCTCTGTCCTCTCTCCAGGACTTGGAGTTCCACGGCGTGATGCGTTTCTACTTCCAGGACCGCGTAGCAGGGAACTTTGCCACCAAGTGTATCCGCGTATCCTCCACGGCCACCACTCAGGATGTCATCGAGACGCTGGCCGAGAAGTTCCGGCCTGACATGAGGATGCTCTCCTCGCCCAAATACTCTCTCTACGAGGTCCACGTCAGCGGGGGTGAGTGTGTGTGTGTGTGTGTGTGTGTGTGTGTGTGGGGGTGGGGGTGGGTATAGACCAAGGGTATTGAGGCATTGTTGTGTGTCACACTTAGCGTTAGACTGCTAATATCCAACATCAGGTTTGTTTGGGTATGTGGTTTGACAATCTGCTTTGAGTTAGCTACTCTGTTGGGGCTACTAGACAAACACTGTTAGCTTGCAGTAGAGTGAAGACAGGAGAGCGGAATCCAACTCCCATGGTGCTTAATGTGACCTTGAGATCAACAGCCCGCAGTTCAGGATTTGAACGCTCTTCATACAGAGAGAGAGATTGGCAGAGCATGTACGTGTGTGCCCGCATAGCACAGTCGTGTGCTTTTCCACTAGCAGCAGTCATGAAAGCTAACTTAGACCAGCTTCTTATATAGTAATATTTATAAATATTTATGAATATTATAAAACTCAGCAGTCCTGCCACATTATGTCTATGAAAATCGTTAACGCTTTATCCTAAGCTTATCCCAATACATGTTTATCTATGTTAAATGAGTGTATATAGCCCAGAGCTAGCTAGCTGGCTGTATAGGGGTATGGGTAAACTGGTGTGGGTTAACAGTGTGTTAAGTGGAGGCCTCCCCCTCTCTGGCAGAAGAACGGAATCTGGACCTGGATGAGAAGCCCCTGGTGGTACAGCTCAACTGGAACAAAGATGATCGCGAGGGACGCTTCGTCCTCAAGAACGAGAACGACATCATCCCCAAGGTGAGTGTCGACAACAACAACAACAACAACAACAAGGCACAGATCAGCCTTAGGCTAGCCTGGCTTCCAGTCTGTTTCTGCTTCAGCTAAGAAAAGTACTGGCCTATATGCCAAGATTTTTGAATTCCTGTGAATGTGCATAACACCATTGTAAAATAATAGTGGACCCAGGCTAGCCTTAGATGTGGCCATCAGTAAAACTACTCAAACTGCTTCACAGCAGGACCTCTGTCATGATAACACTATCATATTACTCTGGCTCTGTAGCACTGTAACTAAATACCCAACCATCAAGTTCACTGCTATGATCTTGTTAGTCTATATTTCATTAGAGGCTCATAGGGACTGACTGTTCAATGTGTTGATGTCCATCTTGGCTCAGATACAATGAAGTGCCTCCCGCTCCGAGACTTCTTTAGTGCTCTTTAGCACCCCAGAGAGATGCAACTATGTGTTTTTTTATAGTGGAGCACTTGACTTCAAGTACCTCAGCTCCCCAAGCCTCCTTCCATTTCCTCAGCCAAATAAATGCTTATCCCCCCTGGCTCTAGATAAAAGGCAGCAGTGTGTGGGTGTGTTTGCATGTGTGAGTGAGTTATGCGTTTAATTTTCTGGGACAGGTGGCTACATTGACCAGTGAGAGTTTAACCAACCTTGCCCAGGAGAGCAGTAAAGAGCTCTAAAATATACACATGTTTGTGTACATACATTCACACGCTCACAGTCACACACACGCTCACAAGCTCGATTCTCTTACCTAGAGTGAAATGGTCTGTAACTCACCTCTCCAGTCATACAGTGAGGAAAAAAGGTGGCAAAACCCTTGTTGGCAATCACAGAGGTCAGACGTTTCTTGTAGTTGGCCACCAGGTTTGCACACATCTCAGGAGGGATTTTGTCCCACTCCTCTTTGCAGATCTTCTCCAAGTCATTAAGGTTTCGAGGCTGACGTTTGGCAACTCGAACCTTCCGCTCCCTCCACAGATTTCCTATGGGATTAAGGTCTGGAGACTGGCTAGGCCACTCCAGTGCTGCTTCTTGAGCCATTTCTTTGTTGCCTTGGCCGTGTGTTTTGGGTCATTGTCATGCTGGAATACCCATCCACGACCCATTTTCAATGCCCTGGCTGAGGGAAGGAGGTTCTCACCCAAGATTTGACGGTACATGGCCCAGTCCATCGTCCCTTTGATGCGGTGAAGTTGTCCTGTCCCCTTAGCAGAAAAACACCCCTAAAGCATAATGTTTCCACCTCCATGTTTGACGGTGGGGATGGTGTTCTTGGAGTCATAGGCAGCATTCCTCCTCCAAAGACGGCGAGTTGAGTTGATGCCAAAGAGCTCAATTTTGGTCTCATCTGACCACAACACTTTCACCCAGTTCTCCTCTGAATCATTCAGATGTTCATTGGCAAACTTCAGAAGGGCATGTATATGTGCTTTCTTGAGCAGGGGGACCTTGCGGGCGCTGCAGGATTTCAGTCCTTCACGGCGTAGTGTGTTACCAATTGTTTTCTTGGTGACTATGGTCCCAGCTGCCTTGAGATCATTGACAAGATCCTCCCGTGTAGTTCTGGGCTGATTCCTCACCGTTCTCATAATCATTGCAACTCCATGAGGTGAGATCTTGCATGGAGCCCCAGGCTGAGGGAGATTGACAGTTATTTTGTGTTTCTTCCATTTGCGTCTAATCGCACCAACTGTTGTCACCTTCTCACCAAGCTGCTTGGCGATGGTCTTGTAGCCCATTCCAGCCTTGTGTAGGTTTACAATCTTGTCCCTGACATCCTTGTAGAGCTCTTTGGTCTTGGCCATGGTGGAGAGTTTGGAATCTGATTGATTGATTGCTTCTGTGGACAGGTGTCTTTTACACAGGTAACAAGCTGAGATTAGGAGCACTCCCTTTAAGAGTGTGCTCCTAATCTCAGCCCGTTACCTGTATAAAAGACACCTGGGAGCCAGAAATCTTTCTGATTGAGAGGGGGTCAAATACTTATTTCCCTCATTAAAATGCAAATCAATTTATAACATTTTTGACATGCGTTTTTCTGGATTTTTTTGTTGTTATTCTGTCTCTCACTGTTCAAATAAACCTACCATTTAAATTATAGACTGATCATTTCTTTATCAGTGGGCAAACGTACAAATCAGCAGGGGATCAAATACTTTTTTCCCTCACTGTAGCAGGAGGACCAGATCTTAAACCACACTTAACCCTCTCCTCTCCTAAAAGTATCCACTACTAGAGGACTCCCTAAAGTGCTGTTAGGCTGGTGTGTTTTAGCAATACTAGATCAGAACATTTGGAGTGCTTCAGGGAAGTGGAAAGAGAGGTAGTCCTATCAGAAGAGTCCCCTGCTCAGCCATTTGACAGGGCAGGCCTGGAACACTGGATGGCTTTAACACATCTAATGCTTAATGGGGATTTAGACTCCAACTGATCCCCTCTGAAAAGGCCCACTCTCTGCTTTCTATGGCCAAGTCTATGCCTCTGTCAGTTCACATTAGGCTTTGACTATCAGCCTGCTTTTTGTGAAATGGTCAAACGAAACTACTGCCGCCAAAGCAATTCAATCCTTTGTCAGCTGGTTATTATTCTGTTTACATATGCAGCATTATAAACTCCAGTCTTAAGTATGTGTTTGACTGCCAGTTTGATTGAACTCTGGCCATGTTGTTTTCTGTCTGTCAGCTGATAGTTTAAATGGACTAGCTGGCAGAGTGGTGCCCAGGCCTCAGGCTTTAGGTGTTAGGTAGGCCCCAGTACTTCCCTCTCTGTGGAGGCCCAGGGTCACTGAGTCCTACTTGGCTCTCAGCCAACCTTCCAGCCAGCCCTCTGGGGTTCCTAATACCACAGATCACCTAAATGAAACACTTAGAGTAAGTGACCTGCCTTAGTAACAAACTTCACACCCTCTCACTTCCCATTGTAACCTTCTCGCTCTCTCTCTCTTTCTTTTGTTCTCTTTCTTTTGTTCTCTTTCTTTTGTTATCTTTCTTTTGTTCTCTCGCTCTCTCTCTCTCTCTCTCTCTCTCTCTCTCTCTCTCTCTCTCTCTTGTTCTCTCTCTCTCTCTCTCTCTCTCTTGTTCTCTCTCTCTCTCTCTCTCTCTTGTTCTCTCTCTCTCTCTCTCTCTCTCTTGTTCTCTCTCTCTCTCTCTCTCTCTCTTGTTCTCTCTCTCTCTCTCTCTCTCTCTTGTTCTCTCTCACCACAGAAGGTGCAGAGCAACGGGCCGGAGAGGGAGAAGGAGGGAGTGATACAGAACTTCAAACGGACACTGTCCAAGAAAGAGAAGAAGAAGGAGAAGAAGCGAGAGAAGGAGGCTCACATTTCTGACGGAGATGAGCAAGCACTGAGCAGAGAAGATGGGTAAGGAGGGCAATGTCACTTGTAGCTTTATATAGTGTTTCCTTACTTAGTCTTGCTTGTTGAAAATTGTTGTTATTATTGACAATTTTGCTGAGA
Organism: Coregonus clupeaformis; assembly: GCF_020615455.1. NCBI lineage: Eukaryota > Metazoa > Chordata > Actinopteri > Salmoniformes > Salmonidae > Coregonus > Coregonus clupeaformis. The sequence goes on along the minus strand of NC_059227.1, from coordinate 18,174,857 downwards.
TGAAGAACATCCCCTCATCCACCTGCTAGTGTATTAAGTATTAACATGCATGGTAAAGCAAATATATTTCTGTTAGTAGGTTTGCAATGGAGCACTTCTGAATGTATTTCTCCTGCTCCTCCAGTGAGAACTCCAGACTGGCAGCGGAGGTGTACAAAGACATGCCGGAGAACAGCTTCACCAGGACCATCTCCAACCCTGAGGTGGTGATGAAGAGGAGGCGGCAGCAGAAACTGGAGAAGAGGATGCAGGAGTTCCGCAGCAGCGATGGCAGGCCAGACTCGGGTACACTCACCCTGGGACTGTCTGTCAATAAAAAATTAAAATATGTTATTAAACTTTTATTTGAATGGACTATAGCAGTGTGAGGACACGAGTGTGAGAGCCGAGCGTGTGTGTTTGTGTGTCTGTGTCAGAGCGAAGGCCATTGTCTCTAGTTCTTGTCTATGGCCAGTAGAGAACACCCTGTCACCATACTGTAAGTACATAAGGCCTGGACCAGTCAGAGCAGAGGGCTAAACCGCTTTAGCCAATGTCCTCCGTGAACACCACACACTGTCTGGCACTGCCAGGCCTCACATCTTGTTCCCTGTGGCTTACAGCCCTCTGCCAACCATGGGAGGAGCAGCAAGCTGCAACACAAAAATGGAAGCAGGAGGGTTTTTTCATCTTCCATAGTTAGTGACGTATAAAAAATAAATAAATGGTCCTCTGACCTCTGCATCCCAAAGCTTTTTTGGTCAAGTGGTTAAGGTGGCATAACTTTTTTTTTAAAGGCGTTCATCTCGTAGTGTTTAGAAGAACTAAAAACATTGTTTTGAATCTAGGGTAATCTAATCCTAGATCTGTGGTTAGGGGCAACTGTCTACCTCCAGACACTTCTTTGCCCGGACCTTCTCCTTTTGAGTGATGTCCAGACCTCAGAGGTTATGTAATCTGGAGGCCTGGACCATAAGCCCTCTGGTCTGGTCAGCCTATGCCTGTTCACTCCCAGCTAAATTCCCCTCTCTCTGGCACGGATAGAGACCTTTATCCAAGTTCCTCCTCATATTTCCTCTCTATCTAGTCCCAGTCCAGAGGATAAATATCTCAATCAGATTATCCTAATCCAAAGAATATGCTCACATGTGTCTGCAGGCCTGCTGTTTGTCTAACTCCAACTCCTGTTTCTGTCTCTTAGGGGGGACGTTGAGGATCTATGCAGACAGTCTGAAACCCAACATCCCCTATAAGACCATCCTGCTGTCCACGACAGACATGGCAGACTTTGCTGTGGTGGAGGCCCTGGAGAAGTACGGCTTGGAGAAGGAGATCCCCCGGGAGTACTGCATCGCCAGGGTAAGAGTCAACACACCACTCCATTCAAACACAACTAGATGTTACTCTACCCCATTCGAAGCCAACCTTGGTCCTGGAGAGTTACAGGGTGTTCGGGCTTTTATTCCAACCCAGCACCAACCCACCTGATTCAGCTCGTCACACCCTAGATGAGCAGTTTATTAGTTAAATCATGGGTGTTACTGTTGGGACAAAATCCTTGCACACCCTGTAGCTCTCCAGGACCAGGGTTGGTGAGCACTCCTCCATATTAGCCTCACGTACCAAGCTTCTAGATCCCTCAAACTCAACTCTGGACCTCGAAGCCAGTTCCACTGCATTCTTTCATTTTCCCCCTCTAATCAGGGACGGATTTAGACCTGGGACACCAGGTGTGTGCAATTAATTATTAGGTAGAACAGAAAACTAGCAGGCTCCGGACCTCGTAGAGTAAGAGTTGAGTACTCCTGTTCTAGATATTACTGTACACCAGTGGTATTCAAAGTCGGGTTCGTGACCCCTAGTGGGGTCGGGGGGTTAACTGCAGTGGGGTTATGTAAATTATATTTTTCTGTATTTCATTTTCAATATTTGCAAACATATCTAAAAATATGTTTTCACTTTGTCATTATGGGGTATTGTTTGTAGATGGGTGAGAAAATAAATCAATTTAATCAATTTTGAATTCAGGCTGTAACACAACAAAATGTGGAATAAGCCTAGGGGTATGACTACTTCCTGAAGGTACTGTACATATGCCACACAAGGGCAGCTTAGGTCATCCTTGTGTAACACACACACACATGTTGTCCTATTTAGAAAATGGAGGTGTGAGTAATGAATAAATGTTTGCTGTATTTCCCCTCCATTTGTCTCCGGGGTGAACTAGAGGACAGGGTGGGTGTGGCCGGGCCACATTTTAAGCTGATTTAATGTTTCCGTGGTAACTGGCCTTGGTCCTAGTTAAACCCTACATAAAGTATTTCATCAGCCGGCTGCACACTCTCTCTGTGTGTGTGTGTGTGTGTGTGTGTGTGTGTGTGTGTGTGTGTCTCTCTCGCTTACTCCCGCTCTCTTTTACTCCCTCTCTCCTTTCCTTCATCCATCTCTCTCGCCCTCCTTTCTCCGCATCTCCCATCTGGCTGGCCACACTCCTCCCAGTTGTCTGACAGATTAAAGCAGGAAGGGGTCTGTTGGCAAGGCCTCTGTTTGATAGTAATTGAATTGCATTTCTCCAAAGTGCCAGGCCAGCAGATGTGATGCTGTGTGTGCGCGTGCATGTTTGTGTGTGTGTCAGCACGTGGTGTGTGTGGGGTTGCCGGGTAGGGATAGCAGAGCAACAGCAGCAGCAGCAGCATGGCTGGCCTAATATCTCCTGTCATCGTGTAACAAACATCTCCACGCTACAGCGAAGACCTTTGCCGCCTCACATCCCTGCTGCCTGACAGCCTCAGTCACAGCCAATCACATTAAAAGCCTTCAGTCCCCCCCTTCCCTCCATTCCTCCATCCGCCTCTCATTTCTACATCTGAGTCATTAAAAAATGAAACATAAAAATGCTGCGATCCGACATGGAAAGTGCATTTGCCTCGCCAGCGTCTTGTGTTTGACAGGTTGGATAGGTCATTACTACAGCCAGAGTGAGTGGAGAGTAGGAGGGATAGAGGGCATGGACAGAAATAGAGAGAGAGGTTATGTCTGGTGCATGAGGAAGACTGGGAGGGAGACATTCTTCGGGAAAGGGAGAGCAGCCAGCGATTGACTAACATGCTAATGTGCAATAATCGTGTTATAAAGGCAGGTTTGGAACACCTCCTATATGACCCCTATATACATTATAATTGAGCATTATGAGGTATTCTATGAATTATTGTTTTGTCTGATGTTGACTTGGAATGTGCTGTGGAATATGTGATTGGTTCATGGGTGTGGTTGTGTTTTGTGGTTCTGCAGCACACAGATGACAAGTCTGGGAAGGAGATCATCCTGGACGATACGGAGTGTCCTCTTCAGATCTTCAGAGACTGGCCCAACGACAGAGGTAGGACACCATAGCACTATGGGCCCCAATCATACCTTCAGATCCCGCTTGTAACTCAAGTTTTCCTGCACCTCTTCCATTGATAGCAATGCATGATTTACACACAGCCAAAAGCTAGTTTTAACTAACAGTGATTCTACACTGAGCAAAAATATAAACGCATCATGTAAAGTGTTGGTCCCATGTTTCATGAGCTGAAATAAAAGATCCCAGAAATTTTATTTCCGGTTTTGTGCACAAATTTGTTTTACATCCCTGTTAGTGAGCATTTTGTCTTTGCCAAGATAATCCATCCACCTAACAGGTGTGACATATCAAGAAGCTGATTAAACGCCATGATTATTACACAGTTGCACCTTGTGCTGGGGACAATAAAAGGCCACTCTAAAATGTGCAGTTTTGTCACACAACACAATCCTACAGAAGTCTCATGTTTTGAGGGAGCGTGCAATTGGCATCCTGACTGCAGGAATGTCCACCAGAGCTGTTGCCAGAGAATGTAATGTTCCTTCCTCTACCATAAGCCACCGCCGTCGTTTTAGAGAATTTGGCAGTAAGTCCAACCAGCCTCACAACCGCATACTATGTGTATGGTGTCCTGTGGGCGAGCAGTTTGCTGATGTCAACGTTGTGAACAGAGTGCCCCATGGTGGGGTTATGGTATGAGCAGGCATAAGATACGGACAACTAACAAAATAGCATTTTATCGAATGGCAATTTGAATGCACAAAAATACCGTGACGAGATCCTGAGACGAGATCCTGTGAATACAGATGCATATCTGTATTCACAGTCGTGTGAAATCCATAGATTGGGGCCTAATGAATTTATTTCAATTGATTTCCTCATATGAACTGTAATGTTGCATGTTGCGTTTTATATTTTTGTTCAGTATAGTCAGTCCATTGTTAGTAAGGATTGTATTGTTTTTATCTGAAATCCCCTGTCTATAATGCCCTCTCCTGTTAGCTCTGGTTCATAATGCAGCTCCATGTGTTTCAGGGGCCCTAGTGTTCCAGCTGAAGAAGAGACCTCCAGACTACGTGTCTAAGAAGGACAAGGGCCCCAGAGGGAAGGGCATGGATGGGCCCCTGCATGGGTCTATACCCCCAGAGAAACTGCCTTACCTGGTGGAGCTCAGCCCAGGTGCGTCACACACAGACCCACACGCACTGCAGATCACATGTATATACAGACACACACACTCTTGAACAAGAACATACACACACATTCCCAGCCGACGCAAATGCTGGCCTGTACTGAACTGCAGTATGTAAGTCAGAGTTAATTCTACTCACATAGCTAACAGAACAGTATAATCGCTGTGTGATTGTGCACTGACATTCACACACCAGTGGAGGCAATATGGACCAAACCTCCTGATGCCCTGAGAACTCTCTAGTCTCTTCTAACAAGGTGAGTGAGTGGGCCCTAGAAGCATCTCCTGCCCAGTCGACTGTACCTAGGCTTGGTCGATATCCAGATTTTCATGTCTCTCATCCCGGGATTTACTGTATTATTGGCATGGCACACAAGGGGCGCTAAAAGCGCAAGAAAAGCCTGTTTGTGCCTCTATTACCAGAATGCTAACAAAATTAGCACCAACTAATAACAAAATCACATAGAAGCTGTTAGCTAAATGCTAACGAGCGCAAACGAACATAAAATAATTGCAAGAGGGACAAATCCAGCTCATAAAGTTATACAAGCATAGCTAGTAGCTACCGAATCATTTTCGGTGTGTGGACATTTACAAGCAAAAGTGAACGAGACAAATTGTGCAAATGAACAAAGTTGTGATGCATGCTTTTCTAAAGGAAGAGCAGCATATATACACGGAGCAGAGGGGAGAAGAACAGAGTAGAGGAAAAAACACTAGTATGAAGCACAGGAAGAAAATGGCAGCTGTACAGATACCTTATCCAGAGCTTACCTTATCCAGAGCTTTTTGCATAGAAGTGGAACTTCATCACCTTGTGTGCCGCACAACAGAGACTCACCGATAAATGGATCTCATCATTAGGGGCCGCAGTGTCTCGGGTCTGGGAACCCACATCCATCCCCCCACCTTGCAGGCAAAACATTTTAGCCCCCCCCGCGTAACAGCGAAGATAACATTTTAAGTTAATTTCCTACAATTCTACACATTTTGCCATAGGGTGGAGGCAAATCTTTGCTGTTTTTAATATAACTAATGATCAGTGGGCCCCATCCTGGTCGGTAATTTAACCATGCTTACTACAAGTTTAGATAGCTGGTCGATAGACTAACTTACCAATCCCCCCCAAAAAATAGCTGACATGGGCTAATTGACTGACTGCTGATGCACAACCAAATTTCGAAATTGCACCAGTGTTGAGACCCCGACTGAGTCCCTCTCCCCCAACAAAAGGCGTGGGCCACCAGTTGCCCATCCCTGGCCTAGGTGTTGTGTCCAGTACGATGGTCAGTCCTCACTGATGGGCTGACCCTAACAGCTGCTTGTTCCACTGACCCCCTGTCGTTCTCTCCTCTCCTCTCCTCTTCTCTCCAACCTTACGACCTTGCAGTGCACTAACCCTGTCTCTCAGAACCATTTTTAACCTCCTCAGGGATTTCATTAGTTCTTAAAACATTTGAAGGTTTGCATACATTGACACAAAAGAGCGTGTCTCCCAGGCATGGGTTCGCTGCTCTTTCTGCAGGAAAGGGATTCAAGGCGTGTGGAGGGTTTAGGTGAAAGCTGTGTGTTAGTGTGGATTCTGGAGTGTGTTTATTAGGTATTATTACTGTGTGTGTGAGGCGAAGAAGGGTGCTGCATTTTCTCCTTGGTGCAACATTTACACGCCCTGCTGTCTTCTCTCTCCTGGCTTCCTGTGGTGTGTTCTGTCTGTCCCTACTACCTACTGCTGTGTCTTACTGCTGTGTCTTACTGCTGTGTCTTACTGCTGTGTCTTACTGCTGTGTCTTACTGCTGCTGCCTCCTCTGCATGTCTGCTCACCTAGGGAGGGGGAATCACTATGGTTACTACGCCTTTCGGCACCACGAAGGTAAACCTACCTACCTACCACCCACGCCTCTCCTCCACTCCTCTCCACTCCACCACCAGACCCATCTACTGCTGTGTTTCTCTGGATATAAGTTGACTTGTGGTAGAACTTGCCCTTACGTACAGATCTAGGATCAGATTACCCTGAAGATGATTGATTATTCTAGTTTTGACCATTACAGTGATGGCAAAAGATCTGACCCTGTATCAGTGGTTAGGTGTTAGGGTCAACTCCTACCCACAGAAGTTGCGCTTTGGTACAGATCTAGGATCAGCTTCTCCACCCCAAATGCTGACCATAACAATTCTGTGAAATTAAACCTTGGATCATTGTCTGTGGGCAACTAAATGCTACTGGCCTGAATGCCTTTTTGTTCTGTGGCTCAGCCAATCAGAGCAGGGCCTCACTATCTAGGACGGGACCTTAAGTCAACTCCACTGCACTAAGCCACGTTTAGGGCCCCTGCCAGACATTATTGAGCTTAGCAATAGCAAGTGCTTTTTGCAAATGAGGATTTTCGCAAAAAGCATAGGATTTTCAGAAGAGACATGTTTTTCCCAGACTTGTTAACTAATTTGCTGCTTTGCTTTTACTAAAATATGTTTCTACTAATCAAAATGAACAGATGATCTGGTCTACTTGTAGTTATGACAACCTGGTTGTGTATGTCTATCTCCCCTCTATTATATGTATTTTGTGTGTGAAGTGTACGACTCTGTCATGTGTTGGTCAAAATCTCCCTCTGTGCTGTAATGGTGTAGTGAGTGTGTCCGTGTGTGTAGGGAGTGTGTCCCTCCCTGTGTGTAGTGTGTGTGTCCCTCCCTTTGTGTGTAGTGAGTGTGTGCGTGTGTGTGTGTGTCCCTCTCAGTGTGTAGTGAGTGTGTGTGTGTCCCTCTCAGTGTGTAGTGAGTGTGTGTCCCACCCTGTGTGTAGTGAGTGTGTCCCTCCATATTGTGAGTAGTGACTATCTCCTGGTCTCCACTATAGACGGCTCAGACTCCAGGGACAAACCAAAGCTCTACCGCCTGCAGCACAGTGTCACTGAGGTGGGCTCAGACATTACAGACGACGGCTCCATCCAGGTAAGGACCTGCCTTTCTTCTGTGTTTGTGTGAATGGTCACATGCTACATTGATATAGCCGTAAATTACTATCATAGACTGGACTGCAAGTTAGCTGAGCTAAAGGTTTAGTAAAACTGAGTGTCTCCCCCTCTACTCCCTCCAGCTGTTTGGTCCAGGTATTCTGCCCCACCACTGTAACCTGATGCACACTGAGGGCCTGGTGACGGTGACGCCACACAGTCTGGAGGCTGAAACCTACGTGGATGGCCAGCGTGTCACCGAGACCACCGTGCTGCGAAGCGGAGCCACACTGCAGTTCGGAGCCTCGCACGTCTTCAAGTTTGTGGACCCCAGCTACGACCACAGCATGGGCAAGGGAGGGCCCGGACCAATGATGAGAGGCAGGCACAAGTCAGGGTAGGTGGGGGGAGGGAACTCATAAACACACTGTGGCCGCGGGAAGATTTGGATTTTATTTATTAGGATCCCCAACATAACGAAAAATACATTACAGACAAACTACTTTACAATTTACATACATTTTAAAAACATTAACATGTAGTGTGTGTGTGTGTGTGTGTGTGTGTGTGTGTGTGCGCGCATCTATCAGTTACACATATATGTCAGTACATACACACAAGTAGGTCACATGGGGAGAGGCGTTGTGCCCTGAGGTGTTGCTTTATTTGTAATTTTTTAACCAGGTTTGCTGTTCACTTGTGCTATATGAGATGGAAGGGAGTACCATGCACTCATGGCTCTGTGTAATACTGTACATTTTCCTTGAATTTGTTCTGGACCTGGGGACTTTGAAAAGACCCCTCGTGGTAAGTGTGTGTGTCAGTGCTGTGTGTAAGTTGACTATGCAGAAATGTTGGAATTTCCAACACATTGTTTCTTATAAAAACAAGAAGTGACGCAGTCAGTCTTTCCTCAACTCTTAGCCAAGACAGACTGGCATGCATAGCATTTATATTAGCCCTCTGATTACAATGAAGAGCAAGACATGCCACTCTGTTCTAGGCCAGCTGCAGTTTAACTAGGTCTTTCTTTGCAGCACTTGACCATATAGACTGGACAATAATCACGATAAATAAAACTAGAGCCTGCAGCACTTGCTTTGTGGAATGTGGTGTCAAAAAAGCAGAGCATCTCTTTACTACGGACAGACATCTCCCCATCTCTACAAGCAAGATGTTTTCGGTTGGGGGGGGCATTATTTTATTTATTTTTAGGGGGAGCTGATGCACCCTCAGCCCCTTTACTTCCATGGCTTTGACACACACTTGCACTGGCCTACAAATGTAAACACATTTGGAAGGTTAGCTCGCCCATCCCATTGGTGATGACAGGAATGGCTTTGAATGGGCCCAGGGACAGGAAGCAGTGGAGAACTGCTGAAACCAGTGTCATCAGTCTCAGGATGCATCTCTCAGCTGCCTGACTGAACAGCACAATGGTGGCTCTCATCTGTGTTCTGAACACACCATGACAGCACAGCTTCCTGTTTACACATGCCTGCCAGCCACCAGAGATGACATCATGTGCATCCCTATTGGAACCTTATTCCCTATATAGTGCACTACTTTTGACTAGGGCCCTGGTCAAACTAATGCACTATAAAGGGTATTGAGTGCCATTTGAGACGCAGACGTCTTCTCCCTGTAATAACCCAGCCATGGCCTACCTGCTAGTCATTTTGGTCTAGAACCCTGTGGCCTCAGTACACCTTAGTGCAAGAGATTTCTTCTGATAGTTGAATCTTTAGTCAGAGCCTATATCCTGTCAGCTATCCTATCCGTCTCTCTGGCTCAGGCTTTACGTCAGTGCTGCTGAATTCCATTTGCAGGATTCGAACCTTCTCAAGGGTGTTAGTTTGTGTGTGTGTGTGTGTGTGTGTGTGTGTGTGAGAGAGACTCGTTCCCTGTGGGTGGGATGTGACTCCAGTCCTGTAGTTGACCACATCGCTGCCGTGAAAACAGATGCCACATGGGCGGGAGGGGGAGGTGCCATCTGGGCGCTGCAGGTTTAGCTCTAATTTAACTCTGGCTGCAGATGGAAGGGGAGAGAGGGAGCAAAAAAGAGAGGGAGGTAAGGAGAGCGTGGGGGAAAAGAGCGAGGAGGTAGGGAGAGGGTATCAGAGGGACATAAAGGGAGGGGAGAGAGGGAGCGGAAGTGCCAGAATGAAAAAAGAGAGAGTGCAAGAGGGTGAAGAGGTAGCGAGAGTGTTTGGTTATGGCAGGCGAGGGACTGACAGGCTGGGGCTGTTGTAAGGACACTAATCTGATCAGTGTGGGCTGGCTGGCAGGCTGGCAGGCTGGCAGGCTGGCTGGCTGGCTGGCTGGCTGGGGTGTGGCCTGCAGTGCTGTGTCATTGACGAGGCAGGGAGGACCAGTAACCTGGCACACACACACACTCACACACACATACAAACACGCACTCAGATCACTGCTGCAGCCTCCTCTGCTCACTACACACACTACTCCAACCAGAGGGAGAGAACAGCACGGCGGGTACAGGACGGGGACAGTTCCAGTGTGTCCTACACTGCCAGGTGAGACCGAGTAGGGTCTTTCTATGGTTAGACAGTTGTAGGGCAGGGGATCTAGGCTACTTCTCACAGAGGAGAATGTGTAGCATATGTGGATTATGGCTGGATAGGAGGTCTGTAGTAGATGACTGGAGAATGACCTTCTAGGCTCTCATTGACAGTAGTTGTATGAGGATTCATAAGAAGATTACTATATTAGCATGATGTTGTCAGTCGTTAGGCTTCCAGAGTGCATTTAGTGAGCGGAGACTGCCTGACTGACTGTGGACTGTGTTGTTGATGTAGATCCAGTAATTAGAGGGTCATTCACTCTGTGTATATCTGGGCTTTAGTCTAATGACAGAATCCCCATGATTTTAATTTGACCAGGCACGTTGACTTAATGTATAACATTTGGACTGAACGATGGGCTGGTTAATTTATTAATGTTTGTGGATGTAGTGGAAAGCCTTAATCCGCCGTTAATGCTGTGGCCTGATGTTAGAGAGGATGACATCTGGGTGGGAGAGGAGCGAGGGAACGAGGGAGTGGAAGAACAGAGAGGTGAAAAGAGCGAATAGATGAAAGGACTTCAGCTTTCGGGACAGTTCTGGTGGATTTCTTGCTAGTTCTACATGGGACTCGTATGTTTGCAATGGGACCTCATGCTTGCATCCAATAATTCCATTGCTTTGAACAGCAGTGGAAATCATATGACCCCATAGTCTGAGTTTGAACTATGTATGGAACTTTGTTGTGATTGAAAAAACGTTTGACTGATTGAGTAGGTACGCTGAACCAGTCCCCTCTGGTCAATAACACAGCTTTCAGTAAGAGATGCTACAGTCACATGTTACCCTCCGGGTAGACTGGATGGCTATACTGTAGAGATCAGGATGTGTGTGTCCCCTCTTGTCATGGGGCAGCATATGAAATACTAAGTCCTTTTCTTTAGAACAGACAGCTCTCATACACAGCCACACTGTATGACTCTGGGCCTGTCATTGCATGTCACCACTAATGTGGTTAACTGGATTCAATTAAAATGTAGCTATGGGGTATATTTAGCTACACATGTGTTCTAGTCACTCATTTGCAGTGACGGCCTGCACCGTTGGCCCCCGTGTAGCTCAGTTGGTAGAGCATGGCGCTTGCAACGCCAGGGTTGTGGGTTCGAATCCCAGGGGGGCCAGTATGAAAATGTATGCACTCACTAACTGTAAGTCACTCTGGATAAGAGCGTCTGCTAAATGACTAAAATGTAAAATAATGCCAATGGAAGGGAATTTCTGGGATTCTGTTGACTGTCCCAGTCCTAACATGGGTGGCGGAGTGTGTGTGTACATATATATGTGGCTGTAAATAAGACAGACTGTGTGTGTGGGTGTTCCTGTATATGAGACTGTGTGTCTGTCTGTCTGTCTCTGTGTGTGCGCGCCTGGTATGTGTGCGTGGTGCTGTGGATTATGTCTGAGCTCCTGTCATTCATTCCCAGTAATGAAAGTCCCTCCTGCGCTGCCTGGGGGATGTTCTGTTCCTGATTATATTGTCTCTCTCTGTCCCTCTCTCTCTGCCCCCCTCTCTCGGTCCCTCTGTCTCTGTCCCGCTCTCTCTTTCTTTCTATCTCTCTTGTTCTGTCCATCTGTCACGCAGAAGTGTTCCTGAGACGTCCTTTGACCTGCAAGGGGACCTCCACAGTGGGACGACCCTCCCCACCAGCAAGGTACAGTAACTCCGCCTCCATGTCAATGTTTGTCCCTTGGTACTCTCTGCACTACTTGTGTGTTTTTTTTTATAAATGTGATTGCGGTCAGAGTGTTTCATATGTTTGTGTAATTGGTGTGTTTTGAGGGATCTTAAAGCCATCATCATTATCGTTGGGCTGCAGAACATTCGACCATGATGTGTGTTGCTGTGTTATTGCAGAGCTCAGCGAAGCTGGATATGGAGCGTTCAGCCAACGGCAGCGAGAGAGGCATGGTCAAACCCATGATCCGCGGGGAGCAGCAGGACAGCAGGTGAGACACACATCTGGAATCTCCACTGTAGTCAATTCAGTCCAAACAGTTAAAGCTAGGTCAGCTGCTACTAGAGACAGCATCTATGTGTTTACTGTGGTGCTGCCTAGAGAGCAGGTAACGTCATAACTCTGTCACGCTACAGTCCCCTTCCCTGTCAGACACACGATCTCCATCCATGCCTTGCGAGTCAGGGGAAACCCGAACCTCACTGAGCTGTACTGGGTCCCTTCATCAATAATACAGACCGCTGGGCCTGATGCGCACACACACACACACACACACACACACACACACACACACACACTCTCGTACATGGTGTACACACATACGGCTGCTCACTCTGACGCACAGGGAAGCTCATGCTCTCACACACCGATGGACGCTCACACACACGCATACATACACTACCGTTCAAAAGTTTGGGGTCACTTAGAAATGTCCTTGTTTTCTAAAGAAAAGCAAATTTTTTGTCAATTAAAATAACATCAAATTGATCAGAAATACAGTGCAGACATTGATAATGTTGTAAATTGCTATTGGAGCTGGAAACGGCTGATTTTTTTATGGAATATCTATATAGGCGTACAGAGGCCCATTATCAGCAACCATCAGTCCTGTGTTCCAATGGCATGTTGTGTTTGCTAATCCAAGTTGATCATTTTAAAAGGCTAATTGATCATTAGAAAACCCTTTTGCAATTATGTTAGCACAGCTGAAAACTGTTGTGCTGATTAAAGAAGCAATAAAACTGGCCTTCTTGACACTAGTTGAGTATCTGGAGTATCTCACTGGCCAATAAAAATAAAAGATTAAGATGGGCAGTCTGAGATATGGCTTTTTATTTGCAACTCTGCCTAGAAGGTCAGCATCCCGGAGTCGCCTCTTCGCTGTTGACGTTGAGACTGGTGTTTTGCGGGTACTATTTAATGAAGCTGCCAGTTGAGGACCTGTGAGGCGCCTGTTTCTCAAACTAGACACTCTAATGTATTGGTCCTCTTGCTCAGTTGTGCACCGGGGCCTCCCACTCCTCTTTCTATTCTGGTTAGAGCCAGTTTGCGCTGTTCTGTGAAGGGAGTAGTACACAGCGTTGTACGAGATCTTCAGTTTCTTGGCAATTTCTTGCATGGAATAGCCTTCATTTCTCAGAACAAGAATAGACTGACGAGTTTCAGAAGAAAGGTCTTTGTTTCTGGCCATTTTGAGCCTGTAATCGAACCCACAATTGCTGATGCTCCAGATACTCAACTAGTCTCAAGAAGGCCAGTTTTATTGCTTCTTTAATCAGCACAACAGTTTTCAGCTGTGCTAACATAATTGCAAAGGGTTTTCTAATGATCAATTAGCCTTTTAAAATGATCAACTTGGATTAGCAAACACAACGTGCCATTGGAACACAGGACTGATGGTTGCTGATAGGGCCTCTGTACGCCTATATAGATATTCCATAAAAAATCAGCTGTTTCCAGCTACAATAGCCATTTACAATGTCTACACTGTATTTCTGATCAATTTGATGTTATTTTAATGGACAAAAGAAATTGCTTTTCTTTCGAAAACAAGGACATTTCTAAGTGACCCCAAACTTTTGAACGGTAGTGTACACACACACACACACACCCAGAGCAGACTGGCACAATGCTGTACCAGCATGCGCAGGCCCTGCCTCTGGAGAGGTGTGCGTCGGTGGACAGTGGGGTGAGCGGGCCCTACGTGTGCTGGTTTACTGAGAGCCTCTGTCCTCCCCGCAGGTCCCAGGACAGCCTGAGCCCAGAACTGACGCTGCCGGCCAGCATAGAGTTCAGGGACAACTGTGAGTACTGCAACCACCTTCTCTACTGGAGTTGAGTACTGGCTCTCTCTTTATCGTTCCTTCTCACACTCTTTCTTTTTCTTTGTTTCTAGCTGTTTCTCTTCTCTCATTCTTTTTCTATATCTCTCTCTCTCTTTATACTTGGTGTGTAGGCTGTCTACCATTCACATTACACATACAGCTGCATAAAGTGACAGTTAAATTGACAGTGTCTAACGATCATGATGTACTAACTCATCTATACTATGTGTTATTGAGCGAACAGTACAAAGTATAGACTGTCCTTCTTCACACACAACTGAACCCCGGGACCACCCATACGTAAAAATATATGTGTCTGCTAAATGGCATATTATTATTATTATTATAGTTCAGTAAAAGTGTGAAGTAATGATAACATATCTAGATAGGGGCCATCCACACCATCTGAGCGACACTATCAGTGTTATTTTAAACTGGAGGTCTTGCCATAGTGAACTTAGCTAGTGTCTGAAAGATCAAAGTATTGACTCATTATCTGCAAGCTGCCGCCAACTGGCTTTTAATGTTGTCCACTGCCCCTAGTGTTTTTATTGAACACAGTCATGTTAAAATTGACTGAAATGTTATGTAAAAATACACACAGTTAGACCTTAGTACCATAGAGGTCATATCTGTATGAATGTCGACATTAATTAGTCAAGCTGTGAAAATAGCAGGTGGTAGCATGCAGGGCTCTCGCTCTCGCTGTCTCTCTCTCGCTCTCTTTCTCTCGCTCTCTCTCCCTCTCCCTCGCTCCTTCTCCCTCTCTCCATTTCTCTCTCTCGCGCTCTCTCTCTTGATCGAGCGATTGATTGATTACCTTCTAATCAATAGGGAGCTAAACACCAGTCAATTCTGTGAATGAAATGCAATGATTCTCCCATGAACACACACTGAATGTACTGCTACTTCTGACATGTGTGATGGGCTCTCCCACTCCCCCTTTGGCATAGCTTTATTGGTTTAAGCCATTTTAACTGCCTTTCAAGCCCTTTTATATGCAGAACCTTGTTTGTGGACTCTGCAGTCTTGGGCCCGGGTCAAGTCAGTCACTGTATTTGGAGTTGTGTGAGCTCATGTGTTTGACCAGGGAGCAGAGAGAGCAGAAGCCTTTGATTTCCAATAGAGGGGGTTTGCTCTCTCACATTGCACTACAAACAGCCCCTGCTGGGGAACCAGGAAGCCAGGGTTGGGGACAATGTTATCACAAGGCCCATCTGAGTCCCTACTCTAACACACAAACACGCACACAGAGAGACTCCTGTAGCTAGTTAGTTTCTCAAAAGCAGGACTGACCATCTTCCAGTGACTTATGTCATGTGAACTCACACCGCACCGTTTGCGTGTCACCCACCATGCACCCTCCAGCCGAAGATACCTTCCTGTCGGCCATCATCAACTACACCAACAGCTCCACGGTGCACTTCAAGCTGTCCCCCACCTACGTGCTGTACATGACCTGTCGCTACGTCATGTCCAGCCACTACCGGCCCGACATCAGCCCCTCGGAACGCACCCACAAGGTCATAGCCATCGTCAACAAGATGGTGAGCATGATGGAAGGAGTCATCCAGGTGAGTGTCCATCCTGCTCCCTCGCTTGCTTTTTATCTGCTCTTTCTACTTAGGAGGACATTCAAGGTTTAAGGCCTGGGTTTGGAGCGGATGTGACCAGGTTATGTCCTCAGTCAGTTGCCTGAAAAAAGGAGACTCTGACAGAAAATACTGTTGTTATTTTTCTTTTGATTGGTTAATTTCACTTCCCTCTAGAGATACAGGTGACCCAGGACCGAAACCCCAAACACTATAGCTGACTAGGTAGTAGTAGTAGTAGTAGTAGTAGTAGTAGTAGTAGTAGTATTTTGTAAGATTTATCTTGGTTTATTCAACTAGGTAATTTCCACAGAATACTTTGTAGAGGCGCAAAGCCCATGTTATGTGTGTTTCTGTCTGTCCAGCGTCTCTGTGTCCCCCTACCTAAATGATTTAAACAAGGAATGGCCCTTTAAATGAATTCACTGGAACACACTGAACTACAGAATCATTGTGGTATTCCAAAAGCCCTCTCAGCCAACACAAAACCCAAATGCCATTTTGAATTAGTGTAGCAGTAATACCCTTCCTCTGGGACACCAACCCTGAGTTATGTGTGAAAACCTGGTAGTTTGACTGACTCCTCACAACACTCTAATATGGTGGGAGTTTAGACTTGTAGATTGTCAGGTCAGTCCTTATCGGATTCCTCATCCTGTCTCTATATACAACCTTAAAGACACTCTCAATTTACATACGGAGTGTAGTCTGTTAATAGATGATTATCTGTCTACACACTGACAATGTCTGACACACACACATACTGTGCGCACACACACACACACACACACAGTCCAGGAGCATTAGGGAAATCTGTCTGCGTTGCTCTGTGTGAGTCTTTTAGAAATCTGGATTACAGTCATTAAATCCATTTAAAGGTGGATTTCATCCTGATGATTTTGGAAATCCAAGTCTTAAGCCTCTATGACGGACATTTGAAATGTAATCTGTGTTCCTTAAATAATAAAATCTGCGCATAAATGTCTCTGCCTCCTACAGGGAACATCATTTTGGGTACATTCAAAACTAGTTTCTGCCAGTAGAGTCTGTGCCTTCTCTTGCTATATTTAAATAAATAAACATGACCAATACAATACCAAAGAGGAGTTAATGTGTATTCCACGTGACCATTGTGTGAGTGCTGTGTTGTGTGTTGTGTTGACATGCCTGTGTGAATCTCTGTCCATGCCATGGCTTTTGTTGACAGTCTCTCTCTGTCCTGTGGGATGTCTGTCTGTTTGTTTCCACCCTCACCTCTCTGTGACAGGAGATTCCTGAAGCTGACCAGGTAGGACACCTAACACGTTGCTAGGGGAGAGAGCTCTCTCTCTCTCTCATCTCTCTCACTCAGTCTCTCCCTCTATCGGCTCAGTCAAGCTTCGCTTAGTCCTCCATGCTTCTTTTCTCCATAACAGAAACCAAAAACCCCTCAACAAACCAAACCGCCAAATAATCCCTTCTCCAACAGCTGGACTCTAAAACTCCAACATAATAACCCTCATTCAGCCTTCAACCTGGAACATGTGGTACTAAAAACAACCCCAACAAATCTCTGATTGTGGCAACATTTAATTAATGAATTGTCATTTCCATGTGACCTGCTGCTTCCCTGCACTTCAGTGTGGATGAGAGACAAACCCCAACGTTCTTTTGCCTTGGTTACATTTTTCCCTTTTACATGTTTTATTTTATGTCTGTGGTTTAACATTGTTCTTTTGGATGCGTTCTGTTCTGTGGCCGTTCTGAAAGGGGGGTGTTGTCGTTTCGTTGTGGGGATAGACGAGTGCGGAATACACAGGGACCAGTGCCGGCCGAGACAAGTTGGGCGGACCTTGTGTATCCCTTATTCTTTGTGTTAAGGGAACATTGACATTAGCTCATCACACAGACCAGACACTGGGCTCTAAAGCACGAACTGCCTGTTCACGGTTTACTCCTGTTTATCTCTGCTAAATGTTAGAGGTGTTCAAGAACAGCTTTACAGGGTAAAATGCATGTGGACTGAGCTGAATGTCCATCCCAGACCAATATTTGTTTGTATACTGGTTGATGTGGAATGCGGTCCCCGTGCGGAGATACAGTAGCTGCTGCTAGAGGAAAGTAGATGGCATTTATATCAGGACATGCAGAGAACTTCTCCACACAGAAGCTAGCTAGAAAATAAAAGTTGAATTAAATTCCCTGTAGACACTGTTCTAGGGTCAGTTTTCCCCCTAAAATGGTTACGGTTAGGATTGGGGGAGGGTAAACTGATTTTAGATCTGTGCCTATTAGCTGTACAAGATGTCTATTCCCTCAACTGTAATATGCCAAAGAGCATGTTAATCCAGTAGCCTACTCTGCACAGGGCCCTCCCTCCAAAACTGACCCTCTGGGAGAGGCTGTAACTGGGGGCCAGTGTCTGGTTCTGGGGGTCTGGGATTGGGGTTGGGTAGGGTGGCAGGGGTACGAGTCTATCCCTGGAGTGCTGCTACTGCTCATGGCTGTGAGACTGAGAGAGTCCGTCCGTCCGTCCGTCCGTCCGTGTCTGTCCATACCTCCTCTCTGACCCCCTGCTCACTTTGTCTGTCTGTCTGTCTGTCCTGCCCTGTGATTGGTGTATTCCAGAAGCAGAAGAACATTGCGGGGGCCCTGGCCTTCTGGATGGCTAATGCCTCAGAGCTGCTCAACTTCATCAAGCAGGACAAGGACCTGTCGCGCATCACACTGGACGCCCAGGACGTGCTGGCACACCTCGTCCAGATGGCCTTCAAGTGAGTGCCCCGACTTCCTCCTTACGCTCTGGCCCCCTGTCTCTTTCCTAACCCCTGGTCCTCTCCTCTGTAGTTTGATGCTCCTCTGCATTCTTGGCCAGCCTCTTTTACTGCCCCTGCCCCTGTTTGTCCCCTTCTTTCCGCTCCCCGTGGCCCCATCATTCCCCCTTCTTGTTCCTGTCCCCCTTCTGATCAAGTCTCTGCCCCCACTTTCTCATCCATGACCTGGAGGCAAGGCTTTACCTTATCCTGCTCCCAGCTGTGTTTGTGTGCTAGTCAAACACTATCCTGTCAGTCCTGTGTACGTCCTGTCTGCATGTACGCCATCAGGGCTAACTCAAACCACATGTGAGTAATGGTATAATTCGACAATTATTATACTAATTATAGATCCAAATGTGAAGTCCCCTGCCATTGCTGGCATTGATTCTCCTGAGTGAGAAAACAAAATATAGATGTCTGCTGCCCATGGAAAAAAGGCCCTTTTTCACAATGTCCTAGCTAGTGCTTAGCAGTCCGTGCTAACTTCTGGCTGAGCTTCCCCGTGAGCTGTGTTTAACTAGCATTTCATCAATGTCACAATGTTATAGCGACTGTTGCAATAAAAGTAGCTGAGGGACAGGGAGTTAAGCAAGATAATTGTCTTGCTTCAGCTCGGCCCATGTAAGGATCTGGAGAAAGTAAATCTAGCCCTTGTCCGTACTGTATTTGTGGAGTCGTCGTGTGGATGCAGGAGCAGGAAGGGGAGCTGTGAATGTGTGGAATGTCTGGGGCCTGGCTTGTGTTGGCCAGGCTGGAGCAGGGCTGGATGGGCCTGGGGAGAGGGGAGAGGTCCCAGTAAAAACAGTGGTTTCAGACTGAGTCTCCACGGCTCTCGCAGTCCCCTGTTCCTTCTGTTCTGCTTGCTGCTCCCTGGAATGGCTAGCTGAAACAACTGGTGCTTTGTCTCCCCGGAGCAGAGCGCCGGCGAGGCCAGACCACTGTTTTATTGTGGGATTCCAGAGGAAGTCCCCTTAGGGCCGCAGAGCAGTGGAACTGTGTGTGTTTCTGCATTCTTCTGCATGCATGTCTGTCTTTGTGTTTGTGTGTTGCTCTCAGGACAAGTTTTGTTTTCAGGACAGGTGTTGCTCTCAGAGCAAGGGAACTTGTGTGGTTGGCTTTATGTAGGTGGACGTATATGCATTGTATGTGTCTTTGTTAATCAATATCTTTGTGGACCGTACAGAACCAATGTGTTGTGGTGTTGTCTCAGGTACCTGGTCCAGTGTCTGCAGTCTGACCTGAGTAACTACATGCCTGCCTTCCTGGACGACCCAGAGGAACAGAACCCTCAAAGGCCCAAAATAGGTGACTCACCTCTGTTCATACACGTTCTGACACTCTTACTGTATATATTAAACTCATCCAGTCCACAGTGGGGGGGGGGGATACTGTTACATTTGAATTTCCATTCACAGCTACACAGTATGTCACTCAGCTTGTTTAAAAAAAAAAGTGAGCCCTCTAGTGGGGACATACTGTAAATAAATAAACTGAAACCTTGGTGGACTGGAAATTCACTAAGTACTCCAGCAGTAGTGGAAATGTAAAAAGGCACTCCTCCTTCCCCTCTTCCTCATCCTCCATCTCTCTCTCCCCTCATAGAGGACGTTTTGCACACCCTGACGGGCGCCATGTCGCTGCTGCGTCGTTGCCGTGTCAACGCGGCGCTGACCATCCAGCTGTTCTCCCAGCTCTTTCACTTCATCAACATGTGGCTGTTCAACAAGCTGGTGATGGAGGCCGACTCTGGACTGTGTTCACACTACTGGGGCGCCATCCTCCGCCAGCAGCTCAGCCACATCGAGGCCTGGGCAGAGAAACAGGGCCTGGAGCTGGCCGCCGACTGCCACCTCAGCCGCATCGTCCAGGTAGGATCCACCTATCTTTGTCCAGGATGGCACACCTGTTAGCTACCTACTGTTTTCAATACAATAACTTATTTTAGGCAGGGCAGACTCTTCCACCTCAAAATGATGGTTTCTATTGAAAGCATGTGTCAACAGCTCTGGGTGAAGCTTTAGGAGCCGTTGTGCCTGAGGAAAGTTGTAGGGGAAGGAATTCAGTGTGGACCACAGGTCACTGTAAATCAAGTCCTCCTCTGTCATTAATAGTACTCTGTTCTGTTGTTCCTCCCCAGGCTACGACTCTCCTCACCATGGACAAGTACTCTATGCAGGATGTGCAGAACATCAACAACACCTGCTTCAAGCTCAACTCCCTACAGCTCAACGCCCTCATGACCAACTACCACTGTGCTCCCGATGAGCCTTACATCCCCCCAGTAAGACATGACTACAAACTCCTCTATTCACATACACACTGGTCTCTTCACATACACACTGTTCTCTTCACATACACACTGTTCTCTTCACATACACACTGAGACATTTACATACACACTGAGCTATTTACAGTGCCTTCGGAAAGTATTCAGACCCCTTGACTTTTTCCACATTTTGTTACGTTACAGCCTTGTTCTAAAATTGATTTTTTTTTAATATATCCTCAGCAATCTACACACAATATCCCGTAATGACAAAGTGAAAACAGGTTTTTAGATATTCTTATTTTTTTAATAAACATATTTACATAAGTTTTCAGACCCTTTGCTATGAGACTCGAAATTGAGCATAGGTGCATCCTGTTTCCATTGATCATCGTTGAGATGTTTCTACAACTTGATTGGAGTCCATTGGAGGTAAATTCAATTGATTGGACATGATTTAGAAAGGCACTCACCTGTCGATATAAGGTCCCACAATTGACAGTGCATGTCAGAGCAAAACCAAGCCGTGAGGTCGAAGGAATTGTCCGTAGAGCTCCGAGACAGGATTGTGTCGAGGAACAGATCTGGGGAAGGGTACCCAAACATTTCTGCAGCACTCAATGTCCCCAAGAACACAGTGGCCTCCATCATTCTTAAATGGAATAAGTTTGGAACCACCAAGAGTCTTCCTAGAGCTGGCCGCCCGGCCAAACTGAGCAATCGGGGGAGAAGGACCTTGGTCAGGGGGGTGACCAAGAACCTGATGGTCACTCTGACAGAGCTCTAGAGTTCCTCTGTGGAGATGGGAGAACCTTCCAGAAGGACAACCATCTCTGCAGCACTCCACCAATCAGGCCTTTATGGTAGAGTGGCCAGACAGAAGCCTCTCCTCAGTAAAACGCACATGACAGCCCGCTTGGAGTTTGCCAAAAGGCACCTAAATGACTCTGACCATGAGAAAAAGATTCTCTGGTCTGATGAACCTAAGATTGAACTCTTTGGCCTGAATGCCAAGCGTCACGTCTGGAGGAAACCTGGCACCATCCCTACAGTGAAGCATGGTGGTGGCAGCATCATGCTGTGGGGATGTTTTTCAGCAGCAGGGACTGGGAGACTAGTCAGGATCGAGGCAAAGATGAACGGAGCAAAGTACAGAGAGATCCTTGATGAAAACCTGCTCCAGAGCGCTCAGGACCTCGGACTGGGGCGAAGGTTCACCTTCCAACAGGACTAAGACCCTAAGCACACAGCCAAGACCACGCAGGAGTGGCTTCGGGACAAGTCTCTGAATGTCCTTGAGTGGCCCAGCCAGAGCTCGGACTTGAACCCGATCTAACATCCCTGGAGAGACCTGAAAATAGCTGTGCAGCAACGCTCCCCATCCAACCTGACAGAGCTTGAGAGGATCTGCAGAGAAGAATGGGAGAAACTCCCCAATTATAGGTGTGCCAAGCTTGTAGCGTCATATCCAAGAAGACTCGAGGCTGTAATCGCTGCCAAAGGTGCTTCAACAAAGTACTGAGTAAAGTACTTCAAAACTTATTCAATTAAACTTGTTCAATTTAAATTACTATATAAAAGTATTGCTACCAATAGAATGTTATTTATATGGGGGATACAATCTTCCCAGCTCTGCAGATTTTGCTCGAAGAGACAGAATCATTAGATCATTTGTTTTGGTACTGTCCATTTGTAGCTTGTTTTTGGACACAGGTCCAGGAATGGCTAAAGGATTGCAATATTTACCTGGAGCTAACCCTGCAGATAGCATTACTGGGTGATCTGAAAAGTCATAGTCAATCGATCAAAAATATTATAATACTTTTAGCAAAAATATTTATTTTCAATTTACACTCTGTAGAAACAATGAGAAAAGAAAGGTTCAGAATTTTTATGGAACATCACAGTACAGTTGAAAAATATATGGCAAATAGAAATCCAATATGGATGGTGTTAAGAGATATATGGGTGGTGTTGAATGGAGGTCAAGGATGGGACTAATAACAACTAATAACAACAAGATAACTAATAATGTAAGCATACTGTGTCCATAATAACTATATAGGTTATAGGTTGAGAGCTTTTGTGAAAGAGCACAGTTAGAAAGATATGGCATATAGAAGCAAACCGGATGGACATCATGAAAATGATTGGAAAGGTTGAGGGTAGAGGAAGTTCAGGAGTAAAAACAAACAAAGTATAATTATTGTAAAATTGACTGTGTCCATAAAATGTATATAGTATGTATAAGCTGGAAGTAGAGGCCTAAGCATTGTTGTTCACTAGTTTACTCCAATTGGGGAAGGGGTGGTGGGGTTGGAAAGTAATAAAGGGATTTTTTTTTTTTTTTAAGGATATGTGTATGTATGTATATGTGTATGTACAGTTGAAGTCGGAAGTTTACATACACTTAGGTTGGAGTCATTAAAACTTGTTTTTCAACCACTCAACACATTTATTGTTAACAAACTATAGTTTTGGCAAATGGGTTAGGACATCTACTTTGTGCATGACACAAGTAATTTATCCAACAATTGTTTGCAGACAGATTATTTCACTTATAATTCACTGTATCACAATTCCAGTGGGTCAGAAGTTTACATACACTAAGTTGACTGTGCCTTTAAACAGCTTGGAAAATTCCAGAAAATGATGTCATGGCTTTAGAAGCGTCTGATAGGCTAATTGACATCATTTGAGTCAATTGGAGGTGTACCTGTGGATGTATTTCAAGGCCTACCTTCAAACTCAGTGCCTCTTTGCTTGACATCATGGGAAAATCAAAATAAATCAGCCAAGACCTCAGAAAAGAAATTGTAGACCTCCACAAGTCTGGTTCATCCTTGGGAGCAATTTCCAAACGCCTGAAGGTACCACGTTCATCTGTACAAACAATAGTACGCAAGTATAAACACCATGGGACCACGCAGCCGTCATACCGCTCAGGAAGGAGACGCGTTCTGTCTCCTAGAGATGAACGTACTTTGGTGCGAAAAGTGCAAATCAATCCCAGAACAACAGCAAAGGACCTTGTGAAGATGCTGGAGGAAACGTGTACAAAAATATCTATATCCACAGTAAAACAAGTCCTATATCGACATAACCTGAAAGGCCGCTCAGCAAGGAAGAAGCCACTGCTACAAAACCGCCATGAAAAGCCAGATTACGGTTTGCAACTGCACATGTGGACAAAGATCTTACTTTTTGAAGAAATGTCCTCTGGCCTGAAGAAACAAAAATAGAACTGTTTGGCCATAATGACCATCGTTATGTTTGGAGGAAAAAGGGGGAGCTTGCAAGCCGAAGAACACCATCCCAACCGTGAAGCACGGGGGTGGCAGCATCATGCTGTGGGGGTGATTTGCTGCAGGAGGGACTGGTGCACTTCACAAAATAGATGGCATCATGAGGAAGGAAAATGATGTGGCTATATTGAAGCGACATCAGTCAGGAAGTTAAAGCTTGGTCGCAAATGGGTCTTCCAAATAGACAATGACCCCAAGTATACTTCCAAAGTTGTGGCAAAATGGCTTAAGGACAACAAAGTCAAGGTATTGGAGTGGCCATCACAAAGCCCTGACCTCAATCCTATAGAACACCAGCTCTGTCAGGAGGAATGGGCCAAAATTCACCCAACTTATTGTGGGAAGCTTGTGGAAGGCTACCCGAAACATTTGACCCAAGTTAAACAATTTAAAGGCAATGCTACCAAATACTAATTGAGTGTACACTGAGGGAAAAAAGTATTTGATCCCCTGCTGATTTTGTACGTTTGCCCACTGACAAAGACATGATCAGTCTATAATTTTAATGGTAGGTTTATTTGAACAGTGAGAGACAGAATAACAACAAAAAAATCCAGAAAAATGCATGTCAAAAATGTTATAAATTGATTTGCATTTTAATGAGGGAAATAAGTATTTGACCCCTCTGGAAAACATGACTTAGTACTTGGTGGCAAAACCCATGTTGGCAATCACAGAGGTCAGACGTTTCTTGTAGTTGGCCACCAGGTTTGCACACATCTCAGGAGGGATTTTGTCCCACTCCTCTTTGCAGATCTTCTCCAAGTCATTAAGGTTTCGAGGCTGACGTTTGGCAACTCGAACCTTCAGCTCCCTCCACAGATTTTTATGGGATTAAGGTCTGGAGACTGGCTAGGCCACTCCAGGACCTTAATGTGCTTCTTCTTGAGCCACTCCTTTGTTGCCTTGGCTGTGTGTTTTGGGTCATTGTCATGCTGGAATACCCATTCACGACCCATTTTCAATGCCCTGGCTGAGGGAAGGAGGTTCTCACCCAAGATTTGACGGTACATGGCGCCGTCCATCGTCTCTTTGATGCGGTGAAGTTGTCCTGTCCCCTTAGCAGAAAAACACCCCCAAATCATAATGTTTCCACCTCCATGTTTGACGGTGGGGATGGTGTTCTTGGGGTCATAGGCAGCATTCCTCCTCCTCCAAACACGGCGAGTTGAGTTGATGCCAATGAGCTCCATTTTTGTCTCATCTGACCACAACACTTTCACCCAGTTCTCCTCTGAATCATTCAGATGTTCATTGGCAAACTTCAGACGGGCCTGTATATGTGCTTTCTTGAGCAGGGGGACCTTGCGGGCGCTGCAAGATTTCAGTCCTTCACGGCGTAGTGTGTTACCAATTGTTTTCTTGGTGACTATGGTCCCAGCTGCCTTGAGATCATTGACAAGATCCTCCTGTGTAGTTCTGGGCTGATTCCTCACCGTTCTCATAATCATTGCAACTCCACGAGGTGAGATCTTGCATGGAGCCCCAGGCCGAGGGAGATTGACAGTTATTTTGTGTTTCTTCCATTTGCGAATGATCGCACCAACTGTTGTCACCTTCTCTCCAAGCTGCTTGGCGATGGTCTTGTAGCCCATTCCAGCCTTGTGTAGGTCTACAATCTTGTCCCTGACATCCTTGGAGAGCTCTTTGGTCTTGGCCATGGTGGAGAGTTTGGAATCTGATTGATTGATTTGCTTCTGTGGACAGGTGTCTTTTATAAAGGTAACAAGCTGAGATTAGGAGCACTCCCTTTAAGTGTGCTCCTAATCTCAGCTCGTTACCTGTATAAAAGACACCTGGGAGCCAGAAATCTTTCTGATTGAGAGGGGGTCAAATACTTATTTCCCTCATTAAAATGCAAATAAATTTAACATTTTTGACATGTGTTTTTCTTGATTTTGTTGTTGTTGTTCTGTCTCACTGTTCAAATAAACCTACCATTAAAATTATAGACTGATCATTTCTTTGTCAGTGGGCAAACGTACAAAATCAGCTGGGGATCAAATACTTTTTTCCCTCACTGTATGTAAACTTCTGACCCACTGGGAATGTGATGAAAGAAATAAAAGCTGAAATATATAATTCTCTCTGCTATTATTCTGACATTTCACATTCTTAAAATTAAGTGGTGATCCTAACTGACCTAAGACAGGGAATTTTTACTAGGATTAAATGTCAGGAATTGTGAAAAACTGAGTTTAAATGTATTTGGCTAAGGTGTATGTAAACTTCCGACTTCAACTGTATATGCAAATGTGATATTTCAGTTTTTGCTTTGTCATAATGGGGTAGTGTGTGTAGATTGATGGAAAAAAACAATTTATCAATTTTAGAATAAGGCTGTAACCTATCAAAATGTGGAAAAAGATCAAGGGGTCTGAACACTTTCTGAAGGCACTGAACCATTTACATACACACTGATCTGTTTACACGCTAGAGTTACAATGAATGACTCTGAAGTGGAGAAATAGGAGTTTGCTGTTTGTAGCATTGCTTAACACAAGTCTCCTCCCATAGTTGTAATGCGTTGGAGTTTGTCCTGTTATTTTTGGAGAAACATTAGCTAAGCTCACTACTTGACTGATCTTCCTAGCTCCCTTTTCCAGTCAAGGTTGCTGTTTCTACTTGGTGGAATATTGAAGAAACAGTCGAAGGACTATTACACATATCCCTCTCCTCTGATGCAACTAAACCCTCATTGGTTAATCTGGTGTTTCTCCCTATAGGAGCTCATAGACCACGTGGTTGCCGTGGCAGAGAACACGGCAGATGAGCTGGCCCGTAGCGACGGCCGAGAGGTCCAGCTGGAGGAGGACCCTGACCTGCAGCTGCCCTTCCTACTGCCCGAGGACGGCTACTCTTGCGACGTCGTGCGGAACATTCCCAACGGATTCCAGGAGTTCCTGGACCCCCTTTGTCAGAGAGGTACTTGTGTGGAGGAGAAAATAAAATACATTCTTGAGTTCTATTCCGGAATGTCACATCAGTTGTGTTCTGTCCAAACCTAAAGTTGTGAACCAGTCAGAGGCTGAGCTGGCCCGTGTTTGTTCTGTTGACGCGTAGGCAGTGGAATGTAGTAGCTATGTAAGAGGAGACTGGAGAGCAGTTTGCTCCTGTCCTTATCACAGTGTGTTAGAGAGAGATTCCAAGAGTTGTTCCTGCTGCCGTGTCACTGTAGTCTCAGATCTGTACTAAGTAGAAGAAGAA
Organism: Coregonus clupeaformis; assembly: GCF_020615455.1. NCBI lineage: Eukaryota > Metazoa > Chordata > Actinopteri > Salmoniformes > Salmonidae > Coregonus > Coregonus clupeaformis. The sequence continues at coordinate 18,147,858 of NC_059227.1, read as the reverse complement.
GATAACTGCGATTTCCTCGTGTCTTGTGCAGGATTCTGTCGGCTAACCCCTCACCCTCACTCCCCTGGGACCTGGACCATCCACTTTGAAGGAGTCAACTGCGACAGCCACTTCTCTGCAGACAACTCAGACCTGGTAGGTGTCCCTCCGGCCATTACAACTGTAGGACTATGCAGGACAAAGACCATTACATTGAGCTGCATGGTCATGCAGAATAGTGCTACTCATGACGCAGACTGTCCTTGTACGTTAGCCACCATAGTACTAACTAAGTAACTGAGAAGCGCAGAGGAATGAATAGGCTGCTACTTTTAGCTGTTTATAACACTTGAATATATTGCAATTACTAATCTTCTATGTTTGTGACTGAATGTTTTGGCATGGCTTGTTTCCAATGATCGTATGGAAAACGTTAATGTCCCATGCTACAGTCATGCAAATACCGTTCTGCCCTACTCTACTTAACACTAACAGACCTCCCCCAACACACACACACACACACACATTCCCTCCTGCTCAATTTCAATCAACACCAATTACACCACAGAGGCCAATAAGTGCCCAGAGAGCTCTTAAACAGCAGTAAATTATACCCTTCTCACCCTAATCACACCAAAAAAACGAAATTGCACTGCTTCCTGTATAAATGGCCTGTTTTTCCAGGGAGAGGGAGGGAGGGAGGGAGGGAGGGGAGGGAGGGGAGGAGAGCGTCCAAACCGTTTAAGCACCGCTGAGGTTTTGATTAATGGCCTCTTGGTCGTGTGCCAGGCGGTGCGACCCCGTCACCCCGCCTCATGTTACCACAGCCTTGCTCCAGAATCACTACTGTAGTGTTCCCCTGTTAGCAGCCGTTACAGGGTTAATCAGACACAGAGATAGACAGGGTATCCCTGAGGAGAAGAACAATTGAGTAGGTTTCCCTGATCACTAGTCCAGACAGGAGGTGTTACTGTAGCTAGCCTAGTGCAGTCAGACCTTTTAGGAGAGCGGATGTGATCCTAAAACTGTGGAAACTCCACTTTTTCTCTCGGGAGAATATGCTCTCATTGGCATGTGTTGTTTGAGTTAAAAGAGTTAGTCTCTTACTGCAGAATTTCTATTGTAGCCAGCTGAACCCTACATCACCATTGCCCTGCCCTCTAGTACGTGGTGAAATCACTCGAATGGCATTCAGAAAGACTTGTTCTACACCACATCACACGATGAGAAATGCCACCAGAGCCCTGTTACTTAATGTGGCTTTGTATGCACTCTCTGTCTGAACTATGTGGCTGTACAGCATAGCTCGGCAGATGAGCAAAGAGTTGTTTGTGTCTTTGGGGCTGTTGAGTCTCAATGTGTTCAGTGCCATAGGGAGGAGAGGCCGTTTGTGTGGAAAGCCTTCCCGCTCCCTCTTTCTCTGTCTCCCTCTCCCCACCCTGCTCCCAGGCAGCCCTCCTTTTAAATGAGCCCATTGAGATCCTCTGGAGCCAAGCGCATGTGGCTTTCATTCTTGACTCTTCTCCAGCCCCCGCCGTTTCTCACTGCGGTCACCCCAACCCAGCCCCTCTCTCTGTATGACGACCCTGCTCTGCTCTGCGTCTATCCCCCTGCTCCCTCCTCCAGCGCCTCATTCTGCCAGAGAAATGTCCCAGAGAGAGCTCCCAGCTCTGAAAGCCCTCTAGAAGCCTGATAGACCTGCTCGCCGGATCCCACCATTGACACCAACTGCACTCTAGCTACTCCAGTTGATTTTTCCTAAGCTAACGCTGCTGTCTCCTCTCGTTGCAGCAAATGCGGAAGGAACCGGAAGTTGTGACGGTCACCCTGAAGAAGCACAATGGCATGGGCCTCAGCATTGTGGCTGCCAAGGTAAGACATTTTTCAATTCTATCATTTTATTATTGATAAGGTTTTTGTCGATACCCACTAGTGCTCCTGGAAAAGGTTTGTGACTTCCTGGCTGGAAGGGAAATGCAATGTGAGTGATGAGAAATACAGAGATTCAATAAAGAAATAACCCAGAAACATTGACTGACATTTGTTGCGTCCATGCTTGAGCAGACTTGATGACTACTGCCTGGTGAACACATAGAAATTATCCTAAATAAGCCCTTCTCTCAACTGTTGTCAAGACCCTGCCTGAAGGCACCTCAAGGTTTTTGAATGTGTCCTCATTTTCAGTGCAACAACGTTGCCAGTGGAACATGCTGTTTCTAGCAGTGTCGGTGTGGATGGATGTAAGAACCTTAGGTTGTACTGGGTTCTCCTCTGGGTTTGTTTACTACATTACTCTGCTGTAACCCCGGATAATGATGGGATGCAAGGAGAGATGTGTGTGTGTGTGTGTGTGTGTGTGTGTGTGTGTGTGTATATATAAAAGCGACTGTCATGTTTCAGCTGCCACCGTCATAGCCCAGGTCTAACCCGGGTTGGTCTGTGTGAGTGTGTGTCTGGGGGCTTCCGCCGTATGTCCACCAGATGCGCATACGTTTTGCCGTATGTTGTTTTTGCTGGCTGTCTAGTCCGCAGTAGGTGTAGGTGGTGGGTAGAGGAGGGGGAGGGAAAAGGAGGAGGTGGTGGGTAGAGGAGGGGGAGGGAAAAGGAGGAGGTGGGTAGAGGAGGGGGAGGGAAAAGGAGGAGGTGGTGGATAGAGGGGGAGGGAAAAGGAGGAGGTGGTGGGTAGAGGAGGTGGTGGGTAGAGGAGGGGGAGGGAAAAGGAGGAGGTGGGTAGAGGAGGGGGAGGGACAAGGAGGAGGTGGTGGATAGAGGGGGAGGGAAAAGGAGGAGGTGGTGGATAGAGGGAAAAGGAGGAGGTGGGTAGAGGAGGAGGTGGTGGATAGAGGGGGAGGGAAAAGGAGGAGGTGGTGGGTAGAGGAGGGGGAGGCAAAAGGAGGAGGTGGGTAGAGGAGGGGGAGGGAAGAGGAGGAGGTGGTGGATAGAGGAGGGGGAGGGAAAATGAGGAGGTGGTGGATAGAGGAGGGAGGTGAATAGAGGGGCCTCCCTTTACTGTTTATTTTCAAAGCACAATTTTGGGGTTTGAGGAGGTGAGGGCCACACCCTCTGTTTTTACTGCTGTTTTCAACCTGAGGTGGTGTGTGTGTGTGTGTGAGGGAGAAAGACCGAGAGAGGAGGGGAGAGAGAGCAGAGGGAGGGAGGGAAAAATGGGAGGGGAGGACAGGAGACAGAAGGAAGGCACGAGTCAGAGAGGCAGACTGGAGAAGCGAAGGAATGAGAGAGAGAGCGAGATGAGTAATTTGCCCAGTGCAGAACACAGCTGGTTAGTGCTCTGAAGGTTTACCCAAACTGTTGCAGAGTAGTGAGTGGCTAGCGCTGGCGGACTGTTTGCTTACCAGTCTGTAAATGGTATTTCCAACTCTGGCTGGGTGCTGATATTTGTCATATGGGGTCCTACAGTAGCAGTTAGTGTTGACCTCTCTCTTCTCTCACTGTGCCACACCTAGTATCTCCTCCTTCGTTAGCTGTTTTGTTTTGGTCTCTGGATGTGTGGTTATTTCACCAGTACATCTGGGCTGTGATCTGCCCCTCGTTGTGGACTTTTAATTGAGCCTGAGCATCAGCCAGTTCTAGCCGAGTGGGAACTATCTACCTACACCATGTGGTTCTCTGTGGTCGGGAGGAAGGACCAGTCGGAGTCGGTAAGGCGCTCTCTCTCTCTCTGTTCATTTCTGTTCCACACAGTTAGTCACACCTGGATCTATGTGAGTTGGGCGGAGAGGTGTGTGTGTGTGTAGAGGGTTTGGCAGGACAGCAGCAGCAGAAGAGGAGGGGGTTGAGGATGGGAAGACACAGGAAATAGAACTCCAGGATGTGCTCCTGTTCCACTTGCTCAGTGTTCTCTGCTGCTGTAAGCTTCACACGGTCTTCCATATCTGACACCTTTTTAGTTTTCTTTCCTCAAGTTTTCTTTTCAGTTCAAGTTCTGTCTTTCGCAGTGTTGCTCATTCAAAATGTATGAATGCTTGTTTGCAAGAAACTGAGACTAAATAAAGCTCCAGCTCACACCAGTTGAGCATATTGCTGTGACCCTGCTATATAAGGAACCCAGGACGGTTCCCCACTGAGCTATGACCCAGTCTGGGCTGTCCAGCTGCTCTACTGCTGCTATCTCAAGGCCACAGAGTTAATGATTGTCAAGGCAAGGCAATTCAATGCACACACACAGGCCAGAACTTCAACTCTGGGACAAGCTTGATTTGCTTAACTTTTGGCCCCTAGTCTAGTTGATTCTGTTCTGACAGGCCAGCCCTAGTTTTGTGGTTACTTACATTTTACATCTTAGTCATTTAGCAGACACTCTTATCAAGAGTGACTTACAGTTAGTGAGTGCATACATTTTCATACTTTTTTCATACTGGCCCCCCGTGGGAAACGAACCCACAACCCTGGCGTTGCAAGCGCCATGCTCTACCAACTGTGCTACACGGGGCCAGACTACTTCAGGCTGTTATGCTGCAGATGTTCACCTAAAGTGCTTGGTGGGGACTGACTGTGTGTTGGGTTCCAAAGGAGGAAGAACAGGGGGATATCCTGACCCTCTCTCTCCACTCCACCTCACAGGGGAGTCCTGCTGCTCATTGTCCAGCATTTCCCCCCACTGACGACAACCCAAGGCCTGGGGAAGCTATTCTTTTTCATCTTTCCCCAATCTGGAGGTAGACAGACTTGCCCTCGAACTAAACTGACATGTTCTCATTCCTTTCAGCGCTTTTGAACGATTATGTAAGTTGGTTTGTTTGTCTGTTTGCTAGTCTGTTTGTTTTGTAGATGTTGATACAATAGTGATGGAACAGTAGTGTAGAAGCAGCTATACAATGGCTAACTGGTTGAGGACAAAGCCTGTGGTCTCCCTCCTATAGAGAGCTGTAGCAGCAGTAACAATGGGAGGATGTGTTCTGGGCTCGCTGGGCTGTGTTTCCTGCTGCTGGCTAGCTCGCTCGCTGGCTGGCTGTGTGAGAGACGGGACTCTGAGCATTAGCTTACAACAGCGTGTGTGTGTGTGCTTCTCGGAATGTGGTAGCACTGGTCACTCACTGCCTGCCAGTCCTGCCCTGGGGCACAGTAAGAGATACAACACACAGGCCTACAGTAGGCTATATTTCCTGGGTGGGTCCTACAGTATGTATTCAACTGAACGACAGTGGTTACTAGGAACAACATGGCAAAACCCAGCTGTGGGTTCCCAGCTAACAAACACTCCCCTTTTTCCTCTGTGACAAATGAATGTTTAGTTCTATGCCCAGTGAGTTCACTGTTCCAATTGCCCTGCCTAGGACCCTTCTCTCACTCACAAGTTGTTTTGGGTGAAGTTGTATACGGTGACGTACACATTATCACGGGCAATTTAATACTTGGCCTTGGTGCCTCCCTAACCAAAGATCTAATCATCTGACAGCTATGAGAGCCATGCTCGTGTTGAGACAGTTTGCCAGTTTGAATCCTGGCGCATAGTAGAATTTGACAGCACTGTCATTTGCCCAAATAGAATTGTCTCATACTGTCAGTTAGGATTGGGGAGGATGCTCACATCTGTGACATTCCATGTTTAACTGGACATGCCTGGATTAGGAGCAGGTACTGACAGAGGGAGTGAGTGTCTATTTAAGGCAACAGATGTATGACCACCACATAGTGTTAGAGGAATGTAAGGAAAAGCTACTAGAGTTTAAAACATGCTGTACTCATGGTATTCTCCTCTATATGGGGTTAGCAGTGTATCCAGAGCACCACACATCTAGTCTCACATCTTGTCCCTCTTCAATCTGTGGCGCATTGGGTCCAATGGTTTGTGTGTGCACGTGCGTCTGTCCATGTTGGACGTGGTTCTAATCAGACTCTGACATGTATGTAGCACATCTGGCTTGAGTTAGCCCCTGAAAGGTCCCTCGTTCCCGCCGCTCTGTGAACTACTGTTTTTATGACTTCATTAGAGCAGTGCTGTGTGTGTCCTTCTCTACAGCCTTGCAGCTTTTAGACAGACTGTCTGACAGACAGAGAGGCGCAGGTTATTAAACAACAAATGAAAGACTAGAATAGCAGATGATAAGGAATGAGCGAGAGATGGATTGTACACGCTGGGTTGTACTCTCCAGGGAAATATCCGAATACCCCCTTCTAAACCAGAGCCCCATCTGCCTGTTAAGACTGAAGACCCTGTTTAATAGAAAACCACATGAAAAGCCTCCTTTAACCACCACCACCACACACCCCAGACAGAGGGTCGAAGACACACAGCTCTGTGTGGTCTCCACTAAACCCCCCCACACACACACACACACACACACACACACACACACACACACACACACACCCTCACAGAGTGAAACATACTGAAATTATTTAGACCACAGCCACATGTCAGATTAGTGTGGTGCCTAAGTGTGTCTGTGTCGTGTTAATATGGAGTCACACACGGTCTCTGTCACAGAGGTGGCCCAGTGTGTCTGACACACTTGATATCAGATTCAAGGACACTTTCTCTTTGCTTAATTCAGTGCCATCACAGACAGAATGTTCCATCTCGAGACAGAGAGCTAAGAACAGAGATGAGATAAAACATAAGTCTCCATCTTGTGAGATTATATTGTGCTGCTATTTCCTTGCTCCTTCTGTCTCCAGTCAGATTGTGTAGCATAGCCTGGAATAATGAATGAGTGTATTGATGGAGCTGTTCACATCTCAGTATGGAGCTCAGCTTAAAAACCAAAGAGCTGTGGACAAATTGACTTGAGACAGAGATTTGTGTGTGTGTTTATAGTAAACTCTCTCAGGACTCCAGTCCACCACACTCGACTTGGTGTGATTAACTATTCTTTCCTGTGCTAAACCCAAAGGCAGGAAACTGCAGATCATAGTATGGTTTTATGTCATTTAGGAGTCTGGTTTGAGATATGCACACAGTATGAATGCAGCCTCAGTGTGAAAGGACAGACAGTAGTTTTGTGACAGGGTCTGATGCCTTGGCTCCAATTTCCTATAAAGAGCTGGTTTACAGGGCACTTCCCTGGACAGGAAGACTCAGGGCAGGGCGGGAGAACTGTTTGTTTGTGTCAAAGTACATTTGACTGAAGAAAACAATTTTTACCATTTGGACTGCTTTAGTGGGCTCCCTTCCTGAATCTAAATTTCTCCTCAGTGGTCAGCTAGTTTGTGAAAAACTCAATAACAGTTCTCAAGTAAAGTAGTAAAACTTAATTTAGAACTATGAGGTTACAGTGAGGTGTGTGTGTGTGAGAGTAGATGTGATATGTGTCTGGGCAGTGCTAGGTGTGTGTGTCTGGGCAGTGCTAGTTGTGTGTGTCTGGGCAGTGCTAGGTGTGTGTGTCTGGGCAGTGCTAGGTGTGTGTGTCTGGGCAGTGCTAGGTGTGTGTGTCTGGGCAGTGCTAGGTGTGTGTGTCTGGGCAGTGCTAGGTGTGTGTGTCTGGGCAGTGCTAGGTGTGTGTGTCTGGGCAGTGCTAGGTGAAGTCTCCTCTGTCCTTACTGGACCCTACCACCACAGTGTGAACGTGCTCAGCCGCGGATCATAACACCTGGTGAACTGATCACATACTACAAAGGAGGGGGTCATTTCCCCTGCTCACCCTGTGTTGTTGACCAGTTACATAAGAGTGATGCGGTCAGTTGTTAGTGGTGCAAGTCCACACATATAAAGGCGTCAGTGTCTGTCCGCAAAACAGCTCTTGTAGTAAGTAAAATCGTGGAGTAAAAAGTTTAAAACAACCGTAACATTGAAATAGACAGAAAGGCACTTTATCCAAAAAGTGTTTGAAAACTTTGGAATACTGCAGCTTGCTGTTATTCGATAGAAATAAAATGCATGATAGTTTTTCTATCAGATGTTTTTGGGCCTTGATCTTCCCTCTGAACATGCTGTCGACAGTGTTGTTCTGGAGCCACATTTTCTGAGGCGATGAGACTTGACTAGACATGTTAGAGCTGTATAAGACTCTGTAATTGTCTCCTTTGAGGCTTTGCCACACTTACTCCACACACACCTCCTCTTGGCATCGGGCAAGGCGTGCATCATGACTGCGACTCAACACATGTAACGCCATCCGACAATGTGATCATTAAAAACAGCATTGTAGCTAGCTACACGTGTTCATTCTGTGAACTCTGCCATTAGTGTCAACTTCCTCTCCTTTACTAGAATAAATCAAGTTAGGTCTTTATGTGTTTTAGGTCCGGAAGAAGGCGTTTTAGTGAGAGAGGTGGGATACATGGATGAATAGGGATGGGGGATTAACCCACCTTTAGGCAGGGATGAATACTACCCAGTATTCTGCTACACTAGCCAGCCGTCGTACTGAAAAACGGTAGCAATTAGAGCTCTCGTTAAAGCACTGCAGAATTTTATTAATGGACTTTATAGACCTTCTGTGTTTCATGCTGCCCTAACTCTGAGCCTATGAACTTGGTGTGTGTGTGTTGGGCTGACAGGCCGAGGCAGGGTACAGGAAGCCTCCTGCTGTGCCTGTCTGTGTCTACTGCCTCACATGGAAACCGCCTCCCTCTGTCTGTGGGTTAGAGCTCCTATTTCCCTCCCATCACATCACTCGTTGATGTAAAGGCCTTCATCTAGAACATTACTCTGCTAGTCTACATGTTTCTGTGGTAACTGAAGCTCTGACATGTTTTGGAGAGATCAGGTAGCACCTAGTTATGGCTTTAGATTGGACACCTGAAAGAGCATAAGTACCATTTTGGTTTTTGGTGACCTAATGACGTTGTAGTGTCTGTCACAACAACCCAAGTGGCATTGCATCTCTCACACACACACACACACACACACACACACACACACACACATTCTCAGGTTTGTTTCTTCCCCGTGGCAGTATAGATGAACCCCCTGGTTTTCTCACTAAGCCCAGTATCCTGTCCCCAGCCAAATGTGAGCTGTGATAAGATTTCCCTCTTGTAGGACAATAAACATGAATCTGTATCAGCCTGGCAGAGGGCCAGTGGTCCTCATGCGTGTAAGGGGACACCTTTTCTTCCTGTTCCCTCCTCTGTGATGGGGACCATTGTGTCCCCCAGGGAGGACGGGTGGCCCTCTGGAATGTCCCCCTCTGGGCTTAGGTGACGCCCCTCTAAGAGGAGTCTGTCACACAGCTCCAAGTGACAGCACTGGTCATAAGACAAACGCCAGATTAGCGACTACCACAACAGTGCCAGACTGAATATATTGATGTCTTCAGTGTATCTGCTGCTGCTGGTTTAGTTGACTCTTCCCTCTATTCAAGGGGTTTAGGTCTGGTGGTTTTCATCTTCTTGCCTCATTCTTGTTTATCTGATGCTCTGTGGTGGTAGTTGTGCTAGATTAGAACAATTGTATGATGCAATAGATATAAAGTGAAATTGGACATCATGGTGGAGAGGAGGTGCTGAGGGTCTATTGTGGAGTAAATAGCTAGGCTTTCTCAGGTGGATTCTGTGGCTGAACCCTACTCTGGGCTCCCATACCCACATATTCTCTCTCTCTTATCTCTCTCTCTCTCTCTCGTCTTCAGATCCTCTCTCTTCACATTGTTTGCGTTGGCATAAAGCATCACATATAAGGAGTGTGGGAGTCGACTCCTTGTCGGTTTATATTTCAGTGGTTGTTTTGGCAGGTCTTCACAACGCCCATCAAACGCTTTGAGGAATAAACAGATGTTCAGAAAGTCAGCAGGCGACCGTCCAAACCTCTCCCGTAGCTTTAGTGTCGAGCACCAGACTCTCTCAGCCGACCACCACACACTAGCCTTAAAACAACAGTGTGTCGCATCCACGGCAGCCCTCGCGTGAGACGGGCAATGGGCCCACACATGGGTGGCTTTTACTGGTAAAGCCATCCAATCCCGGTTCTCGTGTTTGACATGTATATTATTAGCACCTCCAGCTGGAGTTCGTCTCTACCCACAAACCCCCTGCTGATCTCTCTGTTAGGGGTCACCAGAGCCCCACACACATCCTTTTATGTCGCTTCCAAAGACTCGTGGCCCAGCGTAAAGAGGTATTAGTGCTCAGACTGGAATGTTGATACTGTAAATACAGGTTCTTATTGTGAGTCACTACACTTGAATAGGAGAGGTGTTGAACTGGTGCTGTGGAGGAGAAGGACCACCAGGCAGGCTATGCTGTGTGGTGGTGTCTATCTGCTGCACCTTACAGAGGAATGTGTTGTTGACAATGGAGGAGGAGGGCTGTGCTGTGATCTCCCTCTCGTCTGGCTGCTGTCTCTCTGGCCTATCACATTCCTCCGTTCCAAGATGCTCTGGTTTGGCTAGAGGAAAACACCTGTTCTGTTTTCTCTCTCCGTTTGCGTCTCAACACACGTTCTCACAATAACATGTTTTTGAAGGTTTGGTACTGTACTGGTGGCTCATCAGAAGAGTCAGGACTGCCTACATATAGATGCAGGTGCCAGTGTAGAGCAGTTTCATTGCTTTAACTGAAGCTGTACTAGTTCCCTTGAATTCATGAAGGAGTTCATGTTTAACTTCAGAGACTAACAGTTTGTTCTCAGTAACACTCATAGTGACTGGAGGCCAAGTTCTCTCAGTCAAGCTCATTTGATCCTGTTATATGGGTTACTTCAGGCAACCATGATGTGGAGTTGTCATTCTTGAATGGGCTAAGGAACAATTGTTCAGTGGAATTCTGGAGTTACAAAGTAGGAGTAAAGCCTGTATCTACTATCTAGCCTATCATGTTTGTACAGGTGAAAGCTCTTTTTAGAATCGTCTGGTATTATTGGGCCAAAGTTCCATGTGAACTGTTCTCTCGTGTTATTTTGAGATTAAATTATATTAAACCGAACAAGACAAGTACTGTCCCAGGCAGCTCAATGTGATCTCTACCTGATCTTCCCCAAATATTACAGCTGGCTCTGGCCAGGCCATATTGGGCAGGACCCTCTGCTACCTTTGGAGAGCTCAGCCACAGGAAAATGCTTTTTCATCAAAAGGACATTTTTAGTCCACTCTTTAAAAAACACTGACGCTCAGGGGTTCTTCCACACTACTCTAGGATTGTATTTGAATTGTTTGTGAAATGATTTAAGCGGTATTAACTGGTATGGTGATTTGAGGCCTTGGAGTTTTAGTTAGGGCAGAGGGATAGGGGGAGCCACTCATTATAGGGTTTTCTGGCTTTCAAATGTGATGCTTAAAGGGAACCTAAACTGGTTGATGTGGCTAGTCAAAACAGCAGATGGCACGTATCATGTCAATCCTCCTTTGGCCTCGTCTCATGTAGCATCATTATTAACACCATATTTGTTTTGTTGATACTTCTGTCAACAGTGCCAATTTCATCTAAATTGTCCTGCTCAGGGTCTTTAGACTCCAGATGAATAGTTTAATTTAGCTGGCAGTTCACTGCAGACAGAGGCCTCCAGACAGTGCTACAGTAGCTGTGTGAGTTTATTGATGAAGTGTGCTATATTAACACTAAATGGTCTATGTGTTACTGTTAACAATGTTTCTCCAGTCCAGTAGGCCAGGTGTTCAGCAGCCGCTCCACAGTCGAATGTGTCACAATAGAACTCTGGGGCCAAGTGTTCCAGCCAGACCTTTATATGTCCAAGTGTTCTGTCTGTGTCTCCTTGGCCTGTAGAGTGAATGTTCCCCTCTGTCTTCCTCTAGGGTGCTGGGCAGGACAAGCTCGGGATCTACATCAAGTCCGTTGTGAAGGGAGGCGCGGCTGACATGGTGAGGGTTTTAGATCATGACGACTATATCCTGTATTCAGAATGACCTAATCTAGTATGTACATTGTAAAGTGTTTTGTCTGTAATGTCTTTTTCATTATATGTTGGACCCCAGTAAGACTAGCTGTCTCCATAGGCGTCGGCTAATGGGAATCCTAATAAATCTAATCAAATCAAAAATCTAGAGTGACTCACAACAATGACTTTCAATGTGTGCACTGCTGCTATTATACAACCTCTGTCTCTTCTTCCCTCACCCTCTTTCTCTGAATGTGTGCGTGTGCGTGTTCATGTGCTTGTGTACTTGTCCGTGTGTGTGTGTGTGTGTGTGTGTAGGACGGGCGTCTGGCTGCAGGGGACCAGCTGCTTAGTGTGGACGGCCGCAGCCTGGTGGGCCTCTCCCAGGAGAGGTAATGCCTCAGAAACTTCCCTGACCCGCCTCGCTCCGGGTCACTCCCCAACAAAACACTAATTGGCCTTTGTGTACAGACTGGGTTTAGGAGTGAAGCAAGACACGTAACGTCCTGCTGTTCTCCTTATGACGCACTGAAGAGAACCCAAGATGGAGAACATCAAGGCCAAGTTGATACAAAGAGCTGTTTCAATAGCAGCCAGTCACACCATGGAAGTAAATTGTCTCAATCACGTCGAACGAGCAGAGACTTATCTACAGTGCACTGACTTACAATGACCTGCACAATGCGTGTTATCCTTGGTTCACGCCTCTCACAGATTAATCCTTTATGCCCTTTCAAACACCCTCAACCTTTTTGTCCATGTTCCTTTGGTTTCCAAATGCCAAAACAGTTGAAACTCAGTGCAAAGTGAAAAACAGGGACAAGGAGTTGATTTAAACTTTAAAAATCTAATAGCCATGTTGAATTAAAAGCATATGGCTCATTACACTTTAATATCTGCTCTTAAACTGACAGAATCTGTTCCAAATCTTGGATTTGTTGGTTGCTTTGAGAAGTTATTGTGTGTGTGTGTGTGTTTGCCAGTGATAAACCACAAGGCCTTGAGCACCAAACAGACAGTCTGAAACTGTTGGGAAATGAATCTCTAAATGCTATTGCATATGGGGAATGTTTAAAGCCATTCCTGATCAAGTTATGTGAACTCCTCGTCTGCCAAAACGTCTGTACTTGGTACTGCCACGATGAAAAACAATAACTTTGGCATATTTGTTTGGTTCTGTTGCATTCAATCATCTCTCCAGTCCAATCTATTCTGATTGAATCCCGTGAATATATCTGATTGAGTCCCATGTTCTCTTCTCAGGGCTGCAGAGTTGATGACGAGGACAGGCTCTGTGGTAACACTGGAGGTGGCCAAACAGGGAGCTATCTACCACGGCCTGGCCACGCTCCTCAACCAGCCTTCTCCTATGATGCCCAGAGGTAAGGGTCTGCTCTGCTAGGGCAATGGGGGTGTCTGAAATATCACCGTATTCCCTATATAGTGTACTACTGTTAACCTAGGCCCATAGCGTGCCATTTCAGATGCAGACAATATCCCTTCTTGTCCCCAGTCATGGTCTAGAGTCAGAGGAAGGCAGAGTGTCACCACACAGCACACTAGTGTGACTAAGTAGATAATCAGGGTTTGTGACGGGCTCTGGCACTTTCTCAGTCTCTCCGAGTCACACACAATTAAACTTAGCTGTTGGCATTAGGGCTTCAGATTCCATTGAAATGTCAGAAGCCAATGTCTGCGTTGTTATGTTTTCAACATCCAGCCTAATAGACTTCTGTGGTATTAGAGAGACAGTTGTAGTTTATGGGGCGTTGGCTGGCTGGTAGTGTTTGTGCTGAGAACATGACTGCAGATAGTTAAGGATGTCCATTGTACATTAACTGTCTGCTGTGGTTGGCTCATTAATCCTTCATCTCTCTCTCCCTTCCTTTCAGCGTCGCAAGGAGGGCGTGACAAGAATGGTAAACTGAGACCAAAGAGCGAAGGCTTTGAACTGTACAACAACTCGGTCCAGAACGGCTCTCCAGAGAGCCCCCAGGATGACTGGCAGGCCTACCCAGAACCAAAGAAGATGAGCGGGGAGGAGAGGCTACTGAAGAACCGGGCCGACCACCGCTCCAGCCCCAACGTGGCCAGTGAGTATATTGAACCCATACAGCACCCCTGTGTGATACAGAGGGAGGTTTAAATGGCCATTTGTGACATACTGTACATGTCAGGAGGGGTAGGGCAGGGGTACCCAACCCTGTTCCTGGGGAGTTGTGGCAGTGTGTCTTGATTAGCAGTTTTTTTTAGTGCTGGGCTAGAACAAAAGCCTCCAAACCCCATAGCAAGAGATGGTGAACGGTGCTCACTGGGGTAGAGTGTGTGTGACCACTGAGTGTGCCTCTGCTCAGCTCTGACTCCATGGTGTTTTCCTCCTCCAGACCAGAGCCAGAGCCCAGGAGGGAAGGCCGTCTACCCAGGAGGACCTGGGACCAAGATCACCTCTGTCTCCACAGGCAACCTGTGTGTTGATGTGAGTAAACACCGCAACAGCAGCAGCCAGAGGAATGTCTCCGTAGCATGTCTCTCTGAGGAGAAGGTTTACTCTGTCTGAGTTATGAGACCACACCAAGACATTACCAGTCACACCACTGGACAGGTCAGAGTATGACAGGGCTGAACGCCATCATACAGAGGCCATACAGTATTGCAGTATTTCCTGTTTTTAATCCGTTCTTCTCAGCACTCAAAATCAAAACTATAATCAGGAGTCTTATGAGTCATTATTGATGGTAATAACCGAAAGCAGCTTTATTGAAAAAAGCTTTCTCTTGTTTTTCATGTTCCCCTCTAATAAATCATAATCAGCTCTCTAACCACTGATTAGCTACCCAGCTGTTGTGCTGTGTTCATGTGCTGCCTCACCAACAAGCTTATCCTGTCAACAAACAATGGTTTCCCTGACCACAGGACCCCACCGCCATCTACCGTTAATAACACTGATTCCAGAAATCCATGACCACAAGAACAATTGTCTAGTTTAGCAGGCGTCTGTTATCCGACCTTAATGTATGGTTTAAACTAACATAATTCCTTCTCTATACGACCAGAAGAAGAATTGTCTTGATCTCCTAGCCAACCGTAATGTATGGTCTAATAATAGTCCCCTTTTCCTTGTCTATAGGACGAGCCCTCTCCACCCCATCCGGAGGCCTACCCCATCCCCACTCAGACCTACCCCAGGGAGTACTTCACCATCCCAGCCTCCAAGTCTACGGACCGGATGGGCCCGGCCCCAGGACAGTTATATGCTGACGACAGGGGTCCTCCCGGCCCCACGGAAGACCACCACCACAACAGCATGGCTATGCAGGTGTGCACACAGTGACATCACTCCAGGAGCAAAGGAATCATACAGAAATGTTTTCTCTGAATAGCCTCTCTCAGAATATATACTATGAAAAGTACGTTGTTAATTTATAAAGGAATTAGGAGTATGCAGTAGTGAAAAAGTGCTGTGCTGTTCTTGCACTGTGTTAATGTGTGTGTGACTGCCGTGTCTGTTCTCTCAGCGGGTGGACCACTCTCAGGAGGAGCTGTGTGACCTCCCGGGGGGCTACCCTCCAACCGGCCTGCGTCCTGAGGACCTGGTCCACCTGCATCAGCAGCAGCAGAGAGAGGCTGACTACCAGCGGGGCAGTGGGGAACACTGGGGCAACCACCACCAGGTCTCCTCTTCCGTGGAGTCCTCAACCTCCAGCCAGGAGCACCTCAACTACTCCTCGTCCTCCTCCAACAAGACCCAGAGCAACCACAAGAGTGGCCCGGGACGCTGGAAGACCCCCGGCCCCATCGCCCCCCACCCAGGCCCCGTGGCCCAGTCCACACGCACGGACCTCCCTCCCCCTCCACCGCCCCCTCCCCCCGTACACTACCAGGACTTCGAGCCCCAGCCCGACCTACCCCTGCCCCCTCCTCCCTCGGCCTCCCAGCAGCAGGCCGCAGCAGCTGCCGCCGCCGACCGCAAGAAGCGCGAGGAGCAGCAGCGCTGGTATGAGAAGGAGAAAGCCCGGTTAGAGGAGGAGAGGGAGAGGAAGAGGAGGGAGCAGGAGAGGAAGCTGGGACAGGTCCGTAACCCATCCGTGCCTGTAGCCCAGAACAACAACCAACACGGGGGCACACTCCCCCCTCCCACACAGCACCAACAGATGCCCCCTCCCCGGTCCCCCATGCCCATGCAGCAGGTGCCCCAGCCCTACCTCCCCCCCCAGGCCCAACAGCAGGCCCAGCAGCAGCAGCCCCCCAGGCCAGAGAAACTGTCCACCCTGCCCAGAGTGTCCACCCTGCCCCCTCAGGGTAACCCCATGGACACAGTGATCAGAGAGCTGCTCCCCCAGCAGCAGCCCCGCACCATCGAGCGCCGGGACCTGCAGTACATCACCATCAGCAAGGAGGAGCTGTCCTCCAGCGACAGCCTGTCCCCAGACCCCTGGAAGAGGGACGCCCGGGAGAAGCTGGAGAAGCAGCAGCAGCTGCACATCGTAGACCTGCTAGACAGGGAGATCCAGGACCTGCAGGCCAAGCCGGAGCGTACGGCCGAGGAGAGCGACCGGCTCAGGAAGCTGATGTTGGAGTGGCAGTTCCAGAAGAGACTGCAGGAGTCCAAGCAGAGTGATGAGGAAGATGACGAGGATGATGACGAGGACATGGACACCATGATGATCATGCAGCGGCTGGAGGCGGAGAAGAGAGCAAGGGTGAGCTTCTCTGGAGAGTAGGGGTCTAGTGTTGCACAGTGGAGAACAGGAGGACATGGAGAAGGTAGGCTACGGTATAGAGAATCATATTGGACATCAGAGGTAAGGTGTATGGAGGAAGACTAGTGGCCCAAGATGTTCATAGTGCTATTAGATGCACATAGACCCATCATTGATTACAGTAGACCCATTATAAATGTTCTGAGCTCTGAAATGTTTATAGCTTCTTGACTCACAGGGCATGAAGTTTCTCATGCCAAGGAAGGGCGAGCCATGGGAAGCAGAACAGTGAGAAAAGAGGAAATGGAACTGGGCTTAATGCTTACAGAATAGGATATGGAATTCCCACGAGGAACACCATTAAGTAGCTAGCTACAATTAATGTTTTGCAATGTGCACCTGCAACATCCTTACGTCATTGCTTTGCCATGCTGAGCTGAGCTGCTGTATTCGACTGGCTGCAGAGAGAGGGCGGGAAGGGAAGGAAGGGGCAGGATGTCGGTCAAACAACAAACCTACATGGAAACATGGCAAAGTACAAATTGGTTCTTTTTTATTTTTTATTATTGCCATTAGGCATTGATTCATCTCATTTTCCTGGTCTAACAGGATGGCTAGAGTACCATATTCCTGGTCTAACAAGATGGCTAGAGTACCATTTTCCTGGTCTAACAGGATGGCTAGAGTACCATATTCCTGGTCTAACAGGATGGCTAGAGTACCATATTCCTGGTCTAACAGGATGGCTAGAGTACCATATTCCTGGTCTAACAGGATGGCTAGAGTACCATATTCCTGGTCTAACAGGATGGCTAGAGTACCATATTCCTGGTCTAACAGGATGGCTAGAGTACCATTTTCCTGGTCTAACAGGATGGCTAGAGTACCATATTCCTGGTCTAACAGGATGGCTAGAGTACCATATGCCATCTAACATGGGCTAATGTCGCTAGCCCCACTCAGACGACACCACAGATCAACATAAACCAGTGAGAGTATTGCTTTATTGCTTCTCATTTGTAACTGTTACAACAGTACTGTCTTCAGTCTGCTGTGACCTTGTATCCAGACTGTCTAGTGAGACAATGATTCCAATAAGTAGTGAGCAGTCCCTGCCAGCCAGGTCAAGGCTCACAGCCCCTGCTTGTCTGTCTCTCTGAGGGAGAAAGATTGTCTTAGTTTCGGCCAGGGGGGTGGTGATGGAACAATGTGGAAATTCTTCTTGTAAACTGGGCACTTCGTGGAGCTCCATGCGAGAGATGGGACTGAGCGGACCATAGAGGAGCGTTGTCTGTCTGAGGGGAAGTGGGCCGTTCATTCGGCCGCTGGCAGTAATCAGCCCCATACTGTGGAGAAATGTTCCTAAAACCCCTAGCAATGCTTCTTCTTCTTCTTCTTCTATTTGGTTTCTTCTCTTCTCCCGCAGCAGACTGCTGTCCCAGCGATCTCTGTTCTAGACTTGGTACGTTCTCTCTTTACGCACTCTTCCTCCTTTCTTGTCTTCGGCTCCACCTGTGTTTCCTCTCGTTCATTCTCTCCCCTCCCCGTCTTGAGTGGCCACACGGGGAAGTCATCCTGCGATGCTCATTGGCTGTGGGGCCCTGTCTCCACTAGATAACTGCTGCTGTGGGAACGGTAATCTAACTTAGTCTCTGTGAGAGCCAAAGGCCAGACAGTCACACTGAGTCTTTTGGTCAGGGCTCATTTAAAGACAATACCACATAATAATGCCTCATAACATAAATAATCATCCCTGAAAAAAACTATTTCCAGAAAGAATAAGAAAATCTGTATAATAAATAATCTAACCTTAAACAAGTCTAAAACTAACTGGGGCATGGTTAGATACTGTATTTGTTCCAGAGAAGCTCAGTACTATGCAGCTGTTGTTTCAGAGCAGGGAGCTGCCTGGCCTGCAGTGGGGGCTGTCTGTGCATGATTTGAGACCCTCCCCCAGCAGTGGTCATCTGCATGTGGGGTGTAACCATCATTGTGCTGTGGTGTCAGTCCACTTCATTCAACTCATCCAGCTCTGTGTGAACAATGCCGGTGCTCAGCCAATATAGCATCGCTCTCCTCCTCAACTCCCCTCTCATTGGGGAAGTTGCACAGTGTAGAACGTTTTTCTACTGTCCATCTGTAGTCATGTTTCATCTAGTGATTGACTTCCAGTCTGTTGTGTTTGGTCATCATGTCATCAGTGAGTGTAACTAAGGCTTGAACTGGACGCTCCTCTGCTCTGCCCAGCCATGCTGCTGTTGTTTGTTCTTGCTGCACATTGTAATTCATTCTGCATGCCCAGCTGTCGCCATATTCCTGTCTGCAGTGCACACTGTTTTACTCTCACCACAGACAGCCTATCCTGTGTTTACTCTCACCACAGACGACCTATCCTGTGTTTACTCTCACCACAGATGACCTATCCTGTGTTTACTCTCACCACAGAC
This sequence comes from Coregonus clupeaformis, assembly GCF_020615455.1. Classification (NCBI taxonomy): domain Eukaryota; kingdom Metazoa; phylum Chordata; class Actinopteri; order Salmoniformes; family Salmonidae; genus Coregonus; species Coregonus clupeaformis. The sequence goes on along the minus strand of NC_059227.1, from coordinate 18,128,998 downwards.
GACCTATCCTGTGTTTACTCTCACCACAGATGACCTATCCTGTGTTTACTCTCACCACAGATTACCTATCCTGTGTTTACTCTCACCACAGATTACCTATCCTGTGTTTACTCTCACCACAGATGACCTATCCTGTGTTTACTCTCACCACAGATGACCTATCCTGTGACAGAGCATTCCATCACAATATCTAGACTCTAGAATATGAGCCCAAGACTGGAGGTTCTGTCTGAACTAACCTGACCTGCACTATGCATAGTGAGACCACAGACAGACTAGCGCAACAGTAGCTCTACTCTAGTTGTAGAGCTGAGGATAGTTTGTCACTAAATTGTATTTCCACCTTTTCACCTTAGGGAACATGGCCTCACAACAATGTACAACACATATGAATATAGTGTATGAAACAGTTGATTTAAAAGTATATTCCACTATACAACTGATTAATCTTCAAGCACACAATTTTGGAGGACTCCTGAGATAAATAGAATGCAGTACAAGTTATTGGGCCGTGTACATGGTGCTGAAGTGTGTGTGTGTGTGTGTGTGTGTGTGTGTTAGTTGCAGGACGAGGAGCGGCGGAGGAAGCAGCAGCTGGAGGAGATCCGTAAGCGCGAGGCAGAGGACCGGGCCAAACAGGAGGAGGAGAGACGCTGGAGAGAGGAGGAGAGGGCCAGACGAGAGGTCAATGAGAAGGTACACCTACCTGACAGGACCCACAGAACCACGTATACATGCACTACACAGTTCTCACACAGCATATAGCTAGCGAACACAGAGCTGGTTAGAGAGGTGCTGTCAAAACATGATTTCTCATTTATGTTCTTGCAGGTGAACATGATACATTTCTATTAGTGATTTCTGTTCAGTCTGACTTCAATACGGTTATTAAAAAATATGATATGAATATTAATGCAATAGACCGCAATGAAATCCAGATGCTTGTATTGCACACAGCTGTCTTTCAGTAGTTCGTTGTTTAAAAAAAAAATGAAAGCTGGTTAAGTTATGTGAAAGGATTGATGTCATTGCCAGCAGAGCAGATTAAAGCAAAATGCCCCAGTCAGATCTATTAGCAGAGGACATCAGAGTAACAGAGTGAAAACCCAGAGAGCGTCTTACCTGCACGCTAATTCTAGTATTACCCAGTGGGGATCTGCCCAGCTAATTCTAGTATTACCCAGTGGGGATCTGCCCAGCTAATTGTAGTATTACCCAGTGGGGATCTGCCCAGCTAATTGTAGTTTACCTCATGAAACAAAACAGCTCACCAGCATAAGAAAACAATTACATAGTGAAAGACAAAGACCGATCTGTGGGACCACTTCCCTTCAGGGGTGGAAAGGGTCAACTGAGGTGGTAGTTTTTTATCAAATCTGCTAATATCAGCTTTTTCAAGGTTTCGACTGTTCTGTTCCTGGTTGGTCGGTGTCCCACAGAGCTGTAAGTGATCCTGTGTGAAGCGTTGTGAACACACCCCTCTACAATGAACCAGTCTGAGAACTGTGAAGGGGCCTGTGTCTGACTGGGTTTTAGGAACATAAGAGGAAGCCAGTAGAGCAGTGATTAGTGATGGAAGTAGTACCAAGTGTTCTGTGTTTAGGGGAAGTGTTATTGGGCCAGAGAGCAGAGGGCCTGCGGCCAGGGAGTCTGCAGACAGACAGACAGGATGCTGACTTATCTTAATGAAGCCTGGTGTTGTTTGGTCTGTCAGAGGCTAAGCATGTTTTTGGAGCACTGAGTGTTTCGTGTCCTCTGTCCCAGTTAGTTACAGAGACATTGAATTACCAGTGGTCTGAGAGCAGCAGCACACCTTCATCTTGCCTTGTGTGACTTTGTTACAACATCCCAGTGCCATTTTTTGTTTTCCCTGAGTTACCATTGATTCAGCTGTTGTTTTCCTGTGAGTCATCCTCAGACCACTGGTAATTGAAGCCCTGTAATAATGGCAATGATGTCCAACTGCATGTCCTCATGATTGTCCCCTTCCTCTGTGTTATGTATGGATGTATGCATGTAACCCTCCTACCCCCAAAAAGCATGGGATTCACTTTTTGTTTACGGAATTGTATGTTTGTTGGGAAGCCATAGTCATTCCATCAGGTACTGCTTTGGAACTGCTGTTGGAATGCCCCACCCTTGCTGTGGTTTGTGGTGGCCATACCAGAGTACAATACATCATATCTGTTCCCCCACCATCATCTCATCGATGACATATACCTACCCACCACACACACTAACCCAGGGGATCCATGTACAGAATCCAGAGCCGACCAATCTCTCTCTTTCTAGCTGGTCCCTTTCCAGAGTTAAAACCGTAGAATCCCTCAAAGAACCCTGAATTGGAGTCGTCAAGCCTATCAGATCACTTGACTGTAGTCTAACCCAAACCACTTCAAACTGTTGGCCCCAGCTAAGTCTCTATATCCCTCCTCCTTCTCAACACAGCATGGAGGGAAGGAGAGGAAATACACAGCACATTTACATTGACATTTTAGTCATTTAGCAGACTCTCTGATACAGAGCGACTTACAGGGTTAAGTGCCTTGCTCACGGGCACATCGGCAGATTTCCACCTAGTCGGCTCATGGATTCGAACCAGCGACCTTTCTATTACTGGGCCATCGCTCTTTACTGCTAGGCTTCTGTACTAAGGTATTACAGAACCCAGTACACACAAAGTAGTCTCCCCCACCTCACACACATAGACATACAGACACATAGTGGACAGATAAGGTGGAGGACTTGTCTGGGTGTCTTGTGGCCATGGGTAGCCTCCCTCCACCAGAGGCGGAGTGAGTCAGGTCCAGCCAGCCATACCTTGGAGGTGAGAGTAGGCCACACTAACAGGCTCTTCCCATTCCCTATTCCCTTAGAGGAGACAGGAGGAGGAATACTACACACGCCTGGAGGAAGGGCGGCGCCGGCAGCACGAGGAGGCCGAGCGCAAGCTGCTGACGCCTGACGAGCCTGGTCTGTACAGACCTCCCCTCCCCAGGGACTACCAGCCTCAGCCCCCCCCTCCCACTGCATCCCCCGCAACCACTGCCACTAACGCTCCACCACCCCCGCCTCAGAGAAACACTTCCTACCTCAAAACCCAGGTCGTCTCCCCTGACACCTTGTACACTGCCAAGTTTGTCTCGTACAATGACGAGGAGGAGGAGGACGTTACAGGCCTAGCAGGTCAGGTTAAGCTCTCCGCCACCAGGAAGTCCTATGGCGACCTCCCGCCCGCACACAAGCCGCAGCCGACTGCGCGCAAGCCCCGTCCTATGTCTGATGGGATCTTTCTGTCCAGCTCATTCCAGCCGCCGGCTGTCAATGCCAACAGTACTGCAGGGCAGCCCCCTCCCCCTCCCATCAAACCCAGCCTCAGCTTCATCCCGACAGGCAACTCTAAAGGTAGACACATAAAGGAGAGAGGACACACCTCCCGTATACCTCCCACTCCATATCTCTCATTCATTCATTCGTTCATGTTTTTTGTGTTATATTTTTGTGTTCGTTTTTCCACGTTTTTCTTGGATAGAGGCGTTCTGGCTTCCATTTCCCTTTCTCTCTCTCTTTCTCTCCCTCTCTCTATCAACAATCCAATAGATCTGTATTGTAGTTGCCAATCAACTTGTAATTCGTTTTTTTCTCCCGCCATCTCCCATCAGCCATCATTTTGTGTTATAGTTTGTTGTCCTCTTTTTTGGGGAATTTCCACTCCTCCGCTAGCAAATCAGATTCCATTTTTTTTGTTTTTCCCGATCCTTCTGTCAGAAAATGTCCTCTGTCCTCACCCATTCCTCTTCCTCCAATCATCCTTCTAGCGAGTAAAAGCAATCGATAAACCAACCAACCCGTGATTCCCTGTGATAGCACTACAGATATCCAATCATAGTACTGTTGGTGTTGCCGCTCCACGCCCACCCGCTCATGTGTGTTTGGTTTTGCTGAGGGGGTGGCCTGCCGCCCGCTGGCCCACCTGCCTCCCGCCTGCCCAGCCCCCCCCCGCGGGCCCCACGGCTGCTTGGTGGTGGTGTTGGCTTTAAGGAACACTGAGACACTCGCTTCTTATCCATCACACGGTCACTGTGGTGGGACCTGAGAGGAGCAGCTCTCTCTAGGCTCACTTGCACACTTGGCAAAGGGGAAAAGATCTGTTGAGTGAGGCATTGTTTTTGTCTGTGGCTGTTTAAAGCTCTGTCAGGGCTCCAAACCAATCACTGATTAGATTACTGAGAAGTACTGATTCACTTTAATCTAATTATATGGTCTTCATCTATGGCACAATGTATTCTGTTTTCAAGCCTTTAGTGACCCCTACTGACAAAAGTGGAAACTTTATGTTACTTTCATCAACAGCTGGAACCAATTACATACTATTTTATAAGTTATTAAAACAGTATTTATGTTTTCATAAATTGTTTAAAGATTAGCTTTGTTTTACATTTTAGGGATAGTCTGTATATTTTTGGTCAACAAACCACAATAATTAAAGACTCTTGGTGAGAACAGAATTCAAAAGTGTAATCTCTATTTTATGTTACTCTAAACACTACATTTTCAGTGTTTCATTGTAAGCCATAGCATAGTCTACTGTAGTTTATAAGGATCTTATAAGATAGATTTCCAAATGAGAAATGCTGTAAATAACTTAATAATATTCACCATTGACAGGAATCGCAGGATTGTGCCTTTTAATTTTTGAGACAGATGAGTCTGTTGGTACATGGACACTTTAAACAGCCATGGAGAAAAGATGCAAGTAATGCAACACAGTCTAACAGAGTCAAGATGTTCAGTGACTGTCACCCTGCTGCATGTAACACCTGCACACAGCACCAGTGCCCCTCTCCTACCCAGTATGGATGATGATGTCTGGGCCTTTTGTTAATGTGTTGCATTCCTCACTCAAATTGAGAGACCAATCACTAACCTTGCTATAACCCCACATCAACATAATCTGCAAACCGCCTCCCTCCGTCACACGCCTCCCTGCGCTGAATCAATCGACCTGATATCCATTGATATCTACTGCCTCTGCTGCTTTGCTCTCCTCCTTTCAGCGCTCAAGTGTTCTGTTCACTCCTCTTTTTGTCTGCTATGACTGTTCCAGTCTTCGCCCTGTCTGTCTGCCTGTCTGCCATGTCTCTGTTTTTGTCGATCTCATCTGGTCTGCCCTGTCTGTCTGTGGCTCTGGCTGTCCCGTCAGTCTGTCTGTGTGTCAGTGACATTGTCTAACGCTGCTGCTTACCACTACCACCTCCTCCTCCTCCTCCTCCTCTCAGAGGGCCATTCCGTGGTACAGGTGACCCGTCTCCACCTGAATCACTGGCTTCCTCTGTTAACCACAATGCATTCAGGCAGATGAATCCACTGGCAGCATCAAGGAGAAGGGCAACCCAGCTCTCTGATAGATAAGACGTCTAGATGTCTAGCCAAAGGTTTTAACATTCTACCTCCTACTCCACTTTATCTTAAAAGAATATCAGCTAAATCTGACTAATGTGAATATTTGGAGCCAGGTGTAAGGAAAGGAAAACATTATCCATGGCACAAGAATATAGACTTTTATGCATTTTTAGGGGGGGGGGGTTCAGAAGGTGTTGTTTTAGCTCAGGGGACAGACCGATCTTGGATAGGTACCAACTTATCAACCAGTCTGTAGACTCCGAGAGCCTGTTCTGCACCAGAAGAACTTGACCCTGCCAGTGGAGTCCTGCCTCAGTTCACACATGTAAATGTCTTTGTGTCTGCCCTTTTATTCCCAGTTTCATTCCATTTAAAACAAAGAAAACAAACTCAACATGCATTTGAATGTTGGTTGTGCTTCCACGCACAGACACAGCATGTTGGGACACAACCAGTAAGATTCTAGTAGTGGAAGTTCTGGGTTAGTGTGAGAGACAGCAGGCCCTGCGCTTGCCTTGCCCGGACACACATGGACACGTGAGCTTACTGATGAATGCCTACTGTGGGTCAGAGGTAGAGGTCACATGGGGGTCAATGGTGTTGGGTTAGAAGTTAGAATGCCAGTTAGGATACCAAATCAGTCCTCATTCAGGCACTGGTGGCTTTGATGAGCTCCTAGCTAACATCCAGTGGTTTTTAAGTAAAGTTTATCTTGGGTGCTACATGACTTAGTGGTTGACCTCCACTTTTGATCCCACACACTTGTTTCACAGACCCTGCTGCTTCAGGCGTGCCTTGGAATGTACTAACGCTATTCAGTCAGCTAATCTAGTCCCTGCGGCTTGTTTTGGTCTGTGGAAAAAGCACAGTTTGTTGTATAATTTGAACGTGACTGAAAAGTTGCTGGGTACATATAACAATCATATATATATATATATATATATATATATATATATATATATATATAGCCTGGACTGTGACTTGGCAACAATTTACAGTTGGCACAGTGTTATGTCACAATAACTTTGCATTGGTGTGCAGTACTCTTTGTGTACTGAAGCAGGTAAATTACTCCCAGGGAAATATATTGTTAATATAGAGATGTTATACACAAATAAGTTATGTACCCAGCAGCTTTTTAAAAAATGCTATCGGTTTAATCTGCCAACATGGTGCAAAACAAAAATTGTTAATTAACTAATGTGCTCTATTTCCCCAATTCATTAATGAACACAGGATTTATTTCATACACTGGAAACACAACAGGGGTTGTAGGATCAGGAGAAGTTTACAAGGACCTGCGAGAGAAGTGGACGAAAGGGTGAGGCCTGCCATGCATCTCTCTTTATAAACACAACATTCAACTGGGTCAGAGGAAATACTTTTAGACTGAACGAGGGACCATAAGAAACTGAGACATTGTATATAGGAATTCTCAGAACTCACAACGTTGTACAGTATATGTTTGTCATATTGTGGTTGCTTTTCTCATTGCAGTGGTCAAGAACAGGAAAACACTATAACTGAAGGAGCCCCGGAGAGTATGACCTTCAAGGAGCGCCAGCGGCTCTTTTCCCAAGGGAAGGAAGTGTCCAACAAAGTCAAGGCCTCGCGAAAACTCATGGAGCTGGAAAATGAACTCAATACAAAGTAGTAGACTGGAGCCTTAGCAAGACAAATTGACCGCCAAGCCCCGACTGAGCAATGGGAAAGAGAGCCAGCTTTTGTTTCCCAGTGACTCTCCTTTTTTGTTTTTATTGAATAACTGGACCATTACGTACGATTTAGATGTATCGTTGCAATAGGAGAGACATTTATTTGCTTAATTTCCCTCTTAAACTATCAAATATATATTATAATAAAGCACTGTAAAAAAAACTACAACAAAAAAACAATTATACTAAGACAAATTTGAAATCACATGAAGGGGAATATATTTTTGTTTGTAAAATGGTTCTTGGGTTAGGGATGAAATGTTTTGTTAATTTGTATTTTTTTTAATAGCTTACTGTAATGTGGAATATTTTATGGTGTTATTTTATGCTCTTTCTGCATTACATATTTTCACACTTTTAAATAAATGCCCAGGCTTACCAGACCAGACCAATTTTTTAAGTTGAACTTCTTCTTATACTCATTGATTCAAATGGAGTAATGTTGTCCATTCTGGTTTGCGATACACTGTATGCTTCATTCGTTAGAATGTCGCTTTAGTTTTGATCCAGGCATTACTGGAAGATGCTATGTCTTCGCTATGACTTCCACATATATAAAGTGGTTTACTTGGTCCTACTGGGGGTCCACCTGAGTGCATACCCACACTGTAAATATCCCTCTCCTTCCAAACAGAACTCTCAATTCTTAATAGTAGCAGCTCTTATTTGGTGTTTATCTTCAGAAATGGATGCTTCAGACTTTATCCAACAGGGCATTTTATACAAGTGTGACGTAGGAAATTGAGATAAGGAACTCTTACCTTTTGGTTCTGAATTGTTTTGAATTGAATAGTCATTTGCAGAGTTGTGAAATTTGACCAGTTGTATACATTGCCAGTATGAGGAAAGTGGAAGCGTACCATGATGGGAAAATTACTTCATTTTCAGTTCAATTGATAATAAAAATCACAAGTAAAAACCTTGTTTGTATAACAGGTATTTATTTTAACCTTATGTAATTTACTTGCACAGATTTTGTTTATTTAAAACGTTTGAGCATTCAGTTAAATCGATACAAACATGGAATACATTTGGGACCTATAGGCTACTGTAGGTAAATGTTATTTTAAGGATTTGGGCAGTATGCTATTTACATGAAGTACATATCTCCAGTCTTAAACCCCTACATCTCTTCAATCACAGCTGTTTGAGGAACTCCATCTTGTGTGTAAATATGATTTCTTTTTTTCAGAACATGGGCCAGATTTTACTATGTTAACTTTAATTTTCCATAAAGTAACAGTGTCAATATCATTTTTCAGCTTCTGTTTCAGCATTAAAGATGTTAACTGACATGTATACAAATGTATTCATGTTACTCATTTTAGGTAACACATTTAAATGGTTTCATGTTAACCTTTTGTAAATCATTAATAAATACAGATTTTACAAAATGCTGGAACTGTGTACAAATTTGTGTAGAAATATTTTAAATGGTGTTTTCTTTACATACTTAAGCTAAAGTTTCTTTGTGATAGTGATAATGCACAACTTTGCAGGGTGTACTTGTGTATGTATCTTGTGTACATGCACATCTTGATGACCCCTCCAAGGAACCCCTGGATTTGAGAGGAACATTATGGAAGAACACATCTGATCTGATTACTGACGTGAGTAGTAGGTAACCCTGGTATGTTTTTGGTGGACTAAGGTGGTTGTTCTTGAGTCAAACCAGAAGGCATTACACTCACTGTCCAAATAATTGTATCAGACATAGTAAATTGTTTCATGTGGCCTAGAAATACTTTCCTCAGTGACTGATGAAGAGACGCCATACAGTGGATGGCTTCAGGTATTATGATCCGCAGCATCAATCCGAAACTGTGGAACTGGGTAGCCTATTTTCATGTCCCAAATTATCTTTTTGTGCAACTCTATATATTTTCCCATCAGAAGGAAAACATCATGTGAAGTGTGGAATTGAACTGTCTGGCTTGATAACAATGAAGAGGTCTGATCGTGATGCACGAGATGCTACGTTGCAACCACATAACATAATGATCAACACTCTATAAACCACAATCCACTAACATGAATATCAGATTTTAATGTGTGTTAATGTAATGCTTACAAGGATGTGAGCACCATAACATATTGCGATGGTACGTCATTTCTAGACAGCAATTTAGTGCTCTATTCAATCCGCATCGCGGAAATTCAATTTTATAGCGTGGTTGAAATTTAAAGGCAATGTTCCCGCTTCCACGGAGACTGCATTCACCGTAAACGCTGCATATGACGGCTCAATCTGAAATTACATTTCTATCGCGGAATCTGTAACGTTTCAGTTTTACAGATTGAATCGAGCCCTGAATCTCGTACAAAAGAAAACAGCGTTGCGAATTCAAACAGCTATACAGAGTGCATATTATCAGCGCCATCAACTGTCGTTATATATGAGAGTCAGGATGGCCGAGCGGTCTAAGGCGCTGCGTTCAGGTCGCAGTCTCCTCTGGAGGCGTGGGTTCGAATCCCACTTCTGACAACTCTTCTTTTTAAATAAAATTATGTATATGGTACAGTGTTGTGAACTAAATATATTCACGACGGCTTAATATATATTTTTAAAGTATTTGTTATTGAACAAACGATTGTTAGACATGGATTATTGACAATCCATTCACAACCAATCTGTAACAAATAACAAAATTATAAAAGACGAAATGGCGTATCAATTACTGAAATGATTAAGATTATTTTGTCAAAGGCATACATGTTATTTGTCACAAAGATAACCATAATCGATTACAGTACATTGTGGCATCAAAACCAAAGAAAAAAGTAGGCCTATCAAATCACAAACTTGAATATCAGCATAGTCATAACATTTTAGCAGTTTGCCAAAATTGTATAACGTAAAATAACAACCTTGAAAAACGTTATTAATATATGCAAATATCCCAACAGTATTTTTTGTTTCATAAGCAAAAGGCACAATATCATTCAAACGAAAGGACATTCCACTTCAGTTATAGACACATGAATATCAACACTAAACAGTACCAGTCAATAAGCAACACAATTGATTTTCTTTCAAATACACTGTTGTCATACTGAAATCTTAATTTAGATAACTTAAGCCATGCTACAATGTGATCCACTGATAAAAATACAACCATGTGCAGACAGAATATAGAGGATAATAACTGCATTAATCTTGGCCTAAGAGAATTAAGTTGTGTTTCATGAGAATTCCAATCCTCAGAGTGGCATGATGCCTTGGCATGCATTTAGAGTATTGTTTTATGAAAATGTCAGGAATAGCTTTGTAGTCCTTTGCTCCTCTTCACACGCTTGTCACATTACCTTTCACATAAAAACATAACTATGGAATGTCAAGGCTGGTATGGACCTAAACAGTCAAACATTGTATCTCAATATTATTGAAGTGTAAAAAAAGAGTAGGACTAATCAAGCAAATACACCAGCTTAATACATGTTTTTGGTTAAGACCAGCCATACAATACATCTTATTTATAGTGTCATTATATGGAGTAGTGTTTCACTGGTAGCCACAACTAGACAGTCGTTACATCAGGGCACCTGTGGAAAAACGTCCAAGCTGAGTTATTTTGTTGTTGTGGTCACAGTTTGAGCCTTGGTGGGGATTGGTCTTTCTTCAGCACATTCAGAAGTTGCAGTCTTCATTTGCTGGATGAGGAACAGTCCATTCATCATGATTTCAACCATCCACAAGTTATCAGCTTCAGAGCAGGACACAAACATGAGTTTCATATCCTTGCCTACTATTGATTTCAGAGTTTCCTTCAATATCACATAAGCGTCACTGATATGGAGACCAGGGCCATTCCACTTGCACAAGACTGCTTGCGCTGGGTTTTGCTTGAGGTCATTACAGATGTATTTGATGCAGCCCATTGAGATGTCCTCTGTAGGTCAATAGATCCATGCCGTACAACTGCTCTGTGCCACTGGTCGTCTTTGGTTAATTTAGCCAAGCATTGAAGTCCTTCTTTGTCATTCTCCTCAGACGTGACTTTGCACTTAGACCTATTTTCAACTATGAGATTCTCAAGTACAGTAAACTGTTCTGTACTCCTGTGAAGTCTCAGATACAGATATCCATTCTCCAAGATGGACAACAGTGTCCCACTTTCTGCCTGTCCGGCTCTGATATCCTGGGATGGAATGGCCATTTCCTTCACGGGATCCACAGATGATTCAAAGGTGGTTGATTGGAGTTGATTGGAGTTCATGGGTGAGTCAGCTGTGGTTCTACTGTCAGTCTTTCTGTTGTGCTGGTGTTTGCAAATGCCATGTTTGTACTTAGTCGGTGAGAGTCTTGGGGACATTTTCAGCAACACCTTGTCACCTTGAGTAGTGAACATAACCCTCTCAGAATGTGTATTGGACTTGCTTTTGTCCTTGATGGTTGCTCTTGGTTGCTTTTTAACTGTCAACTGGACACAAAGCTTGGACCTCATCATTTTCAGGCACATCATTGCTATTGTTAGGCTGTACTGCAAGTGTTGGGTTGTCCTGCTGGATCTCAACGTTAACCTCCCACTGAGTCACAAATAGACTGACAATTTCAACCATGAGAGGTTTTCCCATCACTGGATCACTTTCATAAGAGTCACTGTTTAGCAATAAACAGGGTATGCTTAGTCTATAATGCGATAAGAAACCACTTGTCAGAGTGTACGTTTTGTCCTTCGTCACAATGGATGCATTTCCATAGTCAACAACCTCCACCTTGAAATGGCCATTAGATGCATTATCTGTTACAACTGCACGGTAGAGTGCACCATCCTCTTCATATTCAGCAGCAACAAGGTCATTCATTCTTAAGTCCACCAATGTGCTGTTGTTCTCCATGGTTTCTTTAAACAGCTCAGCGTTGAGGTCTTCTCCCATTTTCAGAATGGATTGTTCATCATCTTGCATTTGGATAAAACAGCTGTCTACAGTATTGATGTGGGAAACAAACCCCAGACCTCGGAACCCTGATCGGGGGGTGTTGTGCAAGTTTTGGCAATTGGATGGCGCAAACTGTTTCTGGGAGTTTGGAGGAACTGTCTACATCACTTTGATCTGTTTTTTTTTCGTGATTTTTTTCACTTTGCTCTTCCCAATCTTGCAGGGCATCAGGACACTTTGGTGGGTTTGCTTTTTGAGCATTTAAAGACCGCTTCTTTTGATGTTGGTGCTTGTTGTGGCCGGTAACTCCCTTGCCTGTGGATTTCAGATGCTGTCTGTCTTTAGTTATTTATCCAGTTTTGTTCTTCGATTGCTCTTTGGGTCCTTCATGACCAGTCACAGGTCCCCTGTTGCTTTTCTTCTCCTTTTGATTTTTTAAAAACTTTTTTGGTTACTACATGATTCCATATGTATTATTTCATAGTTTTGATGTCTTCACTATTATTCTACAATGTAGAAAATAGTACAAATAAAGAAAAACCCTTGACTGAGTAGGTGTTCTAAAACTTTTGACCGGTAGTGTATATTGTTGAAAAAAACATAAATGAGAAAGTCACGGAGCTCATTGCAAATCAAAAACAAAAGGAGAAGAAAAGCAACAGTGGACCTGTGACTGGTTTGTTTCCCACATCAATAGTGTAAACAGCTTTTTTATCCAAACGCTGCATAGGGGTTTGCCCTTCTCTTGCAAGACGTTTTTGCACAAGCTTCTTTGTTGCATTCTGTTGAGTGTTCTGGAGGTCAACGACATTGTTTATTTTTTACATACAGTTGAGAGTGTACACTGCATGTCAAATTCACTGACTGGCTTTGAGTGAAGTCCTTCAGTAAATCACATGCCTCTGTGCCCCAATCACCACCGCTGCCCTTTGCAGATTCAATCAAGTTGTAAAGGCTACATCTAAATGCTTGCCCCTCAAGAACAAGGAATTCTGGCACTATTGCTTGAAGATTGTGCACACTCTTTTGCTACTATCCCATTGTCCACAAATATCACTTCAACCTTATCTTACTGTGCTCCTACAATGCAGGCCCTGTACCATCTGCCATCATCTTCAGACTTGGCAACAACATAAACACCTGCCTGCACAGGAAGTGTGTGAGTTTGGTAATACTGCTTCCATCATTTCCTCCAAGCTGGGGATCTTGCTTTTCAGCTGACACCAAAAATCTGAGGGTGTGTTGCACAGCTAGCTCACTTCCGAATGTCTGTGCTTTGAATTTCACAGCTGGATTCTTGTCTTTTGGGGTTCTTGACATTGGGCTTTCAGGTTACTTTTCACAGCCATCCGATTCAGAAATGTCCCACATATTTTTGGGAGGGTTCCTTGTGACTCCACTCGTGCTTAATCCATTTCCATTAACTTGTCCTTTTCTACAGAACTTCTGTTTCATCATTTTCTTCTCCATCTCACAGGCTCAGAGGGATTTCCAGATTTATGCGTGCTTGGTTGTGGTCAGTAGCTCTGTGATGCTCTCTGTGATGTGTTGTTTTCCCTCTCATACAAATCAACCACATATCCATATTTCCTTATGTGGACAACATTGGAGACTGCTCGTCCGAAGTAGTCGGTTTCAGAGATTGTGCATACATCGTCCTCGAAAGGCTTGACATTCACCAGAGAACAACTGAGGGCAAATGCTGGTTTAATAGCAAACTTTTCCAGGATCTTCTTGATGCATATACAGTGCATTCGGAAAATATTCAGACCCCTTGACTTTTTCCACATTTTGTTACGTTACAGCCTTATTCCAAAATTGATTCAATTATTTTCCCCCCTCATCTATCTACACACAATACCCCATAATGATAAAGCAAAAACAGGCTAGTTTGCTAATTTATAAAAATACAAAAAATAAAGGAAATATCACATTTACGTAAGTATTCAGACCCTTTACTCAGTACTTTGTTGAAGCACCTTTGGCAGCGATTACAGCCTCGAGTCTTCTTGGGTATGACGCTACAAGCTTGGCACACCTGTATTTGGGGAGTTTCTCCCATTCTTCTCTGCAGATCCTCTCAAGCTCTGTCAGGTTGGATGGGGAGCGTTGCTGCACAGCTATTTTCAGGTCTCTCCAGAGATGTTCGGGCTCTGGCTAGGCCACTCAAGGACATTCAGAGACTTGTCCCGAAGCCATTCCTGTGTTGTCTTGGCTGTGTGCTTAGGGTCGTTGTCCTGTTGGAAGGAGAACCTTCGCCCCAGTCTGAGGTCCTGAGAGCTCTGGAGCAGGTTTTCATCAAGTATCTCTCTGTACTTTGCTCCGTTCATCTTTGCCTCGATCCTGACTAGTCTCCCAGTTCCTGCCGCTGAAAAACATCCCCACAGCATAATGCTGCCACCACCATGCTTCACCGTAGGGATGGTGCCAGGTTTCCTCCAGATGTGACGCTTGGCAGAGTTCAATCTTGGTTTCATCAGACCAGAGAATCTTGTTTCTCATGGTCTGAGAGTCTTTAGGTGCCTTTTGGCAAACTCCAAGCGGGCTGTCATGTGCCTTTTACTGAGGAGTGGTTTCCGTCTGACCACTCTACCATAAAGGCCTGATTGGTGGAGTGCTACAGAGATGGTTGTCCTTCTGGAAGATTCTCCCATCTCCACAGAGGAACTCTGGAGCTCTGTCAGAGTGACCATCGGGTTCTTGGTCACCTCCCTGACCAAGGCCCTTCTCCCCCGATTGCTCAGTTTGGCCGGGCGGCCACTGTGTTCTTGGGGACCTTTAAAGCTGCATAAATTTTTTGGTACCCTTCCCCAGATCTGTGCCTCGACACAATCCTGTCTCGGAGCTCTACGGACAATTCCTTCAACCTCATGGCATGGTTTTTGCTCTGACATGCACTGTCAACTGTGGGACCTTATATATACAGGTGTGTGCCTTTCCAAATCATGTCCAATCAATTTAATTTACCGCAGGTGGATTCCAATCAAGTTGTAGAAACATCTCAAGGATGATCGATGGAAACAGGATGCACCTGAGCTCAATTTCGAGTCTCATAGCAAAGGGTCTGAATATTTATGTAAATAAGGTATTTCTGTTTTAGTTTTTTTATACATTTGCAAATCTTACTAAAAACCTGTTTTCACTTTGTCATTATCGGGTATTGTGTGTAGATTGCTGAGGATTATTTTGTTTTAATAAATTTTAGAATAAGGCTGTAATGTAACAAAATGTGGAAAAAGTCAAAGGGTCTGAATACTTTCCGAAGGCACTGTACATGTAGCTTGTTGCCTAGCAAGGTAGCTAAATTACACAACTACCACAAATGGAAGCTGACAGGCAGCTACAATAAACACGATAATTCTGTTACAAATAGCATGTTGGCTGCTACGTTTTTGTTGTTAGAAATTACTGTAGGCTACCTTCATTTCGCTGAAGACCCATCCACCTTCGGAGCAGCAGTCAACAGCTGTGACCTTGAAAAGGATGGAGAAAAATCTCACTTCCTGCCTGTACCTGTTGCAGTGGGTAGAATAGCACAAGGTAGCACTCCTTTTTTTCAATAAAATAACATGGTATTTAATGACATTTGAGGTTAGAAACAGATTTGTTGCGTTCAGATGCAACTTCAGGGGGACATGACTACACTAGAGGGGGACATTCCGTGTAGCAATTGACACAAGGCCTATATGCTTGTTGCTGAAAACCTTTTGCATTTAGGTATTTCGCATAAACCTATAGGAAATAATTATGTGTAGACAAATACACCGCTTTATTGCATACATTATACAATTTTCAATTAAGCCTACCTATAGCAAACACTTATTTGTCTGCTAATGGCATAAGATGCGAAGCAGAGCAGGCCTACAGCAGACCAAGGATAGATGTTAGCTTTTTAGTTAATCATTGATAGACTGAATCAGCGCCCTGTCCTCTGCAAATATGATAAATGATTCCCTAGGCAATTACCAATGTGACGTCGTTCTTTAACCACAGCATTGACTCTGTAAGGTAGCTATCATAGTTTCATTGTAAGGTGTGGGGAGAGACTAGAGAACTGCGCTTTACTTTTTCTATTAGGCTACTAAAAATGGGTGTCTAATTATGAGATGAGAGGATGAATTTGGGGGAAAAGTATATATAAGTATATTTTTTTTGTGGATTGTATTTGTGAGGATAGGACACTTGCCTCATGAATACAATCTGTGTACATATTCTTACACATGCATTTAAATGTTCGATTTCAGTTATTTTGTATTTGTTTTGTTTTACTTTTTACCTCATAATATTTTCATTGACCATGCCTATGAAACGGAGTACAAGCCCGATCCGGGATGGCCCATTTCTTCATGTTCATCCACCATCAACCAAGAAATTCTGCGATGCCTCTGAGGAGCTCATGCAAACCGCTTTATCTGACGAGAAATTACACCGTGATTTCCATGGACATTCACTCTCAAAGTTTGACGAGGAAGATGATTCGGGAATTAAATCAGGTGATGAATAAAGTCAGATTAATAGGCCTACGCATAATTGATTGCTGAGAGGCCCATTTCCCCAAAGAGTAATCAAATTATAACCGCCATAAAAAATTTAGCACTTGTTGATGTCAAGCATTAGTTTAAATATGCCTGCACCAAAGTATACTTTTTTTTTTATTGTTTGTTGGGTAGGCTAGAAGAAAATAATATATTCCAAATCGCATGTTTTCTCCCTCTCTCTTACCATATGTAGCCTAAACATTCCTATCAATCTGACCAAAAATAACCCTTTTGCATTTTTGTCATAGCAGACGCTCTTAGCCAGAGCGACTTAGACAGTAGTGAGTGCATACATTTTTCTTACCATGTACCATTTTTCTTACCATGTACCCGTCCCACAACCCTGGTGTTGCAGGCACTATGCTCTACAAACTGAGCCACATGGGACCCATTTTTCTCTGTTCTGTTCATTTTTATGAGTCTTGGAAATCCTGTCTAGGGAATACTTATTTCTAATCGTATGGTTCATTTAGCCACCTACCTTGTCATGGCCCTGCACTACTGAAATATATTTGACTGTTTTCTCCCCCACAACCCTGTCAGAGGCAGAGGACACTAATGAAACCCTGTCTTCTGAGGAGGACCAGGACTTTGTGGAGTATTCCAAAGATTTGGCTTTCAAACAGACTACCCCGAGGAAAAGCATCACTCAGATCATTAAGGACAAGAAGAAACAGACTCAGATGACCCTTCAATGGTAGTGTTCCAAAGTCACAACCTTTTAGAACTCTGTAATATGTATTGTGTTGTAATACACTTGTATAACAAAAATCCTTCTTACAAATGTGAATGTTTATTTTCTTGTTGATGATTGATTATACATTTGATTTGTGTGACTGCTTGTTCCCTAGGCTGGAGGAAAACTATATTGTTTGTGAAGGGGTTTGTCTGCCACGTTGCATCCTGTACGCTCACTACCTAGACTTCTGTAGGAAGGAAAAACTGGATCCAGCCTGTGCTGCTACATTTGGCAAGGTGAGATGAGTCTTGAGGATGTGGTGGAGTTTGTGCTGGATGTTATAGATAAATACAACATATGGTGGTGGAAAATGTTAATGATGTTTTTTTTGTATTGTTTTCTGTGCACATTAGACAATTCGGCAGAAATTTCCACTTCTAACAACAAGAAGACTTGGGACCCGAGGTCATTCAAAGTAAGATATATTTGCTTTTCAAACAGAATTGTTGTTGTAGTGATATGATATGTCTCAATATAACATGTTTGATGTTGTTGATATTCGACAGATATCATTATTACGGCATTGGCATCAAAGAGAGCAGTGCCTATTATCACTCGGTGTACTCAGGAAAAGGCTTGACGAGGTAAGTTCATATA
This sequence comes from Coregonus clupeaformis, assembly GCF_020615455.1. NCBI lineage: Eukaryota > Metazoa > Chordata > Actinopteri > Salmoniformes > Salmonidae > Coregonus > Coregonus clupeaformis. The sequence continues at coordinate 18,111,125 of NC_059227.1, read as the reverse complement.
CAGGTTTTGCTCTGGAGCATTGTCGTAATACACATCAATCTGTAATGTTTGTTATAGAAAGTGATCAGCCAGGTCCTAGGCTACTTACTCAACTATATAATTGTAATTGCTATGACATTATGGAATTGAATCTCAATCTGATTTATTATTTGATTATAGATTTTCAGGGAGCAAACTCAAGAATGAGGTAAGATTTTTATGAATGAATAGTCTCTAGCATATACATACAGTGCCTTGCAAAAGTATTCATCCCCCTTGGCGTTTTTCTTATTTTGTTGCATTACAACCTGTAATTTAAATTGATTTTTATTTGGATTTAATGTAATGGACATACACAAAATAGTCCAAATTGATGAAGTGAAATGAAAAAAATAACCCCCTTTCTATGAAGCCCCTAAATAAGATCTGGTGCAACCAATTACCTTCAGAAGTCACATAATTAGTTAAATAAAGTCCACCTGTGTGCAATCTAAGTGTCACATGATCTGTCACGTGATCTCAGTATATATACACCTGTTCTGAAAGGCCCCAGAGTCTGCAACACCGCTAAGCAAGGGGCACCACCAAGCAAGAGGCACCATGAAGACCAAGGAGTTCTCCAAACAGGTCAGGGACAAAGTTGTGGAGAAGTACAGATCAGGGTTGGGTTATAAAAAAATATCAAAAACGTTCAACATCCCACAGAGCACCATTAAATCCATTATTAAAAAATGGAAAGAATATGGCACCACAACAAACCTGCCAAGAGAGTGCCGCCCACCAAAACTCACGGACCGGGCAAAGAGGGCATTAATCAGAGAGGTAACAAAGAAACCAAAGATAACCCTGAAGGAGCTGCAAAGCTCCACAGCGGAGATTGGAGTATCTGTCAATAGGACGACTTTAAGCCGTACACTCCACAGAACTGGGCTTTACGGAAAAGTGGCCAGAAAAAAAGCCATTACTTAAAGAAAAAAATAAGCAAACGCGTTTGGTGTTCGCCAAAAGGCATGTGGGAGACTCCCCAAACATATGTAAGAAGGTACTCCGGTCAGATGAGACTAAAATTTAGCTTTTTGGACATCAAGGAAAACGCTATGTCTGGCGCAAACCCAACACCTCTCATCACCCCGAGAACACCATCTGACTTAAAAATGACTTAAATCTGACACCATATGACTTAAAAATTGCTGTACACCAGCGGAACCCATCCATCTTGAAGGAGCTCGAGCAGTTTTGCCTTGAAGAATGGGCAAAAATCCCAGTGGCTAGATGTGCCAAGCTTATAGAGACATACCCCAAGAGACTTGCAGCAGTAATTGCTGCAAAAGGTGGCTCTACAAAGTATTGACTTTGGGGGGGTGAATAGTTATGCACGCTCAAGTTTTCTGTTTTTTTGTCTTATTTCTTGTTTGTTTCACAATAAAAAATATTTTGCATCTTCAAAGTGGTAGGCATGTTGTGTAAATCAAATGATACAAACTCCCCAAAATTCCATTTTAATTTCAGGTAGTAAGGCAACAAAATAGGATAAATGCCAAAGGGGGTGAATACTTTCGCAAGCCACTGTAACTGACAAATAACAGATTATTTGTATTTTCATATCTTCTTGTAAGATTTTAGTGACGTGAATCATGTTTTCTAATACATTCTATCTGTAACTAAGACTACAACTTCAAACATTCATACTGTTTGATGTTCCTCTATTTAACAGGGAGGGTATACTCGGAAATACTCCCTCAGTTCCAAAACAGGAACATTGCTTCCAGAATTCCCAAGTGTGCAGCATCTAGTGCTTCAAGGCTCTGTCTCTATAGAGAAGGTTTGTATTACTTTCACCAATACTTTCTGTGCCATTAAGATTGCTGATCACATATAGTATTCAATACCAAAAAGACTGTAACCATTGTGAATTATCTTCACATTATGTTAGTATGAAAATGTATGCACTCGCTTCTGTGAGTCGCTCTGAATAAGAGCATTTGCTAAACGACTGAAATGTAAATGTAAAATGTTACATCCCATAGGTGGACACGCTCATCATGATGTACAAAACACATTGTCAGTGCATCCTGGACAATGCCATCAATGTCAACTTTGAAGAGGTATTCTGTACAAAATCCAGACAAAAGCTTTTGTAGCCTTTTCTGACTAATTTTCTCCTGACTCTCTATTTATATTTACTATGTTTCAGATACAGAATTTCCTGCTGCATTTCTGGCAAGGAATGCCCGACCACCTCTTACCACTGCTGGAGAACTCCGTTATTGTGGACATCTTCTGTGTGTGTGACTCTATACTCTATAAGGTGGGTGTTTCTCCAGAATCATAGAGCAGTATCCTCATTAGTTGTTGTAGGACTCCTACCTCAACTGGACAGGTTGTGCTATCCATTTTTCAGGTTCTGACAGATGTCCTGATCCCTGCTACGATGCAGGAGATGCCTGAAAGGTAGAGTATTTTCGTCTTTCAACATTTGTGTTTTGCTCATCTGAACACCAGGTTTATGCTGTATGAAATGAATAGTCATAAAATACTGCAGTCTGTCCAGGTCACGTACTGTGTGTAAAGAGTATCTTGTTTGCAGTCTCCTGGCAGACATCCGTAACTTTGCCAAGCACTTGGAAGACTGGATGGTGTCTTCTCTGGAAAACCTCCCAGAATGCCTCTCAGAGAAGAAGCTCCCGATCGTACGCAGATTTGTGTCCTCTCTAAAGCGTCAGACCTCCTTCTTACACCTTGCCCAGGTAAAGCACTGATAACAGCACAGGAGGAATATACATATTGTGTTCATATTGAACTTTACAAAAACATATTTTAAATTATCTGAAGTATATCTATATATCATTCATTTTATTATGACTCTAAGAAATTGTAAAATGTAAACTGAAAGTCCTAATTTTGGTTATTTTGGTCAGATTGCGAGACCAGCTCTTTTTGACCAGAATGTGGTGAACTCCATGGTGGTGGATATAGATCAAGTGGATTTGAACAGCATAGGGTCACAAGCCCTTTTCACCATCTCAAGTGGTGACCAAGACTCTGACCTCTACTCTGAATGTAAGAGACTTGAAACATTTTCCCCCATAGAACATTTGCATTGTACATAGAAAACACTGCCAGGTTAATTCCTGTAAACAATGTTAATTTTCTTTCTCCTCATGTTGCTAGATGACTCTATAACAGTGTTCCAAGAGCTGAAAGACCTTCTGAAGAAGAATGCCACTGTGGAATCCTTTATTGAGTGGCTGGACACTGTTGTGGAGCAGAAGGTCATTAAGGTACGTTGTCCCCATTTCCAATCGAAGATTGGGGTTGTCAGATTGGATGTTGACATCTAATCTGTTTCTTTCTCTCTCCAGCCCGGGAAGCAGAACGGACGGTCCATAAAGAAGAGAGCTCAGGACTTCCTCCTCAAGTGGAGTTTCTTTGGAGCACGCGTTATGCACAACCTCACGTTGAACAACGCCACCAGTTTTGGTAAGAAATGACTACATCCCTCTATAACAGTTCCCCCTGATAGTGTGTATATCCAGGGAACAACTAGAACATACAGGAAATGCTCTACACTAGCCTATTTATATGTCATTTCAGCTTTTAGTTAAATTCATTACTACTGCCTGAGTCTAAATGATACACGGTCGGGCACTACGTCAGACACAAACACACTTATCATTTTGGTGGTCGGCCAGCTCTGAGCAGAATGCTGCAATGAGCCATAAATTATAATGGCCTGGCCCCAGGTAAACAAAGCGTTATCTCTCGCTCGCGTGCACTGTGTTTGGAGATAGACTTCTCCCATGCACCTTCCTCAACCCCTGGCCATTTGACGGCTCTATCACCAAACAAAAGTCAAACAGACTGGGGGACAATCACATGACCCTACAGGTCAAACAGCAGGCCTGGTGAGATGAAAGCCCAGGTGAGGGCAGACCTCTGTGGCTGGTTGAGTCAAACCCTCCGCACCTGGTGATTGGTGCCCAGAAAAGCCTTTGGAGCGGTGTCACAGTTTGTAAGGTGAAGGCTGTTAGTATATCTGAATATTCTGTCATGATAGTGCATATCTGACCTTCAGAAAAATGTGATAAGATAATAGGTTTGATTTCTGGAGGAAAAAACTTGGACAGTAAGAGGTTGTTATGATAGTGGTAAACTAAGATGTGGTTTTTTTTTCATCCCAGGTTCGTTCCACCTAATCCGCATGCTGCTGGATGAGTATATCCTACTGGCTATTGAGACACAATTCAACAACGACAAAGAACAAGACCTCCAGAATCTCCTAGATAAATACATGAGAAATGCAGGTACAAGCAAGCGTGACTGTTTTTACTTTTGATCGAAAATATACAATTACATGTCATACATAGAGAATCTATTATATTATGTAGAACTCTGATTGTTCTTTTTCATTAAGTTGTTATTGAAATTAATATTAATACTATCAGTTTTTATGATGCAGTATGGAGCAATTATAGAGGGTGTAGGATCATTGATGTACATTGTTATGATTCTTTTCAGATGCCAGCAAGGCGGCATTCACTGCCTCCCCTAGCTCCTGTTTCCTGGCCAACCGTAACAAGCCCAGCGCGGTGTCCAGTGATCTGTCTGTGAAGAACGAGTCCCTCTCAGAACACACATACATGACCCTGTCAGCCAATCAGCAGGCACTGGGAGCAAACATGACTGTCTACCAGCGCTCTGAAACAGATGGATTCTCTCTGTCAGGTGCAAATACATTTTTTTGGGTGACATGTAATTTTCTCACTCAGTTCCTGAATTGAATTTGCCTGATTGTATGTGAGCTTTATTGATACTGTCATTGGTTTAACATAAATACGTTTGTGTGACAATTGCTAATTTCATAATAAATGTTCCTATTGTATTGTCTAAAATCTTGGTGACTTTCCTCTGTACTCCAAGGACAAATGGACTTTTCCCAGAACAGTGGCCCTCTGATGACCCCTCCCATCTCCCCAGCCATGGTGAACAGGGGCAGTGTTATCAACCAGGGCCCCATGGCCATCATACCACAGAGCACCTGCACCACCATCCAGCCCCACATCTCCTGCCAAGCCTTCCCAGACACCATGTACCAGAGCCTGCCTTCCAGTAGCCCCAGCTACTACCCCACCACTTCCAACTACCAGGCTGTGTTCAGGCCCCAGACACACGCCCAGGCCCCAGCCTACCACACCCGCTCTGACAGCAGCCACTACCTGTCCTTCAGTGAGCAGCACCTGGCTAAAGACTACTTCAACAGCAGCTGTGCAGTGTCCCCCTACAGCTCCAGACCCACCTCCAATTACAGCACAGCCCCTGATCCTGGGATGGAGACTCAGGGGGTTCAGCCACTGGACTCTGGAGGATACAACTTTGTCGGGAGTGGGTTAAACAGTAGTGGCTGTCAGGAGTCTGCCTACTCAACAGCAGGACACAGTGGTAAGGATGAATTATCATGAAATAGGCGCTGAGTAGTCCATTTTTCCTGGTTAGATCACGTTGTCACGTCACCTGGTAAGAAATAACTCAGGGCCCCAACAATCAGTTGTACCATAAATGTGTATTCTACTCATAGAGGAACCTCTCTGTTTTTCAGGGTACTATGGAAACAGTGGCTACCTGGATAGCCAGAGGCTGGGTTCCATGATAGACCAGCATGTTTCAGTTATCAGCAGTGTGAGCAGTATCCGCTCCGTCCCAACATACGCTGATGTACACGACCCCCTCAACATCCTGGATGACACGGGCAGGAAGACGGCAGGGCCTTACTACCCTGAGTCTGACTCACTGGGCACACCTGGAGGTCAGTGACAAATTATGGATTGAATTTATATTTAGTCAAAGTGCTCAACGCACTTTCCATTGTAATAGGGAACGCCAATGTTCCACTACCAATGTGTAGCAATGGCCTGGGTGAAACAATGAGTGCTATATATAATTATTCTAGTAAATTACAGAAAATGTTTAGTGTTTTCTATTCAAGATATTCTTGTTTTTCTCTCTAGCTCTTCCCCTCCCCTCCTCGGTCTCTGCACCCTGCATGTATGGAGGTCCTGCCCAGTTCCACTCCCAGGATGCACTGCTTCCTCACCGGGCACCATCTGAGGTACGTGACATGGTGTCATCGCTGCCCCCCATCAACACTGTGTTCATGGGGTCTAGTGGAGGAGGACCGTGAGCCGTGACTGAACCTCCAACCACCAACACTCCTCAAGGTCCTCCGTTCCCTCCCACACCACTCCGTCACTGTAAGAAATGACTCAGATCACAGACAAAAATATGCTTAAAGTATCTCTCTTATGTAGTCTATATATCTTGTGTCAATTTATGAAGCCCTCAGCTGAACCATTTTAATATAATTTTAATCTGTTAATCTTAATGTGGTCAGAGGCGACTTTGTAGTATTTTCTGAGTTAACATGTAAATAAATACCTGTAGAATAATGCCAGTAATGTAAACATTTGAAATGTCAAATATATAGTCTCATGCAAGACAGGTTTGATTGATTATGACAAGTTTCAAAATACCATGTTATTTATTTTAGTTGCCTTTATAGCCTATTACAATGTAAAATGAATGCTGGGAATGTATATACACGCCACTATCTGAGTTAGGCCAGAAACTGTTGAAACTACATTTTACTCTACTAAACAACAACCACTTTCTCTCTCTCAGTTCCCTAACTCACAGCCCCCTTAGTCTCTATCATTCGCTAAGCAACACGACCACATTTTTTACTTATCCAGACACAACACACCATACCTTATTCCCGGTTTCCCCTCATGAGCACACTTGTCAGAAATCAAAACAAACTACAGTTCAGCACAGGCATCACCACTTGAACACAACAACTAAAAATTGATCACAGTTGTGTCTAATGATGAGGGAACACACACAGTAAGCCAGTTCAGAGAGCACTGGTTTGTGAGGCCCTACAATGGATAGAAATCTGAGAGGAAGAGTTCGTGTGAGAGGAGGTCGAGGTGGTCGAGGTGGTCAGCGAAGACAAAGAACAGTAATATCTGATGAAATCAGAGCTACTGTGATTGACCATGTTCTTGTCCATGGTATGAGCATGAGGGAGGCTGGACAAAGGGTACAACCAAACATCAGTAGATTCACTGTGTCCACCATAATCCGAAGATTTAGAGAAGAGAACAGGTAATAACTTTTTTTTGACATTATAGTACAGTATGTAAATGTTGACAGCAATTACTGTATGACATACTATATACTGTACCTATATACTGTACCACAGTATACTGTAAGTGAATATATGTTTCAGTACATCACTGTACCAATGTACTGTAGTATTGTAATGGAGGGTTGGTCTAACTGTTTGTAGGCCTAGTATTCCATGTATATTTTTGTAACTCCATGTTCTCTTTTTTGTATAATTGAAAGACTGCCACATGGGCAGCGTGGTGGCAATGTCACATTATGTGCTGCCATCAGCAATCATGGGGTTGTCCACCATCATGCCAACCTGGGGCCCTACAACACTCACCAGCTCCCTCATTTTCCTCAATCACATGCGAGATGCTTTGTTAGGGCAGCAGGATGAGCATCCCATCTATGTTGTTGTTTGGGACAATGTGAGTTTTCACAGAGCCCTCCAGGTTAGAGAGTGGTACAATATGAACCAAGGTTTTATCAATCTTTGCCTTCCACCGTACTCCCTTTCCTAAACCCCATTGAGGAATTCTTCTCCTCATGGCGGTGGAAGGTATATGAACGCCAACCTTACACCAGGGTAAATCTCCTGCAAGCCATGGGACTTGCCTGTGGTGATATAGGTGTGGAGGCATGCCAAGCCTGGATACGGCATGCCAGGGTTTTTTCCCCCGTTGCCTGGCCAGACAAAATGTGGCCTGTGATGTGGATGAAGTCCTGTGGCCTGACCCAGTACGGAGACATGATGCTGTGGCTGAGTAATGCACTTATTAACCGTAAACAAAATAGATTTTGTATCTTAGGTTTTGATAAATGTAAAATTAGGAGAAAATGAACTTCCACTTACCTGTATATGGCCGAATGAGAGGTAGGATCTTAGAAATTACTGTTGTTTGCAATACAGATGATCATTTATTAAATAATACTGTAAGGCTTAATTCATGAGAGAGAGAGAGAGAGAGAGAGAGAGAGAGAGAGAGAGAGAGAGAGAGAGAGAGAGAGAGAGAGAGAGAGAGAGAGAGAGAGAGAGAGAGAGAGAGAGAGAGAGAGAGAGAGAGAGAGAGAGAGAGAGAGAGAGAGAGAGAGAGAGAGAGAGAGAGAGAGAGAGAGAGAGAGAGAGAGAGAGAGAGAGAGAGAGATAGAGAGAGAGAGAGAGAGAGAGAGAGAGAGAGAGAGAGAGAGAGAGAGAGAGAGAGAGAGAGAGAGAGAGAGAGAGAGAGAGAGAGAGAGAGAGAGAGAGACTTTGTTAGGTAGCTTTCATGTGCTTCTTCAGACGTTTGTCTGGTTGTCAATACATCCAAAAGAACACTCTCTCATCTCTCAATTCAAAGCCCCAGTGTCAAAACTCTGAATACACGTCCCTTTAATGGGTAAACTGGACCTACACCAGGTGAGGAAAGAAAGATTACAGTCTGTAATGACAATTGAAGAAGCAGTGGATCAAAGTTGAGCTTTGTCTGTTATTATTTGATTTCTTCATTGTACAATGGAGGGAGATATGGTCAGATAAAGGTGTTTACCAGAAGCTAGAACCAATAGAGATGTTTGACCCACAGCAGGATCAAGCTGTTTATACATTGTGACCCTTTAGAGAAACAAAGATTGTTTTATTCTTCCGGGGAGTTGTCTAAATTGAGCTTTGTTAGCCTTTGAGCAGATGGAAGCCAATAAAACCATAATCAGTAACATTAGATTGACCAGGGCATTTGTGTGCCGAAATGATATCATTTCGAAGCGATACACTATTTAAATTTATTAAGTTGATACGTACATGTACAGGCTATGGATTAAGGTAGAGGATTCAGCATTTGTCTCCACAACATGAATAAACAAAGCAAAATGAATGATATTCCCCATCAGTGTTATACTTTATCTACTCAAGGGGAAAATCCATTTCAGCCCATGGACGGGAACAGATGGCTTGAAATCTAATGATTACCAAATCCTGACGTTAAAATAGTTTAATTACAAAGTCAATAATGCCTCCAACAATTGCAGGACCTTTAGTGTAAAAACAACAGAAGGCTGAACGCAAACGTTGGGACAATGTTTAACCAGAACTTTGCATTAGGCGGTGAGTCTCCATATGTAGCCCAGGCGGGCCAAAGATCAGAGGATCAAGTCATAACACTGCTCTAACATCACAGTACTCTCAGGCCCACTAAAAACTCCCCATAGACACCTCAGATATAATTTAATATGCAAAAATATATAATTTACTTTATACCTCTAAGGGTTTTCACAATTTTTATAGTCATACTGTGAAATTACATTTCTGTTTAGCTGACTTTATCAAGACATTTCGTATTTTATCATGGTAAAACTAAAGCAAGTACATTTCTACAGGATATTCATTTAAAAAGGGGTCTGACTAGGACATATTTTAAACATAATCTCCATCCTTGTCCAGTTCACCTGTATATTCACTTAAGCCTTCAATGCAGGAAAGTGGTTATTTTTTTACTCATACCTTCCCAAACACACAAGTTGAGTAAAGTGAGGGTTGGAGACAATGCTATCAGCAATACATGATCAACAATGGCCATATAGAAAGCTCTCTACTGCCTAGAAGCTGCCTTTTTATCACAATATCAATTGTACAGGTACCATTAATATGTCCTAGCCACTCGAGATGTCAGTGTTGGGAAGAACAGTGAGTGGACACCTTTAGCAACACTGTAACGTAGGAGCTCAATCAGAGGTTAGAGTGGAGCCCGCTATGGGCTTCTGACATCTTGTCTTTGTGTTGTGTCTTAATGAGTGTGTGTCTGTAATGAGTGCATTGCACACAACTGCCTGCTGGAGCCTCTGGTAGGACAATATTCAGAGGTGTCCTGTACTGTCAATGATTAAGCTTTTATTGAATGGGATCATTCACAAATCTACATTTGCAGCTAAATACAAAACATTAATTTCATAAACTGCTACTTATTTTTTGTATTAGTAAAAACAAAATCATCTTTCATCCAACAAGATCTTATTCTGCTGTGTGTGGAAAATGATGATGTGGTTGGTGTTTGTCTTGAATGATGAATCTCCTTCAGTTAAGTGTAGGTCTGAATGTGTCCATATGATGGCAGTATAGTGTAAAAAATACCTTTATCACATCCATTTCTGTTTTCATTGTCCCCACTGTAAATCTGTTATTACTAAACTGTGTGCTGTATCTGGATAAACAGAGGTCAAATAAACATGCCAACCAATGGCTTTGTTAACATGTTACTAAATAATAGTATTTTAGGGACTTAATGTACAGCAAACAATTTATCTCTTTGGAACTGTTGAATATGATCACTTTTGACGTGAAAATATTGATTTCCTCCAATATCTTATCAATATTGTTACTATCACTATAAATCATAAAGAAAATAAATAAAACACACATTCTATAAATCCAAAACAGTTATGTTGTTCTATCTTGATGTCATTGTTAATATAATTAAGCTGAATAATAAATAAAGACACCATCAGTGATATTGATCCTCAGGGAGAGAAACTGGACTTCAAAGTCGTCAGTTAAAAACCTGACCAGTGTAGAGATAAGCCTGGGATTTGATGTCTAAACCTCCCGTCACACCCTTCTTAGAGCCTTCCTCCCAAAGTCCCGGCCTGCTGTTAGTTTAAGTCATTATGGAAAGCAACTCTGTCTCCTCTCCTGCTCTATATATTAACCCTACACTGGTCTCCCAGGTCCCTGCTGGAATTTAACCTCTGGAAACGACTGTGATCTGAGATTACAGAGCAATAACCTTAGAAAGATCAAGCTGCAGCTTGAAATGGATTGATAGAGTGACAGAAAGGGGAGACGCTATTGTTTGTTTCACCCTAACCCCTTGTGCATTAGTACCTTTTGAGGTGCTATATAGTGCTATATATTGTCATGAGTGAGCTCCTATTCTGCCATGTGGGTAGACTATTTACCTGTTCATTTTCCCACCCAAGTTCATGTGTTTACGAAGAGGAATCCCTTTGATTGGAAAGTGCATCATAGTGAATGTGAATGAATACCAGCTGCATTTTCTCTGTTCACTGTTGCCCACAGTCCTCCTGTGTGAGAGGTGGTCGATCAGTTTATGGGTTTTGACTAACGTGAGGTCCAAGAATTCCACAACTGTGTGCGTCTTAACCCGGAGCGAGCAGCAGGTCAGTGTGGCTGTATTTGAAGAGCAGCATCAGACATGGTAGGCATTTCTCTCATTGGTGGTAAATATCTGGGGGAATCTCACCGCATATTCTGGCACAGAAACTCTGAATCACTGCAGTTCATCACCGAAGAAATAGTGAGAGAGGCAAAACTTCCAACAACAAGAGGACAAACATTGAAGGCCTTTGAAAGCCGCAACTGTCGACTAAGTGCGTGCCAATTTGGCTCAATAGTGACATGATTAAAAATGATGATTGTTTTTTTATTAAATGCATTGATAGATGAAGTGTATGATGATGTTTGGCAACCACATACATATATGATTTGTTTATACAGTACAGTGTTTATACAGGCAGCTATGTGACTTGCAAAATGCCTAACCACAACATATTAAATGACTGTATATGTGAGAGATGGAGAGCTCCTTTTCTATAACTAACACAGACAGTCTTAAAGGAAGCACAATCCCTCTCTCTCTGTCACTGACACACACACACACACACACACACACATGATTTGTCTGCCTATATTCAGTCAGTCACATGAAAGGAAAGACAATTAAATTCACCACAGACTCCTATCCCTCATCGAAAATACAACATGAAAGACCATGGAGTGTCATTGCTATTGTTAGCCTCACATTGCCTCTGACTTGTAATATAATTACTTGTTATGCTTTCCTTGCCAAGTGCAATAGACTTTAATTAACTAAGCTATAACAGTCTATTATGATGCTATGGAATAGGGTCTGATTGTAGTTGTTATGTGTGGGAATACAAAGCAGTGAAGAGGATAACATTGGGCAAAATATACAGTGTACCTGTATAATGACTGTAGGTATGAATTATTAAAATGTAAAATACTGAGAGAAAACTGGTGTTTCTATTCTTGATAGAAACACCAGATCTTGATGTTGTAAACACAGGTTAACTGCAGAGGCACTAATTAAACATGACTAATTTTCTTACCAACACTAACGAACGTCTATGACATTGTCAATAGCTGGAGATGTATACCCTATAATGCGAATGGTTTCTTGAAGCACACTTTGTGCCATCTTTGATTGAATAGTGGCTTTATTCACTCATTCTGTTGTATGTTTCAAAGCAGAGGGTGCTTGAATGCCATCTGGGGAAAAAAAGTCTCGGTCTGAACTGAATAGCAGAGGGGTTTGTCAGTCAAAGGCAGGGGCAAAATGTACTGTATACATACGCCTACATTGAAGCATTTTGGAGCAGAACTTCAAGGTAAATTGTCTATTAGAAACTCTTTGCCTTACCTACACTCTAAGAAAATAAAGTTGCTATCTAGAACCTAAAAGGGTTCTTCGGCTGTCCCCATAGGACAACCCTTTGAATAACTATTTTTGGTTCCAGGTAGAACCCTTTTCGGTTCCATGTAGAACCCTTTCCACAGAGGGTTCTACATGGAACCAAAAAGGGTTCTACCTGGAACCAAAAAGGGTTCTCCTATGGGGACAGGACACCTGAAAAACCCTTTTGGAACCCTTTTTTCTAAAAGTGTAGTAATATGGTTTGAATTACTCTGTTGAACTATTGTATTGTATCATATTGTACAACCGATCCAATTTGCAGACCAAATAAATGCAATGTTACAGGAATGCAATAATGTTTATATTCTAAGTTATATTGATTGTAACCAATGCGTTCTATGAAAAATAATGAACGACGTGGATGGTGTTGGAGTGGAACTAACCTTCCACGGAGTTGCATTATTTTCCAGAGAACACATAGAGCCCCGAGTTGATTATCCCTTTCATACCATGGATATAATTGAACACAGAAATGTGTTCATTTACTGCTAGAAATGTGTTCAACATCCACTGAAGTAGCTAGCAAGTTTACTAGATAACGACAGTAGTTGCATTGGTAACCAAACAGACAGACTTGCTAGTTTAGCTAACCAAGCCATCAGTCCTAGCTTGCTATTATGAAAATCAAATTCAACAATGCTAATGTTTTCAATTCAACTTTTGTTTTCAAAAGCAGCTCAAACAAAGAACATGTAAGAATGAACTATAGCCATTGAATTCTACCATGCAAATACACAGTGCCTTGCAAAAGTATTCATCTTTATTATTATTATTATTATTATTATTCATTTTTCCTATTTTGTTGCATTACAACCTGTAATTTAAATGGATTTTTATTTGGATTTCATGTAATGGACATACACAAAATAGTCCAAATTGGTGAAGTGAAATGAAAAGAATACATTGTTTAAAAAAATACTAAAAAATAAATAACGGAAAAGTGGTGCGTGCATATGTATTCACCCCCTTTGCTATGAAGCCCCTAAATAAGATCTGGTGCAACCAATTACCTTCAAAAGTCACATAATTAGTTAAATAAAGTCCACCTGTGTGCAATCTAAGTGTCACATGATCTGTCACATGATCTCAGTATATATACACCTGTTCTGAAAGGCCCCAGAGTCTGCAACACCACTAAGCAAGGGGCACCACCAAGCAAGCGGCACCATGAAGACCAAGGAGAAGTACAGATCAGGGTTGGGTTATAAAAAAATATCCAAAACTTTGAACATCCCACCGAGCACCATTAAATCCATTATTTAAAAAATGGAAAGAATATGGCATCACAACAAACCTGCCAAGAGAGGGCCGCCCACCAAAACTCACGGACGAGGCAAGGAGGGCATTAATCAGAGAGGCAACAAAGACACCAAAGATAACCCTGAAGGAGCTGCAAAGCTCCACAGCGGAGATTGGAGTATCTGTCAATAGGACCACTTTAAGCCGTACACTCCACAGAGCTGGGCTTTACGAAAAAGTGGCCAGAAAAAAGCCACTGCTTAAAGAAAAAAATAAGCAAACACGTTTGGTGTTCGCCAAAAGGCATGTAAGAAGGTACTCTGGTCAGATGAGACTAAAATTGAGCTTTTTGGCCATCAAGGAAATCGCTATGTCTGACGCAAACCCAACACCTCTCATCACCCTGAGAACACCATGGTTGTGGCAGCATCATGCTGTGGGGATGTTTTTCATCGGCAGGGACTGGGAAACTGGTCAGAATTGAAGGAATGATGGATGGCGCTAAATACGGGGAAATTCTTGAGGGAAACCTGTTTCAGTCTTCCAGAGATTTGAGACTGGGACGGAGGTTCACCTTCCAGCAGGAGAATGGCCCTAAGCATACTGCTAAAGCAACACTCGAGTGGTTTAAGGGGAAACATTTAAATGTCTTGGAATGGCCTAGTCAAAGCCCAGACCTCAATCCAATTGAGAATCTGTGGTATGACTTAAAGATTGCTGTACACCAGCGGAATCCATCCAACTTGAAGGAGCTGGAGCAGTTTTGCCTTGAAGAATGGGCAAAAATCCCAGTGGCTAGATGTGCCAAGCTTATAGAGACATACCCCAAGAGACTTGCAGCTGTAATTGCTGCAAAAGGTGGCTCTACAAAGTATTGACTTTGGGGGGGTGAATAGTTATGTTTTTTTGTCTTATTTCTTGTTTGTTTCACAGAAAAACATATTTTGCATCTTCAAAGTGGTAGGCATGTTGTGTAAATCAAATGATACAAACCCCCCCAAAATCTGTTTTAATTCCAGGTTGTAAGGCAACAAAATAGGAAAAATGCCAAGGGGGGTGAATACTTTCGCAAGCCACTGTACTGTGTATCATAGGGAAATAATGCCTGCTCTAGAATGCCCTTCAAGCCAATCAGAAATGAGTATTCAACAATGCCATGGTATAAACAAACATCACTGGGCTTCAATTAATCTACCGGCTGAGCTTGTACCATTCTGTAGATGTGCAGGGAATCTGTTTATTTTGTAAGACAGCATTGCTAAATACCTTTTACCGCTTCAGCGTAAATTGTGTATTATTACTATGGCTACAAGCTTTTAAAAGTTGTTCTATTTTCTAAGTTCAGAATAACATGTGAAACACAAAAATATGTGCGCCTCATACATGTGGGCCATAGGTTACAAGTGGCTATATTACATTTTGTACATTACACAGATTGATCAGATTCAAAACCCTATGGATCAAGGGAAGAGTTTCTGAAGTAAAGAAACTCACTGTGCAAAATACTGAGACTTAATTAAAGAGAGAGTGCTGTAAATGTGTTGATCAAGTGGATGTCAAACCATAGTTGGGTGGAGCAAAATGGTGTATTCCAGCTGGCATGGTGTATTCTGTACATCACAGCCTTGAGTTTTCCAGTTATTCCCCTCCTCCCCCTTCTCTCTTCTCTCTCTCCTTTCTTTCTCCTCTCACTGTAACAAGGATGACTGGGGTGGAGTGAATCAAGACAGTATTTTTCTCTTATTGTGAACGACTGACGTTTCACCAATGTCAAACCTTTTTTGATATGCACCTAATAAAGGATGTTTTTGATCGTTACGCTATGCACTTTCTGTGCGAAAGTGTTCTCCAGTGATGCACTGAATTTCCTTGACTTTCTGGGGACGCCTACAACATTTTCATTTCATGCATTTCCTCTATTGTTTTTGTAGTTGGCCCGCTAGGACGGTATTTACATTTGACAGATTGTGGCTTTTAAGGCATTACTGGGACGATTAGAAAGGAAATATGAGTTTTAATGAGTGTATGTAAACCCTGTCTTATGTTCCTGCTTGTGATGTCCAATGTGTTAATTTCCCTGGGTGTGATTGTTGTACATGAAGTCTGTGTGTGTTAGTATATTATCAGTAAGAGGTGAAAGAGGCCTATTCTACATTTAAGTAGACTGTAAGCTGACTCATCTATTGAGGACCACTTGTTGAATAAAAGCTATTCAGATCACAGGTTTTTGACAGTTTTCTTTCCTGATAAATTTCAGCCTTGAAATACATTTTAGGGACAAATTATAATTGTTATTATAGCAAATTTCTTGTCAGCAGTTAAGTATTTTTATTCCCATTGTGAAACAGTAATGTAGATCGTTTTCCTATAAATCTGCAACCGTTCTTATACTGGAAATTATTACAAACCATTTAATAGATCCACTTGATATTAGAAAATAATTCTGATGTATCCCTTCAGACCTGTGTTTTACATTCAGTGTCTGCCTGTAGCCTATTTGTCCATGTCTGTCCGAGACATCATTGAAGTCAAATGAATCATTTGCTTGCTTTATGCTCCTCTTCCCTCACACAGGTTTAGAGCATGACTGATCCATTTCAATGTGATGCTTTTGTGTGGACACCCCCAGTCTCTATGGCAGCCCAGATGAGGTTCAGTGGCTTTAGGACATGTGATGTCTGGAGAAATGGCCAGGTGTGGACTGGCTTTGTTGAGGGGATGAGGGAGGAGACCTGTTGTACTCACTGGGATAATGTATTCAGACGTCTTCCCCACCAGAACAGACACTCAATGTAATGCTAACATTAATGTTCAATGAATGCTCATACGAATCTGTATGATAAAATAGGAGAACTACATTTGTGTAGCTTTATTGTTAGCTCAAGATAGAGTACATTTACCAGACGCTCTTATCCAGAGCAATTAAGGTTAACCAACAGATTTTTCATGTAGTCGGCTTAGGGATTTGAACCAGCAACCTTTTGGTTACTGCCCCAACATTCTAACCGCTAGGCTACGTGCTTCCAGATGAGTGAATGATACGTTGATAATATAATAAAATGACAGTTTCTTCGTTATATCAAGTTATTTTCAAAGCCACTTAATGTACAGTGGGGAAAAAAAGTATTTAGTCAGCCACCAATTGTGCAAGTTCTCCCACTTAAAAAGATGAGAGAGGCATGTTATTTTCATCATAGGTACATGTCAACTATGACAGACAAAATGAGGAAAAAAATCCAGAAAATCACATTGTAGGATTTTTAATGAATTTATTTGCAAATTATGGTGGAAAATAAGTATTTGGTCAATAACAAAAGTTTCTCAATACTTTGTTATATACCCTTTGTTGGCAATGACACAGGTCAAACGTTTTCTGTAAGTCTTCACAAGGTTTTCACACACTGTTGCTGGTATTTTGGCCCATTCCTCCATGCAGATCTCCTCTAGAGCAGTGATGTTTTGGGGCTGTCGCTGGGCAACACAGACTTTCAACTCCCTCCAAAGATTGTCTATGGGGTTGAGATCTGGAGACTGGCTAGGCCACTCCAGGACCTTGAAATGCTTCTCACGAAGCCACTCCTTCGTTGCCTGGGCGGTGTGTTTGGGATCATTGTCATGCTGAAAGAGCCAGCCACGTTTCATCTTCAATGCCCTTGCTGATGGAAGGAGGTTTTCACTCAAAATCTCACGATACATGGCCCCATTCATTCTTTCCTTTAAACGGATCAGTCGTCCTGGTCCCGTTGCAGAAAAACAGCCCCAAAGCATGATGTTTCCACCCCCATGCTTCACAGTAGGTATGGTGTTCTTTGGATGCAACTTAGCATTCTTTGTCCTCCAAACACGACGAGTTGAGTTTTTACCAAAAAGTTATATTTTGGTTTCATCTGACCATATGACATTCTCCCAATCCTCTTCTGGATCATCCAAATGCACTCTAGCAAACTTCAGACGGGCCTGGACATGTACTGGCTTAAGCAGGGGGATACGTCTGGCACTGCAGGATTTGAGTCCCTGGCGGCGTAGTGTGTTACTGATGGTAGGCTTTGTTACTTTGGTCCCAGCTCTCTGCAGGTCATTCACTAGGTCCCCCCGTGTGGTTCTGGGATTTTTGCTCACCGTTCCTGTGATCATTTTGCCCCCACGGGGTGAGATCTTGCGTGGAGCCCCAGATCGAGGGAGATTATCAGTGGTCTTGTATGTCTTCCATTTCCTAATAATTGCTCCCACTGTTGATTTCTTCAAACCAAGCTGCTTACCTATTGCAGATTCAGTCTTTCCAGCCTGGTGCAGGTCTACAATTTTGTTTCTGGTGTCCTTTGACAGCTCTTTGGTCTTGGCCATAGTGGAGTTTGGAGTGTGACTGTTTGAGGTTGTGGACAAGTGTCTTTTATACTGATAACAAGTTCAAACAGGTGCCATTAATACAGGTAACGAGTGGAGGACAGAGGAGCCTCTTAAAGAAGAAGTTACAGGTCTGTGAGAGCCAGAAATCTTGCTTGTTTGTAGGTGACCAAATACTTATTTTCCACCATAATTTGCAAATAAATTCATTAAAAATCCTACAATGTGATTTTCTGGAATTTTTTTCCTCAATTTGTCTGTCATAGTTGACGTGTACCTGTGATGAAAATTACAGGCCTCTCTCATCTTTTTAAGTGGGAGAACTTGCACAATTGGTGGCTGACTAAATACTTTTTTCCCCCACTGAATCTGAAATTCATTTCAACCAGCTGAAGTAATGCTTATCGAACTGTACCGAGATAAAAATGTCTGGCCCATTCTCTGTGCACTCATTCGCCAGAAAATACAATTTGTTGTTATTTGTCCTTGAGCAAACAATACACATCTAAATACAACATCTGCGTAGAAGAAGGACCCTGCACTTCTCTTACAGAAAAACAGCCCCTTTGAGTTCAAATAAATACATGTAGAAAAATACCTGCTTTCTACTAACAAACTCCTTTATGCAGCCTCCTCAAATAGGTCAAGAAGTTAAATGACACTCATGGCCAGCCAGTAGGCTAGAGGTGAGTCGTGTGCAGCACATGAACTCTCTCAGCAGTTTTAACCTAAAGAATTATGGTTCTCCTACATCTGTTGAGAAAATACTGTAATTCACAGAGCGTAAAAATGCCATGATACAGTTTTGTGATTCATGCTTTTTGAATGTGTTTGTATGCTGAATTTATTCTTTATACTTTTCTTTATTAGTGTACTGAATTGAATTGAATTTACTGTATTTTTTTATATAGACAATTTATTTCATTTTTCTCATCTTCAGCAAAAAACAACCAACGCACCAAACAAAACAAAAAACACAAATACAAAACACAAAAACATAGGGATATTTTTTCCTGATAAATGATATGCTATTTCATGGCCATGATATCATTTTATGTACCACTAAGAAAACACAAGAATCGTTCCCATATCTTTTTAGAGTATATTATTTGCTAACATCATTTCATACTATGTTGTTTTTTCAACATATTCATCCCTTCCAGGAACATTGGCTCATTAGAGCTTTTCCAGCCTCAACACTGACACAATACCTAAACATAATATTTTACATTTTGTCTGGTTAATCCCTTTTATTTCAGACTTGTCACTCAACAAACACGGTCTTGGTGACCTAGGTACCTGGAATCCAAGGCCATCTCCCATGCACTGTAAGGCCTTGTCCCATAGGGGGTACACAACTGGACATTCCCACAGTGCATGTAGGAGAAAAAAAGTATTCTACAACATTGTTGCCTTTTTTCATAGTGGCTCCACTTAGTGTTGACACACAACTTTTAATTTGCATATATCTCCATACGTCATTATCATACAGTGGTGACCCATCATTCAGGGCTGTTTTGCATGTTATTTTGGCATTAATACATGTCACATATCAGTTTGCAAACAATGTAAAAAATAATATAATTGAGTTAATAACGCCGCATACAAACATGGTCTCTTTTTTGCTTTCTTGAGTAAGGCAACTCCAAAATGCAGGTGTTTCAGCCTAGCTCAGTGCTTTCTGTGGTGGTGGAGCAGCCAGCGGAAAATACAGAAATCAGGGGTTGGTAATGTTCTCTAGTTGCGCCGTGATTGGCTCAGTGTTCTGTCACTCATGGGGACACTACGTCACCGCAAAATCTACAGGGGAGAGCTCGAAAATCCAAGCCTCTTGGGTGCTGCCATAGATTTACATTAGAAGTGCCCATCCAAGAAGGTTCAAGGTCACTGGCCACAGATAAAATGACGTCAAATCACTTTATATCTACCGTAGCTTTGATTGGACTAATCATGTCAACATCATACTTTCAAAATCTTTTTTTTTTTTTTTTAGGGGGTAGATCAGCTTTAATATTGCAGATAGATTGTAACTTCCATCAATGTAATTGTCTGCATCACTTCCAATCCCCCATATGTGTTTTTCTCTCGCAAATATATATATATATATATATATATATATATATATACACATACATACACATATGTACCCTACCCTCAACCTCTCCAATCATTTTCATGATGTCCATCCGGTTTGCTTCTATATGCCATATCTTTCTAACTGTGCTCTTTCACAAAAGCTCTCAACCTATAACCTATATACTTATTATGGACACAGTATGCTTTACATGAGTTATCCTGTTGTTATTAGGTTGTTGTTAGTTGTTATCAGTCCCATCCTTCAACTCCATTCTACACCACCCATCTATCTCTTAACACCATCCATATTGGATTATTATATTATTGATCGATTGACTATGACTTTTCAGATCACCCAGCTGATGTTCAGAAAGAGCTGCAAAATCGGGACCCCTACAAATCAGCTGGGCTAGACAATCTGGACCCTTTCTTTCTAAAATTAGCCGCCGAAATTGTAGCAACCCCTGTTACTAGCCTGTTCAACCTCTCTTTCGTATCATCTGAGATCCCCAGAGATTGGAAAGCTGCTGCGGTCATCCCCCTCTTCAAAGGGGGTGACACTCTAGATCCAAACTGTTACAGACCTATATCCATCCTGCCCTGCCTTTTGAAAGTATTTGAAAGCCAAGTTAACAAACAGATCACCGATCATTTCGAATCCCACCGTACCTTCTCCGCTATGCAATCTGGTTTCCGAGCTGGTCATGGGTGCACCTCAGCCACGCTCAAGGTCCTAAACGATATTATAACCGCGATCGATAAAAGACAGTACTGTGCAGCCGTCTTCATCGACCTTGCCAAGGCTTTCGACTCTGTCAATCACCGCATTCTTATTGGCAGACTAAATAGTCTTGGTTTCTCAAATCACTGCCTCGCCTGGTTCACCAACTACTTCTCAGATAGAGTTCAATGTGTCAAATCGAAGGGCCTGTTGTCTGGACCTCTGGCAGTCTCTATGGGGGTGCCATAGGGTTTAATTATCGGGCCGACTCTGTTCTCTGTGTATATCAATGATGTCGCTCTTGCTGCTGGTGACTCTCAGATCCACCTCTACGCAGACGACACCATTTTGTATACATCCGGCCCTTCATTGGACACTGTGTTAACAAACCTCCAAACGAGCTTCAATGCCATACAACACTCCTTCCGTAGCCTCCAACTGCTCTTAAACGCTAGTAAACTAAATGCATGCTCTTCAATCGAATGCGGCTTGCACCCGCCCGCCCGACTAGAATCACTACTCTCGGCGGGTCTGACTTAGAATATGTGGACAACTACAAATACCTAGGTGTCTGGTTAGACCGTAAACTCTCCTTCCAGACTCACATTAAGCATCTCCAATCCAAAGTTAAATCTAGAATCGTAAATCTAGAATCGCAACAAAGCCTCCTTCACTCATGCTGCCAAACATGCCCTCGTAAAACTGACTATCCTACCGATCCTTGACTTCGGCGATGTCATTTACAAAATAGCCTCCAACACTCTACTCAGCAAATTGGATGTAGTCTAACACAGTGCCATCCGTTTTGTCACCAAAGCCCCATATACTACCCACCATTGTGACCTGTACGCTCTCATTGGCTGGCCCTCACTACATATTCATCGCCAATCCCACTGGCTCCAGGTCATCTATAAATCTCTGCTAGGTAAATCCCCGCCTTATCTTAGCTCATTGGTCACCATAGCAACACCCACCCGGAGTATGCGCTCCAGCAGGTATATCTCACTGGTCATCCCCAAAGCCAACACCTCCTTTGGCCGCCATTCCTTCCAGTTCTCTGCTGCTAATGACTGGAACGAACTGCAAAAATCTCTGAAGCTGGAGACTCTTATCTCCCTCACTAACTTTAAGCATCAGTTGTCAGAGCAGCTTACTGATCACTGCACCTGTACACAGCCCATCTGTAATTAGCCCACCCAACTACCTCATCCCCATATTGTTATTTACATTGTTATTTATTTTGCTCAATAAAATGGAATATTTTTTTATCATATAATTTAAAAAACTGTTCGCTAGGCGTAGGCAAGACCATAAGCAAATAGATAAACTAGGATAATACTAAAGAGTTAATCAGGGTGATTTTTCCACAAATTGACAGGTATTTACCTTTCCATGGTAGCAAGATCTTATCTATTTTTGCTAACTTTCTATTAAAATGTATTGAAGTGAGATCATTTATTTCCTTTAGGATATGTATTCCGAGTATATCCACATCATCATCAGGCCATTTTATTGGTAAACTACATGGTAATGTAAAAATTTAATTTTTTAGTGATCCAATACGTAATATAGTACATTTGTCATAATTTGGTTGTAATCCAGAGAGGTTAGAAAATGTATCTAGATCCTCTATGAGGCTGTGGAGGGATTCTAGTTGTGGATTTAAAAGAAAACATGAATCATCAGTGTACAATGACACCTTTGTTTTTAAGCCCTGGATTTCTAATCCCCTGATATTATTGTTGGATCTGATTTTAATAGCTAGCATCTCGATGGCCACAATAAATAGATATGCCGATAGTGGACAACCTTGTTTCACTCCTCTTGACAGTTTAAAACTTTCGGAGAAATAGCCATTATTTACTGTTTTACACCTAGGGTTACTATACATGATTTTGACCCATTTTATAAGAGATTCTCCAAAATTGAAACGGTCCAGGCATTTATATATAAACCCCAGTCATACTTTATCAAATGCCTTTTCGAAGTCTGCTATGAATAGCAGGCCTGGTTTCCCAGATTTTCCATAGTGTTCTATTGTTTCCAATACTTGCCTTATATTATCTCCAATGTAAAAAACCTGTCTGATTAGAATGCATAATATCCGACAATACCTTTTTAATTATATGCGCTATACATTTTGCTAGAATTTTTGCATCACAACACTGAAGTGTAAGGGGCCTCCAATTTTTTTTATGGATCTTTATATTTTCCACTTGTATCCTGTTTCAGTAATAATGAGATCAGACCTTCTTCTTGAGTGTCAGATAATCTACCATTTGCATAGGAGTGGTTAAAACATGCTAATAACGGTCCTCTTAGTATATCAAAAAAGGTTTGGTATACCTCGACTGGTATGCCATCCAACCCTGGAGTTTTCCCGGACTTAAAGTATTTAATTGCATCCAGAAGTTCCTCCTCTGTAATTTCACCTTCACATGAGTCTTTCTGTATGGCTGTTAATTTTACATTATCAATAGAAAATACATCTCTACAATTAGCTTCAGTTAGAGGAGATGGAGGCGACTGAAACGAAAACATATGCTTAAAGTACTTTGTTTCCTCCTTCAAAATATCATTTGGTGAATCATGGGTTACTCCGTCAATTGTAACCAGTTTCATTAAATTATTTTTGGTAGCATTCCTATGTTGAAGATTAAAAAAGAATTTGGTGCATTTTCCCCATATTCCATCCAGTTTGTTTTATTTTTTATAATATATTACACTTGATCTTTCTTGAATAAGTTTCTCCATTTCTTTTAGTTTTTCCTCTAATTTATTCTGAGCTTCTATGTTACAGTTTTTATTGCCATCTGTCTGTTCTGTTAGACTTTCTATTTCCTTTGTTAGTATAAACTCTTTTGACCTAAATTGCTTTTGTTTTCGAGATGAGTACTGAATTGCATGGCCTCTAAAGGCACATTTAAAGGTGTCCCATACAATAAGGGGATTTGCTGTACCTATGTTATGTCGGAAAAAGTCCGTTATAAATTCCTTTGTCCTAGTTAAAAATAAATTATCATCCAATAGGCTTTGATTCAATTTCCAATATCCTCGCCCATGTGGAAATTCAGTAAGAGTAATGTATATGCTAATTATATGATGGTCCGAACGCATTCTGTCCCCTATCAACACTTTTTAAACTTTTGGTGCCAACGAGAATGAGATAAGAAAGAAGTCAAGACAACTAGCTTGATTTGAGTCTCCGCCATGTATATCTCACTAGATCGGGATATTTAAACCTCCATATATCTACAAGTTCTAATGTATCCATGACATTCACAATTCACAAGAGCATGTGGGTGAATGTTTGTGGTGTGATTTCCTTTACGGTCCATTGAGCTATTTAAAACAGTATTATAATCCCCCACCATAATTATATTGTCTTGAATTGCTTGCAGGGTTGATAATGGATTATATATGTCACACCCTGGCCTTAGTTATCTTTGTTTTCATTAATAATTTAGTTAGGTCAGGGTGTGACATGGTGAAGTATGTGTTTTGGTTTGTCTAGGGGTTTGTAGGTTTAATGGGGTAATATCTTGTCTAGGTGTTTGTATGTTGATGGCTGCCTAGATTGGTTCTCAATTGGAGACAGCTGTGGTTTATTGTCTCTAATTGGGAGCCATATTTAAGGCAGCCATGGGCATCATGTGTTGGTGGGTAATTGTCTATGTTGAACGTTTGTTGCTTGTCTGTGCACTTACGTTATTTAGCTTCACGGTCGTTTGTTGTTTTTTGTTAGTTTTGGATAGTGTTCGGTTTTGTGTTTTTCCCTCTTCCATAATAAAGAGATGTATTTTGCACACGCTGCGCCTTGGTCCAATATCTCACAAGAAGACGATCGTGACAATATACAGTGGGGAGAACAAGTATTTGATACACTGCCGATTTTGCAGGTTTTCCTACTTACAAAGCATGTAGAGGTCTGTAATTTTTATCATAGGTACACTTCAACTGTGAGAGACGGAATCTAAAACAAAAATCCAGAAAATCACATTGTATGATTTTTAAGTAATTCATTTGCATTTTATTGCATGACATAAGTATTTGATACATCAGAAAAGCAGAACTTAATATTTGGTACAGAAACCTTTGTTTGCAATTACAGAGATAATATGTTTCCTGTAGGTCTTGACCAGGTTTGCACACACTGCAGCAGGGATTTTGGCCCACTCCTCCATACAGACCTTCTCCAGATCCTTCAGGTTTCGGGGCTATCGCTGGGCAATACGGACTTTCAGCTCCCTCCAGAGATTTTCTATTGGGTTCAGGTCTGGACACTGGCTAGGCCACTCCAGGACCTTGAGATGCTTCTTACGGAGCCACTCCTTAGTTTCCCTGGCTGTGTGTTTCGGGTCGTTGTCATGCTGGAAGACCCAGCCACGACCCATCTTCAATGCTCTTACCGAGGGAAGGAGGTTGTTGGCCAAGATCTCGCGATACATGGCCCCATCCATCCTCCCCTCAATACGGTGCAGTCGTCCTGTCCCCTTTGCAGAAAAGCATCCCCAAAGAATGATGTTTGCACCTCCATGCTTCATGGTTGGGATGGTGTTCTTGGGGTTGTACTCATCCTTCCTCTTCCTCCAAACACGGCGAGTGGAGTTTAGACCAAAAAGCTCAATTTTTGTCTCATCAGACCACATGACCTTCTCCCATTCCTCCTCTGGATCATCCAGATGGTCATTGGCAAACTTCAGATGGGCCTGGACATGCGCTGGCTTGAGCAGGGAGACCTTGCGTGCGCTGCAGGATTTTAATCCATGACGGCGTAGTGTGTTACTAATGGTTTTCTTTGAGACTGTGGTCCCAGCTCTCTTCAGGTCATTGACCAGGTCCTGCCGTGTAGTTCTGGGCTGATCCCTCACCTTCCTCATGATCATTGATGCCCCATGAGGTGAGATCATGCATGGAGCACCAGACCGAGGTTGATTGACCGTCATCTTGAACTTCTTCCATTTTCTAATAATTGCGCCAACAGTTGTTGCCTTCTCACCAAGCTGCTTGCCTATTTTCCTGTAGCCCATCCCAGCCTTGTGCAGGTCTACAATTTTATCCCTGATGTCCTTACACAGCTCTCTGGTCTTGGCCATTGTGGAGAGGTTGGAGTCTGTTTGATTGAGTGTGTGGACAGGTGTCTTTTATACAGGTAACGAGTTCAAACAGGTGCAGTTAATACAGGTAATGAGTGGAGAACAGGATGGCTTCTTAAAGAAAAACTAACAGGTCTGTGAGAGCCGGAATTCTTACTGGTTGGTAGGTGATCAAATACTTATGTCATGCAATAAAATGCAAATGAATTACTTAAAAATCATACAATGTGATTTTCTGGATCTTTGTTTTAGATTCCGTCTCTCACAGTTGATGTGTACCTATGATAAAAATTACAGACCTCTACATGCTTTGTAAGTAGGAAAACCTGCAAAATCGGCAGTGTATCAAATACTTGTTCTCCCCACTGTATATTGTCAAAGAAGTGTGGATCATCATTATTTGGTCCGTAAAGGTTAATGAGCCATATCTGTTTATGGTCCAATAACATATTTAAAATAATCCATCTACCTTGCGTATCTATTTGGACAATTTGCACATTCGGATCGAAATTACTATGAATTAATATCATCCCCCCTTTTGAATTTATTTGCCCATGGGAGAAGTATATTCCCCCCCCCCCCCATTCCTTTTTTCACGCAACTTCATCTAGAATTGTTGAATGAGTTTCCTGTAAACAATAGATATTATATTCCTTCTCTTTGAGCCATGTAAATATTGTTCTTCTTTTGTTATTATCAGCTAAGCCATTACAATTATAACTGGCTATACTTATTTCACCATACACCATAATGAGATACAAGTTTCAAGTCTATTTATCATTATATATGTTTGTAAATTTACCAATAAAAAATACCGTATTGATTGAGTGTCCATATAGCTGTACCGTGATATTTGCATTGCTACTAAGTAACCCTTCAATTGTTCTCCACTAGTTCCCCCGCTAAAGCCCCTCCCCATCCCATGTTGAGCCGTCATCCCAGTGATCGGCATCCCACCCACGTCCCTCCGGATCCCTAGGGCCCCGAGAGGCCAGGACCCATCCATCGACAACAGGACACAGTGCCACCCACAAAACAGAAGCAGATTAACTGCCAAAAGCATTTCCAATGCTGTCACCTCACCCAATGCATACCTATATATACTGCTCAAAAAAATAAAGGGAACACTTAAACAACACAATGTAACTCCAAGTCAATCACACTTCTGTGAAATCAAACTGTCCACTTAGGAAGCAACACTGATTGACAATACATTTCACATGCTGTTGTGCAAATGGAATAGACAACAGGTGGAAATTATAGGCAATTAGCAAGACACCCCCAATAAAGAAGTGGTTCTGCAGGTGGTGACCACAGACCACTTCTCAGTTCCTATGCTTCCTGGCTGATGTTTTGGTCACTTTTGAATGCTGGCGGTGCTTTCACTCTAGTGGTAGCATGAGACGGAGTCTACAACCCACAAAAGTGGCTCAGGTAGTGCGGCTCATCCAGGATGGCACATCAATGCGAGCTGTGGCAAGAAGGTTTGCTGTGTCTGTCAGCGTAGTGTCCAGAGCATGGAGGCGCTACCTGTCCTTGAGCTGTTCTTGTCTATTAATGTTCTGTATTTGTCATGAGAATTTCTATCTCTAATTCAACCTAAGCTTGAATCATTACCAGGGGTTGTAAGGCTCTGGTTATAATCATAAATGATTCAAGGTCCACAACCAGCAAGAATGATCTGTATTTTTAATCATGGAGAGCTCTGCCGCCAAAAACCATACATACAGCTTTATACCCCTTGACACACAAAGGCACTTTGCTCCGCCCACCTTTAGGAGGCTTTTTTTAACCAGTTTTCTCAGTCCCCTTCACCCTGGAATGTTTAGTCCCGCCCCCCTCTGTTAGTGGGTTGACACTACATTATAACTCTAATACCGTTCACACATTTATACTGTATTTGGGGTGAAATCCTTTAGTCATTATTCTTAAAATACAAATTAATCTATCAATATTATGTAATGTTTCATGTTTTGTGTGGACCCCAGGAAGAGTAGCTGCTGCTTTTGCAACAGCTAATGGGATCCTAATAAATTACCAAATACCAATGTCCTTGGTAGAGTTTCTGGTCGTAGTGGTGGTTAGAATGGATACTTCAGCGCACCCAGTAGTTCGTAGAGTTGATCTGTTAGATAGATACTTCAGATGTACCAACGGTTGTCTGAGAGGGATTGTCCTTCCCAACTTGTGTCTTTAGTGAAAGTTCTCTAGACAACTATACATGCCAGCTGCAGACTGGTAATGCTACAGTCTAGTGAGTTTCTTCTTCTTGTGTAGAGATTGAGAGTTTCAGAGTTTCACCATTTCAAACGTGTGGACTAACGTCTCACGTTTTCTGGTCTAACCATTTTAAGCCGTGTAGCTTCAGCTTCACGCTTCCTGGTCTGGTAGAAATTCAACCATTTGCAACATCCGGCTTATACCGTAGTCTGCTTGGTCTTTTCCTTTGGTAATGGAGTTGTAGTTTTAAACCATTTTGCCATATTCAGCTCGCACTGCATGTCGGCTGGTCTGATGTGAATTACGTCAGGAGGGGTTTTATACTTGAGTTTGTGCTCATCTGGGCGTGGCCACTGACTGAGAACAAGTCAATATGGAAAACAATCATCTCATCTAGAATGCTAAAATCACATTGTTATCTTCACAAAAGTATTATTATACTTAATCAGTTTTATACAACAATTAGATGCAAACCTCATAACTGGGAATTGTACAACCCCAGATATACAGTTATGTTGTTCCACCATCTTTAATGACATCACAACATAGTAACGAATTCAACATGATTGTTCTTTAAGTCCCCACCGACCATTTCCCACATTCTTTGAAGTACAAATATTGTTTCATTATCCACTTTTGGATGTTGGGGTTTTGGCGGGAAGAATCTCTGTGTTAACAAAGGGGTCCTTTCTCCCAATACTTCATGGCAAGGAAGAGAAAGTCTGCACGGTATTTACGACCGGTCATAAAACTGGCCCCCAGGAGAGGGGGTGTTCAAACCTTTGCCTAGCCGGCATCTTTGATCCTCAGCCCATGAGGGCAAGTCATGACACTCTGTAGTGCCTTGGGGTCAGATTCCAATCAGTTGCCATACCAAGTGGTGATGCAACCAGTCAAGATGCTCTCAATGGTGCAGCTGTATAACTTTTTGAGGATCTGAGGGCCCATGCCAAATCTTTTCAGCCTCCCGAGGGGGAAGAGGCGTTGTCGTGCCATCTTCATGACTGAGTTGGTGTGTGTGGATGTTAATTTCTTAGTGATATGGACACTGAGGAACTTGAAGCTCTCGACCCACTCCTCTACAGCCCTGTCAATGTGGATGGGGGTGAGCTCCACCCTCCGTTTCCTGTAGTCCACGATCAGCTCCTTTGTCTTGCTGACGTTGAGGGAGAGGTTGTTGTCCTGGCACCACACTGCCAGGTCACTGACCTCCTCCCTATAGGCTGTCTCATCATCGTCGGTGATCAGGCCTATCACCGTCATGTCGTCATCAAACTTAATGATGGTGTTGGAGTCATGCGCGGCCACGCAGTCGTGGGTGAAGAGGGAGTACAGGAGGGGACTAAGCACCCCGTGTTGAGAGTCAATGTGGCTGATGTGTTGTTGCCTACCCTCACCACCTGGGGGTGGCCCGTCAGGAAGTCCAAGATCCAGTTGTATCCATAGAGGTGTTCAGTCCCAGGGTCCTGAGCTTAATGATTAGCTTGGAGGGCACTATGGTGTTGAACACTGAGCTGTAGTTGATGAAAACCATTCTCACATGGGTGTTCCTCTTGTCCAGGTAGGAGAGGGCAGTGTGGAGTGCAATAGAGATTGTGACATCTGTGGATCTGTTGGGGCGGTATGCGAATTGGAGTGGGTCCAGGGTGTCTGGGAAGTTGGTGTTGATGTGAGCCATGACCAGCATTTCAAAGCATTTCATGACTACAGATGTGAGTGCTATGAGGCGATAGTCATTTAGACAGGTTACCTTGGCGTTCTTGGGCACAAGGACTATGGTGGTCTGCTTGAAACATATAGGTAATACAGACTGGGTCAGGGAGAGGTTGAAAATGTCAGTGAAGACACTTGCCAGCTGGTCAGTGCATGCTCTGAGTATGCATCCTGGTAATCCGTATGGCCCGCGTCCTTGTGAATATTAACCTGTTTAAAGGTCTTATTCACATCGGCTATGGAGAGCAAGATCACACAGTCGTCCGGAACAGCTGGTGCTCTCATGCATGGTTCAGTGTTGCTTGCCTCGAAGCGAGCATAGAAGGCATTTTGCTTGTAAGCAGGAATCAGGAGGATAGAGTTATGATTAGATTTGCCAAAGGGAGGGCGAGGGAGAGCCTTGTATGCGTTTCTGCGTGTGGAGTAAAGGTGATCTAAAGTGTAGTACAAGTGACATGCTGGTAAAAATGAGATAAAACGGATTTCAGTTTCCCTGCATTAAAATCACCGGCCACGAGAAGCGCTGCCTCTGGGTGTGCATTTTCTTGTTTGCTTGTTTCCTGTGTTTGTGTTTTATTATATTAAGACATGCTACTTTATTGACTTCCTCCCGCACCTTTCTTGGTCTGACTTTCTATTATAAGTTGCTTAGAGACTGCTAGGAGAAAAGAAGGAGGTGCTCCATCCAACCTTTTGTATCCCTGCTGTATTTCTAATGTCTCTCTTTTGTCTGCCTCCCTGACATACATTGGGACCTAGTCAGTACTGCATTATATTTAGTAATCCCATACGCTCCTGGAGTACATCATTTTCACCATCCATGGTAAGCATCCTCCTCAGCTACAATTAAACAAATCTGAGAAACAAAAAGAAAATGATAGAAATCCATTGTGTGGCTGGTCTGTGTACAAACACCAGAGGAATGGAAGGGGGAAAAAGTAAGGAACTTGTCTGTCAGCCCTGCATTAAAGACCATAATTGGTTAAAGAAGGTGAGGGATCAGCCCAGAACTACACAGCAGGATCTGGTCAATGACCTGAAGAGAGCTGGGACCACAGTCTCAAAGAAAACCATTAGTAACACACTAAGCCGTCATGGATTAAAATCCTTCAGCACATGCAAGGTCCCCCTGCTCAAGCCAGCGCATGTCCAGGCCCGTCTGAAGTTTGCCAATGACCATCTGGATGATCCAGAGGAGGAATGGGAGAAGGTCATGTGGTCTGATGAGACAAAAATTGAGCTTTTTGGTCTAAACTCCACTCGCCGTGTTTGGAGGAAGAAGAAGGATGAGTACAACCCCAAGAACACCATCCCAATTGTGAAGCATGGAGGTGGAAACATCATTCTTTGGGGATGCTTTTCTGCAAAGGGGACAGGACTACTGCACTGTATTGAGGGGAGGATGGATCGCGAGATCTTGGCCAACAACCTCCTTCCCTCAGTAAGAGCATTGAAAATGGGTCTTGGCTGGGTCTTCCAGCATGACAATGACCCGAAACACACAGCCAGGGCAACTAAGGAGTGGCTCCGTAAGAAGCATCTCAAGGTCCTGGAGTGGCCTAGCCAGTCTCCAGACCTGAACCCAATATAAAATCTTTGGAGGGAGCTGAAAGTCCGTATTGCCCAGCGACAGCCCCGACACCTGAAGGATCTGGAGAAGGTCTGTATGGAGGAGTGGGCCAAAATCCCAGCTGCAGTGTGTGCAAACCTGGTCAAGACCTACAGGAAACGTATGATCTCTGTAATTGCAAACAAAGGTTTCTGTACCAAATATTAAGTTCTGCTTTTCTGATGTATCAAATACTTATGTCATGCAATAAAATGCAAATTAATTACTTAAAAATCATACAATGTGATTTTCTGGATTTTTGTTTTAGATTCCGTCTCTCACAGTTGAAGTGTACCTATGATAAAATGTACAGACCTCTACATGCTTTGTAAGTAGGAAAACCTGCAAAATTGGCAGTGTATCAAATACTTGTTCTCCCCACTGTATATATATATATATATACTGTGAGGGAAACATTTATTTGATCCCTGGCTGATTTTGTACGTTTGCCCACTGACAAAGACATGATCAGTCTATAATTTTAATGGTAGGTTTATTTGAACAGTGAGAGACAGCATAACAACAACAAAATCCAGAAAAACGCATGTCAAAAATGTTATGAATTGATTTGCATTTTAATGAGGGAAATAAGTATTTGACCCTCTCTCTCAGAAAGATTTCTGGCTCCCAGGTGTCTTTTATACAGGTAACGAGCTGAGATTAGGAGCACACTCTTAAAGGGAGTGCTCCTAATCTCAGCTTGTTACCTTTATAAAAGACACCTGTCCACAGAAGCAATCAATCAATCAGATTCCAAACTCTCCACCATGGCCAAGACCAAAGACCTCTTCAAGGATGTCAGGGGTAAGATTGTAGACCTACACAAGGCTGGAATGGGCTACAGGACCATCGCCAAGCAGTTTGGTGAGAAGGTGACAACAGTTGGTGCGATTATTCGCAAATGGAAGAAACACAAAATAACTGTCAATCTCCCTCGGCCTGGGGCTTCATGCAAGATCTCACCTCGTGGAGTTGCAATGATCATGAGAACGGTGAGGAATCAGCCCAGAACTACACGGGAGGATCTTGTCAATGATCTCAAGGCAGCTGGGACCATAGTCACCAAGAAAACAATTGGTAACACACTACGCCATGAAGGACTGAAATCCTGCAGCGCCCGCAAGGTCCCCCTGCTCAAGAAAGCACATATACATGCCCGTCTGAAGTTTGCCAATGAACATCTGAATGATTCAGAGGAGAACTGGGTGAAAGTGTTGTGGTCAGATGAGACCAAAATCGAACTCTTTGGCATCAACTCAACTCGCCGTGTTTGGAGGAGGAGGAATGCTGCCTATGACCCCAAGAACACCATCCCCACCGTCAAACATGGAGGTGGAAACATTATGCTTTCGGGGTGTTTTTCTGCTAAGGGGACAGGACAACTTCACCGCATCAAAGGGACGGTGGACGGGGCCATGTACCGTCAAATCTTGGGTGAGAACCTCCTTCCCTCAGCCAGGGCATTGAAAATGGGTCGTGGATGGGTATTCCATTATGACAATGACCCAAAACACACGGCCAAGGCAACAAAGGAGTGGCTCAAGAAGAAGCACATTAAGGTCCTGGAGTGGCCTAGCCAGTCTCCAGACCTTAATCCCATAGAGGGAGCTGAAGGTTTGAGTTGCCAAACGTCAGCCTCAAAACCTTAATGACTTGGAGAAGATCTGCAAAGAGGAGTGGGACAAAATCCCTCCTGAGATGTGTGCAAACCTGGTGGCCAACTACAAGAAACATCTGACCTCTGTGATTGCCAACATGGGTTTTGCCACCAAGTACTAAATCATGTTTTGCAGAGGGGTCAAATACTTATTTCCCTCATTAAAATGCAAATCAATTCATAACATTTTTGACATGCGTTTTTCTGGATTTTTTTGTTGTAATTCTGTCTCTCACTGTTCAAATAAACCTACCATTAAAATTATAGACTGATCATTTCTTTGTCAGTGGGCAAACGTACAAAATCAGCAGGGGATCAAATACTTTTTTCCCTCACTGTATATATATATTTGCGGGGAAAAAACATATGGGGGATGGAAGTGATGCAGACAATTACATTGATGGAAGTACAATCTATCTGCAATATTAAAGCTGATCTACCACCTAAAAAAATAGAAAAAAAAATAAAATAAAAAAATAAAAACACCAGAGGAATTTGATTATTTTCTATTTGCAGCTGTCTCTTTTCAATGTGAATAAGAGGAATATGTTACATACTGATCTTTCTCCTCTTAACGAGCCAATTTATATGGATCTTTTCATCACCAAGCATGCCCTCCCTCCCCGGGCACTTGTGTCTCCTCAAGGCGCTAGCATTATATGATCAATCAATTCAAGTCTTTGGAGATGTTGGAAAAATGTAGTGCTGCAAAAGAAGAAGAAAACAGTCATTTTCTTTCCAGCTGGACACTGAAAGAGGCTGAATGATTCTTAATTAGCAGATATGAGGAGGTGTTTATTTAAGGAGATGCTGGGGCAACGATGTCAAGACGCCGGCTAATAACAAAAAACTTTAGCCATCCCAAAAGAAGCAAAGCTAAAATGTGAACAATGTTTTTCAAATGTTGTATTTTGGCCTGCATAATTACATGTTTTATAGTAACAGGATAAATGACCTGTGTGACTTCTAACAGATGAATACTTCAGACTGCCCCCTGAGCAACAGTAATATATTCCTCAACAAGTGTCATCTCCCTTTGCCCAGGCAACTGGAATGTATTTGCCCATCTCTCTTTATCTCTTCATCTGAGGTAACCATTCTGCTAATCAAGGACAGTTTGGGCCACTGCAAATGGAATGATGGCGGAGCTCGATAATAAATAAATAAAAATGAATGTAATTAAATGTTGTTCTCATTATTTTATGTTAATATCTGTAATAACATTTAACCAGAATTACAGTAACCTATAGTGTTCACCCCCTTGTATTTTTTCACATTTTGTTGGTTACAAAGCGGGATTGAAATTGATATAATTATGACACAAAATACCTCATACTGTCAAAGTGAATAGAAAATTCTAGAAATTTTTACAAATTAATATAACATAAATAACTAAAATTCACTCTCTATGTTATGGCAAGCCTAAATAATTTCAGAAATCAATATTTGTTTAACAAATCATAATATAAGTTGCATGGATTCACTCTGTGCGCAATAATAGGGGTTAACATGATTTTTGAATGATTACCTCATCTCTGTACCCCACACATACAGTGCATTCGGAAAGTATTCAGACCCCTTGACTTTTTGTTACATTACAGCCTTATTCTAAAATTGATTAAATTGTTTTTTTTCCCCTCATCAATCTACACACAATACCCCATAATGGGTAATGTTTTTTTGCAAATGTATTATTATTATATTTATTTACTGAAAATAGCACATTTACATAAGTATTCAGACCCTTTACTCAGTACTTTGTTGAAGCACCGTTGGCAGCAATTACAACCTTAAGTCTTCTTGGGTATGATGCTACAAGCTTTGCACACCTGTATTTGGGGAGTTTCTCCCATTCTTCTCTGCAGATCCTCTCAAACTCTGTCAGGTTGGATGGGGAGCGTCACTGCACAGCTATTTACAGGTCTCTCCAGAGATGTTTGATCGGGTTCAAGTCCGGGCTCTGGCTGGGCCACTCAAGGACATTCAGAGAAGCCACTCCGGCATTGTCTTGGCTGTTTGCTAAGGGTTGTTGTCCTGTTGGAAGGTGAACCTTCGCCTCACTCTGAGGTCCTGAGCGCAGGTTTTCATCAAGGATCTCTCTGTAATTTGCTCCGTTCAGCTTTCACTCGATCCTAACTAGTCTCCCAGTCCCTGCCGCTGAAAAACATCCCCACAGCATGATGCTGTCACCACCATGCTTCGCTGTAGGGATGGTGCTAGGTTTCCTCCAGACGTGACGCTTGGCATTCAGGCCAAAGAGTTCAATCTTGGGTTCATCAGACCAGAGAATCTTGTTTCTCATGGTCTGAGAGTCTTTAGGTGCCTTTTTGCAAACTCCAAGCGGGCTGTCATGTGCCTTTTACTAAGGAGTGGCTTCCGTCTGGCCAATCTACCATAAAGGCCTGATTGGTGGAGTGCTACAGAGATGGTTGGGCTTCTGGAAGGTTCTCCCATCTCCACAGAGGAACTCTGTAGCTCTGTCAGAGTGACCATCGGGTTCTTGGTCACCTCCCTGACCAAGGCCCTTCTCCCCAGATTTCTCAGTTTGGCTGGGCGGCCAGCTCTAGGAAGAGTCTTGGTTGTTCCAAACTTATTCCATTTAAGAATGATGGAGGCCACTGTGTTCTTGGGGACCTTCAATGCTGCAGAATTCCTTTGGGCTTGGTTTTTGCTCTGACATGCACTGTCAACTTTGGGACCTTATTTAGACAGTTGTGTGCCTTTCCAAATCATGTCCAATCAATTGAATTTACCACAGGTGGACTCCAATCAAGTTGTAGAAACATCTCAAGGATGATCAATGGAAACAGGATGCACCTGAGCTCAATTTCGAGTGTCATTGCAAAGGGTCTTAATACTTATGTAAATAAGTTATTTATGTTTTTTATTTGTAATACATTTGCAAAAATTTATCCAAACATGTTTTTGCTTTGTTATTATGGGGTATTGTGTGTAGATTGATGAGGATAAAATAAAATAAAATATATTTTAGAATAAGGCTGTAACGTAACAAAATGTAGAAAAAGTCAAGAGGTCTGAATACTTTCCGAATGCACTGTATCTGTAAAGACCCTCAGTCGAGTAGTGTATTTCAAGCACAGATTCAACCACAAAGACCAAGGTGCCTTTTCAATGCCTTACAAAGAAGGGCACTGATTGGTAGATGTGAAGAAAAAAAAATGAAAAAAAAAGACACTTTGAGCATGGTAACGTTATTAATTAGGCTTTAAATGATGTATCATGTGGTGTATCAATACACCCAGTCACTACACTCTTAGAAAAAAATTTGCTTTCTAGAACCTAAAAGGGTTCTTCGGCTGTCCCCATAGGATAACCCTTTGAAGAACCCTTTTTGGTTCCAGGTAGAACCCTTTTGAGTTCTATGTAGAACCCTTTTGAGTTCCATGTAGAACCCTTTTGAGTTCCATGTAGAACCCTTTTGAGTTCCATGTAGAACCCTTTACACGTCTTTCCTAACTCAGTTGCCAGCAGAGGAAGGAAGCCGGAATTTCAACATGAGGCCAATGGTGATTTTAAAACAGTTACAGAGTTTAATGTCTGTGATGGGACAAAACTGAGGACGGATCAACAACATTGTAGTTACTCCACAATACTAACCTAAATGACAGAGTGAAAAGAAGGAAGCCTGTACAGAATACAATTATTCCAAAACATGCATCCTGTGTGTAACAAGGCAGATACAGCAGAGGGGCTAAGGATTTTAGAGATGGGGAAAGGGCCGATAAAAGGGGGGAAAGTTTACGGGACTCCACCCAGAGGGGCAGATCCCGAGTGGAAAGCCATACCCTCTGCCCGAGACGATAGCGGGGAGCCAGTAGCAGTCCGCCTGTTGCCGATACCTGGAGGTGTTTGGCTCGCTCCGACTGGCCATTAGACTGGGGATGAAAACCGGAGGACAGGCTGGCCGACGACCCAATGAGGGTGCAGAACGCCTTCCAGAACCAGGATGAGAACTGAGGACTGCGATCGGAGACCATGCCGACCGGAAGTCCATGGATCCGGAAGACATGCTGCACCATGAGCTGAGCCGTCTCCTTGGCTGAGGGTATCTTGGGAAGGGGAATAAAATGGGTGGCTTTGGAAGACCTATCCGCCACCGTTAGGATGGATGTGTTGCCATCTGATAGAAGGAGGCCAGTGACGAAGTCCAGGGATATATGGGACCAGGGGCGGTGAGGAACAGGGAGTGGTTGAAGGAGGCCAGCCGTAGCTTGCCACAGAGTCTTATTCTGGCACACACAGTGCAGGTGGCGATGAATGCGGAGACGTCAGGAACCATGGTTCAAATTGATCAGAAATACAGTGTAGACATTGTTAATGTTGTAAATGGCTATTGTAGATGGAAACGGCTGATCTTTAATGGAATAGGTTTACAGAGGCCCATTATCAGCAGCCATCAGTCCTGTGTTCCAATGGCACATTGTGTTTGCTAATCCAAGTGTATCATTTTAAAAGGCTAATTGATCATTAGAAAACCCTTTTGCAATTATGTTAGCACAGCTGAAAACTGTTGTGCTGATTAAAGAAGCAATAAAACTGGCCTTCTTGAGACTAGTTGAGTATCTGGAGCATCAGCAATTGTGGGTTCGATTACAGGCTCAAAATGGCCAGAAACAAAGAACTTTCTCCTGAAACTTGGCAGTCTATTCTTGTTCTGAGAAATGAAGGCTATTCCATGCGAGAAATTGCCAAGAAACTGAAGATCTCGTACAACGCTGTGTACTACTCCCTTCACAGAACAGCGCAAACTGTCTCTAACCAGAATAGAAAGAGGAGTGGGAGGCCCCGGTGCACAACTGAGCAAGAGGACAAATACATTAGCGTGTCTAGACCCCAAACTTTTGAACGGTAGTGTACATGTAGAAAATGTTTTTTCATTTGTAGCATTATGTGGCGATTTCAAACAATCCACGTAGCAGAGATCAGCACATCGGGGCTGCCGGCAAACGTGTGGTGAGCTGGTTTAATAAAAAATATTGACACAAAAGCGTTGAAAAGAGGGACAAAGTACTGTTGTTTAAACTGATTTGCTTCATGATTTGTCAACTCGAGCACAATGAATCTGTGCTTCAGTCTGATCAACTGTAGTCCACTGATAACAACCACAGCTGCAGGTACAGCCTTGAGAAGCCTATGCACGCTGATCCCCTCTGGCCAGGGGAAACAAAGCGGTAACGTCATGTATTTATAGCCTAAGCTATGTATTCATAGCCTAAAATAGGCCTATTTATTTGTGTTAAGAGAAATTTGGTTTATATTCTATGGAGAATAGTGCCAATATTATTGTAAGTAGATAGAGTACATATTCAAACTGCGAGGCTACCTAGACATTCTCAATTCAAAATTATTGACCGTAATTAATCAATCAATAGTGATTACATTCTGTGTAACTTTTTAATTACAGATGCAAAGGCCTACACGATGCAACCCTGCATAAAACAAGCTCAGCCCTGTTAGTTCTATTGTCCAAATGCAGTTGTTGTCTAGTTTTTTTTAAACTATATGACCTGATTAGAAGAAATCTGATCCCATCATAGGCCATATAAAGCTGATTTATAATTATTTCCGGTGAACTATGTTTATTTCTAGAGTCCGGAGTTTTACCTCGTTAGGTTAGCCCCCCCCCACACACACACACACACACTCTGGGACCTGTGGTTACAAATAAACTTAGTATCTCGATATTTTGAGATAGTATCGACATCGAAATTATTAGATACTATAAAAATATTTCAAGATACTATCTAAAAATGTCAAGATAGCATTGACATTTTTTTTAAATATGGTGCTGGGAATGGGCTTCCATACATTTGTTCCCAGAAAGTCAGCACATCCCTCGTTCTAATTTCACAATCTCCATGCGCCCCTCAAAACCCTTTGCTGACCTCGACCTCCGAATAACCGTCCACCCCCCGCTCTCCACAACCCACCACCCCCCTCTCCAAAACACACTCCAGCCCTTAGTCCGTTTCTTCGTACTATTTTTCAGCTGTCCTACTGGGGTTACAGGGACGTTTCTAACTTGGTGCCTGTCCGGGACCGTTGAGATGTGGCCACATGACCGTTGATTCATGGGGACGCCCATAGAGCTGTCACTTTTAAGGCAGGTGTCGAGAAATTGGCAGACCACTGCGCAAAGAAAAAGACTCTGACCTCATCCTGAAATACTGCAATATGATGGCCCTGCTGGTCACAGGACCCAAGGTACTAACATAAAAGGGCTTTTCTAAATATTGAAATGAAACCTGATCATGTCCAAGGAGACAAGTCCAAAAGTTATGACTTGACATTGTGACAGATAGGGGTGATAGTTTTTTGCCACATTTCTCTCTGATTTCCCATCGTAGTTTTATTGAGACACCACAGGAATCAGGAATTTGTGTCATGCTGATTATGATCTTGCAAATGCAACACTGTTTAACACTAAAGGCATTACTGTAACATTTCTGAGAGGCGAGCACCAGACCAGACCATTATTCTTAAGTATTTCCCACAGATTTGACAATCATTACCATTTTGTTACCCCATTCCTCCAAACCATCATTTAAGTGAATCTTAAGCCACCCGTCCACCCTTCAGGACCCATATGGGGAGTGTTAAGTGGAACGGGGGAGACGGGGGAGATTTACCACTCTACAGGCAGAGAGAGACCACACAAAAGCAGCTACTGTACTGAGATAGAGATAGATAGATAGATAGATAGATAGATAGATAGATAGATAGATAGATAGATAGATAGATAGATAGATAGATAGATAGATAGATAGATAGATAGATAGATAGATAGATAGATAGATAGATAGATAGATAGATAGATAGATAGATAGATAGATAGATAGATAGATAGGAGGGGATATTTTCCCTCATGAGTAATGATCGCAAATCACTTTCCAGCCCCCGGTGCCTGCCTCGCTCTCCGTGCTGTGTCGGTGGTTGTGGGCAAGAATCTAGATCCCGGAAAAAGTATAATCGTGAGAGTGGACTGTTACGCTGATCTGATCCCCGTAACCCGGTAGGTCCTGCTGAAGGCTGGGAAGCATGGTGGTTTAAGCTTAAGATTCTCAAGATTCCCCACAACATAGCAGCAATGCTTTAGAGAGTTTCTGCAGCTTGTTATGGGAGATGCCTGGGATGGTTCCTGTAGTGTATATTTTCATTTAGTCTGAATGCTTGGCACACTCTCATCGTAAACAGAGGCCTAGGTAGACATAGATGGCATACCTGGTTTGCACTTCATGTGATGAAAGAAACCATTCATTAACATATCTAATTTACATAGCTGGGAAAGTATTTTAGAACTCAACAGCTATGAGGAATATTCCTGGAAAACAATAGAAAAATGCAGAGTGCGAATTATACCTGTGACAATCATAGGACCATATTTTTTTCACGGGACCTCCTCTGTGGAATTTTTTTATGGGCCTAATAGTAAAGATGTATTTTTACGGTAAACATGTATTACCTTTTAATGAGGCATGAACACAACCAGTCATGATGTTTTCATCTGATTGTCAAACGAATCACTTCAAAAAGTAGGCCACCTGCTTATGTTCGTCCACTCTAAAATAATTCCAGCATCCAAACAGTGAACTGTGCACTCGTTCTATTTGATGAATGGAAAGAGACATCTGTTACAAAACACCAAAAGGTGTAATAACATTTGACGATTGTCATTGGGTCTACACTCTTGTAGCCTGAAATAATTGATGCGTCTTGCTGACAAAATGACTGTTTTTGTGGAAAGAAAAGTTGGGACACCTGAAAAGGGGCTGAAATACGAGACTGTCCCGTGATGAAAAGTGCAGGCACATAGATTTTTTTTTTTTTTACCATTACACAGAGGTGAGGTTGTTTGTTTAATTTGGAATAAGCTTCTATTTTAATATTTACCACTATAGCTGTAAAATGGCATTTTAAACAAATAGAAGAATGGTTAAATTAGCATTATTTAGAGACACCCCCCCCCAAAGTTTCACTTTGTTGCATTTAGGGGGGCTCATGTCTCATTCAGGGGTCTGAGACCCCCCTGGGGCCCCCGTAATTCACACTGGAAATATGTCTCCTTACTGTATTACTTGATTAACCTACTGCAAACAGAATCTCAGGATATTCTCAATATTAGTTCAGTGAAATATCGTTGCAACTGTTAGTAGACCTATATTAAATATGCATTTAAACTGAAATGTACATAAAAATATGATAATAAATCAATGGAATTTGCCATAAAATATGTGTTCATGGTGAAAATCAAACCTTGAGTATTCAAATTCTTGGACAGTGCCCTCATTATTGTACACACCATGAAAGTTATTCATATTACATTCACAATTCAAATAACAAAATAAATGACAAAATAAATGGAGAATACATTTCAGTGAACATGCATGCCTACAAAAAGTACCTTAACCTGTTAAAATGTAAAGGCAATATGTAAAGTTTGATGAATGAAATCGTTACACTCTGTACTACATAAATACCCCTCACCATTCACATTCAAATATAAAATAATGTAATGTAATGTTTTTACTAGTAAATTGTGGGTGTTAATGGTGACCTGCTTGTACAAGGGGGTAGCTGTCATGCACATGTTGTTGTGCACCCAAGTTGTGTATTCCATTCTCCCCATGTCTGTCATGCACCTTGTTTCCAAGTATGGTCACTATGAGGGAGTTGTCACTGGGGGCCTTTGTGGGAAATTAATGGCCAACAGAGAAGGGCAAGAAAAACTGGACAGCTGCCTCTGTCACCACCCAGACAGGGTGGCTGTGAAAAGGGCCCACTGTGCAACGCTCCGGTGCAACGTCCCTTACACATGCTTTTCTGTTCATCTGATTTTGCTGTCAGCAGCTGTCTTTCATATTTTCACATTTTCTCGGGCTGTGTGCATTATCACCCCTGTCTGTCCCACACAGGCCCGGGGTTTGATTTGAACCCAGTTAGGATCAGGGCTGGAAAGCTAGAGAGCTATAATATGATACAGGATGTTCCATGTTTCACCTATTGTATATCCTAGAATCTTAACATTACAGTAATATAATGTCTCTTCAGTCCTTTAGCTCTCTAGAGAGATACGTCACATGGTGTGTAAGGTACGATATTTGGTTTGTCCAAAGGGGGAGAGGGGTTGGGGTCTGCCCAACTCGCATTCACATTCAGTTGGCCATGTCTGCAAACTAAGTCATGCGAAAACAAGGAGAGTGGACAGGCAGCAGTGAGTTTGCCTCATCAGTCCACGGTGGCCCCTATAAATAAGCCACAAGTGTGACCGAACTGATGGAGCCAAGCCCAAATTCCAGCACATGGATTGCCAGTGGCCTTCTTCAATTCTATGGGCATTAAGACACTCATTTATACTGAACAAAAATATAGACGCAACATGTAAAGTGTTGTTCCCATCTTTCATGAGCTGAAATAAAAGATCCCAGAAATTTTCCATATGCACAAAAAGCTTATTTCTCTCAAATTGTGTGCACCCCTGTTAGTGAGTATTTCTCCTTTGCCAAGATAATCCATCCACCTGACAGGTGTAGCATATCAAGAAGCTGATTAAACAGCATGATCATTACACAGGTGCACCTTGTGATGGGGACAATAAAAGGCCACTCTAAAATGTGCAGTTTTGTCACACAACACAATACCACAGATTACTCAAGTTTTGAGGGAGCATGCAATTGGCATGCTGACAGCAGGACTTTCCACCAGAACTGTTGCCAGATAATTTAATGTTAATTTATCTACCGTAAGCCGCCTCCAACGTCGTTTAGAGAATTTGGCAGTACGTCCAACCGGCTTGTAACCACGCCAGCCCAGGACCTCCCCATCCAGCTTCTTTACCTGCAGGATCGTCTGAGACCAGCCACCCGGGCAGCTGATGAAACTGAGTATTTCTGTCTGTAATAAAGCCCTTTTGTGGGGAAAAACTCATTCTGATTGGCTGGGCCTGGCTCCCCAGTGGGTGGGCCCATGGTTGCGCTCCTGCCCAGTCATGTGAAATCCATAGATTAGGGCCTAATGAATTTATTTCAATTGACTGATTTCCTTATAACTCAGTAAACTCTTTGAAATTGTTGCATGTTGCGTTTTTGTTTTTGTTCAGTATAGAAATGTGTTGTCGGACCATACAGTACCATATCATTTGAACATCTACAGAATCAAAACAAAAGTAAAAAATATATAATAATATGTATTTTATAGATATGTTTTTTCAACAGTTGAATATACAGTATATATATATATATATGTATATTTATATATATTTTTTTTTCAAGCAGTTAAGGTCATGTAGGTTTATAATTGAATAATCCACTTTTGTAGGATTTGCAGCAATATCTGAAAATGTGTATTTCCCAGACCCATCATCATTATAACCTTGTGTCCGAGGACTTTCTCTTCAACTGGTAAATAACCGTTTTGTAAAGGTTTTTCAACTGAAGTTATATTCCACTTACTAATAAGTGCTTTTTCAAAGTACCACTGGATGCTAACCTAGGGACATAACAGTATTGAACAGAGAGAGATTCTCTTCTCCTTCCATCAAGGTATCCTGTCTTGTGCTCCTAATGGCCCAGGATAAAAGAGGTGTTGAAATGAGGGCCACAATGGGGGATTCAGAGTGCAAGGACAAGCCTGCCCATTCGGTCCGCACAACCTTTTAAGCTCAATCAAATCAGTCCGGTTGCATTGTGTTTAATTGTATATATTTCTACCTCCTCATTGCAGCCACGGAGGAAAGATCTCTCCCTCTCTCCTTGTCCTTGCAGATATTTTCCTCACAAAAATATTAACATTCACTGATAGCTGTACTGTGCAGAAGCGACAGCTGTAGGTGTGACATTGTTACGACTTTGTGTTCGATGTGCACTCAATATTAATGGATTTTTCTTATGAGCAGCAGCCTTCATTC
Source organism: Coregonus clupeaformis (assembly GCF_020615455.1). Lineage (NCBI taxonomy): Eukaryota > Metazoa > Chordata > Actinopteri > Salmoniformes > Salmonidae > Coregonus > Coregonus clupeaformis. Next base: position 18,066,897 of record NC_059227.1, on the reverse strand, counting down.
CTAATGATTTTGTAATGAAGTCTGTCATAGGAGAGACTAGGCAAGCATGTAAAGATTGACACACACATCCACTGTGCGACACTGACACTAGTAGTCATTATGTAATCAGTCAGTGATGTGGGGTCCAGTGGTATACCATGCCACTTGGGCCAGGTGATATCTGATTGACCATGGGCGTGTTTCAAAGTCCAGAGAGGCCAGGGGCCATGGCCAGATGATTACAAACGACCTGTATGTACCACACACACAAACACCCTGCTGTATCCTGCACGCACCCACACTCACTACACCCCGCTACCCCTCAAACACATTCACTACACACCCCTACCCCGCAAACACATACACACACGCACACACTCCACCCCACACCTCGTCCACCCCCCACATCGCCAGCCCCTCCAGTTGTCTCCTGAATCACAGGACTCAGTACTGATGGATGGCACATGACCATGACACTGGGCCCGACACTCCTCCATCCCAGCAACGTCTCGCCTTTGTTGGAAGTGAGCGTGTGTTGTTACAACGGGGCCGCCCTAATTTTAACTGCTAATGGGCTCGCCGCTCTCTGGATCCAGGTCCACTCCAGAAATAGGAGGCGCAGTGACATTCATGGGTTTGACAAGGGGCCAAGCCCCCAGCCAAAACACATTTGAGCCGGTGGGAATTTCTTGCCCCTGTAAAAATGTGACACTAATATATTTCTCCTAAATTTCTTCCCGACTACTCCCCAAATGCACGCTGGTCACCCGCACACCACATCCTTCAACCCCACCCTCATCCTGGTTTATACTGTACCTCACCCATAAAACTGGCAGGAAAAGATATGACTTCAATATGCAACAGGAGCCTGGTGACGTAGCGTGTGGTTGTTGTTATGCGGGTCTCTGTGGATGGGGGCAGTATTGCACGTTTATCACGTGCGCTCCGTGGAGGGGGCAGTATTGCACGTTTATCACGTGCGCTCCGCCGCCAAGCCAAACCCACGCCAACTTGGCATGGCACCACTTGAATGGCAAGGAAATATTTTTATGCTATTCACCTTTCAATAATATTTCCTCATCAACGAGTGCCGAATTTGCAGACGGGCTGCCCTGACCAGTGGAGGCTGCTGAGGGGAGGACGGCTCATAATAATGGCTGGAACGGACCAAATGGAATGGCATCAAACACATGGAAACCATGTGTTGGATGTATTTGATACCATTCCACCAATTCTGCTCCAGCCATTACCACGAGCCCGTCCTCCCCAATTATGGTGCCACCAGCCTCCTGTGCTGCAGACACACACTGCAGACACACTACAGACACACACACGCTACAGAGGGTCAATAGTAATACACCCTTTACCTTTACCTTATGAAACATTTATGAAGTTATGGAACAAATGTATTTCCTACAATTGACTCATATGATATAGGGCTTTTGTGTAGATAGTACTGCATGTAATGAGAAGCTGAAGCACATCTAGCAGTATCTCTCTTTTTAACCCTCTCAGCCACGGTACACCAAGATTGCCTGGGCTACAGCTGCGTGGAAAAAATTACAATGAGTGATACAACCAGGTCTGAATCAGTTTGGTCGTCTTGAATCATCTCATTCAAGCTTTGACAAAATGTTCAAGTTAAAGGTTAGGGTTAGACCTTGTAGGCAGAATACATCGTGTTCTCTAAGATGGAGAATCAGTCATCATATTATCTGAATCACCCGAATCTCAGATTAAATTAATTCTCAGACTTTCAATTCCTTTTCAATCATGTGTCTAAGATGGCGTATGGTCATTATGCCTCACAGAAGAGACACATTTGAAGACTAAACCAGTAAGAAACCAGTCCCTGAACTGTCAAGGTTTTCTGTTACAGAGCCGTGGACCTGGTCCTTTCAGCTTCTGCACAGAGAACCAAAAATAACTGCCCATAACATTCATTCAAATATTATTTGAAATGGCTGGCCTTGCTTTTCTTGGTTTGAATTCTAAATGAAATCTTTGTAAGTTAAAATAACACTGATTAAAAAAAGGAACTACAGTACATTGGTTTTGTTAGAGGACATTTACATGATGACCAAGACCAACATGAAATAATAGGGAAACTATCATTAGTTGATAAATCAAATTAAAATAATAATTAGCAATCTAGTGAAAGTCTAGGGAAGGGCTGGTCATGTTTTACATGACTTCATTTGGACTTTCTATATACAGTTCTCTTGGCGTGTTTTCCCTAATGGGGAGTGCTACTGTACATTGTCCTGGTTCAGCACATATGCAACTTATAGTCACCCTGGTAGTTTTTCAATAAATTCTATTAGACTAATGTCAGGCGTATCCAAAGGAATGAATGGGTGGATGAATGGAGTCAGAATGAATTTATACGCCTGGAAACGGCCTAGCAGCAGCTCCACAGCTGACGCTTCCTCCTCGCTCCGTTCAAGAGTCACCCCAGTGTCTTTGGATTTCCACATTTCCTCCCCAGGCCGGACCACGACTTCATCGCCACCTAATACTAGTGACAGGTGTCTCCGCCACGAGAAGGGGCTGCTGGGGCTCTACTGTGCGTATCACGCTTCTCTTATGCCATGTCGTGCTACGTAGTCAGAGCCCTGGCGAACCAATTGGACACACTGCAGGCCCACTGCGTCCTAATTTTGTCATAATATTGCCAGTCCCGATGTAGCAGGCCTCATATTTAGAAGATGAAGTGCTGTGATTAGAAACGAGTGCGGGTTTTTTTTTTTTCTTCGTGTTCATTACATGCATTTTAAATTATCATTGGCTCAAACAAAAAGGCTGTGTACTGCCTAGGATTTGACCTATGACCCTTGAACTTTCCCCCTGGTCCTGGGCTGTATGTGCCTATTCTGTGCTCTTTAATGGTTTCCTCATATGCTGCTGAACCTTGTGTGGCAGTGAGGCTGTGTGTCTGGGACAGGTGTCACAATATCTCTCCTGAAACAGAAACTCTCTGTTTCGCATTTCACACTGGAACTCCCACATCTAAAATGGTTGCTGTGGTCACATGAAGTGCATGATTTAACACCCATGTCACACTACCAGAACACCAAAAACCCAATGATGATCAATGGTCATTCCTCATACACAACACGGTCATGACAGGGGTTTGTCACCAATGACCTTCAGCTTCATTAATTTGAGGAGTCAGTTGTAAAATAAGAAAAGTTATATAAGCAGTTTGAAGAGTTAACATTTTAATCTTGTTGTAAGTATGTTAATGTTTTTGTAGAGATCCTGAAATAACTAGAGAAATAACTATCCTACTAATATATTCAGTCCTCATTCAGCTACTATGTAAAGTACATGTTTGCGTTCTTCGTTCACTTCTGGCAATGCCTTTGTGTGCTGCCCCTTTCACCCCCTCATTGAATGCAGTTGATGAACTGTTACAACTTTGAAATATTGATGAAGATATCAACAAAGATGATAAGTGTATGAATAAGTTGAATAAGTGCTAGAATACCCAGCCATTCTAAAAAGGTAGAGTACTTTGTTTGTAGACCTGAGACAATGTGCTCAGTAGACTGTAGACAAAACAGGAGGATAAAGTCAGCATGTGTTGCATGCATTCCACTGATGTGACCAGAGTGTTACTTCCAACCGTGCAGTGGTGCTGGGAGTAAGTTTTCATCTGAAAATCCAGAGCTGTTAATTGTGCATTAAAGAGGGCTGATGTGTGAGGGGCCTGGTTCTCCCCAACACAGCACAGGGCTGGCAGAGCAGAGGGGGTAGTGGTTTCCCCCATGGTCATATTTCTGCCACAGCTAACAAGGTTAATTGGGTGCAAAGACGCTCTCTTATCCAACTTTTCATCAGAGGGCTAAAATCATCTTTACCTTGGATTTCCTTTATATGATTTATCCAGCATCAGACAATTTTTGTGGGATTATGTTAAAAGGTTTGTCTCCCTTCAATTGTTGAAAAATGTAAAGAAATACAGTGAGCTCCAAAGTATTGGGACAGTGACCATTTGTTGTTTTTGTTTTGGCTCTGTACTCTAGCACTTTAGATTTGAAATGATACAGACGCACCAAAATATCATACCCCCAAGTCATGCTAACCTCTCACTATTACATTAACAGGGGGGGTTAACATTTTTTAGGGGGGGGTATGATATTTGTGGTTCCGTAACTTTGTCACTCATCATTATTTACGATTCATTCAGGACTACTCATAATCATGGTAGCATCCACATGAATGTAGAAGTGTTTAGAAACATATTATATTTTTTATTTACAATACAAATGACTCCAAAATGACACAATACATTATTTACCATTCATTTCAATTGGGCACAAAATAATCTGAAACACAACCAAAACAAACAGCAAATGATTGATATATCATTGCGTGGTAGGAATATGGGACCAAATACTAAACTTTTGACTAATTTAATACACATATTTGTCCCAATACTTTTGGTCCCCTAAAATGGGGGGACTATGTACATAAAGTGCTGTAATTTCTAAATGGTTCACTATGTGCTGGAGTACAAAGCCAAAACAACAACAAAAATGTGTCACTGTCCCAATGCTTTTGGAGCTCACTATATTTATGGTGGGAAAACCATTTGTCCAAGCCCACAATGACCATGAAAGTAGAGAGAGTCTTTGGATATGAATAGTCATTACCTGTCTCACTTTGTTCACAATAGACTAGAGCAGCATTTCTGTAATGTTAGTACCTTCATTCCAGTGCCATTATTGTTTGTTGTGAAATGATTATTATCATTCAAACTCTAGATAATGCATTCTGACCCCGACACAAATTGTGACCAAACTATTTAACCTCTGACCTTGGAATCTGACAGGCCACCGAGGGATTGTGGCACTCTGTACTGTGTGGGGTTGGAGCACTGAATTCCTCTCATTCATTTATTTGAACTGTTTACATAGACAGTTAACGCTAACAACGATCATTATGTTACATTCCGTATGTTGACATTTCTGACTCTTATTGTACTCATTGTTAGATACTACTGCACTGTTGGAGCTAGGAACACAAGCATTTCGCTACACCCGCAAAAACATCTACTAAATATGTGACCAATAAAATTTGATTTGATTTGGTTGTATTTATTAATAGGCCTTCACAGCTTACCACAGACCCATGAACGTTACGCCACAGGTCCATGGGTTTCTATCCAGGCCCATCAAACTGTAAAAGTATTCGAAAAAACATATTTTTTTAAAGGTTTATTTTCAACGTTATTTACAATAATGTTTTATCATGTGTGGTAACCAGTGAGTGACTAGCCTTATGTAAAGACACTATACATGGGATACAAATACAATTCACATGTGTGTGTGAAATTAGCACATTGGCCTGTAATATAGATTAAATGCAGGTAACATGCAGGTGCATATCAAATGAATTAATTCCAGGTAACAGTCGATATCAGTAAAGATTTAGCTTGTTACTAAGCTCTCCACTAAGTGGCCTACCCTATTTGGCAGAGCTCCATAGTATTTCATTTAGCATCTCGCATCTCATGACGGTAATGAAATGTTCATTGCAGACTTTCAGAAGAAAAAATAAACCAGCTTGTGAAGTGCTTTTGCTCCCTCATTGGTCAGATGCAGGCTCGTCCAGAGACACTTCAAAACCGCTGGCTGTGTAATGTCTTTACTTTTGCCCGCTACGCTCTCGCTGTCGCACTGAGGGAGCGTTAAGAAGGCAGGACGCGCAGCGCGATTGGGATAGAAACCCCGCTCCCCAACGTTCTTAATTACTTTAATCTCTCCGCGTTTAGGAAATTACAGCCCTACAATCTCCAATGAAGATTCTGCTTATTCTGTCAAGTTATTATCCGTGAGAATTCGCTTTTTTCGCCATGAGCTGCTTGGATGTGATGTATCAAGTGTATGGTCCACCACCTCAGCCTTATTTTTCCGCAGCGTATAGTCCATATCGTCACCAGGTATGTTATTGCTTGTGTTATTTCGCTTATTGGCAGATTTAGTGCACGGAAACTTTTGTCAGACTGGTGTGGAAAAAAACTTTTATCGCGCATTATGGCGTCATTTGGTCTCTCTAGGCTACTGTATTTTGGCAATGGCCACTTTAAAAATTATTCTACATTACAGCCGTGAGTCAATTGGGAACCAATAGTCCCTTTCAACAGTTATCTATTTAAGAAGAAGAATTTATTAGCCTATTGGCAATGCTAGGCCTACTTTTGATTGTTATTAATGATTCATTAATGAATAATGATAGCCATACCTCCTTGAATTGTTATTGACTATATCTAATTTGCGTGATAATATTGTTAGTTGATATAAGTGTTTATAAGTGTTTTAAACCAACATATTTTTCATGTTGTTTATAGATATGCTCTCCGTTTTGCTAAATCGAATCACTCAGGCTTAGACTATTGCATAGGCTACTGAATTTGTTGTTTCTAGATTATATTGCTATTTAGGATATTTTACTATGTGTAAATTAGGACTATTCTTAATATGTAGGCTACATTGAAATAGCCAAGGCCTTTATTAACCAATCAAAACAAAATAATGATGGGTCATTAATAGATTGTAGGCTTCGTTTACAACTTTTATTAAGCGTTCGTCAAGTCGAAGTTTTTCTTTTTTCTTTTTTGTTGTTGTAATCTATAGGCTGCAATATAGGATTCTTTACATTCACAACAATTACTTAGCTACCGTGTAACATTTTTCATGAGCATGGGCAGTTGAAAATTGAATAAGCAGTGCTCTAGTAACGATTTCGTTGAAGCATATCCGGTGATACATTACTGTAAATTAAGTTAATGCTTGTGCATGCACGAGTACCAGTTAGGCATATATGGGCTATTCGTTTTCCAGAGGTGCATTGGTGCTACGGCCCTCTTAAATGTTTGCCACTTTCTTAAAACCTCTCACATTCAATATACAAATGCAGATCTTCGTTTGCACAGAGAGCTGGTTTTCATATTTAAAATAGGTCGAAAGTCTTCTTTAAATGGAGTGAGTATGCAGAGAGAGAAGGGAATAGTGGGATTCATTCAAGACTCTCCAATGTTCATAATTAACCAATTAACTGATTGGCGATATGTTCACGGATTTAAATGCAATAGCTGTGTTCTTGAATCCAACCACTGTCACGTCTAAAAAATAGTTTGAGTAGGCCTATGAATGAGGAGAGGACCATGCTTTTATTTTTAATATACCATTTAAAATAGGTTTATTAAACGCACAGAGGCCACAATATAATGCGCAACTGTTGGACAATAATGAAAAGCGCAAAAATGTCACCCAAATGTGCAGGTGAAATTCAAGTAGATAATAGTTAACTTGATGCCTTGATAGGAATTAATATCTAATACATGTCAAGGCTATTACATTCTGACGTTTTTTTTATCGGATGTTTCAGAAATTGGCATTTTATTCCAAAATGCAAGAAGCGCAAGAGAGCATCAGTGGGGGCAACTCGTTATCGAACCTCCCGGGTCCGACGATAAAGGAGGAGGACTGCGCGCGAGAGAAAGATCACCCTCCAGAGGCCGAGTACCTGAACTCGCGATGCGTGCTCTTCACCTACTTCCAGGGGGACATCAGCTCAGTGGTGGACGAGCACTTCAGCCGGGCCCTCAACCAGCCCACCAGCTACGTCCCCGGGTCGGTCAGCAACAAGTCCGCACGAGGTAGACCTACATCCACCTCTTGGAAAGGTGCCGATCACAGAACCACTCCAAACACCTGTCCGCGCGCGGTTTCATTTCACCTCAATGACTGTGTATTTAGGCTACATAGAAGATACAGGAAACGTTTTCATAAATATTTGCATTCATTTGGCGAGTAGGCCTAGGTCTTGCATGCAAGTGAGTTCTTAGTTTTTGGTATATTATTGAGTTCACATCCTACTAAAATAAACAGCCTTTTAAAAGTTTGGATTTTAGAACAAATCAATTAATCCCATGTTTTGCTCCCATAGTTTCAGTTTCAGTTGGCAGTCATTCACCACTCTCATTTGTGTTTGATCAAAATTACAACGGAATCAGAAAGTCAAACAAAATTGATGGGCACGACGAATTGCTATAAATAAGGCAGTTGAAAATATGATAACATGGGTTCTGTGAAATTTAGGGTGCAGACTTATTCACTATATTGTAGGGGAACTTGTAGTGAGGGTTTGGTATCATTTCTCTGTTGCATATTACTCCCTTAATGAACTAAAATGTAATTATATGACCAATATTACATAGCCAACCATTCTCCAATTTTGATCAACCATCAGGAATAATGGACAACAACAATGATATTCATCCATGCATCTTTTAATGTTCTCCTTTATTTCATCCTTTCAATTGAATTGATCATTGAATGATCAGTCTTTAAACTCTGCTATTTTACCACATCCTCAGAACAGGCTTATCGATCCTCACCCAAAGATACATTCATAGTCTTTACCACATAATTGATCTGTGATTGAGCATTTCAATGTGTCTGTGGTTTCCCAGATGGATCATTCCCGATGAGCCAGAGGAGTTTCCCCCCGTCCTTCTGGAGCAGTACGTACCAGCCCTCCTCCATGAGCAGTGCCTTAGGAGCCTCCCACTCAGAGATACCCTTCCCTGGGGACCCTTACTCCTCCGCCTCCCTACACAGCCACCTCCAACATGCCACCCCGGAGCCCTGGCACCACTCACACCACCACCACCACCACCCCTACTCACTTGGTGGGGCCATCGGCACCCAGGGCTCCGCCTACCCTCGACCCAGCATGCACGAGGTGTACGGCACACACTTTGACCCCCGCTACAGTTCTCTGCTGGTGCCCTCCGTCCGGCCACACCGGCTCCCTCCATCCACTGTCCCCGGGCCGAGCGCCTCACCGTGTGACATTGGGAAGAGTGAGTCAGCCAGCTCGGCCTGGACCGGGACCTTCACAGGGGCAGGGGCAGACATCAGCCAGAGCATCGGCCTCAATGTAGACGCAGGTAACAACAGCAGCAATAACAACAACAACACACTCTTCGTAAAGGAGTAGTTGTTCCAAGGGCACTTCAGAATAGCCTTAGTTATTTGATTGTCCCCAAACATGCGCAACTACTATTGTGTGCTCTACAATTCATTTAAGGTAGAAGTTAAGAAACGTTGCAATGCCTTACACCGGGGTTATGCTTACATTCATAACACAATGCAATCTATTATTCTGGTTAATTTCTTCAATGATATTATATTGTACAACATCCATATCTTCCAGCCATCTGCAAGTACAACTTAAGTGTTCAATTTTCCCCCTCCACTAATGCATTGTCAGTGTACTGAGGTTCACATTCATCTTATTTCCTTTCTCCCCTCTTAACCTTTTACCTCAGTGGGCTAAATCAGGGTCACACAGAACGTTTCATGGTAGTCTTAAACAAATCTATTTTGAAACAAAGTATACACCTCACACACATGGTTATGGGCTTAAAAAAAGAAGACATCTGTACCATGTCAGATATAGAGTTGAAATGTTTTCTATTTTGAGTTTGCATCCCAAGACTTCACTTTATATACATCACAGAAGACTGATGAAATATAACAAAACTGTTTGACATAGAAACACCAGATTTTTGTCGTAAAAAAAGTATTTATTAATGAGAAAATTATGAAAAATATCTATAACTTTCCACCCATGAGGCTAAAGAGGGTGCTTTTGGTAATTGACTGAAGGAAGGGCTACATCATTCTCTTGTAGATACTGTCAATGCTAATGCTTCAACTTGTCAATGTGAAGACATACTGTATGTCTAAAGGGCATTCAATACCGTACCCCAGCAAAAGTGTGTGAAGTATTTGTACAGAGTAGTATTTGACCTTGTCAGGAAGAATATACAGTGTCTTCAGAAAGTACTTTACAGGGAGGTAGCTGCTATGTACATTGGTCCTCTGTAGCTCAGCTGGTAGAGCACGGCGCTTGTAACGCCAAGGTAGTGGGTTCGATCCCCGGGACCACCCATACACACACAAAAAAAATGTATGCACGCATGACTGTAAGTCGCTTTGGATAAAAGCGTCTGCTAAATGGCATATTATTATTCTTGAGAAGAGACCAGGGATATTTATTTCACTATATTCAACACCACCTCTGTTTTCTTTACTTTTCTCCATGAGGTCATACAATAGGCTACATACAAACAGGCCACAAATAACACATAACATAAATATCAGATGGAGAAAATAAATATGGGGGAGAAAAAAAATCTACTAAGAAAGTCAAACAAAAGAAAGTGTGATGCTGCCAATTCATTTAAGGTAGAAGTTAAGAAACATTGCAACGCCTTACACCGGGGTTATGCTTACATTCATAACACAATGCAGGTTTTCTTTCTCCCTGGGAAAACAGTTGTCTTGTCAAGGCCACTCTCCAACGCTAAGAAAGACAATGTCTCTGTGGTTTAACAGGTTGAGTTCTCTGTCTCTGCTTTTTCCTGGGAGGCAAAATGATTTTTTTCATACTTTTCTGCTTCAGGGCTTCCTGCTTCTACCTATAAGCCATTTGGTCTCCCTCTTCCTAATCATCTTCTCTTGCCCTCCCTTCTGTTTTCTCTCTTTCTTTCTCTTTCCTGTCCTCTCAGGTCTGCAGGCCCAGGATAAGAGCAAGGACTTGTACTGGTTTTAAAGCTCTGCTGCCCTCCAGGCCTGAGCTGGCCTCTGTGTTTCTCTGCACTGTGTGATATTGACAGACATTTTCTGTAACAGATTCTAATCTCACTTGCAGCTCGACGCTACACCCTCTGTGGCGGAAACATCCTCAGCTGAAATTATGCCATTGTGGAGACCATCTGCTGGAAATGCAGTGGACAAGGGAGAGAATCTAAAACTGAGTCTCTCCTACTTAAGAGAAAGGAGGGCAGGACTTGCTGGACAGCTTGCGAGAAATACTAAGTGGTGTGACTGACAACTGTTATCTGGCCAAGACTGAACGCTTTCAACTCCTCCAAAGAGGACACTTGTTGAAAAATAAAAAATAAATAAAACCCTTTTATGGTGAATGTGTGAAACTGGAACATCAAAAATGAGATTTGACAAGAGCACACTCAGAGACTGGACAAACACTATTTGCCATTGTTGTTTCTTTATCCGTGAAAGGAGAGGAGCAAGAGAGAGGAGCATTCTCTAACATGACTGAAGTGAGCACCGGCTATTTGAAGCCACTTGACTCAATCTATAATGCTCCCCAGCAGCTGTCAACGACAACTGTTTCAGAACTCAACGGACACACGCAATCGTACTGTCACTGCACAGTGTTTGACCAGGGGCTCCGGACTTCATAAAAGGAGCATTTTGTCAAATCTGGACCCCGACCCACAGGGAACAACTGGTTTGACTGTTGATTTTGAGGGGGAAGGGTGGACAGGGGGTAGCAGAAGTGGACACACAACTGTGCTATGTATGTATGTCTGTGTGCGATCTATGGGCAGCTCTATACATGTGTAGGATCTTAATTTGATAATAATTCACGTTTCCTGTTGCTGCAGGATTATTTTGCTGCTTTAGCAAACTGGCTCAAATTAAGATCCTACATCTGTGAGAATGTTGCATTAAAGATTGTGATCTTTATAAACGTATTCCTCATTGTTTTTCAGTCATCCCAGGTATAAAGCAAAGTCAAACGAATACCCATTTAATATTGTATTGTGACCATATTAATATATTGCCATTTAAAGTAAAATGTAAATGTAAATGTAAAGTATTTTTTCTTGATACAGTTCTGATGTAATGTCAATGTGTTGCCTGTAACTATAAAGCAATGGCACAACGTGATTAAAACTCAACTATAGACTCTGTGCTCACTCTCAACTGATTGCTTAGGCCAACATGTACACGGCAGATAAAATGGGTGATCTATAGAAAATACAATTTCATAGACAGTCCAATTGAAAACTATTCTGTTTGATGATGTGAGTCTGTCTATTATTCTAGTTAATTTCTTCAATGATATTATATTGTACAACATCCATATCTTCCAGCCATCTGCAAGTACAACTTAAGTGTTAAATTTTCCCCTCCACTAATGCATGGTCATTGTACTGAGGTTCACATTCATCTTATTTCCTTTCTCCCCTCTTAACCTTTTACCTCAGTGGGCTAAATCAGGGTCACACAGAGAGTTTCATGGTAGTCTTAAACACATCTACTTTGAATCAAAGTATACACCTCACACACATGGTTATGGGCTTAAAAAAAGAAGACACCTGTACCATGTCAGATATAGAGTTGAAATGTTTTCCATCCAAATACTTCACTTTATATACATCACAGAAGACTGATGAAATATAACCAAACTGTGTGACATAGAAACACCAGATTTTTGTCGTAAAAAAAAGTATTTATTAATGAGAAAATAATTAAAGCTATCTTTCTACCCATGAGGCTAAAGAGAGTGCTTTTGGTAATTGACTGCAGGAAGGGCTACATCATTTTCTTGTAGATACTGTCAATGCTAATGCTTCAACTTGTCAATGTGAAGACATACTGTATGTCTAAAGGGCATTCAATACCGTACACCAGCAAAAGTGTGTGAAGTATTTGTACAGAGTAGTATTTGACCTTGTCAGGAAGAATATACAGTGCCTTCAGAAAGTACTTTACAGGGAGGTAGCTGCTATGGAATAACACAAATAACACATAACATAAATATCAGATGGAGAAAAGAAATATGGGGGAGGAAAAAAAATCTACAACAAAAGAAAGTGTGATGCTGCCACCATATGTTCACTTTCTCAGATGGTCTTTTTGATTGTTTCAGTTTAGCACTGGACAGCTGTAGATTAATATCAGCTTCTGACAAAAGTGATGAAAGACACGAAAGGGGTGGAGGGTCTCGCTCCCTTCCCGGAGAACCACTAACAAAGGACTCTTTTCAGATGGAAGCGTTTTAGCAGTTAATGGGATGAAATGTGCAATTTGCAGGTAAAATAGGCTACATGCAGTGTTTGGGTCAATGAATTAACCTACTACATGTAGGCTAAGTGAAAAATGATTGATGAGTTTTAAAACTATCAGTGTGTAGGCTATGTGTTCTTATAACATAATTGTTATTGGTAGCCTACCATCAAAGTGTTGTCTATTCAGCGTCATCTGGGTAAAACAATTGCTTGTTTAAATGGGCTATAGCCTACTAGCATCAACTTGTCTATGTGGCATGTAGACAAAAAAGAGCATTGCATAATAGATTGGTGTGTAGCATAGCCACGGGTTGTAAGGGTGCTGCAGCTGCAAAATCATATTGAATAAATATAAACATCTTTTTACAAAAGTAGTGCACTGGGCCTTTACAACTCCTGTATTAGCGGACTCATACAGCCATCTGCAGCGTGGGAGAAATGTCCCCCCCTCCAAACATCTTCCCGCAGTTCGGCTAGGCAATAACAGACCAGTTTTAGTTTGAGTGTGCCACCCAGAACTGTGCGAATAGAAGCCACAAGTCTTGTTTCCAAGCCGTCGGCACCATGTGGGTGACTCTAACCGGTTGCAAAGAGTGCGAGCCAGCTGGTCCTCTGGAACATGCAATGGGACACACGATAGCCTTTCGTGTCGCTATTAGGAATATTTTTGAGGTTAACATATAATCTAAAAGCAGGAACTCATAAATTCTTGGTTGCTACTTAGAGATTTAGCAGAGGTGTCATTCACATTATCCTAAAAACACACAGACCTCCATGTCCTTATGTGGAGAGTGTGATCTGGGGCCAGTTGTCACTATGTGTGACCTTCAGCAGTGGCAGGACAATAAGCGACACCAGATCAGTCAGGTCCAGCACAGCAGACAGCCTATCACAAGACATTTTAATCACTGTGTATATTAATTACTCTAGACTTCTTTTTTAAATATATTTTTTTCAGTGGGGTAGATAAGCTTTAATATTGCAGATAGATTGTGGCTTCCATCAATGTAATTGTCTGCATCATTTCCAATCCCCCATATATATTTTTGTAAATATATATACAGTACCAGTCAAAAGTTTGGACACACCTACTCATTCCAGGGTTATTCTTTATTTTTACTATTTTTTACATTGTAGAATAATAGTGAAGACATCAAAACTATGAAATAACACAAATAATCATGTATTAACCCAAAAAGTGTTAAACAAATCAAAATATATTTTATATTTGAGATTCTTCAAATAGCCACCCTTTGCCTTGATGACAGCTTTGCACACTCTTGGCATTCTCTCAACCAGCTTCACCTGGAATGCTTTTCCAACAGTCTTTAAGGAGTTCCCACATATGCTGATCACTTGTAGGCTGCTTTCCTTCACTCTGCCGTCCGACTCATCCCAAACCATCTCAATTGGGTTGAGATCGGGGAATTGTGGAGGCCAGGTCATCTGATGCAGCACTCCATCACTCTCCTTCTTGGTAAAATAGCCCTTACACAGCCTGGAGGTGTTTTGGGTCATTGTCCTTTTGAAAAACAAATGATAGTCCCACTATGCCCAAACCAGATGGGATGGCGTTTTGCTGCAGAATGCTGTGGTAGCCATGCTGGTTAAGTGTGCCTTGAATTATAAATAAATCACAGACAGTGTCACAAGCAAAGCACCCCCACACCATGACACCTCCTCCTCCATGCTTTACGGTGGGAACTACACATGCGGAGATCATCCGTTCACCCACACCGCATCTCACAAAGACACGGCGGTTTGAACCAAAAATCTCCAATTTGGACTCCAGACCAAAGGACAAATTTCCACTGGTCTAATGTCCATTGCTCGTGTTTCTTGGCCCAATCAGGTCTCTTCTTCTTATTGGTGTCCTTTAGTAGTGGTTTCTTTGCAGCAATTCGACCATGAAGGCCTGATTCACACAGTCTCCTCTGAACAGTTGATGTTGAGATGTGTCTGTTACTTGAACTCTGTGAAGCATTTATTTGGGCTGCAATTTCTGAGGCTGGTAACTCGAATGAACGTATCCTCTGCAGCAGAGGTAACTCCGGGTCTTCCATTCCTGTGGCGGTCCTCATGAGAGCCAGTTTCATCATAGCGCTAGATAGTTTTTGCGACTGCACTTGAAGAAACTTTCAAAGTTCTTGAAATGTTCAGTATTGACTGACCATGTCTTAAAGTCATAATGGACTGTCGTTTCTCTTTGCTTATTTGAGCTGTTTTTGCCATAATATGGACATGGTCTTTTACCAAATAGAGCTATCTTCTGTATACTCCCCCCCTACATTGTCACAACACCTGATTGGCTCAAACGCATTAAGAAGGAAATTAATTCCACAAATTAACTTTTAAGAAGGATGACCTGTTCATTGAAATGCATTCCAGGTGACTACCTCATGAAGCTGGTTGAGAGATTGCCAAGCGTGTGCAAAGCTGTCATCAAGGCAAAGGGTGGCTATTTGAAGAATCTCAAATATAAAATATATTCTGATTTGTTTAACACTTTTTTGGTTACTACATGATTCCATATGTATTATTTCATAGTTTTGATGTCTTCACTATTATTCTACAATGTAAAACAATTGTAAAAGATAATAAAGAAAAACCCTTGAATGAGTAGGTGTGTCCAAACATTTGACTGGTACTGTATATATATATTTTTTAAATATATTTTCCTTTGTTATTTTCCCCTAACCCTACCACCCCTCCCTTAATTGGAGTAATCTAATGGACAACAACACTTAGTCTTCTACTTCCAGCTTATACATACTATATACATTTTACAGACACAGTATATTTTACAATAGTGATCTTTGTTTGTTTTTAGTCCCATCCTTCAGCTACCCTCAATCCCTCCCATCTATCTCTGAAGACCATCCAGTTTTGATTTCTATTTACCATATATTTTTAACTGTGATACTTTAGGCTTCTTTGCACCAATAGGCTATGCTATAGGCCTAAGCCCTATGTCAATTGATTTTTGTACATGGATAGATAGGCTATCATATTACAGCATGCATACTCCAAGAAGAAAAGCTCTTACATTGGCCTTCTCACTATGGTCTCATAAAATTGGAAACCACACTGTGGACAGGTTATTTATGTTTGCCAAGATAGAAGGTATCCATCAACACATACTGTATAATTTTAGTGTGCTTAACATTACATTGCCCCCAGTATAGTTTGTCTCAACCATGCAAAAACATCCTCCACTTCTATAAACCATTGGCACTACTTCAATTTGTTTGGTTAGAATATAATTACCCCTATCAGTTTGCTCAGAATTAAAAAGTGCATCTGATATATTCCACCCTGGATTGAGGCTTGCATTATAATATAACCTTAGAGAGTTGAAACATGATTGTAAACACATGCCAGGCTAAATGACAGAAGGCATTCTGTTTTTCTATTTAGTCCATGAATTAATCACAGTGTGATCTATCTCACACCCTCAACTTCACCATCCCAAGCACTGGCTGCCATGCTCTGCTCGCATTGCCACAGTCAGTTCTCTCTGGGCAGAGTGCCACCGCTCAGATTAGCATTCAGCCTTCTCTCCATCATAGTCATACAGAGTATAGGGCTTGTGGTGGGTCTACCTCTACGTAAACGCAAGACAGGATCACTTACATGTACCACCTGAGAGACTTGTAGTGTGCTACATGCAGCCATGTTGCAGTAATGCCTTATTTTCCAACTCTGTTCATCTTGATTTGAGAGGAGCCCTCATGACCCCTCATGACCCCCACTATAGCATGTCATCTCTTTAGCCTCTGTTTCTTTCTTTGTCTGTCTTTATTTATGGCTCAGGAATCCATCCTTGAATTCAGATGAATTAATGGAGGTTGTTTATGAAAGAAATAAAAACCAATGGTGGGCCCTTGTAATGCGCTGACAGTCAACTATATAAATTAGTGGGCCATCAAAAAGGTCACAGGTCAATAGTTTGAAAAGATAACTATTGACAACCTGAGCAACTCCTACAGTATACAGTATGTCAATAATTCATAAGGTAATATGCCCAATAATCTTTCCAACAATAAAGGCAGGATTTAAAAAATTATTTGTACAGTATACAATCATCTATGTCTGTGAGCTTCCGTTTGTATTTAAACACTTTGATAATACAAATTCCTAGGGATCATATTGTAGAACGTTATTTGCTCAAATTAATTAACGTCGAGGGCCACATAAAACCTCCTGGCGGGGCTCTGTCATGGTATCACTGTTGTAATGCCTGCTACTTGGCCCTCTCACCACCACTGAACAGAGGAGTTGGATGTTGGAGTTTGTGTGATAATGCCTCTCCCTGGTTGTAGAGGAATGCCAACCACGCTAATGCTGAAGTTGTAGAGCAGCTCTCTCTATATGATATTCAGACCATTCACATGTGCCACATGGCTGCCGATTCTCACACCATGGCCATTGGCATTTTTCACATTAGTCAACATAAGCACTACAAATGTGTACTTGGAACCCTGTCCACACAGGAGCATCCTGCTGGTGATATGGAGCAAACTGTTTTTAAAACATGTTTTTATGTGAATAATTTATCCAAGGATGCTATTGATTTGAATGTATTTCAAAGCCAGCAAAACAGAATACTCATCTACATACTACATAGCTAGAGTGACTCAACATCCACCAAGACTATCTGTATTTCTTTAAGTTTGACCTCAAACTGACATTCCATGTCTCAGGATGGACAAAGGATGTTCCTGAACTAACAGCTGATTTAGGACCCTCCAAAGCATTTTAGTCAACTGGTCTGAGGGGGACATGTATTCTCCTTTAGGGTCTACTTTAGAATGGTTTATGACAACAAATGGTGATAGGCACTGATGCCATTTTGAACTCACAAAGATCTGAAGGCATGTGGTTAATCATGTAAAACATACAAGGGTCGTTCCACGAAATGAGTTCCTTTCGGGTAGTGAAAAAGAAAAAGAAAAACGCCACACACTGCTGCTCATGCTCCCAGGTGATTTTATTATAACAACGTTTCGACCGTTAGGTCTTCATCAAATAAAATAAAATAAAATAAAATTTTATTTGCCACATGCGCCGAATACAACAGGTGTAGACATTACCGTGAAATGCTTACTTACAGCCCTTAACCAACAATGCATTTATTTCTTAATAAAAAAGTAAAATAAAACAACAACAACAAAAAAAGTGTTGAGAAAAAAAGAGCAGAAGTAAAATAAAATAACAGTAGGGAGGCTATATACAGGGCGGTACTGGTGCAGAGTCAATGTGCGGGGGCACCAGCTAGTTGAGGTAGTTGAGGTAATATGTACATGTGGGTAGAGTTAAAGTGACTATGCATAAATAATTAACAGAGTAGCAGCAGCGTAAAAATATGGGGTGGGGGTGTAAATAGTCCGGGTAGCCATGATTAGCTGTTCAGGAGTCTTATGGCTTGGGGGTAGAAGCTGTTGAGAATCCTTTTGGACCTAGACTTGGCGCTTCGGTACCGCTTGCCGTGCGGTAGCAGAGAGAACAGTCTATGACTAGGGTGGCTGGAGTCTTTGACAATTTTGAGGGCCTTCCTCTGACACTGCCTGGTATAGAGGTCCTGGATGGCAGGAAGCTTGGCCCCAGTGTCACGCCCTGGCTCTGGGACTCTTATATGTTGAGCCAGGGTGTGTAGATTCTATGTGTTTGTGTTTCTATGTTAGGATCTAGTTCATGTGTATCTATGTTGGCCGGGGTGGTTCTCAATCAGAGGCAACGAGAATCAGCTGTTGCTTGTTGTCTCTGATTGGGAACCATACTTAGGCAGCCTGTTTGGCACAGTGTATTGTGGGATCTTGTTCCGTGTATGGTTAGTGTTTGTTACCAAGGACTTCACGTATCGTTTTGTTGTTTTTGTTCGTGTGGTGAATATAATAAAGTATGTTCGCATTCCACGCTGCGCATTGGTCTACTCCTTTCGACGATCGTGACACCCAGTGATGTACTGGGCCGTACGCACTACCCTCTGTAGTGCCTTGCGTCGGAACCCGAGCAGTTGCCATACCAGGCGGTGATGCAACCAGTCAGGATGCTCTCGATGGTGCAGCTGTAGAACTTTTCGATTCAGGCATCCATATCCCAGATGGGGGTGGAAGGTCCTATATATAGGGGCAGTGCTCAGTGACATCACTCCCTGAAAAAGGAAGTAAAAATATATAATATAGGTTCACAATATCAACATTCAATATATCAAAATATATGAGCATACATGAGGAATGTGATCAATATTTTGGGTAGTGTAACCTGGCGAAAAATATATATTTTATTTCATCTATTAAAAGCCAAATAAAGTAACAGGGTTGACCGTAACAGGCTTGACGATGTCATCTTAAATCAGCCATAGGGATTGATGTGTAATGCTCGACCCTGTCAGGGTTGAGTGTAGAGGTAACGTGGAATCACACGCAGGACACACAGAGGTTCGAAACAGATGTCTTAGTGAAGTCCAAGGAAACAAGCCAACCACGGCAACAGGCCACAGGCGAACAATAACGCACACTGGTAAGTACCAAAAATAAAAGCGCACAACGTGCGGGACTCTCTCTAACAAAACGAATACAGAGAGAACAGAACAGCAAACTAATACAACACGTGACATCGAACAATTACACACAACACCTGACCAAACACAAGAGAACTAAATAGGACGCATAATGAACACTAACAAGGAACAGGTGTAACAAACAGACAAAACCAATCAAACATAGAAACATAGAACGGTGGCAGCTAGTACTCCGGAGACGACGACCGCCGAAGCCTGCCCGAACAAGGAGAAGGAGCAGCCTCGGCCGAAACCGTGACAGACCCATTAAGTATTCCACCACAAAACACCAGAAAATTGCCAAAAAGAGTAGAACCAGCTCACCTGCTTTTACACTATGATTTTACGATTATTATCGTATCAAATTATTTAAAAAGGAATAGTTTCACCATATTAAAACAAGATTTCCGTTCATGTAACAGAGTTGACCTTAAAATGAGGGACAGATTTTCTTACCTTAAAATAAATCACTAATCACATGAAATAAATATTAACACACACACAGACTAAATAACTCAAAATCTGTGGGGCAGAATCTGTGGGGAAGAAGTTTCTACTTTTACTTAAATGTCTAATTGTACTACTTTTACTTTGCACCAATGCACATCCATCTCAGCACTGATCTATGAAAGTGAGAATATCCTATTTCACTGCAGCGCTCACTGTTTGCATGTTAACTGGGCTGGAACACTCCTAACAATGGAAATGAATCCTCATGTCTTGTTCTAGGAATTCCTCACATATCTAATACACTTTGCTACAGTCCTCTGGATGGGAGAAACCAAGTCAGTGGTTACAAACGACTGACAAAATGACACTGGAAGGTAAAAGATCTTGGCCTTAAAGACAAATTGTTGACATGGGAGGGAGTATTTTGTGTGGAGCTCTGATGGACACAAGCACCGTCTAAAACAATGGATGGGGGACCGACAATGAAATCGAAGAAAAACACACTTTCAAGTCCAACCGTCAAAGGCAGAGTAAAAGCTTCAGAGCTGTAAACTTTAGCCACAAAGGGATTGACTTTCCACCTGCAGCCTGAGGAAGAAATCACTGGTTTTATTCCATAGCTGTATTTAGCTTTTTCCTCTCCATAGCCTGCCACTTTAGCCAACAACAACTGTCATCTTCCCCCCTGGAGTGTGTACAGTGAGATAGACTGTAACTGAATGTGAGTTTACACACAAACACAGAGTTTCTCTGGAACTGGAGCCACTTGGTGAAATACATGCATCAACAAAGTCATTGACAACCCACATTAACAAATCACAAATTGTATGATCTTGTTGTCAGAATCTGCAATTACTGACCAGAAACGTGGGACATTAAAGGAGAGAAGAAAAAGTAGGGAGTATGGAAAAACAGCTGTGGTGGTCGTCGGCCAAGACTCCACTGCCAAAACTGTCAGTTGCTGAATAAAACAGTTATTTTTGGAAAACATACCGTAGGGTGATTTTTATTGAGGTTTGTTTATGCCTCTTTTGGGTAAATTACAACACTGTCATCTGTGAACTTGAAAATGCCAACAATGTATACAAAATACATGCCAATATGAAGTTCATTTATACTTATTGAGATCCATTACATGCTTTTACATTTTTAGCAAACATATTTAGCAGACTTTCAGGTGTACCTATCTAGAGCGTCTGATTTATTAGAACAGATAGAAGAGCCATTATCTATCAGAATCCCCTAGAGCAGGGGTATTCAACTCTTACCCTATGAGGTCCGGAGCCTGCTGGTTTTCTGTTCTACCTGACAATTAATTGCACACACCTGGTGTCCCAGGTCTAAATCAGTCCCTGATTAGAGGGGAACAATGAAAAAAAGCAATGGAACTGTCTTATAGGTCCAGAGTTCAGTTTGAGGGCCCTAGAGAGTACATTTTCAGTTCACTGAATATTCCATAGTTAGCTGATATGGATCAGGCCTTGCATAAAATATACATTTTTTAAAACTCAAATGCAGTAAATGCATTTATTTTCATACACTTTCATCTAGAGCTCAGATTGAATTCCCCTGCTTGGTGTGATTACTTCCCCTTTAAATTGTATGTATACAGAGGACCACCTCCCAGTGGGATATAATTTGAGGCAGGGTTTAAAGTGATGTGCCACACATTGAGCACCAGGATTAAAGGACCACTTAATTTCTGCAAATTAAGACGGCAGATTGAGATGGAAAACTCTGATTTTCAGAGGGAAGCAGCTGGTTAAATAAATCATACTCATATGAGCGGAGGTGAGCTTATACAGTGTGCTGCTCCAATTTCATACACCCCCTCAGTGCATTCTGACCACCTCTACTTATACTCACTGCCTCCAAAGGCGGAAAATCACACACAACCAAACTAACACACATGTACCCGAGTCGCTCTTTTAGTGCCATCAAGCACAAGCAGGGCAGCAGTTCAGATGGCGTGAAAGGGTCTACAGTGCCTTCAGAAAGTATTCATACCCCTTGACTTATTCAACATTTTGTTGTGTTACAGCCTGAATTCAAAATTGAGTAAATTGATTTTTTTTCTCTCACCCATCTACACACAATACCCCATAATGACAAAGTGAAAACATGTTTTTAGACATTTTAGCAAATCTATTGAAAATGAAATACAGAAATATTTCATATACAGTGGCCTAAAGTACTTAAGTAAAACGATTTTGAAGTACTACCTAAGTCGTTTTTTGGGTATCTGTACTTTACTTTTCTATTTATATTTTTGACAACGTTTGCTTTTACTTCACTACATTCCTAAAGAAAATATGTACGTTTTACTCCCATACATTTTCCCTGACACCCAAAAGTACTTGTTACATTTCGAATGCTCAGGCAGGACAATATCAATATAACGCGTTGTAATCCCTACTGCCTCTGATCTGGCGGACTCACTAAACACAAATACTGCGTTTGTAAATGATGTCTGAGTGTTGGAGTGTGCCCCTGTCTGTCCGTAAATAAATAGAAAACAAGAAAATGATGTCATCTGGTTTGCTTAATGTAAGGAATTTGATGTATAGCATTTACTTTTACTTTAGACTTTTACTCAAGTATGACAATTTAGTACTTTTTCCACCACTGTACTTAAAGGGATACTTTGGGATTTTGGGAATGAGGTCCTTTATCTACTTCCCCCTGAGTCAGATGAACTTGTGGATACCATTTTTATTTTAAAGTAAATGCTATCGCTTTAAGTATATTTAAAACCAGATACTTTTAGACTTTTACTCAAGTAGTATTTTACTGGGTTACTTTCACTTTTCCTTGAGTCATTTTCTATTAAGTTATATTCACTTTTACTCAAGTATGACGATTTGGTACTTTTTCCACCACTGCAAATTTACATAAGTATTCACACCCCTGACACATGTTAGTATCACCTTTGGCAGCAATTACAGCTGTGAGTCTTTCTGGGTAAATCTCTAAGAGCTTTACACACCTGGATTGTACACTATTTGCACATTATCTTTTTTTTAATTATTCAAGCTCTGTCAAGTTGGTTGTTGATCATTGCCAGACAGCCATTTTCAAGTCTTGCATAGATTTTCAAGCCGATTTAAGTCAAAACTATAACTTGGCTACTCAAGAACATTCAATGTTGTCTTGGTAAGAAACTCCAGTGTAGATTTGGACTTGTGTTTTAGGTTATTGTCCTGCTGAAGGGTTTTCCTATAGGATTTTGCCTGTGCTTAGCTTTATTCAGTTTATTTTCATTTAAAAACTCCCTAGTCTTTACCGATGACAAGCATACCCATAACATAATGCATCCACCACCATGCTTAAAATATGCAGAGTGGTACTCAGTGATGTGTTGTGTTGGATTTGCCCCAAACATAACGCTTTGTACTCAGGACATAAAGTTCATTTCTTTGCCAAATGTTTTGCACTTTTACTTTAGTGCCTTATTGCAAACAGGATACATGTCTTGGAATATTTTTTTTCTGTACAGGCTTCCTTCTTTTCACTCGGTCATTTAGGTTAGGTTTGTGGAGTAACTACAATGTTGTTGATTCATCCTCAGTTTTCTGCTATCACAGCCATTAAACTCTGTAACTGTTTTAATGTCACCATTGGCCTCGTGGTGAAATCCCATCTACCAAGAGGTGCCCTTCTTTGCGAGGCATTGGAAAACCTCTCTGGTCTTTGTGGTTGAATCTGTGTTTGAAATTCATTGCTCGACTGAGGGACCTTACAGATAATTGTATGTGTGGGGTACAGCGATGAGGTTGTCATTCAAAATCATGTTAAACACTATTATTGCACACAGAGAGTCCCATGCAATTTATTATGTGACTTGTTAAGCACATTTTTACTCCTGAACTTATTGACTCCAGACATTTCAGCTTTTCAATTTAAATTAACTTGTAAAAAAATTATAAAAACATAATTTCACTTTGACATTATCGGGTATTGTGTGTAGGCCAGTGACACAAAATCTAAATGTTAATCAATTTTAAATTCAGGCTGTAACACAACAAAATGAGGAAAAAGTCAAGGGGTGTGAATACTTTCTGAAGGCACTGTAAGTGGATAAGCTGTGCCTGGTCAGCCGGCCTCTAAGATGGCTGGCACCTACAGTACACTCTTGGTCGGCCTGATTTACGAGACTCTGTGGCTCCGTCTGTCCAGTGTGCTGTGCTACAGGGGAACAGCAGCACGACCACTGGGTCCTCCGGACCAGCTGTTTCAGAAGCTCTCAGAGGCAGTGAATGTTTGCCCTCTGGACGAGCTCCCTCTGCCAAAATGTCAGTGTCAAATTGTATCTGTAGGATAACTTGTTCCCATCAATTGCAATCACTTTATTTTTAAGATGATGGACACTGCGTCTGCACCGGCCACCAGATTCTTTGAACTGTGCGGTTTGTGAGTAGTAGTATATCTCCCTTCTAAAAGAGGCAGACCCTGTCTGACAGATATGTTTTTACTGTATATATTACTGTAGTCTTTGTTTGATTTTTGAAATCGTTTTTTTTGGTAAAGATTCTTTGTATTTTACCGTAGTCTTTGTTTGATTTTTTTAATCGTTCTTTGGTAAAGATTCTTCCTATTTTACTGTAATCTTTGTTTGATTTTTTAAAATAGATTTTTTGTTAAAGATTCTTTATATTTTGTTGTAGTTGTTTGATTTTTGAAATAGTTTTTTGGTAGAGATTCTTTATGTTTTATTGTAGTTGTTTGATTTTTGAAATAGGTTTATTGGTAAAGATTCTTTATATTTTAATGTAGTCTGTTAGATTTTTTAAATAGTTTTTTTTTGTTAGAATTTTTTTATATTTTACTGTAGTCTTTGTTTGATTTATTAAATTGTTTTTTTGGTAAAGGTTGTTTATTGGTAAAGATTATTGATATTTTACCGTAGTCTTTGTTACATTTTTTAAATAGTTTTTTGGAAAGATTCGTATATTTTTAAAGTTAATTTCCTGCAATTCTGCACATTTTGCCATGGGGCATAGAGAAAATGTTGCAATTTTAAAGCAAGTTTGCTGCAATTCTACACATTTTGCCATGAGGTGGAGAGAAGATTTAGCAATTTCATAACAAATTGCATGCAATTCTACTCATTTTGCGATGGGGCAGAGAGACAAATTAGCAGTTTTACAGCTAATTTCCTGCAATTCTACACATATTGCCATAGGGTAAGGAAAAATGTTGGCAGTTTTTAATATGATTTCTGAGTGAGAGTGACACCCCAGTCGATAATTCGACCATGATTACTACAATTTTGATAGCTGGCCGCTAAACTAATTTACCAATCCCAAAACATTTAGCTGACATGGGCTAATTGAGTGACTGTCAGCGACTGACATAACAAGAGAAAAACTGCTGATGCACAACCAAATTTCGAAATTGCACCTTGTATATTCTACTACTCTAACTCTCAACAGTAAGTTGAGACCCCGACTCAGTTCTTTAAAAAAATCTTTTGTTTACTTTGACCTGAATACATGAGGGGAGTGGAAAGTTGCCATACCACAGGAGCACTCTGACATAGATAATGTATTTGAGGAACAACATGTTGATTTCTGTTTGTTGCTGTAATTGATCATGTACAAGAATCAAACAATGTGTTTGCATGTGTGCGTGTGGGTGTTGGTGTAGGTGTGAGGATCATAGGGGAACACAGAGAGAAAAAAGGGCCTCTCTCTCACACCTTTAGACCTGCGCTGTCCGTCCATGGTGGGTGAGGAATGTTAAGAGCCGGGGAGCTAGAGTGCTGGATCCTACACAATGCCAGGATTAAGTATCAGCTATTCCAAATGTCAACAATTCTTAACTCTCCAAAGCCACAGCACTTTTTCATGTCCCATGACCTCTGGACTTGCTGTGATAATGGTAAACAAACATGGTCTTACCTGGCCAGGTAACATAAAACCCCCCAACTTCCTGCTCTGGCACCCCTTAGAGCCCAGGTCCAAGCTCCCCTACCATTAGGGTTGTTCCCCGGGAGTGGGGGGGCTTTGGGAAGCGATGGGGGGGTGCCTGGGGGAGGCATAATGGAGCTCAACAGTCAGAGCGGCAAAGAGGGGAGGAAACGACAGAAGAGAGGAAAGAGTAGGGGATGAGAAGAGATTGGTGAGGTGTGAAGGTGAGGTATGCTGAGAGCACTTCACCTGCGAGGAGCCTCCACAAGCTTAGGAAAATAGTAGAGCCTGACAGGTGATCGATAGAGACAAGAAGAACAGAGTGGGTCTGGGAGGTTAGACTAGAAGAGGGTAGACAGAGGGGAGGAAGTGCATAGAGGATTTGTCTTTCTTTGTGAGGGGTTTGTTTGATAAGAACATTCAGATTTAGATGATTGTCCTCGATATGAGAGCAGTGTTAATGTCAGAGGAGCCAAAGATTACATAGGTTTCATATGTAGAGCAAAGAACATAAACAAGTGACATGTTTGAAGGCCTTATTTAAGTATGTAGAGCAATACCTTTTTAAAAATGTTTTATTACAAACAACAAAAACAAAACATCAACATAAATACATTAACTCAACAACATCAACAAAACAACAACTAAAATGATCACATGACTGGCAAACAGGAGCACATTTAACTCGAGACCTTTCCTATGTACTCAGGCCCATCCCTCTTGAAGTATTATTTGGTCCCACTTGTCATTACGATCTTGAGACCTCCCATTTTCTTTTGCAATCATGTATAAGAGTGTTTGACAGTTATTTTGAATGAATCCAATACCAACAAACTTTCCATGACAGACTGACCAGGTGAATCCAGGTGAAAGCTATGATCCCTTATTGATGTCACTTGTTAAATCCACTTCAATCAGGGGAGGAGACAGGTTAAAGAATACTTTTTATGCCTTGAGACAATTGAGAAATGGATTGTGTATGTGTGCCATTCAGAGGATGAATGGGCAAGACAAAATATTTAAGCGCTCTTGAACAGGGTATGGTAGAACGTGCCAGGCATACCAGTTTGAGTGTGTCAAACAGAGAGGGTCTGTTTGAAGAACTTCAACGATTCTGGGTTTTTCACACTCAACAGTTTCCTGTGTGTATCAAGAATGGTCCAACACCCAAAGGACATCCAGCCAACTTAACACAACTTTGGGATGCATTGGAGTCAACATGGACCAGCATCCCTGTGGAACACTTTCAACACCTTGTAGAGTCCATGTCCCAACGAATTGCAGGCTGTTCTGAGGGCAAAGGTGTTCCTAATGTTTTGTACACTCAGTGTATAAGTGATGTTACATCGTGCACACAGAGTTGATGGTTTATGGGAAGGGGGGTCCAGTACGCTGATTCAATGTGTTTTTTAATGTCAACCCAAACCATGCAACACAGTCACACCCCGCTCTGTCTGTTACTGGGCAGCTCCCTGGTACTGTAACTGTATGGAATTGGATTTACAGTACAGCCTTCATTCATACATAGGGATTTTAAGTCTCGTGGTTGGGCCCATTCAGGAGAATCACCTTATGATCTTAGCAGCAAACATTGGACTCCGTTTTCTGTGCATTTCAAGTTCAGGGACTGTAACAACAGCCTGCTAAACGTTTAATTCAATGGTATGATTTATACATGAACATTTATAACTGACTGCTAAAATATCAAAAACATGATCTGGTTGGGCCATATCTCATGTAAGACGAAGGACATCCTGTGAGCTACGTTGGCTGTTACATACAACCTTTCCGTGATAGAGCTATGCAGGTTGGCAGTGAGAAAGTGAGAACACGTGGTGCAAAGTGAAGGAGGAAGACAACACAGGGGCAAGGATTGACGCTGAAATGCTACTGGTTGTGGCACACGTAGGCCCAGTGTTGGCCAGGACACAGCCGGGCCGCGGCCGGTTCTGATGAACAGGTGGGCATAGCGCCTGTCAGCCTACTGGAGATTGATGCTGTGGGTTAGTGCGAGGCCGGGTATTCTCTTACAGCGTGGACAGCTGTGCTGGGCTCTGCCTCGATGTGTTGTCTTTTACAACAACGGGACACTCTGGAGCCTTGGGTAATGGGCCAGTTGAACTCTGAGGGCCTTCTGAGTCAGGGACGGATTGTTGCACCCTCTCTCTCGTAGTTTATTTGATTGTCTGAAGGTTGATATACAGTGTGAAGGGGATAGTTGCCATTGAGAAAGACGCTTCTAGAATAAAGGAGTCATACAATAATAGTCCTCATGATTCTCATGAAGATTAATTTCAACATGTGTTGTACCCAATAAACCTGGCCTATGTTACTAAACTAAACCAAACTAGCATTATAGAATAATTTGGTCACACTTTGCATTACACAGGCCTTGTGCCAGAGGTACAGCAATAGAATATCCTATGTAATTACTGTGTTATATGACAGGACTGAAGCATGTAATTACAGAGTACCTATTAAATTTTTTTCTATATGTTATACAGAGCATTTTTGCTTTCATTTGTTTGTGTTTATGTGTTAAACCAAATTAACAGAAGTAAGTTCTATGTAATCACATACTTTTCTTTCTTTGACGATTTTTTCCTTATTTGATCTGGAAACAACACGGACTGTCTGCTCTGCCCTTCTACCTTTATGTGCTACCATGAATAACAAGAATATAATAGATTTTGTTTATTGGGAGTGCAACATTTTTAGAATTACTTGTCTTATTTGACAGCAAGGCAAGTACAGTATAGAGGTACAGAACCATCAGAAACACCATTTCATGTTCAGTCCTAAATAAGTTAAAATAGGTTCTCTTTTGAGTTTCTTCTATCAAAGCTTTGCAATTAAGAAACCTGAGCAAGTGAATCTGTGTGGCCGACCGGTAATGATCAACATGCCAGTTTGTGGGTTTGCAAGCTTGGGTGAATTAAAAATCCATATCCCTCAAATCTCTACATTACAGTGGCTTGCGAAAGTATTCACCCCCCTTGGCATTTTTCCTATTTTGTTGCCTTACAACCTGGAATTAAAATTGATTTTTGGGGGGTTTGTATCATTTGATTTACACAACATGCCTACCACTTTGAAAATGCTAAATATTTGTTATTGTGAAACAAACAAGAAATAAGACCAAAAAAATTTAAACTTGAGCGTGCATAACTATTCACCTCCCCAAAGTCAATATTTTGTAGAGCCACCTTTTGCAGCAATTACAGCTGCAAGTCTCTTGGGGTATGTCTCTATAAGCTTGGCACATCTAGCCACTGGGATTTTTGCCCATTCTTCAAGGCAAAACTGCTCCAGCTCCAGTTGGATGGGTTCCGCTGGTGTACAGCAAACTTTAAGTCATACCACAGATTCTCAATTGGATTGAGGTCTGGGCTTTGACTAAGCCATTCCAAAACATTTAAATGTTTCCCCTTAAACTACTCGAGTGTTGCTTTAGCAGTATTCTTAGGGACATTGTCCTGCTGGAAGGTGAACCTCCATCCCAGTCTCAAATCTCTGGAAGACTGAAACAGGTTTCCCTCAAGAATTTCCCTGTATTTAGCGCAATCCATCATTCCTTCAATTCTGACCAGTTTCCCAGTCCCTGCTGATGAAAAACATCCCCACAGCATGATGCTGCCACAACCATGCTTCACTATGGGGATGGTGTTCTCGGGGTAATGAGAGGTGTTGGGTTTGCGCCAGACATAGCGTTTTCCTTGATGGCCAAAAATCTCAATTTTAGTCTTATCTGACCAGAGTACCTTCTTCCATATGTTTGGGGAGTCTCCCACATGCCTTTTGGCGAACACCAAACGTGTTTGCTTATTTGTTTCTTTAAGCAATGGCTTTTTTTCTGGCCACTCTTCCGTAAAGCCCAGCTCTGTGGAGTGTACGGCTTAAAGTGGTCCTATGGACAGATACTCCAATCTCCGCTGTGGAGCTTTGCAGTTCCTTCATGGTTATCTTTGGTCTCTTTGTTGCCTCTCTGATTAATGCCCTCCTTGCCTGGTCCATGAGTTTTGGTGGGTGGCCCTCTCTTGGCAGGTTTGTTGTGGTGCCATATTCTTTCAATTTTTTAATAATGGATTTAATGGTGCTCCATGGGATGTTAAAAGTTTCAGATTTTTTTTTATAACCCAACCCTGATCTGTACTTCTTTATTTAACTAATTATGTGACTTCTGAAGGTAATTGGTTGCACCAGATCTTATTTAGGGGCTTCATAGCAAAGGGGGTGAATACATATACACGCACCACTTTTCTGTTATTTATTTTTTAGAAGTCTTTGAAACAAGTTATTTTTTTCATTTCACTTCACCAATTTGGACTATTTTGTGTATGTCCATTACATGAAATCCAAATAAAAATCCAATTAAATTACACGTTGTAATGCAAAAAAATAGGAAAAATGCCAAGGAGGATGAATACTTTTGCAAGGCACTGTAGCTTGTTGCCCCCTGTCTCTGCTGCAGGGATGAAGGTGTGCTGGGGACAGCTGTATTTAAACTCTCCCTTGGTGTTGTCCAATCTCAACAACAATATCTCAAAGGACGATTCACTTCAGTGTTGCACACAGAGGAAGGCTATATACACAGGTCTGGGATAAATAAAGAATCCACTTATTTTTGTCAATGGAACCCATTGGAACACATTTGAACCCCTGTAAGAGACGTCAGCATCACAGTAATTACACAAGTAACAGCTTCTCTATGGCATGGAATGTCTTTGTTGCCAGTTGAGGCCTTCACCCGTTTTCAGTCTGAAATTAAAACATTAAAGAATTCTAAAACCTCAGCCGTATTTGGCTGCAGTGGTGCCTCTCTCTGGGTCTGTCCCAAATGGCACCCTATTCCCTATATAGTGCACTACTTTTGACCAGAGCCCTATGGGCCCTGGTCAAAAGTAGTGCACAACATATGGAATAGGATGCCATTTGGGATGGAGACTCTGGCAGTCTCTACACACATTTATACTGGAAATGAACAGAGGAAGAATTTCTGAAGAGTTCAGTGATCTACATTTCTACATGAAATCTTCCCCGACACATATTTCTTAGCTATTCTATCTTTGCATTGATCTTGTAACTTGTAATGATAAAAGTCAGTCACAGTGTACTACTCATATCCCAAATCCAGATCTCACAAACCAATGTGGCATTGTTGGAACACCAGTTTTAGGGGCTACAATATTGCATGATTATTTTGGAGCTGCTGCTGCTAACAATGGGACAGAGTACCTTCAGACTACCTGTCCTCTGTCAGCTCACACTTCCTCCAACTCAAGGCTTTTATTGGTTAACACAAAATCCTTCTGTCCTTCCATCTTTTCCATATTCAACTATAGAAATCGTATCAAATATATTGCTGCAGTATAGGGTTGAGTTCAAAGATGGAAGCAGGAGTGCATGAAAGAGTGCAGGAGTGCAGGAGTCCCTTTCATCCCTGGAAGACAGACCCTTCTCCTTCTGTTGGCTTTTAAAAAGCCTAATCTGAAAGTCCAAACAGATAGGAGAGTTGTACGACAGAACAGCACCAATAAGACTGACAATCAGTACCTCATTCCTAATCGGCCATGTGATAACATGCGGTTTGTATATCACTTACATCTGTCTTGTATTGTGTTAAATTGACCTTCATCATTATGCCCAACAAAACATAAGACATCAAACAAGCACTGTCTTGATGATAATGGTCGGTTTCATTCTGTGAGTCTAAGTCTATATGAAAGATTTAGCTTACAGCTATGACTTGCATTCCACCGCATGGTGGTTTATGTAACAAGCACTTATCAAGTGGTAATATTTTCATTGTCAGTCAAGAGGACTTAGTGGGTAGTGTGAGATTGTTTACAGATCCCTGCTATGATCTGGTAAGATAGCTGCATTTGAACACAATGTGAGTGTGTGATGGCTTCAAGAGTATGAAATTAGGTATAAGTAAATCGTTTTTGTATGATAAAGTGGGGACCCTACCAGGTAAAATACTCCCTCTGCCACCCTGCTTTTGCACGCCCACTCATCTCGTCTGTGTCTAAAACAGAGATACTGTAGGAATTGAGTTTACGAGAGGACTGTCAGCACCTGTGCCTACAGGAATAATGGCAAGGCTAAACAGGTATAACCCCTGATTCCCCTATCAGAGAAGTGAGCCCCACTCAGCCACCTCCAGCAATGACTGAAATTACAAATTACTCGGTATAGCCCAAAACCAGCGAGTCACGCCACAAATCCTCTTGTCAAGAAGCTGTCTTATGTTATGGCCAGCTTTCATGTTTCAACTACTGCCAGTCACATCCGCGGTAGAAAGAGACATAACAACCAAGGTCTCAACAGCATTCCATCTTTGTTTTCAGAGAACTGATATATTGCAGCTATGTCTGCAATCTTCTTGTTAATTAAGGGGAAAATGTGCTCAATATACCAATGTACAAACAACATACAAAAAGTAGAATTCAGAGGTGCTGGACAGTTCGCTTGTTGACAGATAAGTGGTTTGTGATATGGCACAGCATTCTGGCTTATGTTTTTATTCATGTTTGTCCATGCATTTTTGTGCCTTGCAAGTTTTGTGCCATTCTATTTTCCATGGCTTAGCATTTATATAGCCAATATAGCTATTCACAAGTTGAATTTAAAATAAACAGTTTACTATCAAATTGTTTTGATTTGGGATTTATAGGGGCAATCTGCAGTTGCAATCTGCAGTTGCTGCATCCATTTCTGGACTCTTATATTAATTATATACAGTTGAAGTCGGATATTTACATACACCTTAGCCAAATACATTTAAACTAGGTTCTTCACAATTCCTGACATTTAATCCTAGTAAAAATTCCCTGTCTTAGTTCAGTTAGGATCACCACTTGATTTTAAGAATGTCAGAATAATAGTAGATAGAATGATTTCTTTCAGCTTTTATTTCTTTCATCACATTCCCAGTGGGTCAGAAGTTTACATACACTCAATTATTATTTGGTAGCATTGCCTTTAAATTTAACTTTGGTCAAACGTTTTGGGTAGCCTTCCACAAGCTTCCCACAATAAGTTGGGTGAATTTTGGCCCAATCCTCCTGACAGAGCTGGTAACTGAGTCAGGTTTGTAGGCCTCCTTGCTCGCACACACTTTTTCAGTTATGCCCACACATTTTCTATAGGATTGAGGTCAGGGCTTTGTGATGGCCACTCAAATACCTTGACTTTGTTGTCCTTAAGCCATTTTGCCACAACTTTGGAAGTATGCTTGGGGTCATTGTCCATTTGGAAGACCCATTTGTGACCAAGCTTTAACTTCCTGACTGATGTCTTGAGATGTTGCTTCAATATATCCACATAATTTTCCTTCCCCTGATGCCATCTATTTTGTGAAGTTCACCAGTCCTTCCTGCAGCAAAGCACTCCCACAGCATGATGCTGCCACCCCTGTGCTTCACGGTTGGGATGGTGTTCTTCGGCTTGCAAGCCTTCCCCTTTTTCCTCCAAACATAACGATGGTCATTATGGCCAAACAGTTCTATTTTTGTTTCATCAGACCAGAGGACATTTCTCCAAAAAGTACGATCTTTGTCCCCATGTGCAGGTGCAAACCGTGGTTTGGCTTTTTTATGGCGGTTTTGGAGCAGTGGCTTCTTCCTTGCTGAGCAGCCTTTCAGGTTATGTCGATATAGGACTAGTTTTTACTGTGGATATAGATACTTTTGTACCTGTTTCCTCCAGCATCTTCACAAGGTCCTTTGCTGTTGTTCTGGGATTTATTTGCACTAGAAGCACCAAAGTACGTTAATCTCTAGGAGACAGAACGCGTCTTCTTCCTGAGCTGTATGACAGCTGCGTGGTCCCATGGTGTTTATACTTGCGTACTATTGTTTGTACAGGTGAACGTGGTACCTTCAGGCATTTGGAAATTGCTCCCCAGGATGAACGAGACTTGTGGAGGTCTACAATTTTTTTTCTGAGGTCTTGTCTGATTTCTTTTCATTTTCCCATGATGTCAAGCAAAGAGACACTGAGTTTGAAGGTAGGCCTTGAAATACATCCACAGTTACACCTCCAATTGACTAAAATGATGTAAATTAGCCTATCAGAAGCTTCTAAAGCCATGACATCATTTTCTGGAATTTTCCAAGCTGTTTAAAGGCACAGTCAACTTAGTGTATGTAAACTTCTGACCCACTGGAATTGTGATACAGTGAATTATAAGTAAAATAATCTGTCTGTAAACAATTGTTGGAAAAATTACTTGTGTCATGCACAAAGTAGATGTCCTAACCGACTTGCCAAAACTATAGTTTGTTAATAAGACATTTGTGGAGTGGTTGAAAAACGAGTTTTAATGACTCCAACCTAAGTGTATGTAAACTTCCGACTTCAACTGTATACCCATTGATTCTTGAAGAATATACACTGTACCTTATAAATGCCCACAGCTGCAGGAAGCAGGGGTGCTGAGGGTGCTGCAGCACCCCCTGAAAAATCAGAATAAAAAAGTTAATAAAACAACAACAAACATTATTACAAAAAACAAAAACAAAAAAGTAGTGCACTGGACCTTTACTAGTTCTTTATTAGCAGACCGATATAGCCATCTGTAGTGCATGCAACAACAAAAAGATATTCTGCCATTTCTCCAGCCCCATCCTTTACCAAAACACTGGTGGGGCGACCGCTTTGTTGTTGTTTGAACAGAAGATTGCCCCTTTAAGGGAAGCTTATGCAGTTGTCCCCAGATGGGTGGGCTAAATGCTTTACGTAGTTTACCAGTATGAAATAAATGATATTGCAATTAGATTTGAGGATATTTTTTCAGAGTTCAGAAACATGTGAGATGTTGTATTTTTTTAGATTTCTTTATAATAATAAAGAATATATATTTCACCTACGAAGCACTGCATTATGATCTATGGCTGTGTACTGCAGCCATGGGTAAGAAACAGCGCAGCCTAGTGTAAAAATATGGAGGACACACATTTTCAATGGTACCAGCAAGTCAAGAACATTTAGTAAACTATAATGTATGTTCTCAACTTCTCATCATTCCTACATGAATTACATGGAAAGCAAACATTTTAACAATATCAAGTGTGTTTTGATATTGAAAAGTCTGTCCATGATTTTTTATCGAATGTAGGTCTATTCATGTTTTTCATGGGGGCAAATTGTGAATGTCAAAAATATTACATAAAATAACAATGCACGGAGAGTATGCACAGTAACAAGGACCTCTGAAATCTTAGGGTCAAAATGTGGGTGAAGAAATTAGATTTGTAAACAACTTTACAGCTGACAAATAAGTGAACAGGTTAACCATTTTCTCCTGGGTCAACATCTTAACTGGTGGATATAAAAACAAAATTAAATTCTGTCCAAACAAATAAAATAGCAGACCATTGGATACAATTCTAATTGTGTTGTGGAATTAACATTTTTAAAAAATTGTTGGCTTTTGTATCATAAAAATGTAATGAAACCTTGAGCGAGACCATTGCAAAGAAAGCCTCAACCTTTCTTTTCATTAAAAGAGAGACACTTTAAATTGTGGTCTGAAAATGGGATATTGATTTAGCACAAGCCTTGAATAGCGAAGTACCCTCACCTCTCTACTGAAACCTTGGAAAAAGTACTATTGTACTTTTGTCGTTATGAGACAGACATTGGTGACCTAGAACTTTAAAAACTACAAAGATATTCTCTCAAATTCTATTCAATTTAAACAAGGCCTAGGAAGACCTCTAAATCTAGTATTAGAATAGCGAAATCAAATAACAATATTTAATACAATTTCTTCATTCATAGTGCTTAATTTCACCCACCATTTCTGCTCTCAGAGTCATAACATTAAAATGTGCCTGCAACAGAATGCACAAGATGTGTAAAAAAATAAAATCTCACAGCCTTGATTCAATCTAATGAAAGAGAAAACAGGCACAGTATGGACTATAAAATACATTCAAAATAAATCTTCACAAAAGCTGTTAGAACTTGGTATTATGAAAGATAACCATAACCATTTAGACATTATTATCGTAATTGTTTTTATTTTATTGACGGTAATTTGATTTAGTTATTGCAATTTGTTTTCAGCTGGCAATAGTTTTGGGAAAATGGTGAATATGCTGCAAGCTATTGCTTATAGCTTGGTGCATATTGGAGTGGATTGAGAACCATTCAGCTGTAATTGCAGGGATATAATCTAGTAAATAATCTTTGAGTTCCACTTTGTTTTTCTCCTTGTACATGGAAATACACTCTATAGATCATCAGTAATTGAAAATCACCATTGTTAAGTTGAACGAAGGCCTTCACTTATCGGCAATGGCTCTACAACACACTGTCTGATAGGCATTAAGTGCAACATGAGCAGGTATATAAATATGTTCAGTAGGGGGCCTCAGGGAGATCCGAAGCTATGATCTTCTGTTCTCTATCCATGGAATTAGTCCACTGCGCCACCAGGATGTAGCTAGCATGAATGTTTTTTTAAAACTCAAAGCTGTTCATTTTACTCTATTCAAACAGACCCCATTTCGAAGGAAACAAGCACTCATTAAGATCAGGTGTGGCCAAATAGTGGGCGCGGCCAATAAACATGAACACACTTAACAAGATATAGGATAGAGAGAGTTTTGTTGATGCTGAGAACGGAATGTATATTTTTAAATAACATTCTTAGAACGTTATTTAAATGTTACTAATGTTTTCTTGTGAATTTTATGGAAAGTTTTCTTAATGTTCTGAGAACATGATTTAAAAAAGAACCATGAGGAGACCTCCAGAACGTTGTTTCTTAACATTCTCGGAACGTTCTCGGAACGTTCGTGGTCCTCTGTAGCTCAGCTGGTAGAGCACGGCGCTTGTAACGCCAAGGTAGTGGGTTCGATCCCCGGGACCACCCATACACAAAAATGTATGCACGCATGACTGTAAGTCGCTTTGGATAAAAGCGTCTGCTAAATGGCATATTATTATTTATTATTATTAACATGACTTTCAATAGCACCATGAGGAAACCTATAGAAAACGTTATGTTGAAGTACTGAAATTCCCATAGTATTGAAACATATGGTTCTCAGAACATGATGTACTAGCTGGGTATCGTGCACCATTCCCTGAATGTTGTGGGAAGGTTGTATGCAAAGTAACCATAGGACAACCAAGCTCTCACCAAGCTCTAAGAAGCATATGGTTCTCAGAACGTTATGTGCTAGCTGGGTTGAGATAGCCTACAATTAGGTGGGTTAGTCCAGGAAATGAGTCCCTTCTGCATCCCTTTGATATTTTAATTGTGCACCAATATTGCATTTTAAAAGCTTGATATATTAAATGAAATGCCCTTTAAAGGAAAACTCCAGTCCATTGTTGACATAGTCCCAAAATGTTTTCCTTGTCAGCACTCAAGTTTTTAAGATATGCAACTTTCAAAATACAGACATCATCCCTGTATGATGCATTTTGCATCATATGATGCTGCGTTTGGAACATATTATGGCTGATTTAAGATGAAATCGTTAACCCTGTTACGGTCAACACTTTTACTTCATTTGGCCCTTACTATATATTTTTTTCACCAAGTTACACTACTGAAAAGGGACTCATTTTGTGGAACCATCTCCCCTGAGAGGACAGTGCTGTGACTGTTTGACAGTGTATAACTGCTCTGTCTTTGGCAAGAGAGCAGCAGGGGGACAATTTGGATATGGCCCTTACAGTAAAGTAGGCCTACTGTACAGTAAAGTACAGTAAAGACATTGACTATGGATCAAGAAGATCTTTGTTGCATTATCATTATCAATAACCGTCAGCTACAATGTACATTTTTCTTTAAACAAGGAATTTTTTAAAATCCAGACAAGATCTTGCCTGTCCCCTGTGAACACATGTACTGTACATTGTAGGTCAATGTAATTTAAAAATAAAATTGAAACTTTCTGAGGACAGGAGAGTCACCAGCCTTATGGACTTTCTTCCTTGAGTATGTTCTAGTGGCAACCAACGACTGTGCTATTTGTTCAGGCTTCTCCCTTTCCTTTTATTAAACTTGTTTCTCACATTGGGTTCATACATCTTTGAGGTTCAATATAATTTGTAGGTAATAAGCATTGAGACAAGAGTAGTCGCCAATGAGATGGATGTTATTCCCTGTATAGAAAAGAGGACGAGATCCCTTCCCAATCAACAGCGCCATCTGCAGGTTGCTATATTCGATCCATATTTGTTTCAACATGGCGGGCCATTTAGCCGATTATTTTATCTATAGTCAGTGATTCAATCAATTACAGATAGTGGATTTCCAGATAGCGCTTTCAGAGATGTGTTTGATTTGCACAGCAAGTGTAATGGGTGGCACTTTAAATAGTTGTGTAAAAAAAGGAAAAGTCTATGCTTTCTCTGCCTTCAGTACAGAAAGTCACATACTTCAGAGTGACCTCAAAATAAACTCAAACAATTTTCTGACTCAGTTCTGTAATAGGGACATTAACAGAATTCAATATTTGCTGTAGATCACTCTGCATCTCTCCCAAAGATTATTGATAACTAACCTCTTTCATCTGTCTCTTCTGTGCCTGCCATATTTCTGAAGTTTGCCTAACATGCAGTGCACAGAAACTCCACTAGGATTAGATATAGTTCCACTATTCAATTTATGGACCAAAGATAAACATTAAAGGCACAATCTGTAAGAATCCCTGCTGTTTAAAGAAAGAAAAATAAGATATATCAAGGGGATGAAATATATGACTAACAAACGATGGACCACAGCATTAAGACAGTCTGCCCAGAGTCTTATGAGTCTGCCTATCTAGACGCTTCCTCACGTTTTAACTCATTCCTGCATAATCCTGTCACTATACCACTTTATGAGCCTTTGGTCCCAGTACTTAGTTCCAGCATAGCTAGTGATTCACTCTGCTCGATGTGATCTATACCAGGTAGTAAGCCTAATCCCCAGCTGCATTTGTAATTATCAAAACCATAGAAGTTTATGGATTCACCTGGTCAGTCTATGGCAGATGTGTTTTGTCTCATAATTTCTTGTGATATGGTATGTGATATGAGCCCATGTAATAGAGGAAGTGTCTAATGGAGCTCAGATGTAGACGTGTTGACATGTGTTTGTTGCAGCTAGCAGCAGGCCCAGTAAAAGGGATAAGGTAGCTCCCACGGTCACTCATCACCATCTCCCCTGAGAGGACAGCACTATGACTGTTTGACAGTGTATAACTGCTCTGTCTTTGGCAAGAGAGCAGCAGGGGGACAATTTGGAGATGGCCCTTACAGTAAAGTAGGCCTACTGTACAGTAAAGTACAGTAAAGACATTGACTATGGATCAAGAAGATCTTTGTTGCATTATCATTATCAATGGCAGTCAGCTACAATGTACATCCACCAATAATGTAAATGTTCTATTCACATTTTTCTATAAACAAGGAATAATAATAATAGATTTCCCTAAAGCGGCCCCAACGACAGTCAATCAAAACTGCATTTGAATGTCTGGATAAAGACTTAAAGAGACAGGGCAATAGAGAAGCATGCATAAGGGTATTTGAACTCTATGAGTGTGAAAGAAAACAATGTGTGACATTATTTGAAAAGTTAACTATATATAAACATTATCTAATCAACCCATTAAATTAAAAAAATTAAGAACACCTTCCTAATACTGAGTTGCTCAAACTGGTGCACCTGGCACCTACTACCATACACCGTTCAAAGGCACTTAAATATTTTGGTCTTACCCATTCGCCCTCTGAATGGCACACTTACACAATCCATGTCTCAGTTGTCTTAAGGCTTAAAAATCCTTCTTTAATCTGTATCCTACCCTTCATCTACACTGATTGAAGTGGAATTAACAAGTGACATAAATGAGGGATCATAGCTTTCACTGGTCAGTCTATGGCATGAAAAGAGCAGGTGTTCTTAATGTTTTGTACACTCAGTGTATGTCTTTCACATGTACTGAACAAAAACATAAATGCAACATGTAGTGTTGGTCCCATAATTCATACTCTGAAATAAAAGTTTCCATATGCACAAATAGCTTATTTCTCTCAAATGTTGTACACAAATTTGTTTACATCCCTGTTAGTGAACATTTTTCTGTTGCCAAGATAACCCACCTGACAGGTGTGGTACATCAAGAAGCTGATTAAACAGCATCATCATTACACAGGTGCACCTTGTGCTGGGCAAAAGGCCACTAAAATGTGCAGGTTTGTCACACAACACAATGCCACAGATGTCTCAAGTTTTGAGGGAGAGTGCAATTGGCACATCTCAATTGTCAGTAGAAACCACATTTGTTTAAGCAAGTCAGCCATATATCAGCTATGTTTTTTTTAAAGGCAGTAAATGAGGCTGAATGAACTGTTTCGCTGCTAGTGGTAAGGTGTTGGGACTCTGCTGTTGGGACAGCTTTATGTAGGCCTTGACAGTTTGTGGGCACAGTTTGTCACCGTTATAGTGCAATTAATATATTGTTTAGTGTTGTGTTGTGTAGTGGATTTGCTGGCATGCATCCCCCAATTTTGGGGGGGGTTTGCCCCACCAGGATGTACTGATAGACCCTTGTGACATGGGGCCGTGCATTATCATTCTGAAACATGAAGTGTTGGCAGCAGATGAATGGCAAGACAATGGGCCTCATGATCTCGTCATGGTATCTCTGTGCATTCAAATTGTCATTGATAAAATGCAATTGTGTTCGTTGTCCATAGCTTATGCCCAGTGGTGTAAAGTACTTAAGTAACAATACTTGAAAGTACTACATAAGTAGTTTTTTGGGGTATCTATCTGTGCTTTACTATTTATATTTTTGACTACTTTTACTTTTACATTCCTAAAGAAAATTACATAGATTTTCCCTGACACCTAAAAGTACTCTTTACATTTTGAATGCTTAGCAGGACAGGAAAATTGTCAAATTCACACACTTATCAAGAGAACATCCCTGGTTATCCCTACTGCCTCTGATCTGATGGACTCACTAAACACATGCTTCGTTTGTAAATGATCCTGAGTTTTGGAGTGTACCCCTGGCTATCCATAGCTTAAAATAAACAAGAAAATGATGCCATCTGGTTTGCTTGTTGTGCTGTGCTGACTTGAACAGGAAGGAGGCGCGGCAGTCCCTTGTGGGCAAATTTTGTCATCAAACTTTGTCATCAAAGTCTGGCATTCTCTGGATTTATGGTGCTTTCAAGACAACTGGGAACTTGGGGAAAAAGCAAGGTTGAATCATGATTACGTCAGTGATCTTCAGGTCGTAGCTCTAAAAAGAGGCCAGAGTTCCCGACTTACAATTCTCAGTTGGATGACCGTTCAAAACATATTTTCCCAGTCAGAGCTAGTTTTTTCCCCGAGTTCACAGTTGTCTTGAACTCACTGAAGTCAGATTTCCCAGTTCCGAGTTAACAGTTGTTTTGAGCGCGGCTGAAATCATGCTGGATTGACAGCATGGCCAATGTTGAATGTTTATAATTTTAAGCTTGGGAAAGAGACCCTTAAACCCAGTATTGGGACCACACACCCACTCCACTGAATAGCACACACCCACTCCACACACCCACGCCACTGATTCCTTCCAAACCACTCATTGTTGAAGTTGCGATTTTCAACTTGTTGTGCAATGTTTATTAAAAAGGATTTGCCAGTAGATTGTCGACTTGATTCATGATGACTGCTAGCTAAGATTTTGAAAGTATGATGTTGACATGATCAGTCCAATCAAAGCTACTGTAGATATACCATGATTTGACGTCAATTTATCTGTGGCCAATGACCTTGAGCCTTCTTGGATGGGCACTTCTAATGTAACTCTATGGCAGCACCCAAGGGGCTTGAATTCTCGAGCTCTACCCTTAGATTTGGCAGTGAAGTAGTGTCCCCATGAATGACAGAACACTGAGCCAATCACGGCACAACTAGAGAACATTACCAACCCATATGCTCCATATTTTCCGCTGGCTGCCCCACCACCACAGAAAGCACTGAGCTAGGCTGAAACACCTGCATTTTGGAGCTGCCTTACTCAAGAAAGCAAAAAAGAGACCATGTTTATCATTTTAAAAATTGTTTGCAAACTGATACGTGACACGTATTAATGCCAAAATAACATGCAAAACAGGCAACCCCCCAAAAAAAAAGTATATATTTAAAAGTTTGGACACAACTACTCATTCAAGGGTTTAACTTAATTTTTACTATTTTCTACATTGTAGAATAATAGTGAAGACACCAAAACTATGAAATAACACATATGGAATCATGTTAGAACCAGAAAATTGCACACTCTTGGTATTCTCTCAACCAGCTTCACCTGGAATGCTTTTCCAACAGTCTTGAAGGAGTTCCCACATATGCTAAGCACTTGTTGGCTGCTTTTCCTTCACTCTGCCGTCCGACTCATTCCAAACCATCTCAATTGGGTTGAGGTCGGGGGATTGTGGCGGCCAGGTCATCTGATGCAGCACTCATCACTCTCCTTCTTGGCAAAATAGCCCTTACACAGCCTGGAGGTGTGTTGGGTCATTGTCCTGTTGAAAAACAAATGATAGTCCCACTAAGCCTAAACCAGATGGGATGGCATATCGCTGC
This sequence comes from Coregonus clupeaformis, assembly GCF_020615455.1. Taxonomy (NCBI): domain Eukaryota; kingdom Metazoa; phylum Chordata; class Actinopteri; order Salmoniformes; family Salmonidae; genus Coregonus; species Coregonus clupeaformis. The sequence goes on along the minus strand of NC_059227.1, from coordinate 18,024,505 downwards.
AGAATGCTGTGGTAGCCAATAGCCATGCTGGTTAAGTGTGCCTTGAATTCTAAATAAATCACAGACAGTGTCACAAGCAAAGCACCCCCACACCATAACATCTCCTCCTCCATGCTTTACGGTGGGAAATACACATGTGGAGATAATTTGTTCACCCACACCGTGTCTCACAAAGACACGGCGGTTGGAACCAAAAATCTCCAATTTGGACTCCAGACCAAAGGACAAATTTCCACCGGTCTAATGTCTATTGCTTGTGTTTCTTGGCCCAAGCAAATCTCTTCTTTCTTATTGGTGTCCTTTAGTAGTGGTTTCTTTGTAGAAATTCGACCATGAAGGCCTTATTCTCACAGTCCCCTCTGAACAGTTGATGTTGACATGTGTCTGTTACTTGAACTCTGTGAAGCATTTATTTGGGCTGCAATTTCAGAGGCTGGTAACTCTAATGAACTTATCCTCTGCAGCAGAGGTAACTCTGGGTCTTCCATTCCTGTGGCAGTCCTCATGAGAGCCAGTTTCAACATAGCGCTTGATGGTTATTGCGACTGCACTTGAAGAAACTTTCAAAGTTCTTGAAATGTTCTGTATTGACTGACCTTCATGTCATAAAGTAATGATGGACTGTTGTTTCTCTTTGCTTATTTGAGCTGTTCTTACCATAATATTGACTTGGTCTTTTACCAAATAGGGCTATCTTCTGTATACCCCCTACCTTGTCACAACACAACTGATTGGCTCAAACACATTAAGAAGGAAATAAATTCCACAAATTAACTTTTAAGAAGGCACACCTGTTAATTGAAATGCATTCCAGGTGATTACCTCATGAAGCTGGTTGAGAGAATGCCAAGAGTGTGCAAAGCTGTCATCAAGGCAAAGGGTGGCTATTTGAAGAATCTCAAATATAAAATATATTTTGATTTGTTTAACACTTCTTTGGTTACTACATGATTCCATATGTGTTATTTCATAGTTTTGATGTCTTCACTATTATTCTTCAATGTAAAAACTATTGTAAAAATAAAGAAAAACCCTTGAATGAGTAGGTGTGTCCAAACTTTTGACTGATAGTGTATATATATATATATGTATATATATTTTTTTTTTTGCTAAAATGTGGGGCTCAAACCACCTGCCCTGAATGACAGGTAGCCACTGCATGTCACCCATTCAGCACGTTTGGGATTCTCTGGATCGACAGGTTCGACAATGTGTTTCAGTTCCCGCCAAATATACAGCAACTTCCCACAGCCATTGAAGAGGAGTGGGACAACATTCCACAGGCCACAATCAACAGCCTGATCAACTCTATGCGAAGGAGATGTGTCACACTACATGAGGCAAATAAATGGTGGTCACACCAGATACTGACTGGTTTTCTGATCTATGCCCCTACCTTTTTTTTAAAGGTATCTGTGACCAACAGATGCATATCTGTATTCCCAGTCATGTGAAATCCATAGACTAGGGCCTAATGCATTTATTTAAATTGACTGATTTCCTCATATGAACTGTAACGCAGTAAAATCTTTTAAATTGTTTCATGTTGCGTTTATATTTTTGTTCAGTGTATATCAACTTGATCTAATCAACCCATTAACGGGGGTCTTCCACACCTCACTGCCCTATGATCACATTAAATGTTAATGAAAAACAAACATCGTCAATTAATCAGCTAACCTAAAAACACCTCACTTGAGTCAGTATTTCTGTCATTAAATAAATAGGCTAGAATAGCAAATACCCAATAGCATTGCAATTGATTACAGAATAGTAGGCCTATATGAAGTAGGCCTAGATAAAAAGATCATAGGCCTACCTTTCAGCAGAGGTGTGCAATTGAACTCAACAACAATTATTTTGATCAATTGTGTTGCCTCTTGCCTGTCTACCTTTCTTGGCTACTCAACAGTTATACTCCTCTCCCCAACGACACCGTGGCGGTCAGACTGGTTGGTCGACCCAACCACTGGGTGCCGCCTGTGGATGAAACACGGAAGAGTTCATTCAAGGAATCTACTGTGGAGATACAGGCAGGATAGAAGCACACGGAGCGCATCGGGATCCTTTGAATTACAGCAAAACTTCCTAAAGAAAATGATCCCATGAAGACGAGACAAATGTGTGTCCATATGCGCTTTCGTTGCGTTACTTTGGATAAAAACTGAGATGTCGGGAAAGGAGCAACTTCATGGATTCTTTCTGGTTTGGACTATACTCTCCGCGTTCGGCGAAAAACTCGGTAAGCAAACTAACCGTCGTTAAAGCAACCGCGATTTACACGATTACCCATTACTTTATTGTACTACAGCAGATTGTATGTAACAGGTCTCGCTACTTCACATTCGATGGAACCTGAATATTCTTTAATTCAGGATGACACCGATAATTTGACGTTTTACTAGACTTTGGTGTACCATGTGTTGAAGGCACACCAGACAGTGTTTATGTGCCTTAAATACATGGCACATAAAGGGTTAATAACACATTGTGTGGGGCTTGTTCAATAAGCCTCGAATGTTAAGTACTTCAATGAAACAGTAGTGTGTGGCATGTAATTACAATGAATCATGTATTTGTTACATTGAATCACTGTTATGCTACATTGAGTTGAGATCAAACATGCAAAATGTTGTGAGAAATAGAACCAGTCATGTTTTAACAGTTGTCTTTCAAACATTACTCCTTGAAACTCTCTGAGCTGTATTATCTTAGAAGAGGAATGTTGAAAGTAAGTATAGTAGTCTTCAGTTCAATGGTTAACCATTAAGCCTGTAGGCTTACATAGGCTACCTGCCAAATGTAATCTAACAATCCCTAAGAAGATAGGTGACTTTCACCCGTGACAAAACAGCCAAAAGGGAGGTACTGGAGCTGCGACCATAATAGCTGTGTGATTGATCATCCTCCTGTACCACCACACTGATGGACGGCAATGCTCGATTTTGTACTATTTAGCCAGATAGGCTCATAGTAGGCTACGTGCCTTAGAATGACAATGGAGCAGGGTCATCCTTTTGTGCCTGTGTTCCTGTGGTATTGTCTCTCAGTACCAAGGAGTCACCACTGGCTGCTGAACAATGCCCTACAGCGCCACGCATGCCTTAGCACTCAGCTTAGCCAAAGCTCTCCCACTGGCTTCCTTTGGGAACCTTGTGTGGAGCCATGCAATGAACAGTTTTAGTCCGATGCACATTGTAGTCCGACAGAGCGGGGGAAGAATTGATTCCTGTCATTATTTGATGGCGTTTTCCCCCTCTACCTGGTATTATGTTGAGCCTCCCTGCCTGTCACATTGCATCTGCTTCCACAACTGCCCCTCTGAGTGTGTGAAGTGAATATTTCATGTTTGTCCCGAGGGCAGAAGTCAGCCAGGTGTTCAGGAGAGACGATGAGAGATGCACTGGCATAAAACATTTAAATTGCATCATTATATTCTCTGTTAGTAAAAAATTAATGAATGAGTTTGCCTGTGTATATCAGTATGACTGGAGTGAGAAAATGATACATAAAGCTTAGGTGGAATTACTCTAGTGACCCAACTATGTGCACTGCATAGAGAGAAATGATACCTCACTATGAATGAAGAATCTCAGGAACTAAAAAAAGACAAGAACTGAAATCTGACTGAAACCTCCAACACAGGAGCCTATATCTGAGAGGATCAGAAAATGTCTAGGTCATGGAAGATTAAAAAATGGCTTAGTAGGTCTATCTGCTGGGGGACTCTGTCATGTAAACATTTTGTTGTACTTTAGGTATTTAAAGTGCATGTGGACTGAACCAAACAAAAAAAAACATAGACAGAGAGCTTGATTGTTATTGTTCCAAACGAACCACTACCTGAAAAGGCTCTTGAGTGGATCTTAAAGGGCCCACTCTGACCTTCTCTGTTTACACACCTATGGTCAGTAATTCTCCGCGGCATGGGTGTAGTCTATTTCCTACTTTACCGTTGTGTGATGATGCACTGACTCCTGCGCCTGCCCCCAGGTGGGTATCTGCATCTTGTTTACATTTTTCCGTCCCGCTGTGCTGTCCGCCCAGCCTCACATCTGGACTGAGTCCAGCCTCCGACCACAAAGGCCACTGTGTGTGCCTGCCCAGTGTGTGACGCTGACGTAACATCACTGCATGCCTGTGGACTGGCCAGTCAAGTCAAAGCTGCCATCATGTGTTTTTTAATAGCCTCATTCATTTGTCCGTGGGCCAACTAATTTTCTTTAAATGTTTTTCCATGAAATGTGATTTACCTTCCTTGGAAAGAATCTGTCTTTAGAGCTCCTTATCCAGAAACCAGTGTTATTTCATGCATGTTTTAGGCCTATGCGAAATGTTCCAGCACTGCACAGATCCTGCCATTGATGTCTGGACTATGTGTTTCTGTTCTACATACAGTACATCTAAGTTCAAGGGCCCAGTCCAAACACTAGCCCCTACCTCCTAGGCACTTCATATTTATTTTAATTTTATTTTTTAGTCATTTAGCAGACGCTCTTATCCAGAGTGACTTACAGGAGCAATTAGGGTTAAGTGCCTTGCTTAAGGGCACATCGACATATTTTTCACCTAGTCGGCTCGGGGATTAGAACCAGCGACCTTTCAGTTACTGGCACAATGCTCTTACCCACTAAGCTACCTGCCGCCCTATATAGGCTAGATCTGAAAGAAATTGAATAGGTATGATGTATTGGGGATAGGTGTAAGCATAAGACGTGATAGTAGCGCAACCTTGCCCTATGATAAGCTAGGTAGAATTTTCACCATATTGCTAATCAATATTGCTAATCATTTCATATCTACGTGACGTCTCTAGGGATTAGAGGCTAGGACTGGGCCTAGGTCTGATGGAGCAGTCTGGTGACTGGTCTCTGTGGGACACAGCTGCCATGAGGCCCATGCGGGCCTGTTAGTGCTGTCACAGGTGTTAATGCCACACCCAGGGGGACAGTGGATTAACCTTTCTGTAAACAGGGTCCACCGTGTCACCAGGGTGCTGGGCTAGGCCCCGAGGCATGGGCGCCACTGGCACACCACACACACACACGGCCAAAGGGAAGCCCCACACCTTCTACAAGAGCCTGGAGCTGGCCTGGCCCAAGCAGCTGAGCATCTCAGACAGACACCCCACCTCTCGTGCCACCCAATGGGGATCTCTGGATCTCTAGAGAGAGAGCATTGCCTTTCTTGGAGGTTGTGCTTTTTTTGCTTTGCTGTGCTCTGCGTTCTTAAGCAGAAGTGCATCAGCCAGGTATTTCTGTTAAGTAACTCCTATTTGTTGTCAGTCTGAGAAGACGTCAGCTCATCGAGACATTGGCTAATTTTTACTCACTTTGATTGATGTAATTAAGACTGCCTTCCAATAGCTCTCATCAGGGCTTGTATTTTTGCTGACAATGCAATATTTACAGTGTGTTTGGTTTGACTTGTCTTGACATGTCTCCCTCCCTTAATGTCTACTTAACATGAGTGATTCCTTTCATATGTACTAGCACATTCTCTTTGTAGACCTGCTGCTTTCCTTGATTAATTGTAAACGGTTAGCTTAGTAAAATTAGTCATGTTGGCTAGCTAGCAAACTGAACAATATGTCTAATTTACTGGTGAGGTTGTTTGGCGTAGTTGTGGAGTGAAAGTTGAGCCTTGAATGGTGAATGTTCTTATTTGCCTTCCAGTTTTTTCTCCACCTAGCTCCACCATCACGTGTGTTTCTCATATCATGGTTTAACAAGTCTTAAACAATGTAATAGAAATACAACACCAAAATGGAGACAGAACTTTTCTGATCTAACTCGACTTCACTCCTATGGTTTTGTCCAGATGACGGTTGTGGCCACTCAATGCTGGGCCCAGAGAGCGGTGTCCTCTCATCTAAGAACTACCCGGGAACCTACCCCAACAATACCTGGTGCGAGTGGAAGATCCGTGTGCCAGAGGGCAACAGCCTGGTCCTCAGGTTTGGCGACCTGGATGTGGAGGCACGGGACTGCCAGTCGGACTACGTCAAGGTCCTCAAGGGTGGCTACGGAGGCAAGCATGGTGAGTCTGAGTCAGCCATCTTGGCCTTGGCTATTGTCTCTCTGGTTCTATGTGGGGATGGAAGTGTGACCTAGCTAGCGGTGGTGGTGCTACACAGACCACAGTCTTCATAACATTCCTTCTCCACAGATGTAAAGCACATGTCAGACTGAGCTTCCCTATTCACTTAGCCAAGGACAGAGCTTTTTCTGGGTTTTTTTTCCTTATATAAAGAGCCGGAGGAGAGAGCGGGTGTCTTTGTTGTACTTGAGAATAGCCTCACACAAAGAGGAAGTTGTGGGTGATCCTGTTATTGTATTAGTGAGCGGTTAGCATATCTTGGGGGTATGATATTTGTGTGTCTGTAACTTCCTCACTTATCAATATTCACGATTAATTCACAATTATCCGTAATCATAGTAGCATCCACATTAATGTAGAAGTGTTTCGAAACATATTCCATTCTTATTTACAATAAAAGTGACTCCAAAATGACACAATACATTATTTACAATACATTTCTATTGGGCCCCAAATAATCTAAACACAACCAAAACAAACAGCAGATGCATCCAACAAAGTGTAGAGTTACAACAATAATATAAACGAAACAATTTCAAAGATTTTACTGAGTTACAGTTCATATAAGGAAATCAGTCAATTGAAATAAATTCATTAGGCCCTAATCTATGGATTTCACATGACTGGGAATACAGATATGCATCTGTTGATCACAGATACCTTTAAAAGAAATGGGCGTGGATCAGAAAACCAGTCAGGATCTGGTGTGACTACCATATGCCTCATACAGCACGACACATCTCCTTTGCATAGAGTTGATCAGGGTGCTGATTGTGGCCTGTGGAATGTTGTCCAACTCCTCTTCAATGGCTATGCGAAGTTGCTGGATATTGGCTGGAACTGGAACACGCTGTCGTACACGCCGATCCAGAGCATCCCAAACATGCTCAATGGGAGACATGTCTAGTGAGTATGCAGGCCATAGAAGAACTGGGACATCTTCAGATTCCAGGAATTGTGTAAAGATCCTTACAACATGGGGCCGTGCATTATCATGCTGAAACATGAGGTGATGGTGGCGGATGAATGGCACGACAAAGGGCCTCAGGATCTCGTCACGGTATCTCTGTGCATTCAAATTGCCATTGATAAAATGCAATTGTGTTCGTTGTCCGAAGTTTATGCCTGCCCATACCATAACCCCACCACCACCATGGGGCACTCTTTACAAAACTTTGACATCAGCAAACCGCTCACCCACACAACTGCCATCCGCCCGGTACAGTTGAAAATGGGATAAATCCGTGAAGAACACACTTCTCCAGCGTGCCAGTGGCCATCGAAGGTGAGCATTTGCCAGGTGTCAGGTGAATGGATTATCTTGGCAAAGGAGAAATGCTCACTAACAGAGATGTAAAGAAATGTGTACAACATTTTAGAGAAATTAGCTTTTTGTGCTTATGGAACATTTCTGGGATATTTTATTTCAGCTCATGAAACATGGGACCAACACTTTATATGTTGTGTTTATATATTTTTGTTCAGTGTAGTCATTGCGTGCTATGAATATGGGACCAAATACTTAACGTTTTACTACTTTAATACACATATAAGTGAATTTGTCCCAATACTTTTGTTAACCTAAAATGGGGATACTATGTACAAAAAGTACTGTAATTTCTGAACTGTTCACCTGATATGGATGACAATACCCTCAAATTAAAGCTGACAGTCTGCAATTTAACCTCATAGTCATTGCTGGATTATAGTACTGGATTACAGAGTCAAAACAACCAAAAATGTGTCACTGTCCTAATACATTTGGCAGTCACTGTATGCCGGAATCACTGAATCACTGGACCTTTAACACCGGATCATCGCAACTAGCTAGCTGCAACCGAATGGATGTTGTGGTGGGCTAATCAGCCTTGAGCTAGCTCCTGAGTGGCGCAGTGGTCTAAGGCACTGCATCGCAGTGCTAGCTGTGCCACTAGAGATCCTGGTTCGAATCCAGACTCTGTCGTAGCCGGCCACGACCGGGAGACCCATGGGGCGGCGCACAATTGGTCCAGGGTAGGGGAGGGAATGGCCGGCAGGGATGTAGCTCAGTTGGTAGAGCATGGCATTTGCAACGTCAGGGTTGTGGGTTCCATTCACACGGGGGACCAGTATGAAAAATAAAAAAGTAATGTATACACTCTGGATAAGAGTGTCTGCTAAATGACTAAAATGTAAAATGTAAATGAAAGCAAAGGCTAGCTTTTTCAAACAGAAATTTGCATCCTGTAGCACTAACTACAAAAAGTGTTGGGACACTGTAAAGTCCATGGAGAATAAGAGCACCTCCTCCCAGCTGCCCACTGCACTGAGGCTAGGAAACACTATCACCACCGATAAATCTACAATAATCGAGAATTTCAACAAGCATTTTGCTACGGCTGGCCATGCTTTCCACCTGGCTACCACTACCCCAGCCACCAGCTCTGCACCCTCCGCACCAACTTGCCCATGCCCCCTCTGTCAACCACCGCATTCTTATTGGCAGACTAAATAGCCTTGGTTTCTCAAATCACTGCCTCGCCTGGTTCACCAACTACTTCTCAGATAGAGTTCAATGTGTCAAATCGGAGGGCCTGTTGTCTGGACCTATGGCAGTCTCTATGGGGGTGCCACAGGGTTCAATTCTCGGGCCGACTCTTTTCTCTGTGTATATCAATGATGTCGCTCTTGCTGCTGGTGACTCTCAGATACACCTCTACGCAGACGACACCATTTTATATACATCTGGCCCTTCATTGGACACTGTGTTAACAAACCTCCAAACGAGCTTCAATGCCATACAACACTCCTTCCGTAGCCTCCAACTGCTCTTAAACACTAGTAAAACTAAATGAATGCTCTTCAATCGAACCCTGCTGGCACCCGCCCACCCGACTAGAATCACTACTCTCGGCGGGTCTGACCTAGAGTATGTGGACAACTACAAATACCTAGGTGTCTGGTTAGACTGTAAACTATCCTTCCAGACTCACATTAAGCATCTCCAATCCAAGCAACAAAGCCTCCTTCACTCATGCTGCCAAACATGCCCTCGTTAAACTGACTATCCTACCGATCCTTGACTTCGGCAATATCATTTACAAAATAGCCTCCAACACTCTACTCAGCAAATTGGATGTAGTCTATCACAGTGCCATCCGTTTTGTCACCAAAGCCCCATACAGTGGGGGGAAAAAGTATTTAGTCAGCCACCAATTGTGCAAGTTCTCCCACTTAAAAAGATGAGAGAGGCCTGTAATTTTCATCATAGGTACACGTCAATTATGACAGACAAATTGAGAAAAAAAAATCCAGAAAATCACATTGTAGGATTTTCTATGAATTTATTTGCAAATTATGGTGGAAAATAAGTATTTGGTCACCTACAAACAAGCAAGATTTCTGGCTCTCACAGACCTGTAACTTCTTCTTTAAGAGGCTCCTCTGTCCTCCACTCGTTACCTGTATTAATGGCACCTGTTTGAACTTGTTATCAGTATAAAAGACACCTGTCCACAACCTCAAACAGTCACACTCCAAACTCCACTATGGCCAAGACCAAAGAGCTGTCAAAGGACACCAGAAACAAAATTGTAGACCTGCACCAGGCTGGGAAGACTGAATCTGCAATAGGTAAGCAGCTTGGTTTGAAGAAATCAACTGTGGGAGCAATTATTAGGAATTGGAAGACATACAAGACCACTGATAATCTCCCTCGATCTGGGGCTCCACGCAAGATCTCACCCCGTGGGGTCAAAATGATCACAAGAACGGTGAGCAAAAATCCCAGAACCACACGGGGGGGACCTAGTGAATGACCTGCAGAGAGCTGGGACCAAAGTAACAAAGCCTACCATCAGTAACACACTACGCCGCCAGAGACTCAAATCCTGCAGTGCCAGACGTGTCCCCCCTGCTTAAGCCAGTACGTGTCCAGGCCCGTCTGAAGTTTGCTAGAGTGCATTTGGATGATCCAGAAGAGGATTGGGAGAATGTCATATGGTCAGATGAAACCAAAATAGAACTTTTTGGTAAAAACTCAACTCGTCGTGTTTGGAGGACAAAGAATGCTGAGTTGCATCCAAAGAACACCATACCTACTGTGAAGCATGGGGGTGGAAACATCATGCTTTGGGGCTGTTTTTCTGCAAAGGGACCAGGACGACTGATCCGTGTAAAGGAAAGAATGAATGGGGCCATGTATCGTGAGATTTTGAGTGAAAACCTCCTTCCATCAGCAAGGGCATTGAAGATGAAACGTGGCTGGGTCTTTCCACATTACAATGATCCCAAACACACCGCCCGGGCAACAAAGGAGTGGCTTCGTAAGAAGCATTTCAAGGTCCTGGAGTGGCCTAGCCAGTCTCCAGATCTCAACCCCATAGAAAATCTTTGGAGGGAGTTGAAAGTCCATGTTGCCCAGCAACAGCCCCAAAACATCACTGCTCTAGAGGAGATCTGCATGGAGGAATGGGCCAAAATACCAGCAACAGTGTGTGAAAACCTTATGAAGACTTACAGAAAACGTTTGACCTGTGTCATTGCCAACAAAGGGTATATAACAAAGTATTGAGAAACTTTTGTTATTGACCAAATACTTATTTTCCACCATAATTTGCAAATAAATTCATAAAAAATCCTACAATGTGATTTTCTGGATTTTTTTCTTCTCATTTTGTCTGTCATAGTTGGCGTGTACCTATGATGAAAACTACAGGCCTCTCTCATCTTTTTAAGTGGGAGAACTTGCACAATTTGTGGCTGACTAAATACTTTTTCCCCCCACTGTATACTACCTACCACTGTGACCTGTATACTCTCGTTGGCTGGTCCTCACTACATATTCGTCGCCAAACCCACTGGCTCCAGGTCATCTATAAATCACTGCTAGGTAAATCCCCGCCTTATCTTAGCTCATTTGTCACCATAGCAACACCCACCCCTAGTATGCGCTCCAGCAGGTATATCTCACTGGTCATCCCCAAAGCCAACACCTCCTTTGGCCGCCATTCCTTCCAGTTCTCTGCTGCCAATGACTGGAACAAACTGCAAAAATCTCTGAAGCTGGAGACTCTTATTTCCCTCACTAACTTTAAGCATCAGTTGTCAGAGCACCTTACCGATCACTGCACCTGTACACAGCCCATCTGAAATTAGCCCACCCAACTACCTCATCCTCATATTGTTATTTATTTTGCTCATTTGCACCCCAGTATCTCTATTTGCACATCATCTCTTGCACATCTATCATTCCAGTGTTAATGCTAAATTGTAATTATTTTGCACTATGGCCTATTTATTGCCTTACCTCCATAACTTGCTACATTTGCACACACTGTATATATATTTTTCTGTTGTATTTTTGACTTTATGTTTTGTTTACCCCATATGTAACTCTGTGTTGTTGTTTTTTTTACCGCACTGCTTTGCTTTATCTTGGCCAGGTCGCAGTTATAAATGAGAACTTGTTCTCAACTGGTTTACCTGGTTAAATAAAGGTGAAAAAAATAAATAAAAAATGTGAACTCTGTGAAGCATTTATTTGGCCTGTAATTTCTGAGGCTGGTAACTCTAATGAACTTATCCTCTGCAGCAGAGGTAACTCTGGGTCTTCCATTCCTGTGGCATTCCTCATGAGAGCCAGTTTCAACATAGCGCTTTATGGTTTTTGCAACTGCACTTGAAGAAACTTTCAAAGTTCTTGAAATGTTCCATATTGACTGATCTTCATGTCTTAAAGTAATGATGGACTGTCGTTTCTCTTTGCTTATTTGAGCTGTTCTTGCTATAATATGGACTTGGTCTTTTACCAAATAGGGGTATCATCTGTACCTACTTTGTCACAGCACAACTGATTGGCTCAAATGCATTAAGAAGGAAATAAATTCCACAATTTAACTTTTAAGAAGGCACACCTGTTAATTGAAATGAGACGTCTTGGGTTTTGTCCATGTTAGCGGAGCACCAAACAGAAAGCCTTTTTTTTTCTTCCCCCCTTACCCCACCCCCCAAAAAATATAAATACATTTAAAAAAAAATTGTAAAGTGGTTATCCCACTGGCTATAAGGTGAATGCACAAATTTGTAAGTCGCTCTGGATAAGATCGTCTGCTAAATGACGTAAATGTAAATGTACATTTGTCATGCAGCACTATAGCAGGACGTCTCTCCTCCAGCCTGCCACTGCTACTCTGAGTAACAATTACTGGGCTGGAAGGAGGCTGGGGTGAAGAGCAGGATATGGGCTGAGGGTAGTGTTGAGCTGCCAGATCCATCATGCTGTACAGTGAATGATCATCATGCCCATGTTGTAACCCACCCACAGCTGAGGTTACCAGTACAGAGGCCAGGGTGTCAGAGGCCCTTTGAAACCTCAGTGGTGAAACACTGTATGCCTTGGATTCTCTCCTCAACAGCTTCCTGGTGGAAGTATTCCATCACTGACTAGGTTTCACAACATGTGTTGCTCATTAATACCCATAGGAATTAGTGATATTTACAGTATCCCATTCCCGGTCATACCTTGAATGTGGTATTTTCACACTTTTTTTGAAACTCCTTTATATGAACCTTCTAATGTTCTGTAGGGCAATAGGACTGAGGAATGTAATTATTTGTTCATCAGGAAATCCCTCAAGGCTGTTGATGTGTAGTTCAGTGAGGGAGTGGATATAGTGATTTCCACCCAGAGGCTGTGGCTCCCATGGAGCTGACTAGTGGATGCATCATATTTCATCATGGTCGTCAGGTGAACACACAGGCCATTGAGACCAAGCACAACCAGCACTGGCTGCCTGGCTGAGACCCGGTCTTTGGAAAGGGCACTGTGCTGGGTTTGGGTGTCTCTCTCTCTCTCTCTCTCTCTCCCCCTCCCTTTGTCTGCCCTGCAAATTATTTACAGTGAGATTCCTGTCGCTGACAAAAGGGAAGCATTTTTTTTCATTGTGTGTGTGTGAAAGGGAGAGAGGAAGAGAGGTTCAGATGACATGATGTGGTTTGGGTTGTTGGGGCTGAAAATAGAGCACCTGTCAGTGAGACCTGGAGGGATAAACAGCCCCTGTGGGATGGCCTCAGATATGGTGGCACCATCTTGTGTTGGTCATTTGGAATATGAAATGAGGTCACATTGCTGTCAAAATGCAGATGAATGGCTGTTATGATAAACCTGTGGCCTTCTCTCCTGTTGCAGTGTATGGGACATTCTGTGGCAGCCTGAAGTCCTACCCCAGAGAGGTGCACACGGACTCCAATGAGGTCATCGTCCAGTTCCGCAGTGGGCGTCACATCTCGGGCCGAGGGTTCCTGTTCTCCTACTCCTCAGGGGACCACAGAGGTTTGAGCCTCTTCCTCTCTAGATCTACACCTAAACTAATTATGAAATGCTGTTTTATGCCAAAATAATGATCTTGATAAAAAATACACCATTGTCTGAATTCTACATCTGTGTTTTCTTTGTGCGGTCCCTTGGTTGGCCTTCTCTTTCCACTGAGGACAGTCAGTGCTACTGGTTAATCAATCAGCTGTGCCACGACTTGCCTGTCCTGTCCTGTCCTCTCCTCTCCTTGGGGTGAACCCAGAAGGGTTGGGGCTGTTTCTACATGCAGCGTTTTCGAACACAGCATAGACTGCTGTAAGTCAGACCATATTGAATGACAAACAAACACAGAGTGTGCTGATCCAGGAGATTATAGGAGTTTACAAACTGGTTTTGCTGGATATGCCTGTTTCCACCGTTATGATGTTGTTGACCAAAACATAATGTAGTTGATCGCTAAGAGCAATGAATGTGTGCGTTGTGTGTGTCTGTGCGTGTGTATACATGAATGTTCATCCCAGAGGGAGTGAAGGAAACAGGGTCTTCATCCTGTTGTTGTGGTCCTTTTTGCTCCACAGGGCTGGTTTCCTCTGTCAGCTCTACCACTGGTCAGATGGTATTTTCTCCCCTCATTGTCTCTCCGCTCCTCCCCTGTTTTCTCCCCTCAGATCTGCTCACATGTTTGGACAAAGGTAGCCATTTCTCAGACTTAAAATACAGGTAAGGGTGTTTCGTATGTAGGTGTGTGTCTCAGACAAGTCAAATGTCATGCTTTGAGTTCTTGATTAACTGTAATGGCAATAGATTCCTAGATTGACTATGGGCCTTAATGAAAAATATTACCCCTTGTTACCCCACAGCTAGTCAAAGATGGGCTTTTCATTTCCTAAATATTCTGAAATAAATGTACAATTTAGATTCAAGTATCTTATACAATACGTCTCCACCAAGTCCATTTTGTCACATTAGGGTGTAGTAATGTTGATAGTGTCAGCAGAGACCGTATCTGGTGTGACGAGATCACTCACCACTCCACTGAACTGTGTCCATCTGGGGAAATTGACAGGATGGGGCCAATGTGTTGTCAACAAGTGTGTTCTATTGTTGTCTACCCTCACAGGAAGTACTGTCCGGCAGGATGCAAAGCAGTGGCAGGCGACATATCCGGGGACATTTCCCAGGGTTACAGACATGTAAGTAAAAGTCTAGTCCTCCTCTATGGTAGCCTGCTCTCTGGCTTTTTTCCAGGTTTATAAAGCAGACAGAAATGCTGTTTGGTCTCTGCCTCCCCCCTGGGGAAAGTTTAAGCACAGACGTTGGTTTGCAGAGTAGGTATTTACGAGGCATCTATGTGTTGTTGGAAGCCTTGGCAGCAGTTCTGTCCTAACAGGTTCTAGTCCACTGAAGCAGCCAGCCAAGCACTTGTTTGTTTACCCTTGATGACATTTTCCTGTCTTCTGTCAGAGGAACACAACTGTTCTGAGGCCCCACTTGGAGCATCTCAGCCCACAGGTGCTTAAAGTAGTAGTAGGTCTGAATGGGCCCTTGTTAGGCACAGAAACAGACACACCAAAAGCTGGATAGGAGAAGTTGGTCCCAGGCTAACCAGTTGTTGCTGGTGCTTTTGTCTGGCTGCTGCTGTTGAACACACACACACAAACACAAAGTGGTTGTGGAGGTATATTGGATGGTTAATCTGTTTATGTAACTGCGGTGCATTTTTCCTCAGCAGCAGAGCTGGGTTTTGCTGTTAGGTTGCATCACAGGTCAGCCAAACCAAAGGGGCAAGGCAACTGTAAAACCTGGTCCAGTTGTGCTTGGCTTAGGGCTCGTGTACTGTAGAATGCTTTGGGCTCATTACACATAGTTAGAGCCAGAGATTTCCACCTCTCTTTGTAAGGCTGTTTCAGTGTAATACCTGGAAATAGTAGCTGATGTGTAATACCATAAGATGTGTAATACTCTGAGGTGAACAGCCAAACACACATATAGACTAAGCTCTTAAGAACTAAGCTCTGTGAGAAAATTCTGGTCACTGTATTCCCAAAAATACTCCAGAACTGTAGTTATAATAGTCCTCCTCTCTATGGGGCTCAGGATACATTTCATGTGGGTCACCTGGATGGGTCAACCCCGTGGTCCTCTGGCCCTCCTACCCTGTCCAGCCCTGCATGGGGTTCAGTATCTAAAAAGAAAGGGGCTTTCCAGACCAGGGTCTTTCCCGGCCTCCTGAGGTTCTGCTCTCTCTGGGGTGTGATCAGGACTATTGAGCAGCCGCCCACCGGCCAGGCGGTCAGTGTGACAGACAGCTCCAGGCTTAGGAAGCCCAGCAGGGAGCCACAGCCCCACAACAATAGGTTTGAGGGAGCACAACAACAGAGAACTTCCCAACGCTCCACCGCCTGCTGGGAAGAAGGATGGGCGTCGAGGGCTGGGGCTGCGTCCCAAATGGCACCCTATTCCCTTATATATTTGGGATGCAGCCTGGGAGACTGGGCCAGAGCGATTGATTAGTCCACGTGGGCTATTGTATTGAGAGGGTTTGGTGGAGGGCCTAGATTATGAGGAGATGATGCCTGTTTATCTGTCCACTGCACCCATTCAATAGACACGTCATTAGCATTTAGACCAAACAGTTTGAATGTGTTCTGGGCGGTTTATGGTATGGCATTAATGTTCCTCAGAGTGTATTTGTTATAACCATACAAGACATCTAGGCATTGTGGCTATGTATTTGATACATTGTGTATCGGTAATTAATGTGGTTATCATACCATATGTCATCATTCAGTGTTAATAAGCACTGTAAGTGAATTAATAATTTAGCAACATATTTTGTTGGTTGAAAGGTCTACTTAGTTAGTGATTATGACCCTTGGGAACTGACAGCAGGGAAGTGAGTAACTGTTGATGGTTCCTCTCCTACTATGTAGCATTTCACCCCCTGCTGCTAAGATGGTAAATGCTTCTCTGAAATAGTCTGCAGAGGTATAGAGAATGAGGTTAACAGAGGCAGGACACATGGCCACTCTCAGTTAGAACCAGACCGTCTTTGGCTGAGGTGTTAAAGCCATTATCTAGTCTATAATGCTCCTACTAGTAGCAGTAGCAGCAGCCTTGAACCCAGCCCTGCTCCAGCAACTGTCTGTGATTAGTCTCTAGCCATAACTCTGACTGGGTCCATGATATCATTTACATTTTACATTATTTAGCAGACGCTCTTATCCAGAGCGACTTACAGTTAGTGCATACATTATTCTTATTTTTATTTTTTTTCATACTGGCCCCCCGTGGGAATCGAACCCACAACCCTGGCGTTGCAAACGCCATGCTCTACCAACTGAGCTACCTCCCTGCCGGCCATTCCCTCCCCTACCCTGGACGACGCTGGGCCAATTGTGCGCCGCCCCATTGGTCTCCCGGTTGCAGCCGGCTACAGCAGAGCCTGGATTCGAACCAGGATCTCTAGTGGCACAGCTAGCACTGCGATGCAGTGCCTTAGACCACTGCGCCACTCGGGATATACAAACTACCAGAGCCTATCCATCTGCTCCACCGGCAGACAGGCAGACAGGCAGGGCAGAGTTCAATGTATTTACGGTGTGGTGGCCTGCCCACCCGGCAGTGTATAAATGATCAGGGTAATAATAATGAGACAGTTAAATCTGACCCCAGAGCAGCTGTTGGTCCAGATAAGCGACAGCCAGGCCTCTGTAAAGCAGCTCCTCAGGGCCCCAGCCACTGGCCCGCTAATGGGACCCTCCCTCCCTCCCCCACTCAGAGTAGAATATGTGCTCAGTGCTCACCTACTGTATAACACCTAGTCGTCAGACCAGCCTGTCTGTAATGGCTTTTTACATGGAAAGGGAGGAAATGGCTGCAGGCTGAAATGTGCCGTAACTGATTTTAACACTGAGCTTTCACCTTGTCTCCATGTTGAAGTTAGGTTATATATTTATATATCTTTCAGTCTTTTTTACCATGTTTGAACAACTTTTTCAGAAATTCATTTTTCATCTGTATTAGTGTTTGAGACTTTATGGAGAATTTGATCGGCAGAGCTACGTTTCATTTTTACAGCACTCCAGTGATTGCCATGTTAATTGTAAGGCATTTCACGTTGTCTAATGGAGGAAATGCCTGTTTTTATACACTTATCCATCAAAGAGCTCCCTTTCACCTGTCCCAGCTCTTCATTTCAGCAGCAGGGTGGGGCATTCTCTTGAGAGGTAGGCATCTAGCTATTCCAAAGGTACTGTATGTTCTGTGACAAAGTACTGCTTTCCTAAGTAATGAACCACCGAGAAGTATGTTTGACATTCCTCCTATAGCTGCAATTACTGTAATTGTCGCCCCTGAATGCAATCACAATGTGCCTTTTTTTCCACGTTTAAGTTAAGTGTGGTGTGATTGAGAATGCATGGGGCTTATAGTAGATTAGCATCTACTGCGGCTCCATATCATGAGATTGCCTCTTTAATTTGGGATGAATGACGGGGAGCTGCATTGCTCTCCTATGGGCCATTCCATGTTAAAGGGAACCTCAGACATGAGAGGAATGGTGCACTGGACTGCAAAGATGCACTGATGGAAGCAGTAGTCCAAGCTCATTCACTTTTGTTGCAAGTCCAGGTTTTATGTATGTATTTTGTGGCCCACACTCTCTTGGTGAAATGTTTTTTTGCCAGACCTGGTGCGTCTGAATGGTAGCACCACACACAGTTTGGCTATCTCAGGCTCAGACTTCCATTACAAGAGTGTCCGGAGTTTTACACTTCTCCCACCTTCTCTGTGTTTAGCCCTGGTTGTTATCTGAGCTGTGTCTGTCTGTGTAATAGTATATCTGTCTCTTGTTTCAGACCTCTATGATGGGTCTGTCTGTCTCTAATATCAGATATTTCTCTGTGGTTTCAGACCTCAGTTCTGTATGTCTAATATATGATATCTCTCTGTTGTTTCAGACATCTGTGTTGTGTAAGGCCGCCGTCCATGCAGGGGTTATCCTGGATGAGTTAGGAGGATGGGTATCCGTGGAGACCCACAAAGGCCTGAGTCACTACCCCGCCACCAGAGCCAATGGGATCCAGTCCAAAGAGTGAGTACTGGGGAATGACATGCCATGATTCAGAGGATGGGCAGTACAACAGCAGTAGACTTGAATGTTAGGCATCACATGTTGCCCTTCACAGCACTATAGGTTTCTGTAAGCATAGGTACCAATTGGTGTCTACAAACATTAGCCACTGGCTTATGATTGATCTTTTTAACAGTCCTAAGAGGAGCATAAACCTGCATGAAGGGACACCTCATGTTCTTTGTGTCATCTCTGCTTCGAGTATTAAATAAATGTCCGCTGCCCCTGGCCTTGGCTAGTTCACATAGGTGGAAACAGGATTTATCAGGCAGGGCTAGCGGGCTAGCATTCCTGCACTGTTTCAATGATAGATTAGCCAGCTCCTCGCAAATGTCAGAGACACTCAGTCTATTGCCCATGGCAATCATAGAGATTTAGGATGGAGGTCTGAGGTCTGAGGTGGGGGAAGAGAGAAAAATAGTGTCCATCAGTCATTATTGACTGCAGCGTGTAATCGTATAGTCAGTTTTTATACATGTAACACAGTGATGCATCTCTAATATTATGACAACAGGGTGAAGGCAAAGGGGCTTGAAATAATTTTATTTGAGTCTTAAAGAAATGGCCATCACTCAAGCTGTCCCTAATATTCAGTGGGGGATGGAGGATTTTGTCATTTAGAAGTAATGCATGCAAACCTAACGTGATAAGTCGTGCATATCAAATAAGCTTCAGAGCCCCTAAGCCTAGCTATGTGAATGCATTGAAGCAATGATGGCAAATCAAATTGTGACATTTTTAAATGTATGGGTTCGGTTTTCACAAATTACCCAGTATTGATTTGCCCTCTACACATATTGAGCACTGCACATCAATCAATCACTTTCTAAATGTGTAAATGTAAACTCCTATTATGTGTAGCAAATAAATCTTAATTGTACCAGTACATAAACCTTTTGTCCTACTGAACCTGTGTATTAACATATTGTACACTGACATTTCTTTATAGCCATGTAACAACATTATATGAGCTTTGCTAACAGATTCTATACAAAGGAAACATGCATGGGGTCTTTAGACATTTGCTTCATTGCATTCAATGGCTAAACATGCACTGCTGAATTGAATATGTTCAGTATCGTTCTCTGGCTCCTGATAGACCTTGAGGATTTGTGGATTTCTCTTGAAAAGTGCTGTGTCACCAAATCTGCATGAAGCATAGTGCTCTGTTGTAAATGTACAACCCCAGCCTAATACAAGTCTAATTCTCCAAATACTTGGCCTTTGCTGAAGGGGATGAATACTTGGGTTGTGTTAGAACATGAACTTAACAAACACTCCCAACGGTATGTATAAAATATTCAGTTGTACAACTGACTAGGTATCCCCCTTGCCCTAATTTCCCTAAAATGCAGGAAGGACTTGATGCTGTTAAGCCGTTGTGATAAGACAAGTTTGACTTAACTTTACTTCCTCACTGGATTCTGCTGGATTTAGACATGAAAAATGTGGAAGGAAAATATTTACTCTGACAAGACCAATGCCCATCCCTTTCTCTCAATCAACCACAGCCCCATGCTTCCCACTCTCAGGATGGCTGACAGTGATGATATAACACTGCCCTGAGACAGTTTCTGTCCAATTTGGAAGAAAGGATCAATATCTTGTTTGATAATGACTTTCTGTTATTGGAAATGGATCAGCTCAAACCAAGATGGACACCTGTGTATGTTTGTATCCATGTTGTAGCAGGATCCGTTTCTTTTTGACTGTTAGATAGTAGATCATTTTGACACTCCCAAGTGCAGGTGAAAGTCAGTACCCACATTAAAGCGTTTGATCTTTTGTACTTTGACACACCTCTCTTATCGTCCATAAATATAATTTAACCACCTCGTCTGCTTTTCTGAACTGTTCAAAGATAAAGACATCAGATCCAGGAAGCTGGTGAAAATTAGAGATTGTTGAGTGATGACGGAGAAATATACAATACTCCCAAATAGCTCCCTTTAATTAACACCAACCCTGGGGTCTTAATGTGTTCAGGTTTATCCCCCAGCTATAGGCCACTAGGAGAGAAGAGACTACACAGGGGAGGGCAGGGGAAACAAAGCGCAGGGTCCTCGTGAAGGCTGATTTGGGAAGAGAACGGGGAGGGGTGACAATCTGGTGATGCTCCTTTGTGGCCACAATGGGTGTTCCTCCACAATGGCAGGCCCTCAATCTATCACTGTAATTGTAATCATTGAAGCTAACGGCCCACCATTGATGGATATAATTTTTCTTCTTCCAGCGGCTCTTTGTCCGACGCTCTCTTCACGTTCGTCACTAATGGTAAGATTTGTTTTGTTCTCTTTCTCTACTGATTTTATGCTCTTAAATATTTGTTTCTCAAACTACAGTTTCTTAGGCCATTGTTTTTATCACATAAGAAAATGTGCTGCATTTTCACCAGGAAGGAATGTATCAAAGCCTACCAGTTACTAAATGAAACATTTTATGCCAGCATTTCTGATGACTTGCTGATAGTTGTTGAAAAAGGTAGTAATTCGCAGTCAAACGGGGTAAAATATCTGGTTTGGAAAATGAAAGTCAGTGTAGTCTCACCTTATCTTGGTGTGAAGAGTGGGAACCCTGTATCTCCTGTCTGTGTGATATTTTCATACAGCTGTTTGCAGTCTGGCACAGTTTCATCCAGTCAGTCAGCTACAGTGAGGGGGAAAAGTATTTGATCCCCTGCTGATTTTGTACGTTTGTGTCATGAGAATTTCTATCTCTAATTCAACCTAAGCTTGAATCATTACCAGGGGTTGTAAGGCTCTGGTTTTAATCATAAATGATTCAAGGTCCACAACCAGCAAGAATGATCTGTATTTTTAATCATGGAGAGCTCTGCCGCCAAAAAACATACATACAGCTTTATACCCCTTGACACACAAAGGCACTTTGCTCCGCCCACCTTTAGGAGGCTTTTTTTAACCAGTTTTCTCAGTCCCCTTCACCCTGGAATGTTTAGTCCCGCCCCCCTCTGTTAGTAGGTTGACACTACATTATAACTCTAACACCGTTCACACATTTATACTGTATTTGGGGTGAAATCCTTTAGTCATTATTCTTAAAATACAAATTAATCTATCAGTTTGCCCCCTGACAAAGACATAATCAGTATATACTTTTAATGGTAGGTTTATTTGAACAGTGAGATACAGAATAACAACAAAAAAATCCAGAAAGTTTGGTTTTCGCCAGGCATTACTGGAACCATGTTGTCCAAAAACTTCTACTTTTGAATCATCTGTCCATAGAACATTCTTCCAAGAGTCTTGATGATCATCCAGGTGCTTTTTGGCAAACTTGAGTCAACTTTTTGGACGAGATGGGTCCCATTATGCCTGGCGAAAACCAAACACTGCATTCCACAGAACATCATACCAAAGGTCAAGCATGGTGGTGGTGGTGTGATGGTTTGGGGATGCTTTGCTGCCTCAGGACCTGGACGACTTGCCTTAATAGAAGGAACCATGAATTCTGCTCTGTATCAGAGAATTCTACAGGAGAATGTCAGACCATCCGTCTGTGAGCTGAAGCTGAAGCGCAGCTGGGTCATGCAGCAAGACAATGATCCAAAACACACAATCAAGTCTACATGAAAATTGCTAAAAAAGCAACAAATTGGAAGTTTTGGAATGGCCTAGTCAAAGTCCAGACCTAATCCCAATTGAGATGTTGTGGCAGGACTTGAAACGAGCAGTTCATGCTTGAAAACCCACACGTCACAGGTATATCTCACTGGTCATCCCCAAAGCCAACACCTCCTTTGGCCACCATTCCTTCCAGTTCTCTGCTGCCAATGACTGGAACAAATTGCAAAAATCTCTGAAGCTGCTCTAGAGGAGATCTGCATGGAGGAATGGGCCAAAAAACCAGCAACAGTGTGTGAAAACCTTGTGAAGACTTACAGAAAACGTTTGACCTGTGTCATTGCCAACAAAGGGTATATAACAAAGTATTGAGAAACGTTTGTTATTGACCAAATACTTATTTTCCACCATAATTTGCAAATAAATTCATAAAAATCCTACAATGTGATTTTCTGGATTTTCTTTCCTCATTTTGTCTGTCATAGTTGACGTGTACCTATTATGAAAATTACAGGCCTCTCTCGTCTTTTTAAGTGGGAGAACTTGCACAATTGGTGGCTGACTAAATACTTTTTTTCCCCACTGTAAGTATTCAGATCCTTTACTCAATACTTTGTTGAAGCACCTTTGGCAGCGATTACAGTCTCAAGTCTTCTTGGATATGATGCTACAAGCTTGGCACACCTGTATTTGGGGAGTTTCTCCCATTCTTCTCTGCAGATCCTCTCAAGCTCTGTCAGGTTGGATGGGGAGCGTTGCTGCACAGCTATTTTCAGGTCTCTCCAGAGATGTTCGATCGGGTTTAAGTCCGGGCTCTGGCTGGGCCACTCAAGGACATTCAGAGACTTGTCCCGAAGCCACTCCTGCATTGTCTTGACTGTGTGCTTAGGGTTGTTGTCCAGTTGGAAGGTGAACCTTCGCCCCAGTCTGAGGTCCTGAGCGCTCTGGAGCAGGTTTTCATCAAGTATCTCTCTGTAATTTGCTCCGTTAATATTTGCCTCGATTGTGACTAGTCTCCCAGTCCCTGCCGCTGAAAAACATCCCCACAGCATGATGCTGCCACCACCATGCTTCACTGTAGGGATGGTGCCAGGTTTCCTCCAGACGTGACGCTTGGCATTCAGGCCAAAGAGTTCAATCTTGGTTTCATCAGACCAGAGAATCTTGTTTCTCATGGTCTGAGAGTCTTTAGGTACCTTTTGGCAAACTCCAAGCGGGCTGAGGAGTGGCTTCCGTCTGCCCGCTCTACCATAAAGGCCTGATTGGTGGAGTGCTGCAGAGATGGTTGTCCTTCTGGAAGGTTCTCCCATCTCCACAGAGGGACTCTAGAGCTCTGTCAGAGTGACCTTCGGGTTCTTGGTCACCTCCCTGACTAAGGCCCTTCTCCCCCGATTGCTCAGTTTCGCCAGGCGGCCAGCTCTAGGAAGAGTCTTGGTGGTTCCAAACTTCTTCCATTTAAGAATGATGGAGGCCACTGTGTTCTTGGGGACCTTCAATGCTGCAGAAATGTTTTGGTACCCTTCCCAAGATCTGTGCCTGGACACAATCCTGTCTCAGAGCTCTACGGACAATTCCTTCGACCTCATGGCTTGGTTTTTGCTCTGACATGCACTGTCAACTGTGGGACCTTTATATAGACAGGTGTGTGCCTTTCCAAATCATGTCCAATCAATTGAATTTACCACAGGTGGACTCCAATCAAGTTGTAGAAAAATCTCAAGGATGATCAATGGAAACAGGATGCACATGAGCTCAATTTTGAGTCTCATAGCAAAGGGTCTGAATACTTTGCAAACATTTCTAAAAACCTGTTTTCGCATTATGGGGTATTGTGTGTAGATTGCTGAGGAAATTATTTTATTTAATCAATTTTAGAATAAGGCTGTAACGTAACAAAATGTGGAAAAAGTCAACGGGTCTGAATACTTTACGAAGGCACTGTATGTCAGAAGACAGACTGCACTTATTAGGCTTATTTACGCTCAGTTACTCTGGACAACAATTTTCTAAGAACTTGTGATGTAAAATGTGTCTCGTTCCCAATTTACAGTTGTCATGTTTCTTGCAGGCACTTTCACATAGGCCTTATGTGGTAAATGTTTTTCATTTGCATTTTAATGAGGGAAATAAGTATTTGACCCCTCTGCAAAACATGACTTAGTACTTGGTGGCAAAACCCTTGTTGGCAATCACAGAGGTCAGACGTTTCTTGTAGTTGGCCATCAGGTTTGCACACATCTCAGGAGGGATTTTGTCCCACTCCTCTTTCCAGATCTTCTCCAAGTCATTAAGGTTTTGAGGCTGACGTTTGGCAACTCGAACCTTCAGCTCCCTCCACAGATTTTCTATGGGATTAAGGTCTGGAGACTGGCTAGGCCACTCCAGGACCTTAATGTGCTTCTTCTTGAGCCACTCCTTTGTTGCCTTGGCCGTGTGTTTTGGGTCATTGTCATGCTGGAATACCCATCCACGACCCATTTTCAATTCCCTGGCTGAGGGAAGGAGGTTCTCACTCAAGATTTGACGGTACATGGCCCCGTCCATCGTCCCTTTGATGCGGTGAAGTTGTCCTGTCCCCTTAGCAGAAAAACACCACCAAAGCATAATGTTTCCACCTCCATGTTTGACGGTGGGGATGGTGTTCTTGGGGTCATAGGCAGCATTCCTCCTCCTCCAAACACGGCGAGTTGAGTTGATGCCAAAGAGCTCGATTTTGGTCTCATCTGACCACAACACTTTCACCCAGTTCTCCTCTGAATCATTCAGATGTTCGTTGGCAAACTTCAGACAGGCCTGTATATGTGCTTTCTTGAGCAGGGGGACCTTGCGGGCGCTGCAAGATTTCAGTCCTTCACGGCGTAGTGTGTTACCAATTGTTTTCTTGGTGACTATGGTCCCAGCTGCCTTGAGATCATTGACAAGATCCTCCCGTGTAGTTCTGGGCAGATTCCTCACCGTTCTCATGATCATTGCAACTCCACGAGGTGAGATCTTGCATGGAGCCCCAGGCCGAGGGAGATTGACAGTTATTTTGTGTTTCTTCCATTTGCGAATAATCGCACCAACTGTTGTCACCTTCTCACCAAGCTGTTTGGCGATGGTCTTGTAGCCCATTCCAGCCTTGTGTAGGTCTACAATCTTGTCCCTGACATCCTTGGAGAGCTCTTTGGTATTGGCCATGGTGGAGAGTTTGGAATCTGATTGATTGATTGCTTCTGTGGACAGGTGTCTTTTATACAGGTAACAAGCTGAGATTAGGAGCACTCCCTTTAAGAGTGTGCTCCTAATCTCAGCTCATTACCTGTATAAAAGACACCTGGGAGCCAGAAATCTTTCTGATTGAGAGGGGGTCAAATACTTATTTCCCTCATTAAAATGCAAATGAATTTATAACATTTTTGACATGGGTTTTTCAGGATTTTTTTGTTGTTATTCTGTCTCTCACTGTTCAAATAAACCTACCATTACAATTATAGACTGATCATTTCTTTGTCAGTGGGCAAACGTACAAAATCAGCAGGGGATCAAATACTTTTTTCCCTCACTGTATATGTTCCCTAGTCTGGACTCTTCATGACCTCATCAACACTGTTGATGTCCTGCACTTTAAATAAGACTAGCTCCTTATTGACTTTCCTCAATGCTCCTCTCTCTCATTATGTTGGAATGGTGAGGAGGACAAGAGTCATAGCTTCTTTACATAGGGTTTTAGTTAGTTGCGGAGTTGACAGGTTTAGTCAGACTAGTTGCTCCTGTGACTGTTCTGACAGGATGTCTCCTGTGGGGACGACGTCGTCGATGCAATTATGAATGAAGCCGATGACTGATGTGGTAAACTCCTCAGTGCCATCGGATGAGTCCCGGAACATATTCCAGTCTGTGCTAGCGCAACAGTCCTGTAGCTTAGCATCTGCTTCATCTGACCACTTCCGTATTGAGCGAGTCACTGGTACTTCCTGTTTTGAGTTTTTGCTTGTAAGCAGGAATCAGGAGAATAAAATTATGGTCAGATTTGCCAGATGGAGGGTGAAGGAGAGCTTTATATGCATCTCTGCGTGTGGTGTAATGGTGATCTAGAGTTTCTTCGCCTCTAGTTGCACAGGTGACATGCTGGTAAAAATTATTTCAGTTTTCCTGCATTAAAATCACCGGCCACTAGGAGCGACGCCTCTGGATGAGCATTTTCTTGTTTGCTTATGGCCGTATACAGCTAGTTGAGTGCATTCTTAGTGCCAGCATCGGTTTGTGGTGGTATATAAACAACTACGGAAAATATGGATGAAAACTCTCTTGGTGAATAGTATGGTTTACAGCCTATTATGAGGTATTCTAACTAAGGCGAGCAGAACCTCAAGACTTCCTTAATTTTAGAGATCACGCACTAGCTGGTGTTAACAAAGAGACACACACCACCCCCCTTGAGCTTACCCAACGCTGCCGTTCTGTCCTGCCGATGCATAGAAAAAAACTGCTAGAATATTATCCATGTCCTTGTTCAGCCAAGTTTCCGAGAAACATAGTATATTACAGTTCTTCAGGTACCATTGATAGGATAGTCTCGAACAGAGCTCGTCCAGTTTGTTCTCCAGTGATTATGCATTCGCCAATAGAACAGAGGGTAGAGGCGGATTATTTACTCTCTGCCGTAGTTTCATCAGGTCTGCCTCTGTCGCCGTCTCTTTCTCTTCCGAGTGTTGGGGATTAGGGCCTGGTCCGCCAACTCATTGAAGTAGAAATCTTCATCCAAATTGAGTTTAGTGATTGCTGTTCTGATGTCCAGAAGCTCATTCCGGTCATAGGAAACGATGGTGGAAACATTATGTACAAAATAAAGTTACGATCAGTGCAAAAGAACACACATTGACTCTGTACCGGTACCCCCTGTATATAGCCTCGCTACTGTTATTTTACTGCTGCTCTTTAATTATTATTTTATTTTATTTTTTAGTTATCTATTTTTTACTTAACACTTATTTTTCTTAAAACTGCATTGTTGGTTAAGGGCTTGTAAGTAAGCATTTCACTGTAAGGTCTACACCAGTTGTATTCGGCGCATGTGACAAAAAGCCTTTGATTTGAATAGCAGAATTGGTCAGGAGCCCATAAAATGTCCTCTATACATTCCAGCGCCATTCCAAGTATACATTATTTCCCCTTTAAGAGTACAGATGCTGATTTTTAAGACATGTACGTTTCCTGTGGAGTCAATGCTCACCATAAGTGGTTGAGTTATTGATTCCAGATGCGTTTTATTATGTTAATCAAATGCTAGTGTAAAGTCGAGAAACAATATACAGTCCCCCTCCTTTGATGTTGTTAGAATTCGTTTTGAAACGTCATTACTTATAATTCATGTTAAACCAGAAAAACAAAAACAAGCAGTAATGTTGGGGGGGAGACAGAGGAAGTAGTGGGAATATTTTGGTTCAGTTTTATTCAGTTAGAGCAGCAGAATTTTTGTTATTTACTTTTTCCTCTTCTGTTGTTGTTTTCTAGACTGTAAGAACCAGTCAGTGTTGCGGCATGTGTCTGTGAGTTCTAGTTCACAGTCTGACTGGGCGCCCAACAGCTCCCAGGCTGACCCAGGATCAAGGGGCTGCTCCTGGGCTGCAGACCAGAACGACAGCCTGCAGTGGCTCCAGCTGGACCTGGGGGAGAAGAAAAGGATCACAGGTGAGATAAGAGTCCTACTCAGAGGAACCTGCTCTCAAACATGATGCATCCAAAACTCCTCTCTACCTGACTCTAACAATAGAAGCTAAGTAGCACTCTGACTTTTTCTTCAGGCTTATTCATTTATTTGGATCCCCATATTGTCTCCACACTATATAGGGCATGTCCGGCTTGCCCTACATACAGTGCCTTCAGAAAGTATTCACATCCCTTGACTTTATCCTGATTTTGTTGTGTTACAGCCTGAATTTAAAATGGATTAAATTGAGATTATTTTGGTCACTGGCCTACACGCAATACCCCGTAATGTCAAAGTGGAATAATGTTTTTCGAAATGTTTACAAATTCATTAAAAATGAAAAGCTGAAATGTCTTGCATCAATAAATATTCAACCCCTTTGTCATGGCAAGCCTAAATAAGTTTAGGAGTAAAAACTTGCTTAACAAGTCACATATTAAGTTGCATGGACTCACTCTGTGTGCCACACATACAATTATCTGTAAGTTCCCTCAGTCGAGCAATGAATTTCAAACATAGATTGAACCACAAAGACCAGGGAGGTTTTCCAATGCCTCGCAAAAAAGGGCACCTATTGGAAGATAGGTAAAAAATTAAAAAGCAGACATTGAATATCCGTTTGAGCATGGTGAAGTTATTAATTTGCATGGTGTGTCAATACACCCAATCACTACAAAGATGCAGGTGTCCTTCCTTAGTCAGTTGCCAGAGAGGAAGGAAACCGCTCAGGGATTTCACCATGAGGCCAATGGTGACTTCAAAACAGTTACGGAATTTAATGGCTGTGATAGGAGAAAACTGAGGAAGGATCAACAACATTGTAGTTACTCCACAATACTAACCTAATTGACTGAGTGAAAAGAAGAAAGCCTGTACAGAATAAAAATATTCCAAAACATTAATCCTGTTTGCAACAAGGCACTAAAGTAAAACTGCATAAAATGTGGCAAAGCAATTAACTTTTTGTCCTGAATACAAAGTGTTATGTTTGGGGCAAATCCAATACAATGCATTACTGAGTACCACTCTCCATATTTTCAAGCATACTGGTGGCTGCATCATGTTATGAGTATGCTTGTAATCGTTAAGGACTGGGGAGTTTTTCAGGATAAAAAATAAACGGAATGGAGCTAAGCACAGGCAAAATCTTAGAGGAAAACCTGGTTCAGTCTGCTTTCCACCAGACATTGGGAGATGAATTTACCTTTCAGCAGGACAATAACCTAAAACACAAGGCCAAATCTACACTGGAGTTGCTTACCAAGATGACAGTGAATGTTCATGAGTGGCCGAGTTACAGTTTTCCTTAAATCTGCTTGAAAATCTATGGCAAGACCTGCAAATGGTTTTCTAGAAGTGAGCAACAAGCAATTTGACTGAGCTTGAAGAATTTTGAAAACACAACAAAATGTGGGGTATGAATACTTTCTGAAGGCACAGTACCTTTAGGTTACCAGGCTAAGCTTATTTTATGGTGTTTTTCACATCTGGAATTTTGAGATTTGGTTGTAGCCTACTGGTACAGATTTCCATTGTTGCCAATCTCTCTCTCCTGATAAATGGCAATCCCTTCTTACTTGGCCTGCTCAATGCTCAGCATACTGTTAACATTACAGTTAACTGTAATAAAGTAGGAGCCTTGGCATTCTTGGCCAAGTCTTATAGGAGCAATGGCAATTTCCTCCCCCCGTGGCATCAATTAAAAACAGGCATTTAGATTTAACCCTCTCCTGCCTGGCTGCTTCCCCCCCTTTCATAGCCCTCTGTAGAGGATGGTAATAGGATTAAGGCTCAACATGTACGTACACACACACATCTGTCGGAAAAAGCTGAGAAGGGATAGAATGAGATCTGATCCAGGGTGTTGTTTAGAGGGGGTAATTACCCTTATAAATGGGCCTTTCTTTTGATTTAACTCTGGAGGGCTCACCACTGCAAAACCGTAGCACATGTGTACACACGCGGACACACACACGGGCGCACACACACACACACACACACACACACACACACACAACACACACACACACACACAGCATTAGACCAGTAATCTAATGTATTAGACCAGTTCTCAGTAATGCATGGAGGGAGAGAATGCCCCTCTGTATTGCTCCTCCACAAACAAGAAAGTGACTTACAAAGGCCTGTTTAAATATAAGACCATGCCGGACGCAATAGTTTATTTTGAGTGTGGTGTGTGTAGTCAGCAAGTCCCAAGTTAATTTCATGCTGTTTTACAACACATTGGGTTCCAGTCAATGAAGAATGTCTAGCTTTGTCTGCCGGTTCGGAAATCCAGAGTTAAGGGGAACATCGTTTTGATTGGAATGCAGTTCCATGAAAATGGAAGCACTGTTGTCGTATAATTGTTGTTGTGCAACAATCGTAAGACTCTATAGCCTGAAGAATACAACCCTTTCTTTCCTTAAGGATCATGCCTTTCTGATACTCATGTTATGATACTCACAGATTTGATTTCTGTTGTTGTCGGTGTCAACAATTGTGCATTGGAAACCCTTGTTGCTCTTTATGCAACAAAAGTACATTTTAGCCATGAAACCAACAAATACCTTGAGAGTCTGCCATTCTGTATTTGAAATATGACAGTCAGTTCCTATAATGATAGGTTGCACTGCGTCTCCATATGAACCACAATGCCCTGTGTAATGTGGAGTAATGACATGTTGCTGGTCGTCCGTCTGCCGCCATATTGTTCTGGCCCCGTGTCAGGCGCTCCTCTGCCACAAAAATGCTCATCATGGCTGTCTGGGAGCTGCAAATGTCTGGGAGGGTTTCCCCTTGGTGGTGCAGTGACTGTTCTGCTCTCTGAGGTGATGTCTCCTGTCCCTGTTCCAGCACATTCCAGGGCTGACCAACGGGTGAACAATAGAAAGTGAGATTTTGAGTTTTTACATTCTCTATTTTTTGTTTTACAGGGATTATCACGACTGGCTCTACTATGTTGGACTATCACTACTATGTGAGGAGCTTCAAGATAGTTCACAAGGAAAGGAGTCGGTGGAGGACGTACACACAGAACAACAGCACACAATACATGGTGAGTACTCCAAATCCAATTATCGAATATCTGACTCCAATATTGAATTGCCTGATCATGGAACAAATAGACATTTCGGTAGATGTTATTGGGCAACAAAATACATTCCTTTGTATTATCGTGTGACAATAGGCCTTTCTTTATATGTAATCAATGTGTTGTGTTGCTAATGAATTACAAAAATGCATGTCATCAATTAAACCCAGCGACCCCCTCCCCTCTCTCCCTTCCTCCCTGTCAGATATTTGAGGGGAACCAGGACAGTCTGCATCAGACCAGGAACACCTTCCACCCTCCAATCATAGCCCGCTACCTGCGGATCATCCCTCAAACCTGGCACCAGAGGATCGCCATGAGGGTAGAGCTGCTGGGCTGCACCCATCTCCGAGGTACACATCCTAACCCTAACCCCAATCTCTGAGGTACACATCCTAACCCTAACCCCCATCTCAGAGGTACACATCCTAACCCTAACCCCCATCTCCGAGGTACACATTCTAACCCTAACCCCCATCTCAGAGGTACACATCCTAACCCTAATACCCATGTCAGAGGTATACTGTACACCCTAACCCCCACGTCAGATGTACTCATCCTAACCCCCATGTCAGAGGTACTCATCCTAACCCCCATGTCAGAGGTACTCATCCTAACCCTAACCCCAATGTCATAGGTACTCATCCTAACCCTAACCCCCATGTCAGAGGTACTCATCCTAACCCCCATGTCAGAGGTACTCATCCTAACCCTCATGTCAGAGGTACTCTTCCTAACCACCATGTCAGAGGTACTCATCCTAACCACCATGTCCAGACCACAGTACTGAGTGGGTGGGTCTGGCTACAATACCAGATAGTATTATCAGTGAGTTAGTAGATAGTGATTGATGACTGCATGTAGATAATCCTTCTGAGACGACGATTATGAAACATAGTATCATATTAGAAAACTACTGATCTGTTGTTTTACAGTACATTACAATAAAGTGGGGAAGTAAGTTAGTTCTGTTATTTTGGTTTTGGGCTGTATCAAGTTTTTGTCACACCTGCTCACAGCTAAACACCCCCCCACCCCCCCTCTCTCTCGCTCTCTCTCTTCCTCTTCTCTCCCTCTCTCTCCTCAGTGAACTTGTCGTCCCAGGTCTCCCTGGAGACATTACCCACCAAACCCAAGCCTCCGGTGGGGGACGAAGAGATCACTGAGCCGGTGCCCTCCCAGGCAGACCTAGGTACCCATCTCATTAAAACACTGCTTTAACCAGCCTGCATTAACCATCCACCAGAATCCTTCTGTTTGTTTATGTAATAGCTGGCTAACATGCTCGGTCCTCTCATCTCTATTCTCAGTGAAGCTGGCCATCATCATCGTACCCACAGTCTTATCTGTGGTGCTCCTGCTGATTGGGATATGTGTAGTCAAGATGCTGCAGAAGTAAGCGACTCGTTCATGTCATTTGAATAGATAATGTCATGTTTTTAGAGACCGTAATGTAAGGTTGTGTAAGGAGAGCTTGCACCTTCTTAACTCGTGCGTTTCCTGTCCCCATGACAACATGACCGACAAACTCAGATTAGCCTGAGTGAAAAGAGAGAGTGAAAGAGAAGAAATAGATTAGTGAGGGATAGATACATTATATACTGTAGGACAATGAGGGTCAGGGAGATTCTTAGAACGGTCCTTCGGAATGGCTGCCTGTCTGTTGCTCAGATAACATAACGAGCCAGACCTGACCAACACAACCACAGTCGTCAGTGACAGAACACTGGAGGAGGATACACACCACACGTACCATGAATCTCTTTAATACCAGCCTTCATTGTCTTTGGTTATTATTTACCTTAATTTCAACAGGGAAGTCATATTGAGACTAAAGTCTCTTTTGCAAATGAGCCCTGCACAATACAAAAAAGAAATCATCAATAGGCAAGTATAGATAAACATAAATATACACAATATACACATTAAATACACATTAAGATACAAAACACAGTCAATTAAAACAAACATATTCTTCATTATAAAAATCCTCTGTCAGCTGTCTGAATTGCCCTAGGGACACCAAAGCATCCAATAGAAACGTCATTTGGAGATTATTCCAACCAGGGTGCAAGGAAGTTAAAAGCTGATTTACATAACTCTGTAGATACCAAAGGAGTCTCCAGAGTTAACCACGGGTTTGATGACTTGTCATTTTAAATCTTAGCGGTGAAGTTACGTAAGTTGGAAGCTTGTGGAGCAGGGCTTTGTAAACAAAAAGAGTGTAATGATGTGATCTACATGACTTTAAAGAGGTCCAGACAATATTTTGGTAAAGAATGCAATGATGAGTAATAGAACTGTCTCCTGTGATAAAACGAAGGGCGCTATGATAAACAGCATCCAGGGGGTTGAGAGTAGTGGCAGCTGCAATTTGATAAATAGTGTCACCATAATCAAGAACCAATAAAAAGGTTGACTGCACAATCTGCTTCTTGCTGACTAGAGAGAGGCAAGATCTGTTTCTGTAAAAAAGCCCACTTTAAATCTTAGCTTCTTAACAAGCTAATTCCTATGTTTTTTAAACATTAAATCATTCAGGGACTCGTTTGATTATAGAACCATCTGATGAGTGAAGATGTAATCCATCTGAGACAATCTTACAAGAACTTGAAAACAACATTTAGTTTTGCCCCTGTTAAGCATGAGTTTTATCAGTAAGGGCTTCCTGCACAGCTGCAAAAATCGGACTGTAGACATGTCACAGCCAGGTCAGCTGTCGTGGCAATTGCGTACATAATAGTATCATCAGCATATAGATGAAATTGATTTTTTAAAACAGATGGACCAATAGCATTGATATAAATAGTGAAAAGAGCAGGTCCTAGTATCGACCCCTGCGGAACATCTTCAGGAAATTTGGAAATTCTGTCACTAAAATAATCATGAAACCATGAGCAGGCGTCAGAGGCCATGCCAATCAAGGACAACTTGTTCAATAAAATAGCATGATCAACAGTATCAAACGCTTTTGACAGGTCCACAAACAAGGCAGCACAATTCATTTTAGTGTCTAAAGCATTGACAATATCATGAACTAATGTGGTTGCTGTGATAGTGCTGTGCCCTGGCCTAAACCCAGATTGATTTATATTCAAAATACCAAGCTCAGATAAAAAAGAGCGAAGTTATTTATTTACCAAAGATTCAAGAATCTTAGCTAGACATGGAAGCCTGGAGATGGGACGATAATTATCAAGATCACAATCCCCGCCCTTATGGAGTGACAGCACATACGCTGTTTTCCATACTTTTGAAACATTTCCTGATAACAATGTTAGATCTAAGATATGGGTTACTGAGCCAGCAATGAGGGGGGCAGCACATTTGAGCAGACCCAGTTCCAATTGTTCAGCCCCAGTGGTTTCTTGGTATCTATAGAAAGTAAGGCATCAAATACTTATTTTTCTGTGAATTGCCAAAATGCAAAAACTTCACTACCATTTTCTGACTAAATCTGCAAAATTCCAGAATCAGGGTTTAGCCCACTCTTAGAGATGGTAGGGTTAGACACTCTTAGAGATGGTAGGGTTAGACACTCTTAGAGATGGTAGGGTTAGACACTCTTAGAGATGGTAGGGTTAGACACTCTTAGAGATGGTAGGGTTAGACACTCTTAGAGATGGTAGGGTTAGACACTCTTTCAAAAAGATAGCCAGCTGAAATAAAAGGGCGATTTAAATGCATCAATGATGCCATTTTTGTCTGTAATGTGGCCAGAATTAATTTGCTGGGGCAGAGAGGAGGAAGTGCAACCCTTAAGAGATTTGACAGTTTTCCAGAATTTTGGGGTTTGGGGCTCCATGCAAGATCTCACCTCGTGGGGCATCAATGATCATGAGGAAGGTGAGGGATCAGCCCAGAACTACACGGCAGGACCTGGTCAATGACCTGAAGAGAGCTGGGACCACAGTCTCAAAGAAAACCATTGATAACACACTACGCCGTCATGGATTAAAATCCTGCAGCGCACGCAAGGTCCCCCTGCTCAAGCCAGCGCATGTCCAGGCTCGTCTGAAGTTTGCCAATGACCATCTGGATGATCCAGAGGAGGAATGGGAGAAGGTCATGTGGTCTGATGAGACAAAAATAGAGCTTTTTGGTCTAAACTCCACTCGCCGTGTTTGGAGGAAGAAGAAGGATGAGTACAACCCCAAGAACACCATCCCAACCGTGAAGCATGGAGGTGGAAACATCATTCTTTGGGGATGCTTTTCTGCAAAGGGGACAGGACGACTGCACCGTATTGAGGGGAGGATGGATGGGGCCATGTATCGCGAGATCTTGGCCAACAACCTCCTTCCCTCAGTAAGAGCATTGAAGATGGGTCGTGGCTGGGTCTTGACAACGACCCGAAACACACAGCCAGGGCAACTAAGGAGTGGCTCCGTAAGAAGCATCTCAAGGTCCTGGAGTGGCATAGCCAGTCTCCAGACCTGAACCCAATAGAAAATATTTGGAGGGAGCTGAAAGTCCGTATTGCCCAGCGACAGCCCCGAAACCTGAAGGATCTGGAGAAGGTATGGAGGAGTGGGCCAACATCCCTGCTGCAGTGTGTGCAAACCTGGTCAAGACCTACAGGAAACGTATGATCTCTGTAATTGCAAACAAATGTTTCTGTACCAAATATTAAATTCTGCTTTTCTGATGTATCAAATACTTATGTCATGCAATAAAATGCAAATTAATTACTTAAAAATCATACAATGTGATTTTTTGGATTTGGCCCAGCGTCGTCCAGGGTAGGGGAGGGAATGGCCGGCAGGGATGTAGCTCAGTTGATAGAGCATGGTGTTTGCAACGCCAGGGTTGTGGGTTCGATTCCCACAGGGGGTATGAAAAAAAAATAATGTATGCACTGTAAGTCGCTCTGGATAAGAGCGTCTGCTAAATGACTAAAACTATTTTAAAAAAATTATAAATAATACATTTGTTTTAGATTCCGTCTCTCACAGTTGAAGTGTACCTATGATAAAAAATTACAGACCTCTACATGCTTTGTAAGTAGGAAAACCTGCAAAATCGGCAGTGTATCAAATACTTGTTCTCCCCACTGTATATATATGTCACCTCTGCCAAATCTGTAAACATTAGAACCAGACAGAGACACATCAGAGTCCAGCACATAATTATTGTAGGTGGTAGGGAGAGGGGCTTAAGGGGTCATGGGTCAGAACATCTAGCCAGCTGCATGAGTCCCTAGAGAGAAGAGAGAGAGGGCGAAACGAAGATAAACGAGAGAAGGGTGCTCAGCAGAGCCAGGCAGTTGTGTGTTGGGGATAAAGGTGACACTACATCCCCCTGCCTCAGCTCCACCTCCCCTCCCCGCCCAGGAGGTTATCACGGGAAAGGGTGAGGGAGCACCCCTGTCCTCCCTGTCACTGGAGTTCACCCCAGCATTTGTCTTTCTGTCACAGGAAGAAGACAAAGGAGAACTCGTACGGATCCTCTGATACCCAGAAAACAGGTCAGTGAACAATCTCTCAACTCATCTCTTTGTCATAGCAATGAAGCCTAATGTTAGTCTTTACTTTGTCAAAGATGTAATTCATACTGTACATCAAATTGAATAAATTTGAATGGTGAAGATGAGCCTTAGAAATAAGCTATAGGCAGGAAAATATAAGCAATAGAAAAATCCATGTTGTTATTGTAATACCCAGTCAGCTAACAGGTTGTATATTGTTCCTTATCATCATGACTGCTTTAATGAAACTCACAGATCCCAGCTTTATTGATCTGTGACAACATGTCTGTACGGTGGGGGGTTGTGGGTAGTGAAAGCCAGTCAGGGCTTGTCTCTGAGAGCAGACAGACGCGCTCCAGCAAGCACACTGGGCCACATCCACAAGCATAGGTCCAACTGCCAGCTTTTCACCCCCCTTGCCCTACCCTCATCCACTTCTACCCTCCACATGATTAAAGCAGACAGAGAATTTGAAACAGAACCATATCTATAGTACAGCATGACTCTCGTTCCTGGCGTCTCTAAAAGAATAGCTCACATATGGAAGCCTCAGCAGTTTCAGCCAGCCGGTCAGCTGTAATTTGGTGCTTATCTCTGTGCTGTCCCTGCTAGAGTCCTGTCATTATGTCTATCTGTCTGTGGAGTTAACCATTGTCTTTTTACTGTCTCTGCCTGCCTGCCCCCGGCCCTCAGGTTGCTGGAAGCAGATCAAGCAGCCATTTGCCAGGCACCAGTCCACAGAGTTCACCATCAGCTACAGCTCAGAGAAGGACCCCATGCAGAAACTAGACCTGGTCACCAGCACCATGGCAGGTGAGGACACATGCACACACAGAGACGTATGTCCATACACCCACACACAGAGACGTATGTCCATACACTCACACACCTCCAATCATCCCAACTTAAGAGCCTGAGGCACCCATAGAAATGAATATAGAACCATTCAATGGAGGCACCACCACCTATTGAACTTCCATTTTCCTCCAAGAGTGTCTGAGTTACTTGTATTGATCCATAATAACTCCACCACCCAGACAGTGTGAGGTGAAAAAAACTCAGTCAAGCTTTCCATTCTTTACAGACATAACCCCACTCACAGTAACTGTGACACACTCTGTGGTGATTAGTTTACAGTTCTCTGTTCAGTCCATGGCCAAAGCAATCTAGAACTCATTGTAAGCTCCTGACTCAGTGTCTGAACCAACAATACAAAGTAAGAAGACTTCATTAATCATCACACAATGGCCTGAAAAACCAGTTGACGATCCTCTTCTCTGGCTCTTATTAGTAATTACATGTAATTCTGGGTGAGCTTGAGAGGGTTGATCATCAAAGCTGGAGCCAGCAGGAGGCTAGCTAGTGTAATCCTTTACTTTGGAAAGTCCTCTAGTAGTCTACTGAACAGTTCCTGACAGATGAATAATGGCCTACTGCTGCTGTTAATAATCCACAGCTTTCCTTTAGGGCACCAATTATTGATGATTCACATACTCTGCCAGGGTTTAATATTGAGATGGGTCACTATAAACCTGCTACCAGTATATACAGATAAATGAAAGGGATCATGTCTGTGTTGAAAGAAAATTGTGTCCTTTTGATATACAGTGCATTCAGAATGTATTCAGACCCCTTCACTTTTTCCACATTTTGTTACGTTAGTCGTATTCTAAAATTGATTAAATATACACACAATACCCCATAATGACAAAGCAAAAACAGGTTTTTAGAAATTTTTGCAAATGTATTACAAATAAAAAATGAAAATATCACATTTACATAAGTATTCAGTATGCCGCTGAAAAACATCACCACAGCATGATGCTGCCACCACCATGCTTCACCGTAGGGATGGTGCCAGGCTTCCTCCAGACGTGATGCTTGGCATTCAGGCCAAATAGTTCAATCTTGGTTTCATCAGACCAGAGAATCTTGTTTCTCATGGTCTGAGAGTCTTTAGGTACCTTTTGACAAACTCCAAGCGGGCTGTCATGTTTATTTTACTGAGGAGTGGCTTCCGTATGCCCACTCTACCATAAAGGTCTGATTGGTGGAGTTCTGAGCGATGGTTGTCCTTCTGGAAGGTTCTCCCATCTCCACAGAGGAACTCTGGAGCTCTGTCAGAGTGACCATCGGGTTCTTGGTCACCTCCCTGACCAAGGCTCTTCTCCCCCGATTGTTCAGTTTGGCCGGGCGGCCAGCTCTAGGAAGAGTCTTGGTGGTTCCAAATTTTAAGAATAATGGAGGCCACTGTGTTTTTTGGTATCCTTCCCAAGATCTGTGCCTTGACTGTCTCGGAGCTCTACGGACAATTCCTTAGACCTCATGGCTTGGTTTTTGCTCTGACATGCACTGTCAACTGTGGGACCTTATATAGACAGGTGTGTGCCTTTCCAAATAATGTCCAATCAATTGAATTTACCACAGTTGACAGTGCATGTCTGAATACTTATGTAAATAAAGTATTTCTGTTTTTTATTTTTAATACATTTGCAAACATTTCTAAAAACCTGTTTTCGCTTTGTCATTATGGGGTATTGTGTGTAGATTGATGAGGAAAAAATGTATGTAATCCATTTTAGAATAAGGCTGTAACGTAACAAAATGTGGAAAACGGGAAGGGGTCTGAATACTTTCCGAATGCACTATAAAGGAGTCATATTATTCATTATAACTGAGTGAAAAAAAAATTAGTTGGTGTTTTAATATGCTCTTTCCAAAACTGTCACGTTTGATCACCATGGCACTGGTAATAAAGTTCTTAAGTGACTTGTGTCCTTGTGTCCTCCAGAGTACCAGCAGCCTCTGATGATTGGGATGGGCACAGTGACCAGGAAGGGCTCTACGTTCAGACCCATGGACACAGAGACCAAGGAGGACCCTAGCGACCCCTCCACCCACTACGACTACCTGCACACAGCCAACCAGTACGCCCTGCCCCTCACCAACCAGGAGCCAGAGTACGCTACACCCATCATCGAGCGCCACACCTTCCACAAGGATGGCTTCCTGCCAGACCCGGCCAACTACTGCATCCCAGGGGTGGTCCTCAGCAAGACCCCCTCCTTTAAAACCATGGACAGGGAGGCAGGGGTGGGCTCCTCCGGGGGCTACCAGACCCCCCAGGTCAAAACAGACCAGGGACACAGTAACTCTGAGGGGGTCTACGACAGCCCCAAGGTGAACAAGCCTGCAGCCCAGAGCAGGAGCAATGGCTACTCAGACTACCAGAGGCCCCTGGCCAAGCCGGCGGCGCTGGAGAGCTACTCTACCCCCAGGGACTGTGTGAGGGTGGCCCCCGCCATTGGCCTCAGGCCGGACCATAGACCAGACCCTGAGGGCAGCTCTGGAGGAACCTAAGGATGGAACATCTATGGGACTACAGGACAAACTGTCAAACTGTGATTTCTTTCAGTTTACTGCCGTTTTAGACGGACCTCACTGTAGAAAACATAACCAATCTCCTCTAAATGGTAAATTATTTTTCAACTGACATCCGGCGTGTGGGAGACGACAGTGTTTGTGTTTGCTGTGTGAAACGGACCTACTGGATGAACTGGATGCATCTCTGAGGCTGTGAAGGCAGACATGAAAATACAAATGCTTACTTTTATTTTCCTATTTTTTTTAGGGATAAGGTGATTTATTAAAAAGCAAATAGTGATGGAGACAGGACATGTCCTCAAAATTGGAAAATACCTCCCCTCATTCCCAACTGTGACTGATGTTTGTGACTGTAACATAAGATTGAGATAATGTGACTCGGTTCCTTAACTGTACAGTATATTTTGAGGTCATGATAAAGCTTTCAGAATCTCTCGGTCTGAGGTGAAGCTGTTTTCAGCAGGAAGACATAGAGGCATAGAGGAAGCAGAGTGCTTGTTAAGTAAAGCAGCACCCAGTTTAAAGTGGCAGATTTGTGTGTCCCCAGCGGGTCCTACTATAGGGCGATTTATGCAGTCAGTCAGTGGAGTTGGCTCTTAACGGAGAACTGTAAGGACACACTGTGAATGAAGGGACTGAAAGGACTGGTGTCACCGCATGGGGTCCCCCACAATGGGGGCTTTGTTACCATGTTGCAGGTGGCTCTATGCTCTAAAGCCGAACGGCTGCATCGCTGCTCTGTATCAAAGTCTGGTGGCAGATCTGGTCAGTGTGAGCAGAGAGCCCATGAATAGGCAATGGGAGAGAGTGTACAGTTAGTCTGGCATATTTAGAAACACCCAACAGGGGATTTAGGGGAGTATAACTGGACTACAACACATCACAAAGCTGTTTTTAGATGATCTGTTTAACTGAACTAGGTCAAGAACTACTGTAAAGGCCTGTTCTTTTTAAATGGATGTTGAATACAAAGCCATGTTAAATGGTACCATTACTGCAGTGTGTACATACATGTGCATCGTTTGAGAGTAAAGAAAAAAATCTATAGAATTGCTGTCCTGTGCTGTCGACTATATTAAAAGCACCAGTGGTGTTGCTGCTGTGTTAGGATGGAACTAAGAACTCTTTCATTTCTGTGAAATATTTTGTGGAGCTCTTTCAAGCGGGGTTGTATGTTTGTACATGTACAGTACTGCGTCTGATCGTTGCAAGAAGTTTGTCACTCTCATTCAAAGTGTTCAGTGTGTCTACTGACTGTTGGCTGTAAACTGAGCCCTGAATAAAAACACCAGCAGTTGACCTCCACATGTCAAGGTCTCTTTACTATGTGAAAATGTGCGTCTCAGCAGCCTAGCCTAGGCCCTGGGACGACCAGCATTCCAGTCCCAGCGCCCAGAGAAGTGGGAAGTGACAGGAACACCCCACCTCCACCAGCAATCAGCCTGTTTCTGTCTGTGGAGGAATGTGGTAGTTTGGTGTCAGTCGTGGAGCAGCAGCTGATGATCAGTGACACTGCTGCTGCCCAGTCCTCCCAGCTCTGGGCCCAGCTGAGGAGAAGAGGGGAGAGGGCTGGTTTGGGGATATGACAGCCTCACTGAGGGCCCTGATAACACATTACTGGTCTCTCCATAAGCGGGGGTTAGAGTGGTTGTCTGGTGGAGATAACCCTAGTCTGAGAAGATACTATTTGTTGCTATGAGCGTTAGTGTGTGATGAGAGCGGGTGTGTGTGAGGTCCTGTCTGCCAGTGGGCTGGGCCTAGTCCAGGCCGTTCACACAGGGGTGTGGAGCACCATTTACACCTCCAGCCTCCAACCCAAAGCTACATGAAAGCTCAGACTCAGATCAGCTTTCTCTGTGACCACACTACTCCTGGATATTCAGTTTATCCCCACAAATTCCTGTCATGTCTCTTCTTGCAGACTGCCGACTTTGTGATTTTAGCTTTGTTCATGTCGGCTTGAAGAGTATCTGTTTTGTACTGTGTCCCATTGACAAATTCTAAAGGGTAGGAAAAACGTTAACTGAAAACTGGAGCCTGTTTACAAGTATTTGGCTAAATGAGATGATGATTCTTACCATAACTGTCTGTATGAAATCATTAGCAGTTTGATATGAATCGTAACTGTATGTTCTTTAATTTGCTAAATGTTCAGTATGTGTCTTCACTGTGAATAATTGACGACTGCTGTTTCCATGTGCTGTATTGATAACTCAGAATGCACTACCAGTGGTTCTAGAGCTTATGTCTCCCCCTGGTGTTCATTGTAGGTCAAAAGATAAAATTAGTATTAGTAACCAGTACACATCAGAAAAATAACTTCCAGTTGAATCATTGTCTGGTTCTCATTGTCAACAATGTGGACCTTCACATTTCAACCTCGTGAAGATGAAGATCTCCCTTTCATATATTGAAGGTTTGAAGGAGGGCAGGCTATACACATACACTGTACAGACCACATTGGGCAAATACACTTAAGTTTATTCAAAGGTTTCATGTTATACATTAACTACAGATAAGACATTTATACCAAATCGTCCAAGATTTCAGAAACACATTTTATGACAAAAATAATTGCTTTTGAGGAATAAAATTAAAACTAAGAAAACAAGGTCGGGTAAAACCTGTGTACAAAAAGGGAGCCTTTGTTTTCTTCAGTCAAAAGCACTGGCAACAAGCGATGTGAATATTCTCTAAGATGACACACGATTTCTCAGTGTCTAGTGCCACTGTGTGTCCTTTCACTAATGTTAAGCAGGGAACTGTCCTTGGCTTGGACATGTCCTTCACGCAGAGCATTTGAGTTTGATCAAATCGCAATTTATACTGAACAAAAATATAAACACAACATGCAACAATTTTAAGGATTTTACTGAGTTACAATTCATATAAGGAAATCAGTCAATTGAAATAAATAAATTAGGCCCTAATCTATGGATTTCACGACTGGGCAGGGTTGCACCCATGGATGGGCCTGGGAGGGCATAGGCCCACCCACTGGGGAGCCAGGCCCAACCAATCAGAATGAGTTTTTCCCCACAAAAGGACTTTATTACAGAATTAAATACTCCTCAGTTTCACCAGCTGTCCAGGTGGCTGGTCTCAGACGATCCCGCAGGTGAAGAAGCCGGATGTGGAGGTCCTGGGCTGGCGTGGTTACACGTGGTCTGCGGTTGTGAGGCCGGTTGGATGTACTGCCAAATTCTCTAATACGACGTTGAAGGCGGCTTATGGTAGAGAAATTAACATAAAATTATCTGGCAACAGCTCTGGTGGACATTCCTGCAGTTAGCATGCCAATTGCACGCTCCCTCAAAACGTCAGACATCTGTGACATTGTGTTGTGTGACAAAACTGCACATTTTAGTGGCCTTTTATTGTCCCCAGCACAAGGTGCTCCTGTGCAATGATCATGTAGTTTAATCAGCTTCTTGATATGCCACACCTGTCAGGTGGATGGATTATCTTGGCAAAGGAGAAATGTTCACTAACAGGGATGTAAACAAATTTGTGCACAACATTTTAGAGAAATAAGCTTTTTGTGCATAAGGAAAAATTCTAGGATCTTTTATTTCAGCTCATGAAACCAACACTTTACATTTAGCGTTTATATTTTTGTTCAGTGTAGATAAAAATAAAAATAAAAAACAGTAACTGCAGATTAGCCATGAATGAAGTCAAGATTGGAACACAAGGCTGTAGGTTGTCATGACCACCTCAATTGGGGTACATTTCTAATAAGTACAGTAGAGAGATGCTAGCTACTACAGTAGCTAAATTCCAATATGATCTACAGAAATGCACTGATTTCATGTTTTAAAACAGCTAATACATTTATATAATATATACAGATTTATTCCTATAGTCTCTAAAGATGATAGTTTGTGGATTTGATTTTTAAACAGATCTTTAGTGCATGTACACAAACATTTTGGTTGTGTAAGATTCATAGATTAAAGCTGGAAACCCCCATCCCTCAGACAGGTTGATAACCCTATGACAGCTCTTAATATCAGAACACAGTGCAGCCAACACACTGTGGTCAGTCATCTTTGAGTCCTAACAAGTCTGAAAACACAGCTTGACAGCCACAGATACAAGATCACAGCACACCAGCAGTAGAGAAGGGTGGGAAACAAACCAGCGAAGAACTTTAGGGACATACAAAAAGCAAGATATGTACTTTGCGTGAAAAGGGAAAAGAACAAAGACGGTTAAGGAGAAATCCTAGTTGAGTTTATTATAAAGATATTGCACTTCTAATTTCTGGCAATGGAGCGATACTTATGGGTACAGGCGACTCAATTTGCAGTGCTTCATAACACACAAATCCTATAATTGTCTGTGTAATGTTGAAGATCTATCCCAAGTTTGCGAATATGGGTCAGTTAAACACCATTAATATAGTAGATTCCGTGGCACTGACACAGTTAACACATAAAGTACTTGTGGTATTTTTTACACAAATACAAAACAACTTTCGAATGTTTCCAGATATATCAGTAACTTTGTCATACACAACTTGTTTTCAGAGAACATCAGCCAGTGTGTGTGCCTCAAAGTAAATGACAAGGACTTTCAACACAGTATGAAGACAGCGAGGCAGCACACAAGATACATCGCTCAGAGTGCCCCATCTTTAAATGAAAATGTTGTGTAATGAGGACTGAAAACCAGATGTATCCTGCATTTAAACACAACTATGGTGACATTATGTGATACCATTAATGAAACGCAGAGGGCACACCCTAATAGTTGAAATCCTTTGAATTCTGACAAGTCTTTCCCTGACTGTACATTCTGTTTTGACATACAGTAGGTGAATGTGGCTGTTCTATATTCTGAACACTTGAGGGCTAAGCCTACTCGTAGGTGGATCTTAGAGCGGTGCAGGTATGACATGGGAATCAACATTGATATCATAATCAGTGATAGAAAATGAACATTACAGTTGAGAGAAACCCCTCTACACAAGCTACATGTGTAAGAGATAAATAAAAGCCAACATTTATGAAGGGAGAAGATTTTCCTCAGCCTAGTAAAACAGTATTCATTACCAGCAGGGCAGTCTCACAGTAAGGAAGTGTAGTCTTAATATGGGGGCGAATAGGATCACTAACTATACACACAAGAGAAGAATACCAC
The DNA here is from genome assembly GCF_020615455.1 of Coregonus clupeaformis. Taxonomy (NCBI): domain Eukaryota; kingdom Metazoa; phylum Chordata; class Actinopteri; order Salmoniformes; family Salmonidae; genus Coregonus; species Coregonus clupeaformis. The sequence goes on along the minus strand of NC_059227.1, from coordinate 17,979,615 downwards.
TCAGTCCATCCATTCAACCATCTAGACCCACATCCTCTCCTCAATCTGTGGTCTTCTCTCATTGGTTCCTCATCATTGCACAAAGATAGTGACGTGAATTCAAGAGCTCTGAGTGCGTTTCCATGACGACTTAATGATGAGTCGACTCTATCCCCATTTCTTCATATCCTCCAGTGGACTCTGATGCAGTCCAGTCTCTCAAATCTCATATAGTATAGTACAAAAACACATCACACCTGCACTCCAGTCTTTCAGCCTTTCTCCCTCCTCCTCTGCCCCCCCATCACCCCCTCACCCCATCCCTCCAGCTCCTGCCCGCCCCTCTAGGAAGTGCTCTCTCCGGACTCAGCCGCCTTAGACGGGGTCTCCTCCGATGGCGTCTCACTGAAGATCCCTGTGTCTCCGTTCTCTGGGCCATCACTCACTGACATCTTCTCCAGGGCTGCAGCATCAGGCACATATAGAGAGACAGACATGAATACACTCTCTCTCCTTACTGTAGCATCTATCGTCACTCTTGTACCAACTGAATTTTTCTGTTCATTCACATATGCTCATATGGTATTGTGGCAGTCTGTAAAGTCCACTTACTAGGGTTGGGAGGTATACCGTATATCGGGGTATTTGGAAATAGCCACAGGATGTTTTTTTAATACCGTCAATACCGTTGAATTTTTTTAATACATTTGATTTTTTTTGCTACTTTTTAAGTAAATACCTGTAGTCAACTTTTGCAATACGTTAGGAGATAAAGAAGGTTGCGTTCTTCATTTCACCTGTCACATAATTTTTCATTATGAAGCTTACCGGTGTTCCCCAGTCACGTGGTGTTTGTTTACAAGCACCCAACGAAGAGAGACCCAAGCCTTGTGAGTCACTCACTGTTGTGCAGCACACGCCAGGTGATCTAGTTACAGTATGGAATTCACAACTAAATGTTTGCCAGCTAGATATCGTATAACTATTAAGTTAGCTGTCTAAAATGCTCTGCAGTTGTGCATTTGGTTTGCTAATTTAGTAGCTAGTTAGCTATCTAGCGAAGTGGCTAGCTTCTTCCAAAATCAAGTATCGCTTGGTAACAGCAGAGAATCACTTCCTGGATCAAGAGCCTTACTGTCTAATATTTGTTTTGTGCGTGCAGCCAACTGAGTAGCATTTTTTAGTTATTTGTATAACTTTATGAGCTGGGATGTCTGTCCTGCAAATACTTTAGCTCAGAGACTCTAGAATTTTCGCAATGCACTTGTTAGCATTTAGTTAGCGTTCTCTATGGGATATTACATTTATACTGAACAAAAATATAAACGCAACATGTAAAGTGTTGGTCCCATGTTTCATGAGCTGAAATAAAAGATCCCAGAAATGTTCCACACGCACAAAAAGCATATTTCTCTCTGATGTTGTGCACAAAGTTCTTTACATCCCTGTTAGTAAGCATTTCAGATGCACCTTGTGCTGGGGGCAATAAAAGGCCACTCTAAAATGTGCAGTTTGGTCACACAACACAATGCCACAGATGTCTGAAGTTTTGAGGGTGCATTCAATTGGCATGCTGATTGCAGGAATGTCCACCAGAGCTGTTGCCAGAGAATTTAATGTTCATTTCTCTACCATAAGCTGCCTCCAACGTCATTTTAGAGAATTTTTCAGTACGTCCAACCAGCCTCACAACCGCAGACCACGTGTAACCATGGCAGCCCAGGACCTCCACATCTGGCTTCTTCACCTGCGGGATCGTCTGAGAAACTATTGAAACTGAGGAGCATTTCTGTCTGTAATAAAGCCCATTTGTGGGGAAAAACTCATTCTGATTGGCTGGGCCTGGCTCCCCAGTGGGTGGGCCTGGCTCCCCAGTGGGTGGGCCTATGCCCATCCATGGCTGCGCCCCTGCCCAGTCATATAAAATTCATAGATTAGGCCCTAATGAATATATTTAAATTGACTGATTTCCTTATATGAACTGTAACTCAATAAAATCGTTGAAATTGTTGCATGTTGCGTTTATATATTATTTCAGTACTCAAAGGCTCAGTGGGGCTTCAAAATAGCGCCCCTTGTGTTCAGTCACGGTACTACCGAATATCCGGGTATGGCACAAGGTCAGTATAAGTATGATAATCTGGATACCGTCCAAGCCTACCATTTACACATTAACACAAAGACTTCCATTTGTCTAATGAAAGTGAATGTGAAGTAAAAACACTTCAAATGCACGTAGCTACATCGAAATGAAGCCCTCCTACTGTGAAAACTATGTGTGCGTTTTCTATGATCAATGACAGCCCAGGACTGAGGTACAGTAGAGATAACTTGCCTTGCAGTGATGCCAAGTCTGCTGTGCCGTTGTTCCTGCTGGCGGCTGACCCCTCCTCCAGCTCATCCAGGTAGAGGCGGAAGCGATGGCCGCTGTCATCCTCATACTCCACGTTCTCGTCGTCAGAGTCCACCTCCGGGGCCACGTACACCACCTCAAACTCTATCTCTCCCCTCTGAGGACAGGAGGAGACACAGACAGACAGACAGACACACGCAGACAGACAGACGCAGACAGACACAGGCAGACACAGGCAGACACAGGCAGACACAGGCAGACACACACACAAGCACACATGCACAGCAGTGTTAGAGAAAACTTAACAGTAAGTTACCCAAAAGCTTAGTTAGTTTGTTGGTTTGTTTGTTTGCAGAGGCATGATTAACTGTTTTTCCCCAATCCACAGCAGCAGTCCCGCAGGCTAAATGAACTAACCCCAGCATGAACCTCCATTCAATTACTCTAGAGTGTGTGGGCTGACTAAAGTTAAGGAAAGGAAAGATATGACTGACTCTCAGTAAAAGCTCGAACCCCCAGGCTAAACACTAACTGGGTGTCACAGAGAGGGTGACAAAAGGCTTTTGAAATGTTGATCACAAAAGGAATGTATTCACTTTTTACTATGGTTTTACTTAGCCTGGTCCCATGCTGTATATGCTATAGTCAACTCTTCCACTATAGCTAGTCATGTCATACATCAATTAATGTCAAGATGCAACCCTTCTATCTCCCTGGGGCTGAGTCTGACCTGTTGTGAGAGGATGGTGACAGCCTCCTTGTGTTTGGCGTCTCTCAGGTTGATGCTGTTGACAGCCAGGATGGCATCGCCCACATGGAGCCCCCCACAGCGCTCCGCAGGCTGGGTAGGATGAATCTCTGAGATCAGGATGGGCACCCCGTGTTCCTTACCACCCTGTCCATCCAGAAAGAACACACAGACATGCACACACATATTAGGGTATGGACCATGACAGATAAGCAACAGACTATGGGTTGAGGCATAGCATTTAACACTTTCTGGTTTGGGCTAAAATTGGTGGTGGAGGTTACCGTGATTGAAATTCCAAGTCCCTCGTGATCTTCTTTGGCCAATACTACTTTACGAATAGGACCAACTCCTTGAGTCTTCTTCAGTATATCTGTTTCCTGAGGGAGAGATAAAACAACCAAATAATCAGCGATACACAAAGAGGAAACAAATATCTTCACTACAATGAGAATCAAACCCCTGACTCTGATGTCCACTCACATGCCCCACTGGAGATGGTAGGGGTTTCTTGGGGTCGTTGCGCCCCCTGCAGGCTCGGATGACTGTTTTGTGGCGGTGAAGGTGGATCTCAGCCTCCAGCTGGTTCCACAGCTTGTCGTGAGCGGGCCCCTTCATGTCCCGACCCAGCAGCTGGATCTGCTGTACTCTGGAGACGATGGATCCAAAGACAACCAGTTACCACTGTCAGCATTATTGGTTTGAGGTAGTCCCTCCCTATTTCAGTCTAAGCTTGAGCTAGGGTTGGAGCTAGGGTTAGGGTTACCTTCCAGCCAGCTCCTTGTCCAGGTACTTGGCTGCCAATCTGGCCCCATAGACCTCAGCCTGCAGTACGGCGACGTGCCTGCGGAGGGCCTCATTCTCCTTCTTATGCAGCTTGACCTCTGCCTCCAGCTTCACCTCCTTCACCTTCTCCTTCTTGTTGGCCTGCAGCTCCCTCTCCTGTCACACACAGGCAGGCGGGAGGGCGCACACAAACACAAACAAGCAAAGATAAATGGTTGAGTTAAACTCTACAGAGAGAGCAAGTGCTTCGCTCCTGTCAGCTCTGGCACTGTGCTGTTTAGAGAGAGAGAGAGAGAGAGAGAGAGAGAGAGATCCCTGCTTTACAGAGAGACTGGGTCATGACTCGAGGCTAGAGCAGTCTCCTCTGATCAATATTAGATGAAGCCCAGTTGACAGGGAGCCACCACAGCGCAGGGAGCAGGAAAAGAGCAGTCCACAGCTGCATCCTCACAGGCTGTGTTACATCCACAAATACCATGTCAAAGACAAAATGGATACAGCATACAGTATAGATGAAAGTTAAATGAAATATCTACTTGAGGACAAGACACACACATACACAGGACACACAAGATAGGTAACTGTGACTTTGGCTATTATAAGTTCAAAGCACTAACCCTTATGGTGACCATGACTAACAAGTTATTTTCAAGTTTTTTTAAAGTTATCCATAAGTTAGAGATTGAACAAAGGGTCAAAGATTTGAACTTAATCTTTAGAACACAGGTACAGCCAGTTGGTTCCATCAGAACTTGATTGTTTGTGTCATCAAATTGACAACCAGAACAATTGGTAATTTCCTTTTCTAGAAAATGTGCTTACATTTTCTGATTTGTTATGATGAAAACATGACCACAATCACATATCAATTAAGGACAAAAACTATGTTTTAAGTGAGAAGTAGATATTGGTCTGAAGCCGAAAAAGGAAATTCAAGTCACATGAGCACCACAATGCCTACTTCACCCATGCTCTACCAAGGTTTTCGAGCACACATCTTTTAACTACTACAGTAGCTAAATTGGTCTATTGTAATTCAAACAATGTGTAGGCAGGTTGCTTAGGATTGAAAACGTCTCAAACAGCCTAATTCATACTCTTAGGAGGAGGTGCTCCAACACTAATGTGATTTGTACCGCAAACTTACAAAATAAAGTATTGAATGCTTTCCTCACACCAAGACATTATCCCATTCCACTACTTTTTCAAACTTTTTAAATTATATGAAAGTAAGCTTTGCTTTTATAAGACCATCAGGCTTGATTGAGTGAGCTTTTTTGTCTTGTAGTAATTTATGTTTTACCTATTTCCCTTTGCGCTTTCTTGACTATTGAAACAAAACTCTTTCCAAGTATCAAAACATGCATTTTCCTATCAAATAGGGCAACACGAATGTACATGAATAGGCAATAACAAACACAATGCAACAAAGCTACAATAATTCCATATCTGATATCACTGTCGTCACTGTGGTGCACTGGGATCGGGAAGGACAGGTTGGCCGCAGGTCCTAGGCTGGGAGCCTTGGGGACTCCTTTGTCTCAGTCTAAGCTTTGGGTGTTTGTGGACCCTCTGGTAACGTAGCTCAAACACTACATACTTTATGTATTACAGAGCAACCTCCCTCATTCACCAAATGGCATTCATGGCTTTCACAGAAATATCACCTTTTTCTTTCCCCTTAGAACATTTGCACAATTGTTCACATTCATTAGTTCACTATCTAGTAGTCCCCTGTAGCTCAGTTGGTAGAGCATGGCGCTTGCAATGCCAGGGTTGTGGGTTCGTTTCCCACGGGGGGCCAGTATGAAAAATGTATGCACTCACTAACTGTAAGTCGCTCTGGATAAGAGCGTCTGCAAAATGACTAAAATGTCAAATGTAGCACAAGCCCCATAGAGGGCCTGTTGGACTTATTAATGAACAACTGTTGTTAGCAAGAGCAGGAAAAGACCGAACTTGAGGGTAGGATGAGTACACAGACCAAGGCACAGACACATGCAAGACAGAGACGCACAGCTATCACTAACCACAAACCAGACACACAGAGGACATCACACACTTACCATCTCCTCCACTGAGGGAACAGGCTTAAGGTGAGAAGAACAGAGAAGGGGTCAAAGGTTAGAAAGGCAGAGTTAAAATCACAGCCAAGCAGTGGGGAAGAATATGACCATTTACCACTTTACAGGCCCACTGGAACCTCAGCAGGTATACCAAAAAATATATTAGCAGTCGTGTGTGTGAGAGAGGTGCCCTACCATCCTGTCTTTGATGGAGTCAGAGTCCACGGTCTGTCCAGCCTTGGCGTGAAGCTGCAGCTGCATGGCATGGAGGTGGAGGAGCTGGTCGTGGACCTCCCTCTCCACCACCTCCTTCTCCGCCTGCACGTCAGTCAGCTCCGAACGCAGGTCCACCAGCTGAGCCTGGAGGAGGGAGGGGGGAGAGGAGAGAGAGAGAGTTACATAAGTGTACACTTCTTCTGACTTCCTAGATTCTTAGGAACCCTCATCATCATTTATATGTAGTGCAATCAGTGTGCCAGGCCCATGCCATTATCCCAGCATGGATCAAATTAGATTTTTAATTGGTCTGTTTTACATTTTCTCTCTGTTCTCGTTCAGATATTTCCAACAAGTTTTTTTCTTAGAAAGCAGGCTACTTTTTATTCAAGCCTGAATGAATTGTGCCAAAATGAATAGGCCTACAGATCCTGCACTGAGGGTTGTCTATTGTACGCGAACAGAACCCTGAAAAAAAAATTCACATTTGTGCTAGTCTCTGGAGCTTATTGAGCTTGGCAACATGGGAAGCAGAGTTAAGTTCAGAGACAAAACATTGATTGATTTATGCCATTGAACTGGGGCCATCTGCCTGTCACAGCTGTGGGAATGAATTAATCTATGATATGAATGAGCGTCATATTTTAGGATTCACTCCACCTATGATGATGAAAGAGGAGTGTGGTTATCATGTGAATCTGACTGAATACTAAACAGCCTCTGTCTCCTAAATGATGTATTATCCTCCTCAGACAGAGACTCATCTATCACTGTAATAATCAGGCCTTCATTATAGAGACCCAGTCTAAATCAAATAGAATATTCTATAGTACGAATATTCTATAGCTTCTCAAATGTAATATAGGTAGGGGAAACACTGACACACACGCCAAAAAGGGGCAGGACATCCTGATTGTGACACAGAGGGTTGGGCGTTGTGGAATGTGGGCATCTCATGGCTGGGTCACAGAGTGATCTCTATATCCTTGCTCCTAAACACTATGCTCTCTAATCTAATCAGAAAGGCTAAGACATGGGTCCGGCTGACCTGTCCTCTTCCTGATAAACTATGCCAGAGTAACAGTCCGGAGCCGAGGCTGAGGAAGTCTTAATAGCCGAGCGATCACTTTATGTTTGGTTATTATTCTACAATCTATTTTGTTTACATTTAAAAACCTAGCTCCCTCGACAAGACACAGTTTAGCTTTTTGCTCAAGTGTCGGCAACATAATGACAGAAAGTAATTCCCTAAAGCTTGGCTTCCCCGGCAGACTTACATCTTCCACAGTTAAAGCTTTTTAAGTGATTCACACATGCAAAACTGATTCATCTCACAGAAGGGGATAAAGCCCCCATTGAACTCTCAGGACTATGGAGAAAATAAAGAATTGTTTTAATAGATTTTTAACGGCGGGGGTAAAGTAGATTACACCCATCCCCATGGGGTCTGAAACAGGCACCAAATGTCCTAACCTGTAGCAGCACTAAGACACTGAACATCTGGGTACCAGAGAGAGGCCCTGGACCTGAAGACATTCTTCCTTCTCAGGCTTACGGTCTTCAGCAAATATAGATCCAAATATAAATCTAGCCGATACACTTGTATTCATGTGGAATTCTGAGTTAGCCAAAAATCTGAATCTAGAAATGGATGCCCGTAATGGGTTCCAATGGCTAGGCAGGAAAAACAGGCTTGACACCACCAATCTGAGTCCTCAAGGTCTAGAAAATCTTCTACTCTACTTTCATGTGTGTTTACTAGTTATTCTGACATCACAGCAGCATTGCTAAGAATAACATGCCAACAGACTACATAAAAGGGGTTAAGGTGCAACTAGGTCGTTTTCAGCCAATACTAGCTTATATGCTGGTAAGGTTCCTATGAGTAGATGGCAGGGGTGTCAAACTCAAACCTTTGAGGGCCTAGTTTCTGCTGGCTTTTGGTTTTCCCCTTTCAAGTAAGATCAAGACAACCAGGTGAGGGAAGTTCCTTACTAATTAGTGACCTTAATTCATCAATCAAGTACAAGGGAGGAGCGAAAACTCGGAGAGACACATGTGGTATAAAACCTTATTCGCACGGGAATAGTATTACTAGAGAACGTTGGTTATGTATTTATTACACCAGAATGTCCGTTATTCAAGAGGACGATTCGGACAGGATTCGTTTTTTCCAAACTGCCCCCTGTAATACTTACCTTATATATATATAAATTGATAGTTATGACTGAAGCCTGGAGGTTTTTTCTAGGCATGAAGCTATTTCAACAAGTCCGGTCGACAAAAGGCTACACTGATAACTCGAGCTTGGTTCCCAAGTTTCTAAACCATCTTTGGTAAAGTGTCGCCATAATATTTGAATTGAGAAAGTGTGATCATAATCATTAAGATATTTTCGCGATCCCCAGTAGACGACGTCCTAGCCTTCAGATGTGAGCTAAACAGCGCACTTGCACTTGATATGCGTTTTTAGGCTATGAATGAGGAAGTGAACTTGTCATTTCCAAACGTTTAGCTCGGTTGTATGATGCTTTGCGATCGATTAAAACCAAGGGTTGCATTAAATAGCCGCAATATATTTTCTTGACGCATTTGCCGATGTTTAATTCATATTCGCACATAACGTATAAACAAAAGCATTCACTGTGAAAGTTGATACATTTAGGCCGTTCATATATAGGCTATGCACAGCATTTTGTTCAATTTATCGAATCAGTTATTGTTTCCTTGCTCAAAGCGCGAGCAACACCTGTCAAACTCATACATTTCTCTCAAAACACAGGGATGTCGATTCGCACGGGACTAGTACTATCAGAGGACTTTGGAATTGTTACTCTCCTGCCATGTTTTGTGCACATAATTACACTACCCGACCTCCCCCAGTAAAACGAATCCAGTCCGAATAGGGCTTTAGGCAACCTTAAACCCTTCTTTAGCCCTATTTGCACGGGACTAGTATTACTATAGAACGTCGGTTATGTATGGTCTTCTGTGTGAGAACCTGGATTAATATTGGGTGATTCCACGACAGCTGAAAATATTTTTGGCATCTCAGAATGTTCTGGCAATTCTCACATACGTACTTCATTGGGAGGAAGGATGTTTAAAATGCTTTTTACATGTATCACCTTTTTTCATGATGAAATTGGCATTTTAGGCCATTTTTTGTACTTATACATGCCTCCTGTAAAACCCTATGATCTGTGAACCGTACATGATACAGACAACATCTTGGTGTCATTATACTCCTTAGTGTTCTCTCAAATATGGAGTAGCCTATGTCCAGTTCCTGAAATACACATTTTCACATTCATTTATTCAACATTAAAAATATTAATATCTCAAAACGACCCTTTTCGATGTATCTTATTTTTAGCCATATTGTTTCAGGGCTCTACAGTGTGATCATTTTACTTCCATATCCGCCTAAATATTTTGCTGTGCAACCTGGAATTTTCATTTAGGAGCACCGGTGCGCCTAGAAGAATTAAGGATTCTAGCTTTAATACCTCAAATAATTTTCATTGTGTTCCTACATTTCTTTGTGTGCGCCTACATTTTTCAAATTAGCCACACACGTGCTCCTTGTAATAAAAAAAAAGTCAGCATAGAGCCCTGTGTTTGTAACAATATACTCTTCAAACACATCACATTTCCAGAGTGGGCTCTGGTACTTTTAATGATATTACCCATAAAAAAAAAAGAAATAGACGTTACAAGTCATTAACCAATCACAGTCCTCCTTAAGGATTGCACATTCAGAAAGTCACAAGCAGTGGGAGAGCCCGTTGAATCAATTTTCCCATTCACAGTGTTGGTGGTGCTCATAAAATGTATCATCTTCAGAATTAGCAGAGAGTCCACTCTGGAAATATTATGTACTTGTAGAGTATATTGTTCCAAACAAGGTCTTAAAATCAACCAAATCAAAAAGGGTAGTTGTGGTGCTGTAAAGGGCAAACCCTCTTACCACGCCCTTCCAGCATCTTCCCAGTTAGGAGGATAATAGGAGCACTGCCTCTACCCTGAGACCCCTTCTAGCTCTGATCTGTGGCAGTGGCCTCTACCCTGAGACCCCTTCTAGCTCTGATCTGTGGCAGTGGCCTCTACCCTGAGACCCATTCTAGCTCTGATCTGTGGCAGTGGCCTCTACCCTGAGACCCCTTCTAGCTCTGATCTGTGGCAGTGGCCTCTACCCTGAGACCCGTTCTAGCTCTGATCTGTGGCAGTGGCCTCTACCCTGAGACCCCTTCTAGCTCTGATCTGTGGCAGTGGCCTCTACCCTGAGACCCGTTCTAGCTCTGATCTGTGGCAGTGGCCTCTACCCTGAGACCCATTCTAGCTCTGATCTGTGGCAGTAGCCTCTCCCAAGGCAGTAGTTGAGATTAATATTTTTGATGTTGAATAAATGAATTCAATTGTATTTCAATATCAAGACAATCTATATTTAGAGCATAATGACACCAAGATGTGTGTATCATGTAGGCCTACGGTTCACCGATCCATGGGTCTTACAAGAGGCATGTATAGGCCTAAAATGGCCACTTACTTTCATGATTTTCTCAATGGTTTGTGATACAAATGTAAAAGCATTTCAAACATCTTTCCTCCTAATGACGTTTCTATGTTCTGGCAATTCTCACAGTCTGCTGGTGTGGAATCTGACAATTATTTGTGAACTTCCCATGCTCCAGTATTTTACATTTCTATGCCCTTACCCCTTGCATTGGTGCCTTTTGAGATGTGTTTATCATGGGCTTCTGCCCTTCCTGCTGTAATGTGACCATTGTGTCAACCTATCATTATCTCAAAGCTACCTTAGGTAGGTGGAAAACATGTAGGCCTAGGTAAAAATGTAACAATACAGATCTAACCTACTTTCTCTAAATAGATCTTAGCATAATTGTAAATGGTCACACTACCAACGCCAGTTACCAGTGGACAGAAAACTGAGGCATTTCACAAATCCAATCAGTGGATTTTCCACAGATTTGGTGTACTTTAGCCAAGTCATATACCCTTAGGCCATGACTTTGTAGTGTTGTTGGGTGTCAACTGGTTGTGTACAGCCAGAATTCCTGGCCTCAGCACTATACTGCACTGAAGGTAGAGGCTGAAATGCAGTATCAATTTACATACAGGCAGTAATAGGAGCTCTACGGTAGTCATAAGAATTGCTGGGAAGGTCTTGACAGAGTCAACTACACAGCTGACCAAACAATGGTTACTGAGCATGGTGAGGTCATACATGGTGGAGTATGGGTCAGGATGATCCTTGTTTCTGTTTTTCTCATCAATAGATTTTGCAACTAAGTGGCTGTCAAATATTGTGTGTGTGTGTGTACTGTTGCCAAATTCTTATTCTGTCAAGTGCCAGAGCATAAATGCAGATTGTCAACAAGTTACACAAATATTGATACTGGTGGTCAATCTCAAACTTTTAGGAAGGGACAAAGTACGGAGTTGTTGTTTGGGATCATGTCGAGCCATCTACCCTCGACCTGTCAACTGGATGGGCAGAGACGCACTGTCATGCATTGAGAGAGCCTTGGAGGACATTCTAATTCTGACAGCTATTTAGCTAACTAGGAGCTAGCTTGTTGGCCTACACAGCATAAGTATACCATTAACATATCAAATGATCATGCACATCCTTTTAAGCATTTATACAAGACACGTTTGTGCTCACCTCTACTTTGTGATTAAGTTGAAAAATCGTCTGCGCTTTGTGGCAAAGCTGAGCAAAACAGGAGCTGAGACTTGTCATCTTTTGACGACCCTCGTATGTGATGTCAGCTTGATCTGGGTCGATTTCTCCAAGTAGTAAATCGACGTCAACAAATGCCTTGTCAAACTCCTTCTCCAAAACATCAAGCCACCGAAACATGGACATCCCCATGCCTGGACTGACCAGGGCCGTGCCCTGGGCTGACGGAGAGACACCGGCCGAAGCAGACATGTCCAACAGTGCAGGCTAAAAGCTAAAGCTAGCCAACGTTAGCTAGCTGACAAACCGCTTCCCTTCACAAATAAAAACAGCGCTTTGTGTCTGCCTCCCTGTATAAGTTTACTGAGTCGTAATAATTGAGTTACACCGTACTCTAAATGCCCTAATCATACGAAACAGTTTCTTTTTAGAAAAGACTAGCAAAATTAAATGTATTTGGTTCTTTCCCAAACCCTAATCCTACCAGGAAATCCGTAATCGGATACAGATCATAGTTTTGAATCGACTACAACAGTCTGCCACAGCAGAGAAAAAGCAATCGATAGCATATCTAGTCAATCTGTGTTGAGTTCTTGGGCGCAGTTTCCTGCCCTCCTTGCACTGGCAGACAGTGGCACATATTATTTTACCTTTGTCGTAAAAAATTGGGGTTAAATGCTTTGCTTTCCACTCTTGTTTTTGTTGGCAACTCCCTGTGTCTTAAATATATTGTTGGAGAGTGTAAACATTTAATATGTCATTGTAGGCATGGTGTGAGTGGCTATGCAGACAGTACTACATATTTTACATAGCTAATTTTTGCATTAAATTAATTAATTTTAATTGTATTTACTACCCTCTTATCTCACACCATTGTTGTTGGTATAATCAGACAAATATTTGATTTAATGTTCATGAGAGATACATATACATGCCCTGGGTGGCACTACAGGAGGCAATCCATCAGTTAAAAGACTGGTGGTCGTTGTTCACTAATCTGTATTACATTTTACTAATAATATATGCCATTTAGCCGACGCTTTTATCCAAAGCGACTTACAGTCACGCGTGCATGCAATAATCAGGGTTAAGGTAGTTAATCTAACATATCTTAAAACATAACATGCAAACATAAGTAGAAAACATATGGCAACTCCTTCAAGCCAATGGCAGACAGAGTATTCAAATAGACAGAGGAGGAAATTGCATTTGTTTAACTGAATGGGTTGTAAATGGTTTATCAGCAAGTTTCTCACGTCCGCAAACAGAAGGGCTATCTATTACTGTTTGTGTCAGTTCCTTGTCGGTGTCAAATGTTGTTTTTTAACCAAGATAAACATCTCTGCCATTGTTCCAAATGAAGCAAAGCACCTACTCTCACCCACATAATCCTTGCTGAGGTATTTAAACCCCCAGAGTAAGAGGGAGTGCTGTTCTTTTTTACTGAGATGCCCAACTAGGCTGGATGTTCATGATGTGGTTTCTCATGATCTTGCTGGCTAGTATTACATTGCATACTCTCTTGTGCATCTGTAGCAATGTTTGTCCAAGGAAGTGTGTGTGTGATAGTGCAAAGTCAGTGCAGTGTTTCAGGTTGCAGTCTTTTCCCACTGGAATCACTAAAGATGTGAGGAAACTAAACCTGGGATACAACCACATCAAGCAACTAAAGGTAAGAGTGGAATTGCTCATTTGATAATAACCATCGATAATCAGTGACATTGGTAACAATGGATTCACTATCAAACCATTGTCAGACCTTTCATCTTGTAATTAATGCTTGGAAATCAGTTAGATTTAAAGACTATTGAGTGATGATTTACTTGTGATTTATAGCATATTGTTTGTATAATGGTGCACATCTTCTCCTGATATGTTTGTCCTTTCCAGGGTAGAGACATATCTGGCCTGACAGGGCTGGAGGAAGTGATCCTTTCATCCTGTGGAGTGGAGGTGGTGGAGGCCAATGCTCTCAGGGCTCAGGGGGTACTAAGAAGCCTGGATCTACAGAAGAACAAACTGCATCAGATCCCTCGTGGTCTCCCACCCAGCCTGGAGACCCTCAATGTGGGCCACAATAGAATCACAGGCCTCCAGGAGTCTGTCTTTGAGGGGCTGAAGAAACTACGCCTGCTTGATCTTCAGAATAACCAGATCACCAACCTGCGTTCCAACACCCTCTCCACCCTGGTGAAGTTGGAGTGTCTTTACCTGGATGGAAATCAAATTGAGACAGTGCAAGGTGCTCTGAGACTCCCCGAACTGAATCTGTTGAGCTTGGGGAACAACAAGATCCCCTCTTTTCCCTCAGCCTTTTTCACACCGCTACAGTCCTTGACGACACTACATTTACCAGGGAACCTCCTATCAAGAGTCCCACTTGATCTCCCTCATGCCCTGTCCTACCTGAACTTGGACAGGAACCAAATACGAGCACTGAGGAACCGAGAGATGGGCCAACTCCGCAACCTCAAATCTCTGTCTGCGTCCTACAATAGGTTGGTTTCTGTGGACGGTGGCCTTCGCTTGCCCAACCTCACAGTGCTGGAGCTGCCAGGAAACCACCTGAGGGTACTGCCCAGTAGACTGAGCCCCAAACTGGAAAGACTGGACTGCAGACAGAACTCCATCCAGGAAGTCACCTTCCAGCACCTGTCTGGAATGAAACAGCTGAAGCATCTCTTCCTAGAGAATAATACCATCTGGAACTTTGAAGCTAATGCTCTGAGGAACAGCATTCACATAACCAACCTGGCTCTGGAACAGAACCTCCTCTCCTCTATTCCAGACGGGTATGTATTTCATCCCTTTGATATGGTGCTTTACTAACATTTGGGATCATATTTATGAATCCATTAAATACATTATAGATGTGTTGTACATTCACTTGAGTATTACTCATTTGTACAATAATCTTTGTACAATATATTGGTAGAATAGCAGCCTAACCACATTGTAGGTCTTTGGTTAAACATATTTGAGTATAAACCACAAGACGATAGATAGATAAACACATCTTAAATGTGACTCCTTTGGCCTTTTGGTGAGAGCAGACGCCACTGCCCACTGTTCTGTTGACATGTCTCTCTGGCAGGCTTCCAGAGAGTCTGATCCGCCTGGACTTGAAAGGGAACCGCATCGAGGTCGTCCAGGAGCAGGAGCTGAGGTCCCTGAAGCGCCTGCAGGTGTTGAACCTGAGGAGGAACAAGCTGACATCCCTCCCCCAGATCACCCTGGACTTGCTGCCCCGGCTGAGGACCGTCTACCTAGACGGGAACCCCTGGAACTGCAGCTGTGAGCTCCTGGGGGTCAAGAGGACCCTGCTGGCCAGGAGGGTGGAGATCCCTAAAGAGCTGTGTAATGAGCCTGTGAGAGCGCCAGGGGACAGCTGGAGAGCGTACCTGATGGCCCAGGACAGATGTGAGGAGTACTTCACGGAAACCGCACCTGAGGACCAAGTGGAGCAGACAGACACTGAGGAGTATTATGACTATGATTCGTAGATGGAGAAAATAGATGTAGCAGAGGCATTTCATGTTTAGCTGAACATACTGAGTATTTTTTGTCTTTTGAATGTTTTAACATGTATAACTGTAGTTTGGCAATTAATGCTAAGGAAGTTACCTTCAGCTGCGTAGTCTATAGAAAAACATTGAACTACTGTATTAACAGCCACTGCAATATACATAGGTAAATAGGTATATGTAGAATAGACCTTCAATACCTAATGTATAATACCATAATAATAAATAAACAAGTATATCATTACAGTTTTCATTTACTTGGCACAAACAGATGCTAATAATCTGCTATAGGATAAGCCTTACTTTTGTGTGTGTGTGTGTTTTGTGCTGAATTTAATAGCAGAATCTTTAATTGATACTCAAAAAAATAAATAAGTGTTATGTACACTGCACAAACCACAGACAAATAAATACAAGCTACTGATAATTACCGACTTGGACTTCTAGGGTGCTGGACCTGCACGGTTTCCACAACCACAAAGTCAAAATTGTCTATAAAATGCATAAAATCTAAAATGTGCTTTTATGTCTTTAATTTAAAGTTAGGGTTAAGGTTACGGGTAAGGTCTATACATATTTACCTCTATCACTACAGTATCCCTGCACATTATAAATATGGTATTGGAACTGACCCTGTTCAAAGCTTTTTACTTTCTCGTATTCTTATTTCTTATGTGTATTACTCGTGTGTTTTTGTTCTACCTTGTGTAATGTTTTAGTACTACATTGATACAGTGTTGTCTTTAGAGTTTGCAAGGAAGGCATTTCACTGTACTTGTACACGTGACATTAAACTTGAAGGTTTAAAATCCTATTTTAGGAAGAGAAGTTGTAGAAATGGCAGGGCTTGTGACTTTGTGACTTTGTGACTTTGTGGCAGTGACGACCTGCCTGCACTTTACCTCTATGTTCGGTCGTCCCTAGTTACTACAGCCACAAAGTCATAAACCCCGCCTATTTCTACAATTTATCTTCAAATTTGATTTTAACCCTAACCTTAAGCCTAACTTTAACCACACTGCTAACCTTGTGCCTAACTTTAAATTAAGCCCAAACAGCAAATTTTTTGTATTAATGTTTGTTAATGAATGTTTACAATATAGCCAATTCTGACTTTGTGGCTGTGGTAACTAGTGGAAAACTCCAGTTTCTGACAAAAAAGAACAACCCGAGTACCTCGGCGTGCGTTTGAGGGGACGGGCGGACGTGGATGCTGAGTTCGAATCAAGCAGCGCGTCGAGCAAATTTGGTGAAGACGAATGTTCTGAATGGACAACTGTAGTATCGAAAATTGGAACAAAAAGGAAATTGTCTAAAATTGGAGTGGAGGATACGTGTGTGAATGATAATGAATCGCTTCTTGCTGGGATGCGTTTGTGGGAAACCCGTTTGAGGTGTCGAAAATGGTGAAGTATGGGTCTGTCAGAGTGACCAGGAGTGGTCTTATTTTGATTAATTGTATTTCTGAAGAGCATAAGAAGATTGCAGTGGGCCTCAAACGCATCTGGACAACATAAGTTTTGTGTTTTGAACTTCAGGAGTCATCTCAGGGGTGACGACAGATGTTCAGGTTGAATACCTGAAGAGAATTCCAGGTGTTGTTGGTGACCGGCGTCTGACCCGCTGGGTGAATGGGGGAAAAATAAGAAAGTCTGTCGGTCCTGTTGTTTTTTGATAAAGAGCAAATACCTACGCATGTGAAGCTTGGTTATGTAAGATACGCCGTAAGAGTTTTCGTCCCCAAACCACTGCTGTGTAAGAATTGTAAAGGATTTGGCCATGTGTGTGCAGACGAACAGAGTATACTGAAGAACGGTGTGTAGAAGGACGACGGTGTTGTAATTGTGGTGGGGATCATGATCCTGAGTTTCTGGAGTGCCCTCTAAGGGTGAAGGAGATTGAGGTGGCAAATGTTAGAGCGGTCAATCGAATCTCCTATGCGGAGGCGATTATAAGAATTGAGAAAACAAGTGATGCTAGTGAAGATATGGTAATGGGTAATGGTACACGACAGCCTGTAGTAAATGTTTTTGTGGATTTTGTTGCGTTCATTGCCACATTTATAAACTGTACAGCACAAGTCTCAAAGAAGTCTAAGAAACTGGACAGTATTGTGGATGTGGCAGAAAAGTTTTTGGGACTTAAGGACTTTACATCTAAAGACTTGCAAGGGGTACTGGCGTCGGAAGACCCGCCCTCCCAGGTTCCCCTTGAGCCTGTGTAGGGATCAGATATTTTATTTTTTAACAGAAAAGTTGTTTGATTTATATTATTTATTTTTTGTACGTTTTTTGTTAGTTTGCTCAGTTTTTGGGGGGAATCCTGTTTCCATCCCGCATAGTAGGTGGTGGGATGCACATTCAATTGTGTGATCGCCAATATTCCATAGAAGAAGAAAAGAACAACCCTACGTAGCTCTCGCGTGATTTCATGTTTGCTGAATCGTCCAATCAGTGAGCTACGTGTATCCTCCGGGTTCAGAGTGTAAAGGTTGGATGAAGATGGCAGCCGGCAAGCTGAGGTGTTGGCATTAAGCTAAATGACTCACAGGAGTAGATTAGTGTGTATCCATCATAACTAGACTTGAAATGCAAAGCTCGATACATACCTGATCATTATAACATTTCGTCAAGAAGGGCGGCATAATGGCAATCGTTTACGAGTTCGTGTGGCGGGTTCTGCATGTCCTTCTCCACATTCATAGAACGCTTATCACTTGGTTCCGAATCCGTCTTCGGAATTGGAATGGGCAACTGTGGTCACGAGCCTTAACAGCGCTTCTTGTGCCGATAGCTCTCTCGTTTCCTAACCAAAAAAAGCTAGTTCTAGCACCCGGTAAACGCGTTGGTCGTCGGTATCGATGGGGGGCGGATGGGAAATCTCTGGAGAAGCTGCCTGACCATATCGGCTTGTTGATAGCGGAAGAGGAGCCACGGTACACAGATATCGCCAACCTTGTCGTGTGGTGCATGGCAGTCGGCATATCTTATGTCAGTGTGTACGATAATTACGGTAAGATCATTGATTTTATTTCTTAGTTATTTAATTTGTAATAAATGACACCAGGAAGTATTGATAAATACAGCATCAGCAGACAGTAACGTGCGCTGCAGTGCAGACACTTGCCAGCCATCCATTATTTTGATTAGCTTGTAATCAGCGAATGGTGAACTTTCCTATTCATGGTACTTTGTTAGTTATCTTGGATAACTGTTACCTAGGTATCTAACAAATTCTGATAGTTAAATAGCTTTACCCAGCCTTCTTCCCTTTCAGAAATCTAACCGCCAACTTGTGCCATATCTGCTTAGGCCTTCTATGTCTCTGTCTCGTCTCTCTGCCCCTCATTTCAGTGTGAAAGACGTAATAATACTACCCTGTACCAGTATCCATTCACAGCTCATATTCCTGGTGCTTACTTAAGCAATAAGGGCCGAGGGGGTGTGGTATATTGCCAATATACCAATGCTAAGGCCCTTAGCCATGGTATATTTGCCATATCACAAACCCTTGAGGTGCCTTATTGCTATTATAAACAGGTTACCCACGTAATTACAGCAGTCAAAATAAATGTTTTGTAAATACAGCAGTGAAAATGCATGTTTTGTCATACCGTGGTATACGGTCTGATAAACCACGGCAGTCGGCCAATCAGCATTCAGGGCTCCAACCACCCAGTTTATAAATTGTCTTTGGGCCCTGCCCTCTTTCCCAATATGGCATGTCTTGTCATTAGAGAAACCTCTGGAGTGTAATACTTTTATTTTCTATCAACTGTAACAATGTTGTATAGCTAATTATAGAATATGATTTCAACTAGTGGTCTCGACTCTCAATAGGCTTTCAATGTTTGCCCTATGGCTTTTTCACCCATTCTTTGAGCCTAGAGGGAATTGGCTAAACTGAAAGGTTGCACACACACAGTATTCCTGCTCTTGCTTCACCACAGCCACTCTTACTGGGTCATGCTAGTTTAAAAAAAATATTGTTTAAGCCTTCTTGAGGGCCTTCTCAGTGCTGTGTGGTTCCTCAATGTCTGCTGACTTGTGTCATCAGTCTCTTACAGCCAAATCTGGCATATGACGCATTATTCCCCCCTAATTACTAGACTTATGATGTTAATTTTAGATCTCAGTTTTGAAAGGTTGCAGATCTTCTTGTTTTCTCATCTTTCAGTTGTTGAGTTCAGATGTGCCCAATGTTCCTAACCCCCACTGAGAGGTTGAAACTCCCCCCCTCCCTCCCAACAGATAACATATCCCTATTGGATTGTTTGCATATCCCTTTTGGTTGGTCATGGCAAGAAGGCATCCAGCTTTTGTAAATTAATATCAAAAGCAGATTTTTCTTTCTTCATTTTAGCTAACCCTAGCCCTTTTCCTAACCTTAACCTTATTCTCCTAACCTGCTATGTTAATTATCCTAAGCTGCTGCGTAAGTTCTCCTAACCTGCTACGAAAAGTAAAATGTGATGTTAATTTGTCAAAAAATGGATCCCTTCTAGCCATGACCCTTTTGGTTCCCAGGTGTCTTCAGGAGGAACAACTCCAGGCTGATGGATGAGATCCTGAAGCAGCAGCAGGAGCTCCTAGGTCTAGAAGGCTCCAAGCAGCTCTCTGTGGAGTTCCTTAACAATGGCACTGATAAACAGGACCATCAAGGTGAGACACTTGAACACTGAACAGCAGGGGCCGTATGTATCAAGCATCTCAGATTAGGAGGGCTCGTCTAAAGCGGTACTCCACAACATCATGATTGAAAGATGAACTAAGGTCCACACTCCAGTCCAGTTGGTGGTGGTAATGAAACTTAAAGTTTGTTGCCAACCGCCATATAAAGTCCAAAGAAGAAGAAAGATCCTGAAGGAGGAGAGATTACTAGAAACAAACTCGGTTTACCCTTTTATCTGTGGATTAATTGTCGGAGTAGAGGACCTTGTGCATTTCAGGTAAAATAACAACCCTATGTTTATATCCCAGGACAAATTAGCTAGCAACAGCAAACTAGCTAGCTAAATTGCCGTAAATGTGTAATGCTTTTCGACCTGTCCCCAAATTAATATAGTTGGTTCAGATTTCAACCTGCGTGTCCTGATCGCATCCGGTGTGGGTGGTCAAAATCAACATGCACGTGGTCTGCTCAGCATGTAAAAGGAAGCTGGCATGTGCTTAAAATAATGTTAATCGCTAACTAAATGCCATTTAGCTAAATCCGCTAGGGCAAAGTAAATGTTAACTCTAATATAGGTTGCTATCAGTGGTGGTGTAGATCAGCATGTTTATACAATGGCATGTTCTGAATCATCTGAGCACATCTTCCTCCTTCAGGAGATGTGCTTCAAATGTAAGTAGGATTCATATAGGCCGAATATAGGCTATATCCATCAATTTAAACATCTATTTTAACTTAACTTTTATGTGGTGCTCCTAACTTTTCTAAGTTAGGAGCACCAGTGCTACCAATAAAATATATTAATTTAGAGCCCAGAGTGCCAGGGCAAAAACTAAAATGTGCACCCCTTTCGGTCCCCGGGACCAGGATTAAGAAACAGTGCACTAAACTGATCTTAAATCAGCACTCCTACACCTACTCAACGCTTGATATGGCCCCTGAAAAGACACCTGGAACAATGGGACATGCCCTGTGGTTTCTCTGCTATTCTCCGTTGTTGCTACTACTGCAGTATGCCATAATCTGGTTACACCAGAAACACTAGACGGGCTACAACCGAGAAGAGAACAGAGAAGCATTCAGAATTCTGCCATGTGTAGTATGAATAATCAATTAAATTCTATTGGATACTAAATAATATATGAAACCCTTTAGGGCAATTTAGATTGCAAGGCTTAATTGGAGTGCAATATCCACAATTCATCGTCACTTATTGAATGAAGTTTGAAACTGATTACAAATATTATAGTTAACTGTATTTTTTAATGGATTCCAATTCCACTAGGCTTGAATGCATGATTGCATTATCTGTGGCATTTGTTTATTGAAGAGCATGTGGACTGCAGCCAGCCTATATTGACTGATTAAGATCTATTCTATTGTGTAGTCTTACTTGCTGTTGGCAACTACACCATTCTCCCCTGAGCAAGTCAATCTGTTATGACACACCGTCACACACACAGACCATATGGAGTTGTAAAGGAACACATCACAGAATAATTCTCTTCACCAAGGAATTCTTGTTTTTCCTGTTCATAGAGAACCTATAATTCACTTGTATAACCTATTAATTATAGTATCTCTATGTTCCTGTTATTCAATTGTTTTGTAATCCATAAATGTCATATTAAAGGATTGTAAAGCAGGAATTCCCACCCACCTTCAGTCAAACAGACACCTGACACATTTACCATTGATTGGTATGATTATTGTGATGTGTGAGTCTGAGTATCAGTATGTGTGTTTGTGGGGCTCATTATGACTGTATTCCTCTGTGTCCACAGTGGTGTTGTGTCAGTCTCTGTTGAAGGTGCTGTCTCCAGACGATGGGAAGCTGAGGATCGTGCAGGCAGCACAGCAGCTGTGTAGAGCTGTGGAGCAGAGGGAGAAGACATCCAAAGACATCAACGTCACTGTGTTGGACTCCTTACTCAGAGGTGAGGAGGAGGAGGCCCCTGCCCCAAGATCAGGGGGAGGACATGCCATTGGTTCTTACTGGTGTCCTTAGTGTATTGTTATTCATTGGCTGTGGACAACACCTTTATTTAATTGCTTTATCTTCAGGATAAAACCCATAGACATTATATTGATCATATCAGTATTAATCATAGACTTTAAATCATCTGCTATTAATCTGTGCCAAACTATTACAAGCTGGAGTACAGACAGTGACCCTTAGCTCACCAGCTCTCCTTTGGCATGATGTTCAGAGTAGCAATTTCACTTTATTTGAAGCTCAGGAAGGATGAAGGGAAGAAATGGGGTAAATGTCAAGGAGCCCCCTGTTAGAGCAGCTCCAACAGTGTTTGATCAAAAGATGAAGCACTCGGAGTCTGTGCCAGAGAGCTCCTCTCTCAAAGTGGGTTCTTTGACCTGAACCCTCTGCCCGCCCCGGCCCATCGTTAGCCCCTGGCTAAGACTGATCACCATCACTAGCTGTAAATCACAGGACCGTTACTTTAGTGGAATACCTCCGTTTGCACTCACTAATCAAAACAGACTCTTGTAGAAGGTGATGGATGAGACCGAAGGCAGAAATGTGAACAAACTCATGAGAAATATGGTATCCAGACATAATATAAACTACAGAGGATAGCAGAGTTCACTTCAGTGCAGTTGAGTTGAGTCCAATCAAATCCAGTGTAGTGTACAGTGAAGTTATGGTGTGTTTACCTCTCAGGGCCAGTGAGTACAGCTGTTCCTCAGCACAGTCAGTATCTATGGGGCTTGGAATTTCCAGTGATTGGTTGTTCCATTGACCTCTCTCCATGCTGTCTCTATGTGCAGAATCGAAGAGTACACCAGATCCAGACCTGGTTCTGAAGTTCGGCCCAGTAGAAAGCACCCTGGGGTTCCTGCCCTGGCACATCAGACTGACAGAGTTCATGTGAGTATTGTACAGTGTGTGTGTACACACGTTAGGGAAGGGTGCCTCACTCGTGTAGAAGAGCGCTGGGATAGCCGCTGCTCTGAAGAGCTGGACACGAATGACAATGAGGTTCCTTTCTGATTCCTCATAACCACTTGTGTGTGTGTGTGACAGAGAGGGAGAGTTTGTGTGTGCGTGTCCTTTGCTTTACCTCCTGAGTATAATTGATATGGGCCTGTTGTGTGGTTATCTGTGCAGATTAACTGGTAAACCTGTCTCTGCTGCCTAATTTATCTCCTGGCTTGACAGATTGGCAAGGCTTTTTAAAACGCTTCTGTGCAACCCAGTATAAATAGCAGTGCTATTTTAAGGATAGTGGAAATGGAGAGGAAATGTTGCAGTTCAGCCTTCATAAGATGTGCAGTTAGATGTTGCCAGATGATGATGATGCATCACTAACAATTGCATAAATCCTATTTTTAGAGATTAACTTGTCCAGTGATTTTTTTTCTTCATAGAAAATGGATGCGACAATTGCTTGCTAGGGTGCGTTTCCATTTAACTATCTTGTGTCGATAAAAATAGTTGGACGTAATGGCGTCACACCTAAAAATAAAATTAGTGTTGAATAAAAATGTAGTGGTTGAAGTGTTTCCATTACCCATTTAGGCATAGAATGCAATGATTGACTAATATTTACCATATTCGAATAATTCTCATGTGCCAAAGTATCGCCACGGTCCGTGCCATGGTGAAACTTGCACTCCTGTAGATCTGAAATAATTGGATGGTGAAACTTGCCAGCATACCAGAAAAGCAAGGCGAAGCAATTCAGGCATTCTTGAAAGTCAGGACAATCCTTGTCCTGCAAAGAAGCAATTTTATAGTTGAAATGTTTTATTTTGCAATTAGTTGGCATTTAGAATTAAATGTGGAGTGGAGATTTATAGTTACGTGGTGACATTACATGCCTCGTGTACCTTCAAAATGATTTGGCAATCATCATTTATCGAAAAACAGTTTCCATCATTTGGCGCAATAAAGAAAGTTACATTATCTCATCTGTGAGCGAACAGGCATTACCATTGAACAGGCATTACCATTGAGGCCATCTCCATTTTGAAGTCGTCAATTTTCTTCTACTATTTCTATGAGTTGGTTAACAAACTGAAAGGGTGCATACTGCCACCTACAGTTATTGAATATTTGCTCAAGTTTAATTCATTGGCTGATTCCTCCTGATGACCTGGATGGAATTATGTGAACCTTCCTTAACCAATAGGAAGTACCACCCAGTTGACTACTTCAAAATGGTGAAAGTCCTCAATGGCGCGGCCCATACTAAAACTGGCTTTTGGGCACTAGAGTCCCCAATCATTTTCTATGATTTGCAAGGACATTTTGGGCCTTGACCTCCATCGAACACTAGATGGCCGTATAGTGCTGTAACTGCTTTAGACATTAGCTTTTTTAAGCATCAGTAAAGTAAAGTGCATCATTGTATTTGGAGTGAGCCTTTTAACTAATGTAACATGATGACATTTCTGTTCATCACTCCAGAAGTGTCTCTCTGTAGTATATCTCTCTAACATCCTCCCTCTCTCCTGCAGCTCCTTACCCTCCCATGTGGACGTCTCCTATGAGGACTTATTCAGCGCCTTGCAGCGCTACGCCTCCTGTGAGCAGCGGCTGGGGAAGTGAGTGATTGGCCCCGCCCCCTCCAGAGGAAGGGGAACGACAAGGGTGTGGGGTGGGGGTCCGCCCTAGCCACTCTTCCTCCCGGGTCTCTATGTTTACAGTACAGGCACTAGAGAACAAGCAGACAGCGTACCGCCACATCACATCGAATCTCACCTCCACCCCCACCCACTCGGACTCACTGCTCCTCCGCAACGTGAAAGGCTCGCCAGGCTGCCTCTGTGAGGCATGCTGGATAGTATGGGCCCTGCCAAGGTAGCGGCACGCACTGAACATCTGCAGGCTTGGAGGAGATCCGCCAATACCCCCGTGTCAGCCGGATTAACAAGGAACCAACATCACCTGAAGGACATTGTTAGCAGTATGGTGTAAATCTAGTGTTGCTTTGCTTCTCTTTCTCTCTCGCTCTCTCTGTTTGCTGTAGATCCTGCTGTGCCCCTGAGGTATGAATGAGGATGATGGATAAAGCTTTCTGCTGCTCTGGAAGGGAGTGGTGTATTGGTGTGTTGGGAGGGATGTGTGAGGCAGAATGTTTAATGCTGAACAACAACATTGCGCTTCAGGTCTCTCTATCTCAATGAAGGACTGCATGGAGGACCTCCTTGTTTTTATTTCTGGAAATATAATAATATGCCATTTAGCAGACGCTTTTATCCAAAGCGACTTACAGTCATGTGTGCATACATTTTTACGTATGGGTGGTCCCGGGGATCGAACCCACTACCCTGGCGTTACAAGCGCCATGCTCTACCAATTGAGCTACAGAGACTTTACATAAGTGTGCTTCAAATGTAGCGCTTGATCAATGTGGTACAAGAGGATGTGGAATGAGAGCTCTGTGATACGTGACTTTACTCTGCATGTGATGTGAAGGATGTGTAACTACATGGTTGTGCTTTGTCTTCATTCAGAGTTACTAGTGGTGGACTGTGTGTGTGTCTGCTTTTGTACATGTGTGAAACTCAGCCAGCAAGTTACACTAAACCTACGCCAGGATTGTGGGTTCGTTTTCCCACGGGGGACCAGTATGAAAAAAAATATATGTATGCACTCACTAACTGTAAGTCGCTCTGGATAAGGGCGTCTGCTAAATGAAAAAAATAAAATAAAAATGTTGTCCATAACATGAAGATTTCTGCATGTTGAGCACCTCAATGCTGCTGTCTGTTATTGTTAATCCATGTGAAGATTGACGAACTCTTGTATTAAAGTGTTTGTCTGGTATTTCTTTCCTCTCATGAACTTGTTTAAAACCCAGATTCAGTATTTTATTTTCCTTTCTCTCTGGTTAGATGGCATACTGTAGTATTTACACTGTAGGGATACCCCAGATAGAGGACTCTAGTGGCCAAAAGCCAGTTTTAGCATGGGCAGTGCCATTGAGGACTTAAAAAATTGTTGAAGTAGTCAACTGGGTGGGACTTCCTATTGGTTAAGGAAGGTTCACATGATTCCATCTGGGACATGAGGGATCGACCAATGAATTATACTTATACGCAAATATTCCATATCTGCAGGTGGCAGTACATCGCCAACCTTTGCTTTATACCTGTTCAAATGACACACTCCATGTGGCAGTATGCATTTACACCATAATGCTAACTGACTATCTGTGGGACTGAAACAGCCAGTGGTTGGGTTGTCATAGGAAGGTTATCAGTGTGAATAATTAATTAATGTTACTGAAAACCCCATGTATGCGGTAGACCTACCTGCTTTGTTTGGGTTGGATTCCCTCAGCTTCTTCTGAAGGTAGACTGAACTGCCGATAATGTGTCTTTAGAATAACATTCCTGCCAGCTAAATTGAACCGGTGTAAATGGTTGATTATAGAGTTGTGTTGTCTGATCTTATTCTCTGCATGTCCCCTCACATGTATTGTGTTCTTTGGTGAGGTGAACGAGTCTTTTAGTCCCTGTACTGTATGCCCCGAGAAGTTAAGGGCCTGGTGGATTTAAAACCTTGACTCCCGAGTGGCGCAGTGGTCTAAGGCACTGCATTACAGTGCTAGCTGTGCCACTAGAGATCCTGGTTCGAGTCCAGGCTCTGTCATAGCCGGCCGCGACCGGGAGACCCATGGGAGGCGCACAATTGGTCCAGCGTTGTCCAAGGTAGGGGAGGGTTTGGCCGGCAGGGATGTGGGTTCGTTTCCCACGGGGGGCCAACTATTGAACAATGGAATGCACTGACACTGGTGGTTTGCCATTCTCTGATCATTGCGTCCCAACCCATATAACCAAATAGGTGTTTCACCATCTGAAAGCTGTGTGCTTAGGGAGAGACACTCAGATGCAGGGTTCTAGTCATTCTGAATGTATATGCAGCAGTCATTCAAATGCATGATGGACTGCACCATCATTCAAAGGGAAAGCAACTACAAATGCTTCTTGTTAAACGCTTCATTTTAAACACTGAGGTGTACAGGAGAGCTGCAAATGCCTGGATGCTGTCTCATGCTGTGTTTTCGATAGGACAGGCAGTTTGAGAGCAGCTCGAACCACTGTACTGCTACTCTACTCCCTCTCAGATACAGCACTTTACACAAGTCTTAACATCCCCCTCAAATGGAAGATGGTTGAGTGTAGAGTGTTTTAAGATGTGGCAGCTGTTTAGCTACATTGATGTTTTCTATGTGTTACAAAATGTCTTCAGCCATTCTGCAAAAAGACAAGGTAGGGTTCTTCTTACCTACTGTCATCTGCATAGCTATTCTGTCTGGTTAGACTATATGGTACTAGCTGCTCCAAATGGAGACTATTCTAATGTTGCTTTGGAGAAATATCAAAATGTACTGTTCCAATGTCTACTTTACAAGCACAAAATACCAACTAATGTTCAATGTAAATCACTTATGCGTACAACATTGAGGCAGATTTACTTTAAATCCACCCTCAATGTCAGTCTTTTAGATCCAGTGAAGGCTGCAGAAATGGAGAACTACATGAAATTGCTTTATGTTCATAATAGGGTTGGGGGATGTCAACCTTTGTCCTATCGTGATTATGTTCCCATTCAACGTTGTGATATATGATGCTATGGCCCCCTATTTGCCAACCCAAAACATAAAAATACATGTTGAAAATACGTTTTTAAATGCCAGTAATTGAGAACTAAGTGAAATTGCGTTATGTTCATAAAGAAAGCATCCTTGCAAGGGAGAGGATTTTCCTCTCTAGTAAGCTTCTTAGGAATATATTAGCACTGACATTTTGGTATCTCCTTTATCCAAAATGCCATATTTACTTCTCTGACAACCCTAGCGATGCCTTTAGGAGATTAGATTTGATCCAGTGTAACATGAGAAAATGTGACAGACAGAGCTTCTCTCTCTCTCAATACAATAAATTGGTTATTTTGTAGAGATTTATTGTCTTAAAAGATTCCTTCCTATCCATGAGAATGTAGCTGTCAAATTCGTGTGTTAAAGTGATGCCCCGGAACCTTTCTATAATTTCAGTAATTTTGAAAGTGGTGCTCACGAGCCAAAACGGGTGCTGTTTTTGGTTCACTACTTCATCCAACTGTGTACTACGTCATCTATTTCGTATGATATGTTAAGTCATGTAAACATCATTCTTTTTTCTGCTAAAGATCCCAGACTGCATCTTTAAGTAGGATATCAGTCAAATTTGAAGGATGCCTTGGGAGTACAATTATTGACGATGACCCAATAGTATTCCCCTATGTACTGTGCTGTCATGGCCTCTTAACCTGAGGGGAAGAAAAGAGAAGCCAAGCTGAAAATATTCTCATAACCATTCTAGAACCAACCAGTGTGTGCTAGATTCATGCTCATTTGTGTTTTTAAGCAATAGCATTGTGGGGCCACAGGAGGTTGGTGGCACCTTAATTGGGGAGGACGGGCTTGTGGTAATGGCTGGAGCAGAATGGGTGGAATGGTATCAAATACATCAAACACGTGATTTCCATGTGTTTGATGCCATTCTATTCTCTCCATTCCAGTCATTATTATGAGCCGTCCTTCCCTCAGCAGCTTCCACTGCACTGCAACAGAAAGTCTTATATGAGATATTAACATCGTTTTTACAGCTGATGTAGAATGGCAATAGCATGTTTTAATTACTCCTTCCTTTCAATTTACTGTTCTCCCTGCTGATTGATCAGCAAGGGGATGCCAGAAAGCACTGTCAGTTTCCAGTATGCTGGCTATAAGCAGCTAACTGTAGGGGGCTGTGAGTGCATTTATGAACAATTATTAACAATTATGAACATGTGACCTTGTAGGAGGCGTGTACTTAATTTGTGAATGTTAATTTTAATTTTCATGTTCAGTCTGGTGCTGGGGGGAAATAACACACACACAGACATAGGCTTCTAGTTGTAAACAGTGCCAAAGCCACTGAACTGGGGTAGGGCCTAGTAGGGGTTTTCGCATTGTGAATAATGTTTCCTGTGTAGTGCTGAAGTAACCATGGCAACCAGGTTGTTCATCTGTGTATGATTGTAAATAATATGTCAAACATGTTTTATTTATTTACGTGTGTACCTATTTTAAATGAAGATGGAATTTAAACGGAGAACTGGTAACAAACTACATATTTCTGATGTGGGATCCTGCTGTTCTTATTTGTTCACTTCTGTAGTTTCATCCTTTTAAGATAAATGACTCAATACTTAAAGGCAGCATTAATATACCTTGGTCTACTACTACAATACACAGCACTCGTCTTTCTTAGTCAGAACCTGTGGCAGTCCCCCATTTTGACTTGATTCAGTATTGACAGTAAAATTGCAGTAAATATCCATTGGGTTTAAGTTGAGAAATATCACAATATGTTGGTTCTATGAATAGTATCAGATCCATTAATGGAAAGAGCAAAGCCCAACCCCAGTGTTGGTAAATCTACATGAATTATTCACAGCACATTGATTCAGAATAATATCCTGGTGGATTTGTCCAAGGCTAAATCATCATTTCAGGTCCATTTATATACACACAAGCCCAGTCAGGACACATTAGGGAAGACATAAATACATCCAAGGATTATGATGTTTTATTAAGACCTGCTAGTTGCCTCTGTTTTATTGATTTGAATGCTTTAGCCTACACAGTTGGGGCGTTATTTCTTTGCCTTCACAGGACGTCTGTCATGCTCCACTAACACACTCCAGCTAAGATGAATGTCCCCTGATGGATCACTAGGGTTTGGCTACTGATAGCCTTTCAGACAGTACCACAATTATCTAGCAGTGACTGATTCCTCTGTGTGCTTATTCCTCTAATAACGACCCCCCCCCTCTCTCTCTCTCTCTCTCTCTCTCTCTCTCTCTGTCTCTCTCTGTCTCTGTCTCTGTCTCTGTCTCTGTCTCTGTCTCTGTCTCTGTCTCTCTCTCTCTCTCTCTGTCTCTGTCTCTGTCTCTGTCTCTCTCTCTCTCTCTCTCTCTCTCTCTCTCTGTCTCTCTCTGTCTCTGTCTCTGTCTCTGTCTCTGTCTCTGTCTCTGTCTCTGTCTCTGTCTCTGTCTCTCTCTCTCTCTGTCTCTGTCTCTGTCTCTGTCTCTCTCTCTCTCTCTCGCTCTCTCTCTCTCTCTCTCTCTCTCTCTCTCTCTCTCTCTCTCTCTCTCTCTCTCTCTCTCTCTCTGTCTCTGTCTCTCTCTCTCTCTCTCTCTCGCTCTCTCTCTCTCTCTCAAAGGTTAGGATGCATCCCAGCTTATGAAATCAACAACGACAACAAAAACAGATCCTGCTAACTGCCACACTGGCTGATTTGTCACTGTTTTATTAATGCCTAGTTATCATGAATAATCTATGAGTACCTCGAGGGCTGCCTCGAGGAATGCTAAAGAAAGACTGGCGCTCGAAAGGATTGTACTGAATATGAACAGACAGAGAGAGCAGCATAGTACCACAACAACATGTTGAAAGAAATTATCAGTCCTTGAACATGGACAAGTTTGCATGCGTGTAGAGTACATGCCACAAAAGAACCAAGGACGTGGGCTGGACAGGGACCAGCTACTGTATCTCTGAGGATTCCTTCCTGTATTGAAAGTGACCCTTGAGTGGAGCAGACACACAGAGACCAGAGAGAGTGTGTGTGCCTGTGCGTCTGGCTGTGTTGTGTGTGTGTGTGTGGCAGAAATACTACAACTCCCCCTGATAGTTGTATGTTTCCATGACGACTCTGATAGGTGAGAGCTGGAGTATTGGTGCATGACAATGTTTCACAGTGCCTTTTCAACCTCCAGCGGATGGATGATTAGTGCTGTCTGGGAACATGTAATTGTAGGAAGCAGCCATTCCAAACATATACCAACTAACGTAAATAAACCACATCTGAATAACTACATAATAATAATGTAATATGTAAACTAATTAAAGTGTGTGTTAGCAGATAATATCTAGTGTTCTAACTGGCCTCGGTCCATTTAACAAACAGTTGGATGGGATTTATTAGCTCCACGGGTATATTGTTGGGAGCAACACAGGTCAATACATTGACGAGGTACATCCTTGACCGCACCTGTCTCTCGCTGTACTAACAACCTGCTAAGGGTCTGATGGGCTGAGACAGACAGCTCATGAACAATAATAATAATATGCCATTTAGCAGACGCTTTTATCCAAAGCGACTTACAGTCATGCGTGCATACATTTTTGTGTATGGGTGGTCCCGGGCATCGAACCCACTACCCTGGCATTACAAGCGCTGTGCTCTACCAGCTGAGCTACAGAGGACCACGAGACTATGGCTATGTTTACACAGGCAATCTAATTCTGATATTGTTCCACTAATTGGTATTTTGACCAATCAGGTCAGCTCTTTTGCCAATAATTGGGCAAAAGATCAGAATTGGGCTGCCTGTGTAGGACCCATCCCAATAAAATGACTACTTTCATTTCACAAGTCACATCATGAAACAGAATTAAACATAAATAGCTTATTACTGTTTTCTTCTGCATTTCATGCTGCGACCAAACTAGAGGAAGGAGAACACCCAGCATAGTTAAATATAGTCAGATATTTATAGAGTAATGTAAGCCCATTTGTACACACATGGCCCCTGGAGTACTCCCCATATCAGGAATACAAGGCCAAAGATGTTCCATTGTCTCTGTAAGTCCGAATAGGACGAGTATCAGCGGTCTATGACGGACTAAATCTTACAGACGGACTAAATCCAGCCTCTCACGAGTATTAGAGGTCTAGGACGGACTAAATCCATAGCTGTTATCAGCTACCCTGAGCGTTTGCCTCTGTTCCAGTGAAAAGAGATCTGTCCTCAGCTAATTCTGTGACCCCAGTTCTCCAACAGTCACTATTGACCATCTCTCTTCTGGAAGTCTGCATGAACTAATAATTCACACAAAGAGCTCATTGGGAACGCTGAAAGTTAAAGTTCGGCTGGGAGGCATTTTTGGTATCTCTTTTATTCACTTGGCAATCGTTTTAATGCTGGATCATGATCAAGCACACAAAGAATAGGCTACTGCAAAATACTATTGCGACAGAGATTCAATGGCCGTTCACAACTGCCACAGCAGAATGTCTGTATTGTTGTGCAGAAATACTTATCCATACAGTACATGCAATAAATACTCTTCTATCATGGCTGTGGTTCTGCTGACAGCCTCAGCAACTAATATCTATATAATCCTCTAACATTCTGGCATACCTTTGGGAATTCCAGGTGAATTTGGCAGAATACTTTCTACTTAAATCCAGGGTTGGGGTCAATTCCATTTAAATTCCAGTCAATTCAGGAAGTAATCTGAAATTCCAATTCTCTTCAATGCTTTTCAGTGAGGGAAATTTGGAATTGGAATTTGGTTTACTTTCTGAATTGACTGGAATTTAAATGGAATTGACCCCAACCCTGCTTAAAACTCTGCCAGGGTGAAACAATTTACTTTATTAATTTCCCTGCCAATGACCCTTTTACTTATTTGTTCATTCTGCCTAATTAACAAGAGGGGTGAGAATGAGTCATCCTGATGTGTGCAGCAGCCAGCAGGTTGACAGGAAAGTGCAGTTACTTTCCAGATGCACAGGTAATAGAGAGACTGCCTCAAACTGTTAAAGGCTGTGGAGGCACTTAATGTGGGCCACAACGACCCCAAGAAACCCTTGCCGTCTCAAGTGGGGCATGTGAGTGAGGCGTTGGAGCCAACACTAGGGATAATATATTCATTGATATTCATTGTAGTAAAGGTATTTTTGTTTACTGTTGGATTATCACTGATTATTTATTTGCCTGTTTGATCTCTCCCTCAGGAAAGAAATGTACTGAAGAAGACCCAAGGTATTGGTCCTATTCGTAAAGTAGTGCTGGCCAAAGAAGAGCACAAGTGACTTGGAATTTCAACCAAGGTAAACTCCACCACCAATGTACCCCAAACCAGAGCCTTTATATTACCATAATGTGTTGTTCACCTGTCATCGTTCATGGCCTCATGATGTGTGTGTGTGTGACAGGCTGACGGATCCACAGGGTGTTCCAGGCTAGAAGAAACACCCCAGTTCTCCAGGGCAGAGGGACTGCTGAACTGAGCCATGAAAAAGGCTTAAATAGAGGCTGTAGTAAGCCCTCTGACACGGTGTAACATGGCCATTTGAATGACAATAATGACATCCGATAATTCAACACAGTATCTTTAGATTCTCATACACTGTGCTGCTGCAGAATTACATCAGAGAGAAGAGGTCCTTCCCTCCCATTGCTGCTCAAATGACATTTCATCATTTACGGAACATGCTGTTTTTCTCCCTGTAAACATTGTGATTGTGGCTCTGAGTGACTCATGGGGTTTCAACCAGAATATTGGCAGCTCCAAAACAAGCCAGTCTTGACTGTCTGTGAAAATGTCCCTGTGTGGGCAGAGACAAGCAGAGAGAGAAAGAAATGACTAGGTTATGTTGAGGTGTATTTCTGACTAGAGGAAGCAGAGCTCAGCTCACTGTTTATGGTTGTGTTTTAGTTCCAAACTGTTTTCCTTGACATCTGATCTTTTGACTGCTAGCTTCAGTACGGAATTAGGGAGGATGGCAACACGAGACAGCTAACTTGACTTCAAGGTAGTGAGATTTCAAGGTTTGGTGAATAAAGTAGACATATTCAAAGGCACTGGAAATATTACTGTGATTCAACTGATATGGATGACATGACATTTATTTGAATGAATATACAAATATTTCCTTCCTTTTATCCATTAAAATATAATGATTAGTCTATATCCCTGTGGAATATTCACAGTCAGTCCAGACCCTTTTGAAACTGAAAAAGTAAAAATAGGTTTACAGTATGGTTTACTGAAATGATGTGACATTGTCATTTCCATAATGCTTATTTTCGCCAATTTACACATGCATTGCTTATCTGTTATAACCCCACACCAGACTATTTGTTGGGACTATGTATATAGAGCACAACTATCCGCTTTATCTGCAGGCTATTTACATTGCTTTATTCCTACGGTAGACATTAATCAATGGGCTTATTCCTCAGGTTCAACAGCACTAACTGTGGTGAAAGCACTCCCTCTGGTGGCTAATAAAGGTAGTTTACCTCCCTTCCAAAACCAGTCGCCTCTCATAATCAGCGCACAGCCCGAAGCAGGCATTCAGAAAATGCACACTGACGAACCGGGGTACCTCTGCAAACATTTCACTAAAGAACAGGTGCATATTGCATGAACCCCCCGCGTGTGGGGCCAACACACATTCTTCACTTCCATGGAATGAATGCGGAGGTTGTCCATCGCGCGCACAGAGAATCGGATCTAGTCCCTCGTGGAGTACCCGAGCCCTACGTCTTCTCCTTGCACCGAGCAGAATGCACCCTGGTTTCTGATCGTTAAATGTTTAGTTCAGAGATGATATCCTCGCAGCAGAATCATGTTGTCACGACTATTGAGACCATACCTCCTGAAACCATCACAGCATCGCCGTCCATGGTTCAAAGGATAAGAAAACTGTTTAGCAGGTAAGGATGAGAAATGTTAGGCTGCTTCAGACTTGACTGGACCAAATGTAATAAAATGCATACCATTCAAGCATAGGCTATGAATAATTATTCGTTTTTAATTTTACATCAAACACTTGACATAGCGTATGATTGTTGATTCATTCGTTTCTTTTGTAAAGCACCACTTGCCAAGTTTAAATTCAGTGCACGTTTATCAAAACGTAATCTTCTGAAACAGCGGAGCAATTGGTCAGAGCAAGAAAAACATATTTCAGCAGTGTGTGAATACAGTTTTACAGTAGCCTACATTGTCGTATTTCAATAAATATTGAAATGCTGTTTTTGGTTATGTCTTTTTGATATTTGTATGGAAACAATAGTGTTGTAGTTTGAAGATTCAGCAATCATCAACCACCAGCATAAATCACAATTACCTAAACTAGTAGCCCAGTGGTTCCCAAATTGTTATCGGGACCCACTTGTGGGTCGCGGCAGGGGTCCAGTTGTGTCGCGCGGATAGCCCATTCACAGGCGCTACTGTTACTGCTTGAAGCTATCTTCTGCCCTTGGGAGTACTGTATCTTTTGGCCGGGGGAGGCTTGGACTGAACATGAACACGCATCACTTGCGGTACGGTTTTGGAAACATACCTATCTTTCATATCAGCAAGAAATGATTTTCAAAAAATCTAAAGGTTAAATTACTACACACCGTTATAGGGTTAGTGTTCCCACACATCTCCATGTTACAGCGCTTGGTTACAGAAGACAGAGACGACCATCTGTGCTAATTAGCTGTGCAGTATCTAGCATGCTTGAACACCTGTGTGTAAGTGGAACTGGGGAGGAAGTGTAGCGTAAGTGTAGTTAATCGGCTGGAGGCACACCTGAAACCTGCTACAGTAAGTGTACCTTTTTTATTTGAAAAATTATTTCTCGCTGATATGAAAGATAAGTTCCAAATGTTTCGAAAACCATATAGCAAGTGATGATTGACATTTCTAAACATTAAAACAGAGCATTGGGATTGTAGTTCACATTGCCCCACCTGTATAGCTGAGAACCCTATAAGGCAGAATTCCTTGTTAATGCCTTGGTGCATTTTTTTGCATTGCAAATAAAACATTTATTTAAATGTTTATAGATTTTCAAGACGAAAAAAACGCTTTCAGTGTAAACTTAAAGACTAAAACAAAATAAAGTATAGAAAAGATAATGGACCAATATTTTGAAATAATAACCTATAATCATTGAGAATTTACAATCAACAAAATAAAAGCTAGACAATCAGGCCCCCATTGATTTTGTTATCATGTTTGAGCATAAGAACACAGCATTAAGACATGCTTAGGAACTTCGGCGACCACTAAGTATTTTTTAAACCTCCCGCTTTGGGCTGGATGTAGTTCACACATGCATAATCTATGAGCATAATTACTGTTTTACCTCAATTCGACATGAAATCCCTAGTTTGAAAGCAACTTTTTATCTGGAAGCTGTGCCATTTTCCCTACATTTTCCCCACATGGGCCAGCCCCCTGGCAATTCGAGTTCTAGCCAATGAGCTTCAGCCCCTGGCCATTTGAGTGACAACTAGCAAGATGCACACACATCAGAGCGAGAGAAAGAGCAATGACGCAGTGTACATATCTGCACATATGTGGCATAGTATGCAATTTTCGGAGACCACTTTTGGCTCATGAGCGCTACTTTCAGAATTACTGGCTAAAAAGTATAGAAATGTACTGGAAAATCTCTAGATTTTGTGTAGAATTGCACGAAATTAGCTGAAACTGCAACATTTTATCTCAGCTCCATTGCAAAATGGATAGAATTGCAGAAAAATTGCCTTTAAAACTTCGGAAAAAAAATTCAGCGCCATGTTCTCTTCACTGCCAAGATTGTTTTTTACTTATTCTTTGGTCTGTGTTTGTTTTTCACTGTTCAACCCTTTTGGCAGGTCACGAAGCAAACACGTGTTGGAACCCGTGATAATGGGCTTGTTATAACCTAAGAGTAACGTTTTGATTTTCATCCTGCTTGTGTCATGCTTTTAAAAGGTGTTATTTTTCTCTCAAATGATGTCCAAAGCCCAAAACCAACATTACAGACTCTCTTAAGGGTTCGAATTAGCAATTGTAGTGTAGGCTATTCACTGCTCAGAAAATAAGTAATTACTGGTCTCTGCAAATTCTTTAACAGTGGTCATCAGCATAATGTGAAGTGGAGGGTATGGGTGAAAAATACCTGTCAAGCCACTTTGTTCAGTGGTGTGCCCCCATCAATCATACGTTTGCCTTCTTGCACCCACATGGGTCTTCCAGCAAAGTCTATTCAAGTGTTCTTGTATAAAAACCTGTTGGAGACGCATAGATTGAAAACAAGGGTATACTTGAGTCATCCAAACCCCAGGACAAGAGTTGCTAAATTAATACTCTCTGTTGCTTTTCTTCATTCCTCTCTCTGCTAAGCTTTGGTTTGGATCAACAGTGTGTGTGTGTGTGTGTGTTTGCCACCTTAAGAAGTGTGTTTGTGTGTACACTCTAGCCTCAAGTGGTGGTTTGTGTTGGTTCCTCTCTTGTGGAATGTCTGTGGCATGTGCTTGTGTATCTGCTTGTTGTGTGTGCCTCTGAGCCTCAGACAGGGGTAATGGAGGTCCAGCTGCGACAGTGAGAGGGCACAGTGGAGGATGACAGCTGGTGGTCTTGCCTTGGTCTGCCTACTCTCTCCCTCTCCTTGCCATCTGTTGGCCCTCTTCATCGCTAGGACACCCATATAGCCAGAGAACAATGTCACGCAAGGTGTAATCTGTGCAGGCACAGATCAGGTTGCCCACTGGGCTACTCTGGGGCTATTGTTGTTTTTAATAATATAATAATAATAAAATATGCCATTTAGCAGACGCTTTTATCCAAAGCGACTTACAGTCATGCGTGCATACATTTTGTTTAGTTTTTTTGTGTATGGGTGGTCCCGGGGATCGAACCCACTACCTTGGCGTTACAAGCGCCGTGCTCTACCAGCTGAGCTACAGGATG
Source organism: Coregonus clupeaformis (assembly GCF_020615455.1). Taxonomy (NCBI): domain Eukaryota; kingdom Metazoa; phylum Chordata; class Actinopteri; order Salmoniformes; family Salmonidae; genus Coregonus; species Coregonus clupeaformis. Next base: position 17,942,037 of record NC_059227.1, on the reverse strand, counting down.
TTGCTAAGGGCTGCCCAAAGAATCAGGCTTCAAGGTTTCTGTGACCAGCTGGAAGTTACTGTACTGAACTGTCCAATAACACAATAATACTCTTTCTATGCCAAGAGCTATGAAAAAGGCCATCCCTGAAATGGCTGGATCGGTGCAGATAAATGTGCTTCTGATGGATTGGAGCATCCTTGTATGAGGGTTGTGAAATGTTGTGTTTGCGGAAGCTTGGATTAGCTGATGCCATGACGGAATATCAGAAAAGGGAGTCTACTACACTACTAGATAGACTCCCTATAGTCTATCAAGTACTATATGCCTGTTTTTCCCCCCATAATCATCATCATCTCTCTAACGTTTTAGCTATAGGCTAATGGCAGCTTCAGGATCTATTTGTTTTGGTAAGGCTAAAAGTTGACTGCAAATCAACATTTGAAACAAAACATTTGCCACCATTCATCAGTTATTGTAGTGTAATGTAGTGAGCGGGTAAACAATAGCTTTGTAAACTGCAGTATATAAATTATGTAAAGATGTACTCTATCCTAAAGGGAAATGGTGGACAATTACAAGCAATACACGTTTCTGAACTGCTTTTCCCTTTAGGGACTGTGTAGTTTTCTTGCTTTGCAGCATGTCACAGACTAACTTGAGGGAATTCATCAACACAACAACAGAGAACAACAGAGTAGCACCAAACTTTGTCCCTCCACTTTATTCTGACGAAGCAGATCTTTGGCTCTGTGGTAATTTCCCACAACAATGTGTTTACCGGAATGATCCATCTGTCTTCACAGCTTTTGAGCTTTTCTTGGCTGCCTGACACACTGTTTCTATTTTTCATTAAATATTACAAGAACTGTAATAACATTCATTGATTGCATGGTGGGTTGTAAGATGAATGAAACGAGACATGTCCTCTGAAGCCATGACCTTTAGGGTCATTTTTGTAATTGAAATAAAAGAGCTCCATTGAAGAAGACGGCGCCTCCATTTTCTACAGTGAAGCATATAAACAAGACACATTTTATGCTTCACTGTAGAAAAAGTAATACATCGTATTATAAGGTGAGAGAATGCAACAAGGTTGGTAATTGAAATAAAAGAGCTCCATTGAAGAAGACTTCTTCAATGGAGCTCTTTTATTTCAATTACCAACCTTGTTGCGTTCTCTCACCTCATAATAAGATGTATTACTTTGACTATCTTGCAATGGTGCAACCGGGCAATGTACACTGAGTATACCAAGCATTAGGAACACCTTCCTAATATTGAGTTGCACCCCCATGTTTTGTATACTCAGTGTATGTCTGTAATGACAGTACTTTAGGCTGAGATTGATAAAACATAGGATTGAGAGAGTGATCTCATCAGTTAAAATACAGTAGTAAGGACAGATTCTGCCAGGCATAGGATCTCTTTCACTCATTAGTTGTTGTCATTCAACTTTGTGAAAGTCAAGCAGATGGAGCACTTCAATAGGGAGATTCATCTTTTCAACTCCTGAAAAGAGCTCCTGAGCAGATTTTTGGCAAAGGCACTCTTCTTATCTGCAGCTAGAAATACAAACTTGTTCCACCTCTAACACAACAAGAATTAAAAAGGGATCAAGAAATGTGTGCGCTAAAGCTCAAATTTGACTTTCCCGGGTCCTGCATTACAAAAGAAAAGGCTATTTGATAAATAGCTAGAAATTAACGGTGCCTTTGAAAATGTAGTGGCCGGCCGGTGGTTATTTTAATGGCTTTTAAACCAATGCCTTTTGGCATGTTGTAATGTGTGATTGAGGCTCCAATATGAGGGTTCCACTGCCAGGCAACCTGGGGTATAATACATGGAATTTGGGCAGCTGTCTGAGGAAACGGCAGGCGGAGAGCATTGTTCTGGTGCATCCAAGTCATTCACATGGCTAGGCAACACTTCCTGGGTCTCACAGCGCAACTTTGTTCCTCTTTCCTATGGCAGCATGACTAGGCACTGAACAGCTGAAGTTAAAATGGTTAGAACGTCTGGAACTATTAAAGGGAACCCCAGAATCTATCTGGCCCTTTAAGATGGAAAGTGAAGACTGGTGCTTGGTTGAATCAAATACTTTGAAATATAAATTGATAACATTTTGTGAAATATTTGAAATACTTAACTCAACATGATATAGATAGTCATACAGAGCTTGGTCTAACAAACGATCCTACTCACTGTCTCTGCAAACGTATTTTCAATACTAAAGCTCTTTGCTGAGCCATGGTTGAATGTCACTTGCAGTTTTGCAGTTTAATTTCAGAGTGTAATTTCAATGTGAGTCAGGTCACAGAGCCTTACATGGCTCATCAGAAACCAAAGTTGGCGCTTGAGAGGCAGTCTGACGTCAAACGGAACCCTATAGAGTCAGACAAACTGTTCACTCTGAGCAAAAGTTGAAACAAAAAATGGGGCATCCAGTCACAGCAGGGTGAAAACCCGTGGCAAGTCTCAGATGGACAATGTCCTGTTTGTGTTTAGTTTAATTACATTTACGTCATTTAGCAGACGCTCTTATCCAGAGAGACTTACAAATTGCTGCATTCAACTTATGATAGCCAGTGGGACAACCACTTTTTTTAAAATCCAGGTCTAAATCAGTCCCTGATTAGAGGGGAACAATGAAAAACCGCAGTGGAACTGGCTTCAAGGTCCAGAGTTGAGTTTGAGGGCTCTAGAGTCTAGACGATCCTAAGCAGGGCTGTGTATGTAAATATATTAAAATTTGTATCAACAAGCCCACACATTTACATTTACATTTACGTCATTTAGCAGATGATCAGAATGAGCATTTCAATGGCAAAAGGAGGCGCAGAGAAATAAACACACAGGGGATGTATTAGACATACACTGATGATTAAAAAATTGCATGGGTGCTTTAACATAATTTGATATTTGTATCTTAAAACATAATTGAGAAATAATTAATTGAACATTTGAATATTTGTGATATTTTGGCCTTACCCAGGCCTCCTTTTGTCACGCCCTGACTCAGGGGACGCTTATATGTTGAGTCAGGGTGTGTATATTTCCTTGTTGTGCTTTTTCTATGTTGTCGATCTAGTATGTGTGGATCTATGTTGGCCGGTGTGGTTCCCAATCAGAGGCAGCTGTCGCTCTTTGTCTCTGATTGGGGACCATACTTAGGCAGCCTATTGGCACTGTCTAGTTGTGGGATCTTGTTCCTTGTAAGGTATGTTGTGTTATCTACCTTAGGACTTCACGTTTCGTTTCCTTTGTTGTTTTGTCGTGTGTTTAAAGTTGAATAAACATGTACGTATATCACGCTGCGCCTTGGTCTGTCCCGTCTTTCAACCAACGTGACACCTTTAAAGAGATTCTGCGGTACTCTTGTATACTTTTTAGCCAGTAATTCTGAAAGTAGCACTCACGAGCCAAAAGTAGTCCAGAAAATTGCGTATTAAGTCACATATGTGCCAATATGTGCACCACTTCATTGCTCTCTCTCGCTCTTCTGTGTGAAGCATCTTGCTAGCTGTCACTCAAATGGCAAGAAGCTAGAACTGGCCCACAGGGGGGGCTGGCCCACATGAGGAAAAATGGCGCAGCACAGCTTGCAGTAAATAGTCGCTTTCAAACTAGGGATTTCATGACAGTAGATTATGCGTGTATGAACTACACTATATCTAGGTATCCATCCAAATGGCGACAGATTTTCATGCGAATATTCAAAAATCTGCATAAAGAAAATATGTGCCATTTCCCACCAGTGGTGTGTTTCCACCAAACTCACTTGTTGCGGTTAAAAATCAGTGCGTGATGAGTTTTCATGTACCGAATAAAAATCAAAAGTTCTGTGTTTCCATCGCATTTTCAACTCTACCGATAGTTTTGTCACAAAAACTGTTGCGTTAAATAGCAAATGTGCCTACTCTGGTCTTGGCACGTGCGCTATATACCCAACAGCTCACAGATACAGTGCAGGTAGGCTAGCCTACATGATGAGATTATTATGGATAAGAGTGAGAATATTTGTATTTGTCAAATGTCAGTCAAGCATCGATCATCATGTCACCAGAATAAGACCATCAATATTGACTGGAAAGGAGCATCAAGCTCATTACTGTGCACTTTTACCACCCTGTGAAGTTAATCATAACTTATTTCATCTGTAGCCTAATAAATTGCATGGTTTCCCGAGTCGTAGTGGGAGGACCACACACCATATCATCGTGTGACTCCAAGTTTACTTCGATAGGATGGTTATTATATCAAAAAGATCCCACCATGTTGAACGAACAAATTATTTGTCCGAATTTATAAAATTGTACCAAAACTTCCTGTTTCTATCATAGCTGTTGTGATTTTTTTTTTACGGTATGACTTTACTCTCATAAAAACTGTGCATGGAAATGACACAGCCAGGCCAAAGCCGGAGGTTTAAAAAATACTTACGAGTCACCAAAGTTCAGGAGCATTTCTTTAAGACTCCATAATGTTTTATCTGTAGGTGCTACAAAGCAAATCTTGGTGTCATATGAAGACTTACAGCTTGCTCTGTAGGCCTATGAATAGTATTTTGATGTCAATAATAATTTTAGTACATTAATTTACGAATATTGAAAATATAAACCTGAATAGCTCTGTAGCTCAGCTGGTAGAGCACGGCGCTTGTAACGCCAAGGTAGTGGGTTTGATCCCCGGGACCACCCATACACAAAAAACGCATGACTGTAAGTCGCTTTGGATAAAAGCGTCTGCTAAATGGCATATTATTATTAATATTGAAAATATGAAATGTTGGATTTGGCTAATATTTCAATATACTGTATTGTTGAACATAATATACTCTACGGGCATATCAAAGTTCCAGAGTGGGATCTCTGCTACTTTTAGCGTTATGATCCAATTTGTAAGCATTACCAACCGAGTGAAGGTGAAAATGGATTCAAAATGGTCAGCCTCTGCTGGTTATTTGGAGGATTTGAAATGATATACAGTAAGTAAAAGAGGGCTGTGATTGGTTACATTGCCTACTATGTGCCATTACTTTAAAACTAGCAGAGAATCCACTCTGTAACTTTAATATGCCCGTAGAGTAGATTATGTTCAACAATATATGAAAAAAATGGCCAAATAATTTTTTACATACAGTACCAGTCAAAAGTTTGGACACACTCTTGGCATTCTTACACAGCCTGGAGGTGTGTTGGGTCATTGTCCTGTTGAAAAACAAATGATAGTCCCACTAAGCCTAAACCAGATGGGATGGCGTATCGCTGCAGAATGCTGTGGTAGCCATGCTGGATAAGTGTGCCTTGAATTCTACACAGTCAGTATTTTGACCATATCATCATTATTATGCATATTTCCCAACTCCAAGCTGTATAAACTGGAATGCTTATTGGATTTAAGCATATCAGGTGATGTGTATTTGTGTAATGGGCCTAAGGAGATCAACACCCTATATCAAGGTGAGTATAATTATTAGGCAGCTTCTTTTCCTCAGGCAAAATGGGCCAAAAAATTGATTTAACTGACTCTGAAAAGTCAAAAATTGTAAAAAGTATTTCACAGAACCATCAATTAGCCTTTTAAAATGATAAACTTGGATTGGCAAACACAACGTGCCATTGGAACACAGGACTGATGGTTGCTGATAATGGGCCTCTGTACACCTATGTAGATATTCCATAAAAACTCAGCTGTTTCCAGCTACAATAGCCATTTACAACATGAACAATGTCTACACTGTATTTCTGATCAATTTGATGTTATTTTAATGGACAAAAAAATTGCTTTTCGTTCGAAAACAGGGCATTTCTAAGTGACCCCAAATTTTTGAACGTTAGGGTGTATATATATATATATATATATATATATATATATATATATATATATATATATATATATACACTACCAGTCAAAGTTTGGACACACCTACTCATTCAAGGGTTTTTCTTTATTTTTAGTATTTTCTTTGTAGAATAATAGTGAAGACATCAAAACTATGAAATAACACATATGGAATCATGTAATAACCAAAAAAGTGTTAAACAAATCAAAATATATTTTATATTTGAGATTCTTCAAATAGCCCTATTTGGTAAAAGACCAAGTCCATATTATGGCAAGAACAGCTCAAATAAACAAAGATAAATGACAGTCTATCATTACTTTAAGACATGAAGGTCAGACAATACGGAAAATGTCAAGAACTTCGAACGTTTCTTCAAGTACAGTCGCAAAACCCATCAAACGCTATGATGAAACTGACTCTCATGAGGACCGCCACAGGAATGGAAGACCCAGAGTTACCTCTGCTGTAGAGGATAAGTTCATTAGAGTTAACAGCCTCAGAAATTGCAGACCAAATAAATGCTTCACGGAGTTCAAGTAACAGACACATCTCAACATCAACTGTTCAGAGGAGACTGCGTGAATCAGGCCTTCGTGGTCAAATTGCTGCAAAGAAACCACTACTAAAGGACACCAATAAGAAGAAGAGACCTGCTTGGGCCAAGAAACACGAGCAATGGACATTAGACCGGTGGAACTCTGTCCTTTGGTCTGATGAGTCCAAATTTGAGATTTCTGGTTCCAACCGCCGTATCTTTGTGAGACGCAGAGTAGGTGAACGGATGATCTCTGCATGTATGGTTCCCCCAACCATTGTCACAACCATGACACCTATTGGTATTGCCTGGTGCTAGTCTTAGGTTACTGCTCGCTCACTATGCTTGCTGACCTAAACCAACAGATTGGTCCAACAGGCAAGTAGCCTACATTTGTGACCAACCACCTCAATTCAGTCTTATGTAGCAAAATTTGAAATTGTGTTTTTTACATTGGATAAAAGTAGAGACTCAGAGCTAGAAAATAGTATATCATACACTGCAGTTGAGGAACATTGGGAAAGTAATCTGCTTTGAAAGTTGATTAACTTGTAAACCCACTTTTGAGAAAATGGCCCTTGAATGTTTTGGTACACCTACTTTATAGCCCATTCAGCATCGTTCACACCCTCTTAAGCCTTAGCCCCACCCATCTCTTTAAGGATTCACATGTGAGGCCATGTGGTAAACACAAGTGTAGTGTCCGAGACAACGATGCCGAGATGCTTGAGAACAAGGA